>NW_027645985.1:0-611329 GCF_951394435.1 Stenella coeruleoalba | reverse complement strand
CTAAGGGCCTGATGACATAGATTTCATTGCTGAGTGATATTGCTTTGTAAGTAAATACCACAACTTCTTTATCCATTTTTCACTTTCTGCGATGTTGAACTTGTACTGTAAACGAGGTTCTTGTAAACAGAGGCGTCCCAAACTTTGGGGTGGCTGTGTCTTTTTGATTTTAATTTCCCTAAGCTATAGGACCATAAGTGGCAGTGCCCTAGGCTCTGTTGCTTTGTTTTTTAGATGTTTCAGGAAACACCATACACTTCTCCCGAGTGTCTGTTGGCAATTTACATCCCTCCCATCAGCATAACAAGGCTCCCAGTTCTCCATGGCCTGTCTTGCCTTTCTGGATTTTACACTTTATTCAGATGGCCCTTTTGACCGGGGGGAAGTGAGACTTCATTGTAGTGCAGATTTCATTTGCAAGCTTGCTTGGTTGGACAAAAAGGGCGTATGCGTTTTTTCCTGAATATATTCAGGAAAAAACGCATACGCACTTTTTGGCCAAGTGCATCATTGTGGACGTTCTGCCTCTTTTCCTATGCTTTCAATGCAATTCCAGTCTACCTCCTGAAATCGGTTTCCTGCAATTCTGCCCCGCTTTCAAGTCCTCTTGGCAGCCTTACTTCAGTCTATTTTTGGACGATAGCTGTCATTTATAACTCTGCAGGTTTGTGAATTACAGTGCCCCTGAGCTCCTTTCTTCAACTCGCTTTCTTGTGACCTGGCCGCAACACCGCAGGATGGCTTCAGGCCCTAATCTGGTTCCGGCCCGGCATGCTGAGCCTTTGGTTATTTCCTCTTCCTGGTGGGAAATGAGAGTTAAATTTGCCCGTCCAGACACCTCCAGCTAGTCTCTCATTGGTTCTCGCTATTTCTGTTCATCTTCCGCAGAAATTGCAAACTGGGCCAAACAGGAGGTTAAAGGCGCTGACTCTCCAAGTGGGGAGAGTGTTAGTAAAGCGTCTGGAATGTTGCACCCGAGTACCAGGGGAGGAAAACTGAGACATATTTGAACACGTCTCCCGATCACATGGTTGATCATACTCTGGGTTCCACATGCATGTTTTAGCTGAAGGAAGAATACCTAAAACCTGGGTAGTTGAAACCCATGGAATGGGTACCATGCAATATGACTTCAAAGGGTCTTCATTTGCTCACCGAACCTCTCCAATCCTATCACTGCTGCGTTTATGCCCCTGTACACATGCTTGATTCTCTTTTGGAGACATAGCAATCCATAGGTTTTAAGATACTTACTAGTCAGGTACATTCTTAGGCGTTTAATATGCGGTGTTGAGTCCATTTCGTTGAGCAAGGAGTAGCTCTTGTCTATTCCATATTTGGCTTAAGGAACTTTATCTGTGCTCATTTCAATCTCTGGTTTTATGCAGCAACCCAACTCACCTTTCCCCTTAAGCAAGCATAAGTTGGTTTTCTAAATTTGAGAACCTGTTCTGTTTTGGAATTCAGTTCCTGTGTAGCCAAGTTTACATTCCGTGTATTAGTGATATCTTATGATGTTTCTTTTTCTGTGTGACTTATTTCAGTTAGAATCATCGTACCTGAATCTACTCATTATGCTGCTACGGGCCTGATGAGATAGATTTCATTGCTGAGTGATACTGCATTGTACGTAAGTACCACAAGTTCTTTATCCATTTTTCACTTTCTGTGATGTTGAACTTGTACTGTAAACGGGGTTCTTGTAAACAGAGCCGTTCCAAACTTTGGGGTGGCTGTGTCTTTTTGATTTTAATTTCCCTAAGCTATAGGACCATAAGTGGAAGTGCCCTAGGCTCTGTTGCTTTGTTTTTTAGATGTTTCAGGAAACACCATACACTTCTCCGGAGTGTCTGTTGGCAATTTACATCCCGCCCATCAGCATAACAAGGCTCTCAGTTCTCAATGGCCTGTTGCCTTTCTGGATTTTACACTTTTTTCAGATGGCCCTTTTGACCGAGGGGAAGTGAGACTTCATTGTAGTGCAGATTTCCTTTGCAAGCTTGCTTGGTTGGCCAAAAAGGGCGTATGCGTTTTTTCCTGAATATATTCAGGAAAAAACGCATACGCCCTTTTTGGCCAAGTGCATCATTGTGGACGTTCTGCCTCTTTTCCTATGCTTTCAATGCAATTCCAGTCTACCTCCTGAAATCGGTTTCCTGCAATTCTGTCCCCCTTTCAAGTCCTCTTGGCAGCCTTACTTCAGTCTATTTTTGGACGATAGCTGTCATTTATAACTCTGCAGGTTTGTGAATTACAGTGCCCCTGAGCTCCTTTCTTCAACTCGCTTTCTTTTGAGCTGGCCGCAACACCGCAGGATGGCTTCAGGCCCTAATCTGATTCTGGCATGGCACGCTGAGCCTTTGGTTGATTACTCTTCCTGGTAGGAAATGAGAGTTAAATTTGCCCGTCCAGACACCTCCAGCTAGTCTCCATTGGTTCTCGCTATTCCTGTTCATCTTCCGCAGAAATTGCAAACTGGGCCAAACAGGAGGTTAAAGGGACTGACTCTCCAAGTCGGGAGAGTGTTAGTAAAGCGTCTGGAATGTTGCACCCGAGTACCAGGGGAGGAAAACTGAGACATATTTGAACACGTCTCCCGATCACATGGTTGATCATACTCTAGGTTCCACATGCATGTTTTAGCTGAAGGAAGAATACCTTAAACCTGGGTAGTTGAAACCCGGGGAATGGGTACCATGCAATATGACTTCAAAGGGTCTTCATTTGCTCACCGAACCTCTCCAATCCTATCACTGCTGCGTTTATGCCCCTGTACACATGCTTGATTCTCTTTCGGAGACATAGCAATCCATAGATTTTAAGATACTTACTAGTCAGGTACATTCTTAGGCGTTTAATATGCGGTGTTGAGTCCATTTCGTTGAGCAAGGAGTAGCTCTTGTCTATTCCATATTTGGCTTAAGGAACTTTATCTGTGCTCATTTCAATCTCTGGTTTTATGCAGCACCCCAACTCACCTTTACCCTTAAGCAAGAATAAGTTGGTTTTCTAAATTTGAGACCCTGTTCTGTTCTGTAATTCAGTTCCTGTGTAGCCAAGTTTCCATTCCGTGTATTAGTGATATCTTATGATGTTTCTTTTTCTGTGTGACTTATTTCAGTTAGAATCATCATACCTGAATCCACTCATTGTGCTGCTAAGGGCCTGATGACACAGATTTCATTGCTGAGTGATATTGCTTTGTAAGTAAATACCACAACTTCTTTATCCATTTTTCACTTTCTGCGATGTTGAACTTGTACTGTAAACGAGGTTCTTGTAAACAGAGCCGTTCCAAACTTTGGGGTGGCTGTGTCTTTTTGATTTTAATTTCCCTAAGCTATAGGACCATAAGTGGAAGTGCCCTAGGTTCTGTTGCTTTGTTTTTTAGATGTTTCAGGAAACACCATACACTTCTCCCGAGTGGTTGTTGGCAATTTACATCCCGCCCATCAGCATAACAAGGCTCCCAGTTCTCCATGGCCTGTCCTGCCTTTCTGGATTTTACACTTTTTTCAGATGGCCCTTTTGACCGGGGGGAAGTGAGACTTCATTGTAGTGCAGATTTCCTTTGCAAGCTTGCTTGGTTGGCCAAAAAGGGCGTATGCGTTTTTTCCTGAATATATTCAGGAAAAAACGCATACGCCCTTTTTGGCCAAGTGCATCATTGTGGACGTTCTGCCTCTTTTCCTATGCTTTCAATGCAATTCCAGTCTACCTCCTGAAATCGGTTTCCTGCAATTCTGCCCCCCTTTCAAGTCCTCTTGGCAGCCTTACTTCAGTCTATTTTTGGACGATAGCCTGTCATTTATAACTCTGCAGGTTTGTGAATTACAGTGTCCCTGAGCTCCTTTCTTCAACTCGCTTTCTTGTGACCTGGCCGCAACACCGCAGGATGGCTTCAGGCCCTAATCTGGTTCCGGTACGGCACGCTGAGCCTTTGGTTATATCCTCTTCCTGTTGGGAAATGAGAGTTAAATTTGCCCGTCCAGACACCTCTAGCTAGTCTCTCATTGGTTCTCGCTATTCCTGTTCATCTTCCGCAGAAATTGCAAACTGGGCCAAACAGGAGGTTAAAGGGACTGACTCTCCAAGTGGAGAGAGTGTTAGTAAAGCGTCTGGAATGTTGCACCCGAGTACCAGGGGAGGAAAACTGAGATATATTTGAACACGTCTCCCGATCACATGGTTGATCATACTCTGGGTTCCACATGCATGTTTTAGCTGAAGGAAGAATACCTAAAACCTGGGTAGTTGAAACCCGTGGAATGGGTACCATGCAATATGACTTCAAAGGGTCTTCATTTGCTCACCAAACCTCTCCAATCCTATCACTGCTGCGTTTATGCCCCTGTACACATGCTTGATTCTCTTTCGGAGACATAGCAATCCATAGGTTTTAAGATACTTACTAGTCAGGTATATTCTTAGGCGTTTAATATGCGGTGTTGAGTCCATTTCATTGAGCAAGGAGTAGCTCTTGTCTATTCCATATTTGACTTAAGGAACTTTATCTGTGCTCATTTCAATCTCTGGTTTTATGCAGCAACCCAACTCACCTTTACCCTTAAGCAAGCATAAGTTGGTTTTCTAAATTTGAGAACCTGTTCTGTTTTGGAATGCAGTTCCTGTGTAGCCAAGTTTACATTCCGTGTATTAGTGATATCTTATGATGTTTCTTTTTCTGTGTGACTTACTTCAGTTAGAATCATCGTACCTGAATCCACTCATTGTGATGCTAAGGGCCTGATGACATAGATTTCATTGCTGAGTGATACTGCATTGTACGTAAGTACCACAAGTTCTTTATCCATTTTTCACTTTCTGCGATGTTGAACTTGTACTGTAAACGGGGTTCTTGTAAACAGAGCCGTTCCAAACTTTGGGGTGGCTGTGTCTTTTTGATTTTAATTTCCCTAAGCTATAGGACCATAAGTGGAAGTGCCCTAGGCTCTGTTGCTTTGTTTTTTAGATGTTTCAGGAAACACCATACACTTCTCCGGAGTGTCTGTTGGCAATTTACATCCCGCCCATCAGCATAACAAGGCTCCCAGTTCTCCATGGCCTGTCTTGCCTTTCTGGATTTTACACTTTATTCAGATGGCCCTTTTGACCGGGGGGAAGTGAGACTTCATTGTAGTGCAGATTTCCTTTGCAAGCTTGCTTGGTTGGCCAAAAAGGGCGTATGCGTTTTTTCCTGAATATATTCAGGAAAAAACGCATACGCCCTTTTTGGCCAAGTGCATCATTGTGGACGTTCTGCCTCTTTTCCTATGCTTTCAATGCAATTCCAGTCTACCTCCTGAAATCGGTTTCCTGCAATTCTGCCCCGCTTTCAAGTCCTCTTGGCAGCCTTACTTCAGTCTATTTTTGGACGATAGCTGTCATTTATAACTCTGCAGGTTTGTGAATTACAGTGCCCCTGAGCTCCTTTCTTCAACTCGGTTTCTTTTGAGCTTGCCGCAACACCGCAGGATGGCTTCAGGCCCTAATCTGGCTCCGGTACGGCACGCTGAGCCTTTGGTTAATTCCTCTTCCTGGTAGGAAATGAGAGTTAAATTTGCCCGTCCAGACACCTCCAGCTAGTCTCCATTGGTTCTCGCTATTCCTGTTCATCTTCCGCAGAAATTGCAAACTGGGCCAAACAGGAGGTTAAAGGGACTGACTCTCCAAGTCGGGAGAGTGTTAGTAAATCGTCTGCAATGTTGCACCCGAGTACCAGGGTACGAAAACTGAGACATATTTGAACACGTCTCCCGATCACATGGTTGATCATACTCTAGGTTCCACATGCATGTTTTAGCTGAAGGAAGAATACCTTAAACCTGGGTAGTTGAAACCCGTGGAATGGGTACCATGCAATATGACTTCAAAGGGTCTTCATTTGCTCACCGAACCTCTCCAATCCTATCACTGCTGCGTTTATGCCCCTGTACACATGCTTGATTCTCTTTTGGAGACATAGCAATCCATAGGTTTTAAGATACTTACAAGTCAGGTACATTCTTAGGCGTTTAATATGCGGTGTTGAGTCCATTTCGTTGAGCAAGGAGTAGCTCTTGTCTATTCCATATTTGGCTTAAGGAACTTTATCTGTGCTCATTTCAATCTCTGGTTTTATGCAGCACCCCAACTCACCTTTACCCTTAAGCAAGCATAAGTTGGTTTTCTAAATTTGAGACCCTGTTCTGTTCTGTAATTCAGTTCCTGTGTAGCCAAGTTTACATTCCGTGTATTACTGATATCTTATGATGTTTCTTTTTCTGTGTGACTTATTTCAGTTAGAATCATCATACCTGAATCCACTCATTGTGATGCTAAGGGCCTGATGACATAGATTTCATTGCTGAGTGATATTGCTTTGTATGTAAATACCACAACTTCTTTATCCATTTTTCACTTTCTGCGATGTTGAACTTGTACTGTAAACGAGGTTCTTGTAAACAGAGGCGTCCCAAACTTTGGGGTGGCTGTGTCTTTTTGATTTTAATTTCCCTAAGCTATAGGACCATAAGTGGCAGTGCCCTAGGCTCTGTTGCTTTGTTTTTTAGATGTTTCAGGAAACACCATACACTTCTCCCGAGTGTCTGTTGGCAATTTACATCCCGCCCATCAGCATAACAAGGCTCCCAGTTCTCCATGGCCTGTCCTGCCTTTCTGGATTTTACACTTTTTTCAGATGGCCCTTTTGACTGGGGGGAAGTGAGACTTCATTGTAGTGCAGATTTCCTTTGCAAGCTTGCTTGGTTGGCCAAAAAGGGCGTATGCGTTTTTTCCTGAATATATTCAGGAAAAAACGCATACGCCCTTTTTGGCCAAGTGCATCATTGTGGACGTTCTGCCTCTTTTCCTATGCTTTCAATGCAATTCCAGTCTACCTCCTGAAATCGGTTTCCTGCAATTCTGCCCCGCTTTCAAGTCCTCTTGGCAGCCTTACTTCAGTCTATTTTTGGACGATAGCTGTCATTTATAACTCTGCAGGTTTGTGAATTACAGTGCCCCTGAGCTCCTTTCTTCAACTCGCTTTCTTTTGAGCTGGCCGCAACACCGCAGGATGGCTTCAGGCCCTAATCTGATTCTGGCATGGCACGCTGAGCCTTTGGTTAATTCCTCTTCCTGGTAGGAAATGAGAGTTAAATTTGCCCGTCCAGACACCTCCAGCTAGTCTCCATTGGTTCTCGCTATTCCTGTTCATCTTCCGCAGAAATTGCAAACTGGGCCAAACAGGAGGTTAAAGGGACTGACTCTCCAAGTCGGGAGAGTGTTAGTAAAGCGTCTGGAATGTTGCACCCGAGTACCAGGGTACGAAAACTGAGATATATTTGAACACGTCTCCCGATCACATGGTTGATCATACTCTAGGTTCCACATGCATGTTTTAGCTGAAGGAAGAATACCTTAAACCTGGGTAGTTGAAACCCATGGAATGGGTACCATGCAATATGACTTCAAAGGGTCTTCATTTGCTCACCCAACCTCTCCAATCCTATCACTGCTGCGTTTATGCCCCTGTACACATGCTTGATTCTCTTTTGGAGACATAGCAATCCATAGGTTTTAAGATACTTACAAGTCAGGTACATTCTTAGGCGTTTAATATGCGGTGTTGAGTCCATTTCGTTGAGCAAGGAGTAGCTCTTGTCTATTCCATATTTGGCTTAAGGAACTTTATCTGTGCTCATTTCAATCTCTGGTTTTATGCAGCACCCCAACTCACCTTTACCCTTAAGCAAGCATAAGTTGTTTTTCTCAATTTGAGTCCCTGTTCTGTTCTGTAATTCAGTTCCTGTGTAGCCAAGTTTACATTCCGTGTATTACTGATATCTTATGTTGTTTCTTTTTCTGTGTGACTTACTTCAGTTAGAATCATCATACCTGAATCCACTCATTGTGCTGCTAAGGGCCTGATGACACAGATTTCATTGCTGAGTGATATTGCTTTGTAAGTAAATACCACAACTTCTTTCTCCATTTTTCACTTTCTGCGATGTTGAACTTGTACTGTAAACGAGGTTCTTGTAAACAGAGCCGTTCCAAACTTTGGGGTGGCTGTGTCTTTTTGATTTTAATTTCCCTAAGCTGTAGGACCATAAGTGGAAGTGCCCTAGGTTCTGTTGCTTTGTTTTTTAGATGTTTCAGGAAACACCATACACTTCTCCCGAGTGGTTGTTGGCAATTTACATCCCGCCCATCAGCATAACAAGGCTCCCAGTTCTCCATGGCCTGTCCTGCCTTTCTGGATTTTACACTTTTTTCAGATGGCCCTTTTGACCGGGGGGAAGTGAGACTTCATTGTAGTGCAGATTTCCTTTGCAAGCTTGCTTGGTTGGCCAAAAAGGGCGTATGCGTTTTTTCCTGAATATATTCAGGAAAAAACGCATACGCCCGTTTTGGCCAAGTGCATCATTGTGGACGTTCTGCCTCTTTTCCTATGCTTTCAATGCAATTCCAGTCTACCTCCTGAAATCGGTTTCCTGCAATTCTGCCCCGCTTTCAAGTCCTCTTGGTAGCCTTACTTCAGTATATTTTTGGACAATAGCTGTCATTTATAACTCTGCAGGTTTGTGAATTACAGTGCCCCTGAGCTCCTTTCTTCAACTCGCTTTCTTTTGAGCTGGCCGCAACACCGCAGGATGGCTTCAGGCCCTAATCTGGTTCCGGTACGGCACGCTGAGCCTTTGGTTATTTCCTCTTCCTGGTGGGAAATGAGAGTTAAATTTGCCCGTCCAGACACCTCCAGCTAGCCTCTCATTGGTTCTCGCTATTCCTGTTCATCTTCCGCAGAAATTGCAAACTGGGCCAAACAAGAGGTTAAAGGGACTGACTCTCCAAGTGGGGAGAGTGTTAGTAAAGCGTCTGGAATGTTGCACCCGAGTACCAGGGGAGGAAAACTGAGACATATTTGAACACGTCTCCCGTTCACATGGTTGATCATACTTGGGTTCCACATGCATGTTTTAGCTGAAGGAAGAATACCTTAAACCTGGAGAGTTGAGACCCGTGTAATGGGTACCATGCAATATGACCTCAAAGGGTCTTCATTTGCTCACCGAACCTCTCCAATCCTATCACTGCTGCGTTTATGCCCCTGTACACATGCTTGATTCTCTTTCGGAGACATAGCAATCCATAGGTTTTAAGATACTTACTAGTCAGGTACATTCTTAGGCGTTTAATATGGGGTGTTGAGTCCATTTCGTTGAGCAAGGAGTAGCTCTTGTCTATTCCACATTTGACTTAAGGAACTTTATCTGTGCTCATTTCAATCTCTGGTTTTATGCAGCACCCCAACTCACCTTTCCCCTTAAGCAAGCATAAGTTGGTTTTCTAAATTTGAGACCCTGTTCTGTTCTGTAATTCAGTTCCTGTGTAGCCAAGTTTACATTCCGTGTATTAATGATATCTTATGATGTTTCTTTTTCTGTGTGACTTATTTCAGTTAGAATCATCATACCTGAATCCACTCATTGTGATGCTAAGGGCCTGATGACATAGATTTCATTGCTGAGTGATATTGCTTTGTAAGTAAATACCACAACTTCTTTATCCATTTTTCACTTTCTGCGATGTTGAACTTGTACTGTAAACGAGGTTCTTGTAAACAGAGGCGTCCCAAACTTTGGGGTGGCTGTGTCTTTTTGATTTTAATTTCCCTAAGCTATAGGACCATAAGTGGCAGTGCCCTAGGCTCTGTTGCTTTGTTTTTTAGATGTTTCAGGAAACACCATACACTTCTCCCGAGTGTCTGTTGGCAATTTACATCCCTCCCATCAGCATAACAAGGCTCCCAGTTCTCCATGGCCTGTCTTGCCTTTCTGGATTTTACACTTTATTCAGATGGCCCTTTTGACCGGGGGGAAGTGAGACTTCATTGTAGTGCAGATTTCATTTGCAAGCTTGCTTGGTTGGCCAAAAAGGGCGTATGCGTTTTTTCCTGAATATATTCAGGAAAAAACGCATACGCACTTTTTGGCCAAGTGCATCATTGTGGACGTTCTGCCTCTTTTCCTATGCTTTCAATGCAATTCCAGTCTACCTCCTGAAATCGGTTTCCTGCAATTCTGCCCCGCTTTCAAGTCCTCTTGGCAGCCTTACTTCAGTCTATTTTTGGACGATAGCTGTCATTTATAACTCTGCAGGTTTGTGAATTACAGTGCCCCTGAGCTCCTTTCTTCAACTCGCTTTCTTGTGACCTGGCCGCAACACCGCAGGATGGCTTCAGGCCCTAATCTGGTTCCGGCCCGGCATGCTGAGCCTTTGGTTATTTCCTCTTCCTGGTGGGAAATGAGAGTTAAATTTGCCCGTCCAGACACCTCCAGCTAGTCTCTCATTGGTTCTCGCTATTTCTGTTCATCTTCCGCAGAAATTGCAAACTGGGCCAAACAGGAGGTTAAAGGCGCTGACTCTCCAAGTGGGGAGAGTGTTAGTAAAGCGTCTGGAATGTTGCACCCGAGTACCAGGGGAGGAAAACTGAGACATATTTGAACACGTCTCCCGATCACATGGTTGATCATACTCTGGGTTCCACATGCATGTTTTAGCTGAAGGAAGAATACCTAAAACCTGGGTAGTTGAAACCCATGGAATGGGTACCATGCAATATGACTTCAAAGGGTCTTCATTTGCTCACCGAACCTCTCCAATCCTATCACTGCTGCGTTTATGCCCCTGTACACATGCTTGATTCTCTTTTGGAGACATAGCAATCCATAGGTTTTAAGATACTTACTAGTCAGGTACATTCTTAGGCGTTTAATATGCGGTGTTGAGTCCATTTCGTTGAGCAAGGAGTAGCTCTTGTCTATTCCATATTTGGCTTAAGGAACTTTATCTGTGCTCATTTCAATCTCTGGTTTTATGCAGCAACCCAACTCACCTTTCCCCTTAAGCAAGCATAAGTTGGTTTTCTAAATTTGAGAACCTGTTCTGTTTTGGAATTCAGTTCCTGTGTAGCCAAGTTTACATTCCGTGTATTAGTGATATCTTATGATGTTTCTTTTTCTGTGTGACTTATTTCAGTTAGAATCATCGTACCTGAATCTACTCATTATGCTGCTACGGGCCTGATGAGATAGATTTCATTGCTGAGTGATACTGCATTGTACGTAAGTACCACAAGTTCTTTATCCATTTTTCACTTTCTGTGATGTTGAACTTGTACTGTAAACAGGGTTCTTGTAAACAGAGCCGTTCCAAACTTTGGGGTGGCTGTGTCTTTTTGATTTTAATTTCCCTAAGCTATAGGACCATAAGTGGAAGTGCCCTAGGCTCTGTTGCTTTGTTTTTTAGATGTTTCAGGAAACACCATACACTTCTCCGGAGTGTCTGTTGGCAATTTACATCCCGCCCATCAGCATAACAAGGCTCTCAGTTCTCAATGGCCTGTTGCCTTTCTGGATTTTACACTTTTTTCAGATGGCCCTTTTGACCGAGGGGAAGTGAGACTTCATTGTAGTGCAGATTTCCTTTGCAAGCTTGCTTGGTTGGCCAAAAAGGGCGTATGCGTTTTTTCCTGAATATATTCAGGAAAAAACGCATACGCCCTTTTTGGCCAAGTGCATCATTGTGGACGTTCTGCCTCTTTTCCTATGCTTTCAATGCAATTCCAGTCTACCTCCTGAAATCGGTTTCCAGCAATTCTGCCCCGCTTTCAAGTCCTCTTGGCAGCCTTACTTCAGTCTATTTTTGGACGATAGCTGTCATTTATAACTCTGCAGGTTTGTGAATTACAGTGCCCCTGAGCTCCTTTCTTCAACTCGCTTTCTTTTGAGCTGGCCGCAACACCGCAGGATGGCTTCAGGCCCTAATCTGATTCTGGCATGGCACGCTGAGCCTTTGGTTGATTACTCTTCCTGGTAGGAAATGAGAGTTAAATTTGCCCGTCCAGACACCTCCAGCTAGTCTCCATTGGTTCTCGCTATTCCTGTTCATCTTCCGCAGAAATTGCAAACTGGGCCAAACAGGAGGTTAAAGGGACTGACTCTCCAAGTCGGGAGAGTGTTAGTAAAGCGTCTGGAATGTTGCACCCGAGTACCAGGGGAGGAAAACTGAGACATATTTGAACACGTCTCCCGATCACATGGTTGATCATACTCTAGGTTCCACATGCATGTTTTAGCTGAAGGAAGAATACCTTAAACCTGGGTAGTTGAAACCCGGGGAATGGGTACCATGCAATATGACTTCAAAGGGTCTTCATTTGCTCACCGAACCTCTCCAATCCTATCACTGCTGCGTTTATGCCCCTGTACACATGCTTGATTCTCTTTCGGAGACATAGCAATCCATAGATTTTAAGATACTTACTAGTCAGGTACATTCTTAGGCGTTTAATATGCGGTGTTGAGTCCATTTCGTTGAGCAAGGAGTAGCTCTTGTCTATTCCATATTTGGCTTAAGGAACTTTATCTGTGCTCATTTCAATCTCTGGTTTTATGCAGCACCCCAACTCACCTTTACCCTTAAGCAAGAATAAGTTGGTTTTCTAAATTTGAGACCCTGTTCTGTTCTGTAATTCAGTTCCTGTGTAGCCAAGTTTCCATTCCGTGTATTAGTGATATCTTATGATGTTTCTTTTTCTGTGTGACTTATTTCAGTTAGAATCATCATACCTGAATCCACTCATTGTGCTGCTAAGGGCCTGATGACACAGATTTCATTGCTGAGTGATATTGCTTTGTAAGTAAATACCACAACTTCTTTATCCATTTTTCACTTTCTGCGATGTTGAACTTGTACTGTAAACGAGGTTCTTGTAAACAGAGCCGTTCCAAACTTTGGGGTGGCTGTGTCTTTTTGATTTTAATTTCCCTAAGCTATAGGACCATAAGTGGAAGTGCCCTAGGTTCTGTTGCTTTGTTTTTTAGATGTTTCAGGAAACACCATACACTTCTCCCGAGTGGTTGTTGGCAATTTACATCCCGCCCATCAGCATAACAAGGCTCCCAGTTCTCCATGGCCTGTCCTGCCTTTCTGGATTTTACACTTTTTTCAGATGGCCCTTTTGACCGGGGGGAAGTGAGACTTCATTGTAGTGCAGATTTCCTTTGCAAGCTTGCTTGGTTGGCCAAAAAGGGCGTATGCGTTTTTTCCTGAATATATTCAGGAAAAAACGCATACGCCCTTTTTGGCCAAGTGCATCATTGTGGACGTTCTGCCTCTTTTCCTATGCTTTCAATGCAATTCCAGTCTACCTCCTGAAATCGGTTTCCTGCAATTCTGCCCCCCTTTCAAGTCCTCTTGGCAGCCTTACTTCAGTCTATTTTTGGACGATAGCCTGTCATTTATAACTCTGCAGGTTTGTGAATTACAGTGTCCCTGAGCTCCTTTCTTCAACTCGCTTTCTTGTGACCTGGCCGCAACACCGCAGGATGGCTTCAGGCCCTAATCTGGTTCCGGTACGGCACGCTGAGCCTTTGGTTATATCCTCTTCCTGTTGGGAAATGAGAGTTAAATTTGCCCGTCCAGACACCTCTAGCTAGTCTCTCATTGGTTCTCGCTATTCCTGTTCATCTTCCGCAGAAATTGCAAACTGGGCCAAACAGGAGGTTAAAGGGACTGACTCTCCAAGTGGGGAGAGTGTTAGTAAAGCGTCTGGAATGTTGCACCCGAGTACCAGGGGAGGAAAACTGAGATATATTTGAACACGTCTCCCGATCACATGGTTGATCATACTCTGGGTTCCACATGCATGTTTTAGCTGAAGGAAGAATACCTAAAACCTGGGTAGTTGAAACCCGTGGAATGGGTACCATGCAATATGACTTCAAAGGGTCTTCATTTGCTCACCAAACCTCTCCAATCCTATCACTGCTGCGTTTATGCCCCTGTACACATGCTTGATTCTCTTTCGGAGACATAGCAATCCATAGGTTTTAAGATACTTACTAGTCAGGTATATTCTTAGGCGTTTAATATGCGGTGTTGAGTCCATTTCATTGAGCAAGGAGTAGCTCTTGTCTATTCCATATTTGACTTAAGGAACTTTATCTGTGCTCATTTCAATCTCTGGTTTTATGCAGCAACCCAACTCACCTTTACCCTTAAGCAAGCATAAGTTGGTTTTCTAAATTTGAGAACCTGTTCTGTTTTGGAATGCAGTTCCTGTGTAGCCAAGTTTACATTCCGTGTATTAGTGATATCTTATGATGTTTCTTTTTCTGTGTGACTTACTTCAGTTAGAATCATCGTACCTGAATCCACTCATTGTGATGCTAAGGGCCTGATGACATAGATTTCATTGCTGAGTGATACTGCATTGTACGTAAGTACCACAAGTTCTTTATCCATTTTTCACTTTCTGCGATGTTGAACTTGTACTGTAAACGGGGTTCTTGTAAACAGAGCCGTTCCAAACTTTGGGGTGGCTGTGTCTTTTTGATTTTAATTTCCCTAAGCTATAGGACCATAAGTGGAAGTGCCCTAGGCTCTGTTGCTTTGTTTTTTAGATGTTTCAGGAAACACCATACACTTCTCCGGAGTGTCTGTTGGCAATTTACATCCCGCCCATCAGCATAACAAGGCTCCCAGTTCTCAATGGCCTGTCCTGCCTTTCTGGATTTTACACTTTTTTCAGATGGCCCTTTTGACCGGGGGGAAGTGAGACTTCATTGTAGTGCAGATTTCCTTTGCAAGCTTGCTTGGTTGGCCAAAAAGGGCGTATGCGTTTTTTCCTGAATATATTCAGGAAAAAACGCATACGCCCTTTTTGGCCCAGTGCATCATTGTGGACGTTCTGCCTCTTTTCCTATGCTTTCAATGCAATTCCAGTCTACCTCCTGAAATCGGTTTCCTGCAATTCTGCCCCGCTTTCAAGTCCTCTTGGCAGCCTTACTTCAGTCTATTTTTGGACGATAGCTGTCATTTATAACTCTGCAGGTTTGTGAATTACAGTGCCCCTAAGCTCCTTTCTTCAACTCGCTTTCTTGTGACCTGGCCGCAACACCGCAGGACGGCTTCAGGCCCTAATCTGGTTCCGGCCCGGCATGCTGAGCCTTTGGTTAATTCCTCTTCCTGGTGGGAAATGAGAGTTAAATTTGCCCGTCCAGACACCTCCAGCTAGCCTCTCATTGGTTCTCGCTATTCCTGTTCATCTTCCGCAGAAATTGCAAACTGGGCCAAACAGGAGGTTAAAGGGACTGACTCTCCAAGTTGGGAGAGTGTTAGTAAAGCGTCTGGAATGTTGCACCCGAGTACCAGGGTACGAAAACTGAGATATATTTGAACACGTCTCCCGATCACATGGTTGATCATACTCTAGGTTCCACATGCATGTTTTAGCTGAAGGAAGAATACCTTAAACCTGGGTAGTTGAAACCCATGGAATGGGTACCATGCAATATGACTTCAAAGGGTCTTCATTTGCTCACCCAACCTCTCCAATCCTATCACTGCTGCATTTATGCCCCTGTACACATGCTTGATTCTCTTTTGGAGACATAGCAATCCATAGGTTTTAAGATACTTACAAGTCAGGTACATTCTTAGGCGTTTAATATGCGGTGTTGAGTCCATTTCGTTGAGCAAGGAGTAGCTCTTGTCTATTCCATATTTGGCTTAAGGAACTTTATCTGTGCTCATTTCAATCTCTGGTTTTATGCAGCACCCCAACTCACCTTTACCCTTAAGCAAGCATAAGTTGTTTTTCTAAATTTGAGTCCCTGTTCTGTTCTGTAATTCAGTTCCTGTGTAGCCAAGTTTACATTCCGTGTATTACTGATATCTTATGATGTTTCTTTTTCTGTGTGACTTACTTCAGTTAGAATCATCATACCTGAATCCACTCATTGTGCTGCTAAGGGCCTGATGACACAGATTTCATTGCTGAGTGATATTGCTTTGTAAGTAAATACCACAACTTCTTTCTCCATTTTTCACTTTCTGCGATGTTGAACTTGTACGGTAAACGAGGTTCTTGTAAACGGAGGCGTCCCAAACTTTGGGGTGGCTGTGTCTTTTTGATTTTTATTTCCGTAAGCTATAGGGCCATAAGTGGAAGTGCCCTAGGCTCTGTTGCTTTGTTTTTTAGATGTTTCAGGAAACACCATACACTTCTCCCGAGTGGTTGTTGGCAATTTACATCCCGCCCATCAGCATAACAAGGCTCCCAGTTCTCCATGGCCTGTCCTGCCTTTCTGGATTTTACACTTTTTTCAGATGGCCCTTTTGACTGGGGGGAAGTGAGACTTCATTGTAGTGCAGATTTCCTTTGCAAGCTTGCTTGGTTGGCCAAAAAGGGCGTATGCGTTTTTTCCTGAATATATTCAGGAAAAAACGCATACGCCCTTTTTGGCCAAGTGCATCATTGTGGACGTTCTGCCTCTTTTCCTATGCTTTCAATGCAATTCCAGTCTACCTCCTGAAATCGGTTTCCTGCAATTCTGCCCCGCTTTCAAGTCCTCTTGGCAGCCTTACTTCAGTCTATTTTTGGACGATAGCTGTCATTTATAACTCTGCAGGTTTGTGAATTACAGTGCCCCTGAGCTCCTTTCTTCAACTCGCTTTCTTGTGACCTGGCCGCAACACCGCAGGATGGCTTCAGGCCCTAATCTGGTTTTGGCCCGGCATGCTGAGCCTTTGGTTAATTCCTCTTCCTGGTGGGAAATGAGAGTTAAATTTGCCCGTCCAGACACCTCCAGCTAGCCTCTCATTGGTTCTCACTATTCCTGTTCATCTTCCGCAGAAATTGCAAACTGGGCCAAACAGGAGGTTAAAGGGACTGACTCTCCAAGTGGGGAGAGTGTTAGTAAAGCGTCTGGAATGTTGCACCCGAGTACCAGGGGAGGAAAACTGAGACATATTTGAACACGTCTCCCGATCACATGGTTGATCATACTCTGGGTTCCACATGCATATTTTAGCTGAAGGAAGAATACCTAAAACCTGGGTAGTTGAAACCTGTGGAATGGGTACCATGCAATATGACTTCAAAGGGTCTTCATTTGCTCACCGGACCTCTCCAATCCTATCACTGCTGCGTTTATGCTCCTGTACACATGCTTGATTCTCTTTCGGAGACATAGCAATCCATAGGTTTTAAGATACTTACTAGTCAGGTACATTCTTAGGCGTTTAATATGCGGTGTTGAGTCCATTTCGTTGAGCAAGGAGTAGCTCTTGTCTATTCCATATTTGGCTTAAGGAACTTTATCTGTGCTCATTTCAATCTCTGGTTTTATGCAGCAACCCAACTCACCTTTCCCCTTAAGCAAGCATAAGTTGGTTTTCTAAATTTGAGACCCTGTTCTGTTTTGGAATTCAGTTCCTGTGTAGCCAAGTTTACATTCCGTGTATTAGTGATATCTTATGATGTTTCTTTTTCTGTGTGACTTATTTCAGTTAGAATCATCGTACCTGAATCTACTCATTATGCTGCTACGGGCCTGATGACATAGATTTCATTGCTGAGTGATACTGCATTGTACGTAAGTACCACAAGTTCTTTATCCATTTTTCACTTTCTGCGATGTTGAACTTGTACTGTAAACGGGGTTCTTATAAACAGAGCCGTTGCAAACTTTGGGGTGGCTGTGTCTTTTTGATTTTAATTTCCCTAAGCTATAGGACCATAAGTGGAAGTGCCCTAGGCTCTGTTGCTTTGTTTTTTAGATGTTTCAGGAAACACCATACACTTCTCCCAAGTGTCTGTTGGCAATTTACATCCCGCCCATCAGCATAACAAGGCTCCCAGTTCTCAATGGCCTGTTGCCTTTCTGGATTTTACACTTTTTTCAGATGGCCCTTTTGACCGGGGGGAAGTGAGACTTCATTGTAGTGCAGATTTCCTTTGCAAGCTTGCTTGGTTGGCCAAAAAGGGCGTATGCGTTTTTTCCTGAATATATTCAGGAAAAAACGCATACGCCCTTTTTGGCCAAGTGCATCATTGTGGACGTTCTGCCTCTTTTCCGATGCTTTCAATGCAATTCCAGTCTACCTCCTGAAATCGGTTTCCTGCAATTCTGCCCCGCTTTCAAGTCCTCTTGGCAGCCTTACTTCAGTCTATTTTTGGACGATAGCTGTCATTTATAACTCTGCAGGTTTGTGAATTACAGTGCCCCTGAGCTCCTTTCTTCAACTCGCTTTCTTGTGACCTGGCCGCAACACCGCAGGATGGCTTCAGGCCCTAATCTGGTTCCGGTACGGCACGCTGAGCCTTTGGTTATTTCCTCTTCCTGGTGGGAAATGAGAGTTAAATTTGCCCGTCCAGACACCTCCAGCTAGCCTCTCATTGGTTCTCGCTATTCCTGTTCATCTTCCGCAGAAATTGCAAACTGGGCCAAACAGGAGGTTAAAGGCGCTGACTCTCCAAGTGGGGAGAGTGTTAGTAAAGCGTCTGGAATGTTGCACCCGAGTACCAGGGGAGGAAAACTGAGACATATTTGAACACATCTCCCGTTCACATGGTTGATCATACTTGGGTTCCACATGCATGTTTTAGCTGAAGGAAGAATACCTTAAACCTGGAGAGTTGAGACCCGTGGAATGGGTACCAAGCAATATGACTTCAAAGGGTCTTCATTTGCTCACCGAACCTCTCCAATCCTATCACTGCTGCGTTTATGCCCCTGTACACATGCTTGATTCTCTTTCGGAGACATAGCAATCCATAGGTTTTAAGATACTTACTAGTCAGGTACATTCTTAGGCGTTTAATATGCGGTGTTGAGTCCATTTCGTTGAGCAAGGAGTAGCTCTTGTCTATTCCATATTTGACTTAAGGAACTTTTTCTGTGCTCATTTCAATCTCTGGTTTTATGCAGCACCCCAACTCACCTTTACCCTTAAGCAAGCATAAGTTGGTTTTCTAAATATGAGACCCTGTTCTGTTCTGTAATTCAGTTCCTGTGTAGCCAAGTTTACATTCCGTGCATTACTGATATCTTATGATGTTTCATTTTCTGTGTGACTTATTTCAGTTAGAATCATCATACCTGAATCCACTCATTGTGATGCTAAGGGCCTGATGACATAGATTTCATTGCTGAGTGATATTGCTTTGTAAGTAAATACCACAACTTCTTTATCCATTTTTCACTTTCTGCGATGTTGAACTTGTACTGTAAACGAGGTTCTTGTAAACAGAGGCGTCCCAAACTTTGGGGTCGCTGTGTCTTTTTGATTTTAATTTCCCTAAGCTATAGGACCATAAGTGGCAGTGCCCTAGGCTCTGTTGCTTTGTTTTTTATTTGTTTCAGGAAACACCATACACTTCTCCCGAGTGTCTGTTGGCAATTTACATCCCGCCCATCAGCATAACAAGGCTCCCAGTTCTCCATGGCCTGTCCTGCCTTTCTGGATTTTACACTTTTTTGAGATGGCCCTTTTGACTGGGGGGAAGTGAGACTTCATTGTAGTGCAGATTTCCTTTGCAAGCTTGCTTGGTTGGCCAAAAAGGGCGTATGCGTTTTTTCCTGAATATATTCAGGAAAAAACGCATACGCCCTTTTTGGCCAAGTGCATCATTGTGGACGTTCTGCCTCTTTTCCTATGCTTTCAATGCAATTCCAGTCTACCTCCTGAAATCGGTTTCCTGCAATTCTGCCCCGCTTTCAAGTCCTCTTGGCAGCCTTACTTCAGTCTATTTTTGGACGATAGCTGTCATTTATAACTCTGCAGGTTTGTGAATTACAGTGCCCCTGAGCTCCTTTCTTCAACTCGCTTTCTTGTGACCTGGCCGCAACACCGCAGGATGGCTTCAGGCCCTAATCTGATTCTGGCATGGCACGCTGAGCCTTTGGTTAATTCCTCTTCCTGGTAGGAAATGAGAGTTAAATTTGCCCGTCCAGACACCTCCAGCTAGTCTCCATTGGTTCTCGCTATTCCTGTTCATCTTCCGCAGAAATTGCAAACTGGGCCAAACAGGAGGTTAAAGGGACTGACTCTCCAAGTCGGGAGAGTGTTAGTAAAGCGTCTGGAATGTTGCACCCGAGTACCAGGGTACGAAAACTGAGACATATTTGAACACATCTCCCGATCACATGGTTGATCATACTCTAGGTTCCACATGCATGTTTTAGATGAAGGAAGAATACCTTAAACCTAGGTAGTTGAAACACGTGGAATGGGTACCATGCAATATGAGTTCAAAGGGTCTTCATTTGCTCACCCAACCTCTCCAATCCTATCACTGCTGCGTTTATGCCCCTGTACACATGCTTGATTCTCTTTTGGAGACATAGCAATCCATAGGTTTTAAGATACTTACAAGTCAGGTACATTCTTAGGCGTTTAATATGCGTTGTTGAGTCCATTTCGTTGAGCAAGGAGTAGCTCTTGTCTATTCCATATTTGGCTTAAGGAAATTTATCTGTGCTCATTTCAATCTCTGGTTTTATGCAGCACCCCAACTCACCTTTACCCTTAAGCAAGCATAAGTTGGTTTTCTAAATTTGAGTCCCTGTTCGGTTCTGTAATTCAGTTCCTGTGTAGCCAAGTTTACATTCCGTGTATTACTGATATCTTATGATGTTTCTTTTTCTGTGTGACTTACTTCAGTTAGAATCATCATACCTGAATCCACTCATTGTGCTGCTAAGGGCCTGATGACACAGATTTCATTGCTGAGTGATATTGCTTTGTAAGTAAATACCACAGCTTCTTTATCCATTTTTCACTTTCTGCGATGTTGAACTTGTACTGTAAACGAGGTTCTTGTAAACAGAGCCGTTCCAAACTTTGGGGTGGCTGTGTCTTTTTGATTTTAATTTCCCTAAGCTATAGGACCATAAGTGGAAGTGCCCTAGGTTCTGTTGCTTTGTTTTTTAGATGTTTCAGGAAACACCATACACTTCTCCCAAGTGTCTGTTGGCAATTTACATCCCTCCCATCAGCATAACAAGGCTCCCAGTTCTCCATGGCCTGTCTTGCCTTTCTGGATTTTACACTTTATTCAGATGGTCCTTTTGACCGGGGGGAAGTGAGACTTCATTGTAGTGCAGATTTCCTTTGCAAGCTTGCTTGGTTGGCCAAAAAGGGCGTATGCGTTTTTTCCTGAATATATTCAGGAAAAAACGCATACGTCCTTTTTGGCCAAGTGCATCATTGTGGACGTTCTGCCTCTTTTCCTATGCTTTCAATGCAATTCCAGTCTACCTCCTGAAATCGGTTTCCTGCAATTCTGCCCCGCTTTCAAGTCCTCTTGGCAGCCTTACTTCAGTCTATTTTTGGACGATAGCTGTCATTTATAACTCTGCAGGTTTGTGAATTACAGTGCCCCTGAGCTCCTTTCTTCAACTCGCTTTCTTGTGACCTGGCCGCAACACCGCAGGATGGCTTCAGGCCCTAATCTGATTCTGGCATGGCACGCTGAGCCTTTGGTTAATTCCTCTTCCTGGTAGGAAATGAGAGTTAAATTTGCCCGTCCAGACACCTCCAGCTAGTCTCCATTGGTTCTCGCTATTCCTGTTCATCTTCCGCAGAAATTGCAAACTGGGCCAAACAGGAGGTTAAAGGGACTGACTCTCCAAGTCGGGAGAGTGTTAGTAAAGCGTCTGGAATGTTGCACCCGAGTACCAGGGTACGAAAACTGAGACATATTTGAACACATCTCCCGATCACATGGTTGATCATACTCTAGGTTCCACATGCATGTTTTAGATGAAGGAAGAATACCTTAAACCTAGGTAGTTGAAACACGTGGAATGGGTACCATGCAATATGAGTTCAAAGGGTCTTCATTTGCTCACCCAACCTCTCCAATCCTATCACTGCTGCGTTTATGCCCCTGTACACATGCTTGATTCTCTTTTGGAGACATAGCAATCCATAGGTTTTAAGATACTTACAAGTCAGGTACATTCTTAGGCGTTTAATATGCGTTGTTGAGTCCATTTCGTTGAGCAAGGAGTAGCTCTTGTCTATTCCATATTTGGCTTAAGGAAATTTATCTGTGCTCATTTCAATCTCTGGTTTTATGCAGCACCCCAACTCACCTTTACCCTTAAGCAAGCATAAGTTGGTTTTCTAAATTTGAGTCCCTGTTCGGTTCTGTAATTCAGTTCCTGTGTAGCCAAGTTTACATTCCGTGTATTACTGATATCTTATGATGTTTCTTTTTCTGTGTGACTTACTTCAGTTAGAATCATCATACCTGAATCCACTCATTGTGCTGCTAAGGGCCTGATGACACAGATTTCATTGCTGAGTGATATTGCTTTGTAAGTAAATACCACAGCTTCTTTATCCATTTTTCACTTTCTGCGATGTTGAACTTGTACTGTAAACGAGGTTCTTGTAAACAGAGCCGTTCCAAACTTTGGGGTGGCTGTGTCTTTTTGATTTTAATTTCCCTAAGCTATAGGACCATAAGTGGAAGTGCCCTAGGTTCTGTTGCTTTGTTTTTTAGATGTTTCAGGAAACACCATACACTTCTCCCAAGTGTCTGTTGGCAATTTACATCCCTCCCATCAGCATAACAAGGCTCCCAGTTCTCCATGGCCTGTCTTGCCTTTCTGGATTTTACACTTTATTCAGATGGTCCTTTTGACCGGGGGGAAGTGAGACTTCATTGTAGTGCAGATTTCCTTTGCAAGCTTGCTTGGTTGGCCAAAAAGGGCGTATGCGTTTTTTCCTGAATATATTCAGGAAAAAACGCATACGCCCTTTTTGGCCAAGTGCATCATTGTGGACGTTCTGCCTCTTTTCCTATGCTTTCAATGCAATTCCAGTCTACCTCCTGAAATCGGTTTCCTGCAATTCTGCCCCGCTTTCAAGTCCTCTTGGCAGCCTTACTTCAGTCTATTTTTGGACGATAGCTGTCATTTATAACTCTGCAGGTTTGTGAATTACAGTGCCCCTGAGCTCCTTTCTTCAACTCGCTTTCTTGTGACCTGGCCGCAACACCGCAGGATGGCTTCAGGCCCTAATCTGGTTCCGGCCCGGCATGCTGAGCCTTTGGTTATTTCCTCTTCCTGGTGGGAAATGAGAGTTAAATTTGCCCGTCCAGACACCTCCAGCTAGTCTCTCATTGGTTCTCGCTATTCCTGTTCATCTTCCGCAGAAATTGCAAACTGGGCCAAACAGGAGGTTAAAGGGACTGACTCTCCAAGTGGGGAGAGTGTTAGTAAAGCGTCTGGAATGTTGCACCCGAGTACCAGGGTACGAAAACTGAGACATATTTGAACACGTCTCCCGATCACATGGTTGATCATACTCTGGGTTCCACATGCATGTTTTAGCTGAAGGAAGAATACCTAAAACCTGGGTAGTTGAAACCCGTGGAATGGGTACCATGCATTATGACTTCAAAGGGTCTTCATTTGCTCACCGAACCTCTCCAATCCTATCACTGCTGCGTTTATGCCCCTGTACACATGCTTGATTCTCTTTTGGAGACATAGCAATCCATAGGTTTTAAGATACTTACAAGTCAGGTACATTCTTAGGCGTTTAATATGCGGTGTTGAGTCCATTTCTTTGAGCAAGGGGTAGCTCTTGTCTATTCCATATTTGGCTTAAGGAACTTTATCTGTGCTCATTTCAATCTCTGGTTTTATGCAGCAACCCAACTCACCTTTCCCCTTAAGCAAGCATAAGTTGGTTTTCTAAATTTGAGAACCTGTTCTGTTTTGGAATTCAGTTCCTGTGTAGCCAAGTTTACATTCCGTGTATTAGTGATATCTTATGATGTTTCTTTTTCTGTGTGACTTATTTCAGTTAGAATCATCGTACCTGAATCTACTCATTATGCTGCTACGGGCCTGATGACATAGATTTTATTGCTGAGTGATACTGCATTGTACGTAAGTACCACAAGTTCTTTATCCATTTTTCACTTTCTGCAATGTTGAACTTGTACTGTAAACGGGGTTCTTGTAAACAGAGCCGTTCCAAACTTTGGGGTGGCTGTGTCTTTTTGATTTTAATTTCCCTAAGCTATAGGACCATAAGTGGAAGTGCCCTAGGCTCTCTTGCTTTGTTTTTTAGATGTTTCAGGAAACACCATACACTTCTCCCGAGTGTCTGTTGGCAATTTACATCCCGCCCATCAGCATAACAAGGCTCCCAGTTCTCAATGGCCTGTTGCCTTTCTGGATTTTACACTTTTTTCAGATGGCCCTTTTGACCGAGGGGAAGTGAGACTTCATTGTAGTGCAGATTTCCTTTGCAAGCTTGCTTGGTTGGCCAAAAAGGGCGTATGCGTTTTTTCCTGAATATATTCAGGAAAAAACGCATACGCCCTTTTTGGCCAAGTGCATCATTGTGGACGTTCTGCCTCTTTTCCTATGCTTTCAATGCAATTCCAGTCTACCTCCTGAAATCGGTTTCCTGCAATTCTGCCCCGCTTTCAAGTCCTCTTGGCAGCCTTACTTCAGTCTATTTTTGGACGATAGCTGTCATTTATAACTCTGCAGGTTTGTGAATTACAGTGCCCCTGAGCTCCTTTCTTCAACTCGCTTTCTTGTGACCTGGCCGCAACACCGCAGGATGGCTTCAGTCCCTAATCTGGTTCCGGTACGGCATGCTGAGCCTTTGGTTATTTCCTCTTCCTGTTGGGAAATGAGAGTTAAATTTGTCCGTCCAGACACCTCCAGCTAGCCTCTCATTGGTTCTCGCTATTCCTGTTCATCTTCCGCAGAAATTGCAAACTGGGCCAAACAGGAGGTTAAAGGGACTGACTCTCCAAGTGGGGAGAGTGTTAGTAAAGCGTCTGGAATGTTGCACCCGAGTACCAGGGGAGGAAAACTGAGACATATTTGAACACGTCTCCCGATCACATGGTTGATCATACTCTAGGTTCCACATGCATGTTTTAGCTGAAAGAAGAATACCTTAAACTTGGGTAGTTGAAACCCGTGGAATGGGTACCATGCAATATGACTTCAAAGGGTCTTCATTTGCTCACCGAACCTCTCCAATCCTATCACTGCTGCGTTTATGTCCCTGTACACATGCTTGATTGTCTTTTGGAGACATAGCAATCCATAGGTTTTAAGATACTTACTAGTCAGGTACATTCTTAGGCGTTTAATATGGGGTGTTGAGTCCATTTCGTTGAGCAAGGAGTAGCTCTTGTCTATTCCATATTTGGCTTAAGGAACTTTATCTGTGCTCATTTCACTCTCTGGTTTTATGCAGCAACCCAACTCACCTTTCCCCTGAAGCAAGCATAAGTTGGTTTTCTAAATTTGAGACCCTGTTCTGTTTTGGAATGCAGTTCCTGTGTAGCCAAGTTTACATTCCGTGTATTAGTGATATCTTATGATGTTTCTTTTTCTGTGTGACTTATTTCAGTTAGAATCATCGTACCTGAATCCACTCATTATGCTGCTACGGGCCTGATGACATAGACTTCATTGCTGACTGATACTGCATTGTACGTAAGTACCACAAGTTCTTTATCCATTTTTCACTTTCTGTGATATTGAACTTGTACGGTAAACGAGGTTCTTCTAAACGGAGGCGTCCCAAACTTTGGGGTGGCTGTGTCTTTTTGATTTTAATTTCCCTAAGCTATAGGACCATAAGTGGAAGTGCCCTAGGCTCTGTTGCTTTGTTTTTTAGATGTTTCAGGAAACACCATACACTTCTCCCAAGTGTCTGTTGGCAATTTACATCCCGCCCATCAGCATAACAAGGCTCCCAGTTCTCAATGGCCTGTTGCCTTTCTGGATTTTACACTTTTTTCAGATGGCCCTTTTGACCGGGGGGAAGTGAGACTTCATTGTAGTGCAGATTTCCTTTGCAAGCTTGCTTGGTTGGCCAAAAAGGGCGTATGCGTTTTTTCCTGAATATATTCAGGAAAAAACGCATACGCCCTTTTTGGCCAAGTGCATCATTGTGGACGTTCTGCCTCTTTTCCTATGCTTTCAATGCAATTCCAGTCTACCTCCTGAAATCGGTTTCCTGCAATTCTGCCCCACTTTCAAGTCCTCTTGGCAGCCTTACTTCAGTCTATTTTTGGACGATAGCTGTCATTTATAACTCTGCAGGTTTGTGAATTACAGTGCCCCTGAGCTCCTTTCTTCAACTCGCTTTCTTTTGAGCTGGCCGCAACACCGCAGGATGGCTTCAGGCCCTAATCTGATTCTGGCATGGCACACTGAGCCTTTGGTTAATTCCTCTTCCTGGTAGGAAATGAGAGTTAAATTTGCCCGTCCAGACACCTCCAGCTAGTCTCCATTGGTTCTCGCTATTCCTGTTCATCTTCCGCAGAAATTGCAAACTGGGCCAAACAGGAGGTTAAAGGGACTGACTCTCCAAGTCGGGAGAGTGTTAGTAAAGCGTCTGGAATGTTGCACCCGAGTACCAGGGTACGAAAACTGAGACATATTTGAACACGTCTCCCGATCACATGGTTGATCATACTCTTGGTTTCACATGCATGTTTTAGCTGAAGGAAGAATACCTTAAACCTGGGTAGTTGAAACCCGTGGAATGGGTACCATGCAATATGACTTCAAAGGGTCTTCATTTGCTCACCGAACCTCTCCAATCCTATCACTGCTGCGTTTATGCCCCTGTACACATGCTTGATTCTCTTTTGGAGACATAGCAATCCATAGGTTTTAAGATACTTACAAGTCAGGTACATTCTTAGGCGTTTAATATGCAGTGTTGAGTCCATTTCGTTGAGCAAGGAGTAGCTCTTGTCTATTCCATATTTGGCTTAAGGAACTTTATCTGTGGTCATTTCAATCTCTGGTTTTATGCAGCACCCCAACTCACCTTTACCCTTAAGCAAGCATAAGTTGGTTTTCTAAATTTGAGTCCCTGTTCTGTTCTGTAATTCAGTTCCTGTGTAGCCAAGTTTACATTCCGTGTATTACTGATATGTTATGATGTTTCTTTTTCTGTGTGACTTACTTCAGTTAGAATCATCATACCTGAATCCACTCATTGTGCTGCTAAGGGCCTGATGACACAGATTTCATTGCTGAGTGATATTGCTTTGTAAGTAAATACCACAACTTCTTTCTCCATTTTTCACTTTCTGCGATGTTGAACTTGTACTGTAAACGAGGTTCTTGTAAACAGAGGCGTCCCAAACTTTGGGGTGGCTGTGTCTTTTTGATTTTAATTTCCCTAAGCTATAGGACCATAAGTGAAAGTGCCCTAGGCTCTGTTGCTTTGTTTTTTAGATGTTTCAGGAAACACCATACACTTCTCCCAAGTGTCTGTTGGCAATTTACATCCCGCCCATCAGCATAACAAGGCTCCCAGTTCTCAATGGCCTGTTGCCTTTCTGGATTTTACACTTTTTTCAGATGGCCCTTTTGACCGGGGGGAAGTGAGACTTCATTGTAGTGCAGATTTCCTTTGCAAGCTTGCTTGGTTGGCCAAAAAGGGCGTATGCGTTTTTTCCTGAATATATTCAGGAAAAAACGCATACGCCCTTTTTGGCCAAGTGCATCATTGTGGACGTTCTGCCTCTTTTCCTATGCTTTCAATGCAATTCCAGTCTACCTCCTGAAATCGGTTTCCTGCAATTCTGCCCCGCTTTCAAGTCCTCTTGGCAGCCTTACTTCAGTCTATTTTTGGACGATAGCTGTCATTTATAACTCTGCAGGTTTGTGAATTACAGTGCCCCTGAGCTCCTTTCTTCAACTCGCTTTCTTGTGACCTGGCCGCAACACCGCAGGATGGCTTCAGGCCCTAATCTGATTCTGGCATGGCACGCTGAGCCTTTGGTTAATTCCTCTTCCTGGTAGGAAATGAGAGTTAAATTTGCCCGTCCAGACACCTCCAGCTAGTCTCCATTGGTTCTCGCTATTCCTGTTCATCTTCCGCAGAAATTGCAAACTGGGCCAAACAGGAGGTTAAAGGGACTGACTCTCCAAGTCGGGAGAGTGTTAGTAAAGCGTCTGGAATGTTGCACCCGAGTACCAGGGTACGAAAACTGAGACATATTTGAACACGTCTCCCGATCACATGGTTGATCATACTCTAGGTTCCACATGCATGTTTAGATGAAGGAAGTATACCTTAAACCTAGGTAGTTGAAACACGTGGAATGGGTACCATGCAATATGAGTTCAAAGGGTCTTCATTTGCTCACCCAACCTCTCCAATCCTATCACTGCTGCGTTTATGCCCCTGTACACATGCTTGATTCTCTTTTGGAGACATAGCAATCCATAGGTTTTAAGATACTTACAAGTCAGGTACATTCTTAGGCGTTTAATATGCGTTGTTGAGTCCATTTCGTTGAGCAAGGAGTAGCTCTTGTCTATTCCATATTTGGCTTAAGGAAATTTATCTGTGCTCATTTCAATCTCTGGTTTTATGCAGCACCCCAACTCACCTTTACCCTTAAGCAAGCATAAGTTGCTTTTCTAAATTTGAGTCCCTGTTCTGTTCTGTAATTCAGTTCCTGTGTAGCCAAGTTTACATTCCGTGTATTACTGATATCTTATGATGTTTCTTTTTCTGTGTGACTTATTTCAGTTAGAATCATCATACCTGAATCCACTCATTGTGCTGCTAAGGGCCTGATGACACAGATTTCATTGCTGAGTGATATTGCTTTGTAAGTAAATACCACAACTTCTTTATCCATTTTTCACTTTCTGCGATGTTGAACTTGTACTGTAAACGAGGTTCTTGTAAACAGAGCCGTTCCAAACTTTGGGGTGGCTGTGTCTTTTTGATTTTAATTTCCCTAAGCTATAGGACCATAAGTGGAAGTGCCCTAGGTTCTGTTGCTTTGTTTTTTAGATGTTTCAGGAAACACCATACACTTCTCCCAAGTGTCTGTTGGCAATTTACATCCCTCCCATCAGCATAACAAGGCTCCCAGTTCTCCATGGCCTGTCTTGCCTTTCTGGATTTTACACTTTATTCAGATGGCCCTTTTGACCGGGGGGAAGTGAGACTTCATTGTAGTGCAGATTTCCTTTGCAAGCTTGCTTGGTTGGCCAAAAAGGGCGTATGCGTTTTTTCCTGAATATATTCAGGAAAAAACGCATACGCCCTTTTTGGCCAAGTGCATCATTGTGGACGTTCTGCCTCTTTTCCTATGCTTTCAATGCAATTCCAGTCTACCTCCTGAAATCGGTTTCCTGCAATTCTGCCCCCCTTTCAAGTCCTCTTGGCAGCCTTACTTCAGTCTATTTTTGGACGATAGCCTGTCATTTATAACTCTGCAGGTTTGTGAATTACAGTGTCCCTGAGCTCCTTTCTTCAACTCGCTTTCTTGTGACCTGGCCGCAACACCGCAGGATGGCTTCAGGCCCTAATCTGGTACCGGTACGGCACGCTGAGCCTTTGGTTATATCCTCTTCCTGTTGGGAAATGAGAGTTAAATTTGCCCGTCCAGACACCTCTAGCTAGCCTCTCATTGGTTCTCGCTATTCCTGTTCATCTTCCGCAGAAATTGCAAACTGGGCCAAACAGGAGGTTAAAGGGACTGACTCTCCAAGTGGGGAGAGTGTTAGTAAAGCGTCTGGAATGTTGCACCCGAGTACCAGGGGAGGAAAACTGAGACATATTTGAACACGTCTCCCGATCACATGGTTGATCATACTCTGGGTTCCACATGCATGTTTTAGCTGAAGGAAGAATACCTAAAACCTGGGTAGTTGAAACCCGTGGAATGGGTACCATGCAATATGACTTCAAAGGGTCTTCATTTGCTCACCAAACCTCTCCAATCCTATCACTGCTGCGTTTATGCCCCTGTACACATGCTTGATTCTCTTTCGGAGACATAGCAATCCATAGGTTTTAAGATACTTACTAGTCAGGTATATTCTTAGGCGTTTAATATGCGGTGTTGAGTCCATTTCGTTGAGCAAGGAGTAGCTCTTGTCTATTCCATATTTGACTTAAGGAACTTTATCTGTGCTCATTTCAATCTCTGGTTTTATGCAGCAACCCAACTCACCTTTACCCTTAAGCAAGCATAAGTTGGTTTTCTAAATTTGAGAACCTGTTCTGTTTTGGAATGCAGTTCCTGTGTAGCCAAGTTTACATTCCGTGTATTAGTGATATCTTATGATGTTTCTTTTTCTGTGTGACTTACTTCAGTTAGAATCATCGTACCTGAATCCACTCATTGTGATGCTAAGGGCCTGATGACATAGATTTCATTGCTGAGTGATACTGCATTGTACGTAAGTACCACAAGTTCTTTATCCATTTTTCACTTTCTGCGATGTTGAACTTGTACTGTAAACGGGGTTCTTGTAAACAGAGCCGTTCCAAACTTTGGGGTGGCTGTGTCTTTTTGATTTTAATTTCCCTAAGCTATAGGACCATAAGTGGCAGTGCCCTAGGCTCTGTTGCTTTGTTTTTTAGATGTTTCAGGAAACACCATACACTTCTCCCGAGTGTCTGTTGGCAATTTACATCCCGCCCATCAGCATAACAAGGCTCCCAGTTCTCCATGGCCTGTCCTGCCTTTCTGGATTTTACACTTTTTTCAGATGGCCCTTTTGACTGGGGGGAAGTGAGACTTCATTGTAGTGCAGATTTCCTTTGCAAGCTTGCTTGGTTGGCCAAAAAGGGCGTATGCGTTTTTTCCTGAATATATTCAGGAAAAAACGCATACGCCCTTTTTGGCCAAGTGCATCATTGTGGACGTTCTGCCTCTTTTCCTATGCTTTCAATGCAATTCCAGTCTACCTCCTGAAATCGGTTTCCTGCAATTCTGCCCCGCTTTCAAGTCCTCTTGGCAGCCTTACTTCAGTCTATTTTTGGACGATAGCTGTCATTTATAACTCTGCAGGTTTGTGAATTACAGTGCCCCTGAGCTCCTTTCTTCAACTCGCTTTCTTTTGAGCTGGCCGCAACACCGCAGGATGGCTTCAGGCCCTAATCTGATTCTGGCATGGCACGCTGAGCCTTTGGTTAATTCCTCTTCCTGGTAGGAAATGAGAGTTAAATTTGCCCGTCCAGACACCTCCAGCTAGTCTCCATTGGTTCTCGCTATTCCTGTTCATCTTCCGCAGAAATTGCAAACTGGGCCAAACAGGAGGTTAAAGGGACTGACTCTCCAAGTCGGGAGAGTGTTAGTAAAGCGTCTGGAATGTTGCACCCGAGTACCAGGGTACGAAAACTGAGATATATTTGAACACGTCTCCCGATCACATGGTTGATCATACTCTAGGTTCCACATGCATGTTTTAGCTGAAGGAAGAATACCTTAAACCTGGGTAGTTGAAACCCATGGAATGGGTACCATGCAATATGACTTCAAAGGGTCTTCATTTGCTCACCCAACCTCTCCAATCCTATCACTGCTGCGTTTATGCCCCTGTACACATGCTTGATTCTCTTTTGGAGACATAGCAATCCATAGGTTTTAAGATACTTACAAGTCAGGTACATTCTTAGGCGTTTAATATGCGGTGTTGAGTCCATTTCGTTGAGCAAGGAGTAGCTCTTGTCTATTCCATATTTGGCTTAAGGAACTTTATCTGTGCTCATTTCAATCTCTGGTTTTATGCAGCACCCCAACTCACCTTTACCCTTAAGCAAGCATAAGTTGTTTTTCTAAATTTGAGTCCCTGTTCTGTTCTGTAATTCAGTTCCTGTGTAGCCAAGTTTACATTCCGTGTATTACTGATATCTTATGATGTTTCTTTTTCTGTGTGATTTACTTCAGTTAGAATCATCATACCTGAATCCACTCATTGTGCTGCTAAGGGCCTGATGACACAGATTTCATTGCTGAGTGATATTGCTTTGTAAGTAAATACCACAACTTCTTTCTCCATTTTTCACTTTCTGCGATGTTGAACTTGTACTGTAAACGAGGTTCTTGTAAACAGAGCTGTTCCAAACTTTGGGGTGGCTGTGTCTTTTTGATTTTAATTTCCCTAAGCTATAGGACCATAAGTGGAAGTGCCCTAGGTTCTGTTGCTTTGTTTTTTAGATGTTTCAGGAAACACCATACACTTCTCCGAGTGGTTGTTGGCAATTTACATCCCGCCCATCAGCATAACAAGGCTCCCAGTTCTCCATGGCCTGTCCTGCCTTTCTGGATTTTACAGTTTTCTCAGATGGCCCTTTTGCCTGGGGGGAAGTGAGACTTCATTGTAGTGCAGATTTCCTTTGCAAGCTTGCTTGGTTGGCCAAAAAGGGCGTATGCGTTTTTTCCTGAATATATTCAGGAAAAAACGCATACGCCCTTTTTGGCCAAGTGCATCATTGTGGACGTTCTGCCTCTTTTCCTATGCTTTCAATGCAATTCCAGTCTACCTCCTGAAATCGGTTTCCTGTAATTCTGCCCCGCTTTCAAGTCCTCTTGGCAGCCTTACTTCAGTCTATTTTTGGACGATAGCTGTCATTTATAACTCTGCAGGTTTGTGAATTACAGTGCCCCTGAGCTCCTTTCTTCAACTCGCTTTCTTTTGAGCTGGCCGCAACACCGCAGGATGGCTTCAGGCCCTAATCTGATTCTGGCATGGCACGCTGAGCCTTTGGTTAATTCCTCTTCTTGGTAGGAAATGAGAGTTAAATTTGCCCGTCCAGACACCTCCAGCTAGTCTCCATTGGTTCTCGCTATTCCTGTTCATCTTCCGCAGAAATTGCAAACTGGGCCAAACAGGAGGTTAAAGGGACTGACTCTCCAAGTCGGGAGAGTGTTAGTAAAGCGTCTGGAATGTTGCACCCGAGTACCAGGGTACGAAAACTGAGATATATTTGAACACGTCTCCCGATCACATGGTTGATCATACTCTAGGTTCCACATGCATGTTTTAGCTGAAGGAAGAATACCTTAAACCTGGGTAGTTGAAACCCGTGGAATGGGTACCATGCAATATGACTTCAAAGGGTCTTCATTTGCTCACCCAACCTCTCCAATCCTATCACTGCTGCATTTATGCCCCTGTACACATGCTTGATTCTCTTTTGGAGACATAGCAATCCATAGGTTTTAAGATACTTACAAGTCAGGTACATTCTTAGGCGTTTAATATGCGGTGTTGAGTCCATTTCGTTGAGCAAGGAGTAGCTCTTGTCTATTCCATATTTGGCTTAAGGAACTTTATCTGTGCTCATTTCAATCTCTGGTTTTATGCAGCACCCCAACTCACCTTTACCCTTAAGCAAGCATAAGTTGTTTTTCTAAATTTGAGTCCCTGTTCTGTTCTGTAATTCAGTTCCTGTGTAGCCAAGTTTACATTCCGTGTATTACTGATATCTTATGATGTTTCTTTTTCTGTGTGACTTACTTCAGTTAGAATCATCATACCTGAATCCACTCATTGTGCTGCTAAGGGCCTGATGACACAGATTTCATTGCTGAGTGATATTGCTTTGTAAGTAAATACCACAACTTCTTTCTCCATTTTTCAATTTCTGCGATGTTGAACTTGTACTGTAAACGAGGTTCTTGTAAACAGAGCCGTTCCAAACTTTGGGGTGGCTGTGTCTTTTTGATTTTAATTTCCCTAAGCTATAGGACCATAAGTGGAAGTGCCCTAGGTTCTGTTGCTTTGTTTTTTAGATGTTTCAGGAAACACCATACACTTCTCCCGAGTGGTTGTTGGCAATTTACATCCCGCCCATCAGCATAACAAGGCTCCCAGTTCTCCATGGCCTGTCCTGCCTTTCTGGATTTTACACTTTTTTCAGATGGCCCTTTTGACCGGGGGGAAGTGAGACTTCATTGTAGTGCAGATTTCCTTTGCAAGCTTGCTTGGTTGGCCAAAAAGGGCGTATGCGTTTTTTCCTGAATATATTCAGGAAAAAACGCATACGCCCGTTTTGGCCAAGTGCATCATTGTGGACGTTCTGCCTCTTTTCCTATGCTTTCAATGCAATTCCAGTCTACCTCCTGAAATCGGTTTCCTGCAATTCTGCCCCGCTTTCAAGTCCTCTTGGCAGCCTTACTTCAGTATATTTTTGGACAATAGCTGTCATTTATAACTCTGCAGGTTTGTGAATTACAGTGCCCCTGAGCTCCTTTCTTCAACTCGCTTTCTTTTGAGCTGGCCGCAACACCGCAGGATGGCTTCAGGCCCTAATCTGGTTCCGGTACGGCACGCTGAGCCTTTGGTTATTTCCTCTTCCTGGTGGGAAATGAGAGTTAAATTTGCCCGTCCAGACACCTCCAGCTAGCCTCTCATTGGTTCTCGCTATTCCTGTTCATCTTCCGCAGAAATTGCAAACTGGGCCAAACAAGAGGTTAAAGGGACTGACTCTCCAAGTGGGGAGAGTGTTAGTAAAGCGTCTGGAATGTTGCACCCGAGTACCAGGGGAGGAAAACTGAGACATATTTGAACACGTCTCCCGTTCACATGGTTGATCATACTTGGGTTCCACATGCATGTTTTAGCTGAAGGAAGAATACCTTAAACCTGGAGAGTTGAGACCCGTGTAATGGGTACCATGCAATATGACCTCAAAGGGTCTTCATTTGCTAACCGAACCTCTCCAATCCTATCACTGCTGCGTTTATGCCCCTGTACACATGCTTGATTCTCTTTCGGAGACATAGCAATCCATAGGTTTTAAGATACTTACTAGTCAGATACATTCTTAGGCGTTTAATATGCGGTGTTGAGTCCATTTCGTTGAGCAAGGAGTAGCTCTTGTCTATTCCACATTTGACTTAAGGAACTTTATCTGTGCTCATTTCAATCTCTGGTTTTATGCAGCACCCCAACTCACCTTTCCCCTTAAGCAAGCATAAGTTGGTTTTCTAAATTTGAGACCCTGTTCTGTTCTGTAATTCAGTTCCTGTGTAGCCAAGTTTACATTCCGTGTATTAATGATATCTTATGATGTTTCTTTTTCTGTGTGACTTATTTCAGTTAGAATCATCATACCTGAATCCACTCATTGTGCTGCTAAGGGCCTGATGACATAGATTTCATTGCTGAGTGATATTGCTTTGTAAGTAAATACCACAACTTCTTTATCCATTTTTCACTTTCTGCGATGTTGAACTTGTACTGTAAACGAGGTTCTTGTAAACAGAGCCGTCCCAAACTTTGGGGTGGCTGTGTCTTTTTGATTTTAATTTCCCTAAGCTATAGGACCATAAGTGGCAGTGCCCTAGGCTCTGTTGCTTTGTTTTTTAGATGTTTCAGGAAACACCATACACTTCTCCCGAGTGCCTGTTGGCAATTTACATCCCTCCCATCAGCATAACAAGGCTCCCAGTTCTCCATGGCCTGTCTTGCCTTTCTGGATTTTACACTTTATTCAGATGGCCCTTTTGACCGGGGGGAAGTGAGACTTCATTGTAGTGCAGATTTCCTTTGCAAGCTTGCTTGGTTGGCCAAAAAGGGCGTATGCATTTTTTCCTGAATATATTCAGGAAAAAACGCATACGCCCTTTTTGGCCAAGTGCATCATTGTGGACGTTCTGCCTCTTTTCCTATGCTTTCAATGCAATTCCAGTCTACCTCCTGAAATCGGTTTCCTGCAATTCTGCCCCGCTTTCAAGTCCTCTTGGCAGCCTTACTTCAGTCTATTTTTGGACGATAGCTGTCATTTATAACTCTGCAGGTTTGTGAATTACAGTGCCCCTGAGCTCCTTTCTTCAACTCGCTTTCTTTTGAGCTGGCCGCAACACCGCAGGATGGCTTCAGGCCCTAATCTGATTCTGGCATGGCACGCTGAGCCTTTGGTTAATTACTCTTCCTGGTAGGAAATGAGAGTTAAATTTGCCCGTCCAGACACCTCCAGCTAGTCTCCATTGGTTCTCGCTATTCCTGTTCATCTTCCGCAGAAATTGCAAACTGGGCCAAACAGGAGGTTAAAGGCGCTGACTCTCCAAGTGGGGAGAGTGTTAGTAAAGCGTCTGGAATGTTGCACCCGAGTACCAGGGGAGGAAAACTGAGACATATTTGAACACATCTCCCGTTCACATGGTTGATCATACTTGGGTTCCACATGCATGTTTTAGCTGAAGGAAGAATACCTTAAACCTGGAGAGTTGAGACCCGTGGAATGGGTACCATGCAATATGACTTCAAAGGGTCTTCATTTGCTCACCGAACCTCTCCAATCCTATCACTGCTGCGTTTATGCCCCTGTACACATGCTTGATTCTCTTTCGGAGACATAGCAATCCATAGGTTTTAAGATACTTACTAGTCAGGTACATTCTTAGGCGTTTAATATGCGGTGTTGAGTCCATTTCGTTGAGCAAGGAGTAGCTCTTGTCTATTCCATATTTGACTTAAGGAACTTTATCTGTGCTCATTTCAATCTCTGGTTTTATGCAGCACCCCAACTCACCTTTACCCTTAAGCAAGCATAAGTTGGTTTTCTAAATATGAGACCCTGTTCTGTTCTGTAATTCAGTTCCTGTGTAGCCAAGTTTACATTCCGTGTATTACTGATATCTTATGATGTTTCATTTTCTGTGTGACTTATTTCAGTTAGAATCATCATACCTGAATCCACTCATTGTGATGCTAAGGGCCTGATGACATAGATTTCATTGCTGAGTGATATTGCTTTGTAAGTAAATACCACAACTTCTTTATCCATTTTTCACTTTCTGCGATGTTGAACTTGTACTGTAAACGAGGTTCTTGTAAACAGAGGCATCCCAAACTTTGGGGTCGCTGTGTCTTTTTTATTTTAATTTCCCTAAGCTATAGGACCATAAGTGGCAGTGCCCTAGGCTCTGTTGCTTTGTTTTTTATTTGTTTCAGGAAACACCATACACTTCTCCCGAGTGTCTGTTGGCAATTTACATCCCGCCCATCAGCATAACAAGGCTCCCAGTTCTCCATGGCCTGTCCTGCCTTTCTGGATTTTACACTTTTTTCAGATGGCCCTTTTGACTGGGGGGAAGTGAGACTTCATTGTAGTGCAGATTTCCTTTGCAAGCTTGCTTGGTTGGCCAAAAAGGGCGTATGCGTTTTTTCCTGAATATATTCAGGAAAAAACGCATACGCCCTTTTTGGCCAAGTGCATCATTGTGGACGTTCTGCCTCTTTTCCTATGCTTTCAATGCAATTCCAGTCTACCTCCTGAAATCGGTTTCCTGCAATTCTGCCCCGCTTTCAAGTCCTCTTGGCAGCCTTACTTCAGTCTATTTTTGGACGATAGCTGTCATTTATAACTCTGCAGGTTTGTGAATTACAGTGCCCCTGAGCTCCTTTCTTCAACTCGCTTTCTTGTGACCTGGCCGCAACACCGCAGGATGGCTTCAGGCCCTAATCTGATTCTGGCATGGCACGCTGAGCCTTTGGTTAATTCCTCTTCCTGGTAGGAAATGAGAGTTAAATTTGCCCGTCCAGACACCTCCAGCTAGTCTCCATTGGTTCTCGCTATTCCTGTTCATCTTCCGCAGAAATTGCAAACTGGGCCAAACAGGAGGTTAAAGGGACTGACTCTCCAAGTCGGGAGAGTGTTAGTAAAGCGTCTGGAATGTTGCACCCGAGTACCAGGGTACGAAAACTGAGACATATTTGAACACGTCTCCCGATCACATGGTTGATCATACTCTAGGTTCCACATGCATGTTTTAGATGAAGGAAGAATACCTTAAACCTAGGTAGTTGAAACACGTGGAATGGGTACCATGCAATATGAGTTCAAAGGGTCTTCATTTGCTCACCCAACCTCTCCAATCCTATCACTGCTGCGTTTATGCCCCTGTACACATGCTTGATTCTCTTTTGGAGACATAGCAATCCATAGGTTTTAAGATACTTACAAGTCAGGTACATTCTTAGGCGTTTAATATGCGTTGTTGAGTCCATTTCGTTGAGCAAGGAGTAGCTCTTGTCTATTCCATATTTGGCTTAAGGAAATTTATCTGTGCTCATTTCAATCTCTGGTTTTATGCAGCACCCCAACTCACCTTTACCCTTAAGCAAGCATAAGTTGGTTTTCTAAATTTGAGTCCCTGTTCTGTTCTGTAATTCAGTTCCTGTGTAGCCAAGTTTACATTCCGTGTATTACTGATATCTTATGATGTTTCTTTTTCTGTGTGACTTACTTCAGTTAGAATCATCATACCTGAATCCACTCATTGTGCTGCTAAGGGCCTGATGACACAGATTTCATTGCTGAGTGATATTGCTTTGTAAGTAAATACCACAACTTCTTTATCCATTTTTCACTTTCTGCGATGTTGAACTTGTACTGTAAACGAGGTTCTTGTAAACAGAGCCGTCCCAAACTTTGGGGTGGCTGTGTCTTTTTGATTTTAATTTCCCTAAGCTATAGGACCATAAGTGGCAGTGCCCTAGGCTCTGTTGCTTTGTTTTTTAGATGTTTCAGGAAACACCATACACTTCTCCCGAGTGCCTGTTGGCAATTTACATCCCTCCCATCAGCATAACAAGGCTCCCAGTTCTCCATGGCCTGTCTTGCCTTTCTGGATTTTACACTTTATTCAGATGGCCCTTTTGACCGGGGGGAAGTGAGACTTCATTGTAGTGCAGATTTCCTTTGCAAGCTTGCTTGGTTGGCCAAAAAGGGCGTATGCATTTTTTCCTGAATATATTCAGGAAAAAACGCATACGCCCTTTTTGGCCAAGTGCATCATTGTGGACGTTCTGCCTCTTTTCCTATGCTTTCAATGCAATTCCAGTCTACCTCCTGAAATCGGTTTCCTGCAATTCTGCCCCGCTTTCAAGTCCTCTTGGCAGCCTTACTTCAGTCTATTTTTGGACGATAGCTGTCATTTATAACTCTGCAGGTTTGTGAATTACAGTGCCCCTGAGCTCCTTTCTTCAACTCGCTTTCTTTTGAGCTGGCCGCAACACCGCAGGATGGCTTCAGGCCCTAATCTGATTCTGGCATGGCACGCTGAGCCTTTGGTTAATTACTCTTCCTGGTAGGAAATGAGAGTTAAATTTGCCCGTCCAGACACCTCCAGCTAGTCTCCATTGGTTCTCGCTATTCCTGTTCATCTTCCGCAGAAATTGCAAACTGGGCCAAACAGGAGGTTAAAGGCGCTGACTCTCCAAGTGGGGAGAGTGTTAGTAAAGCGTCTGGAATGTTGCACCCGAGTACCAGGGGAGGAAAACTGAGACATATTTGAACACATCTCCCGTTCACATGGTTGATCATACTTGGGTTCCACATGCATGTTTTAGCTGAAGGAAGAATACCTTAAACCTGGAGAGTTGAGACCCGTGGAATGGGTACCATGCAATATGACTTCAAAGGGTCTTCATTTGCTCACCGAACCTCTCCAATCCTATCACTGCTGCGTTTATGCCCCTGTACACATGCTTGATTCTCTTTCGGAGACATAGCAATCCATAGGTTTTAAGATACTTACTAGTCAGGTACATTCTTAGGCGTTTAATATGCGGTGTTGAGTCCATTTCGTTGAGCAAGGAGTAGCTCTTGTCTATTCCATATTTGACTTAAGGAACTTTATCTGTGCTCATTTCAATCTCTGGTTTTATGCAGCACCCCAACTCACCTTTACCCTTAAGCAAGCATAAGTTGGTTTTCTAAATATGAGACCCTGTTCTGTTCTGTAATTCAGTTCCTGTGTAGCCAAGTTTACATTCCGTGTATTACTGATATCTTATGATGTTTCATTTTCTGTGTGACTTATTTCAGTTAGAATCATCATACCTGAATCCACTCATTGTGATGCTAAGGGCCTGATGACATAGATTTCATTGCTGAGTGATATTGCTTTGTAAGTAAATACCACAACTTCTTTATCCATTTTTCACTTTCTGCGATGTTGAACTTGTACTGTAAACGAGGTTCTTGTAAACAGAGGCATCCCAAACTTTGGGGTCGCTGTGTCTTTTTGATTTTAATTTCCCTAAGCTATAGGACCATAAGTGGCAGTGCCCTAGGCTCTGTTGCTTTGTTTTTTATTTGTTTCAGGAAACACCATACACTTCTCCCGAGTGTCTGTTGGCAATTTACATCCCGCCCATCAGCATAACAAGGCTCCCAGTTCTCCATGGCCTGTCCTGCCTTTCTGGATTTTACACTTTTTTCAGATGGCCCTTTTGACTGGGGGGAAGTGAGACTTCATTGTAGTGCAGATTTCCTTTGCAAGCTTGCTTGGTTGGCCAAAAAGGGCGTATGCGTTTTTTCCTGAATATATTCAGGAAAAAACGCATACGCCCTTTTTGGCCAAGTGCATCATTGTGGACGTTCTGCCTCTTTTCCTATGCTTTCAATGCAATTCCAGTCTACCTCCTGAAATCGGTTTCCTGCAATTCTGCCCCGCTTTCAAGTCCTCTTGGCAGCCTTACTTCAGTCTATTTTTGGACGATAGCTGTCATTTATAACTCTGCAGGTTTGTGAATTACAGTGCCCCTGAGCTCCTTTCTTCAACTCGCTTTCTTGTGACCTGGCCGCAACACCGCAGGATGGCTTCAGGCCCTAATCTGATTCTGGCATGGCACGCTGAGCCTTTGGTTAATTCCTCTTCCTGGTAGGAAATGAGAGTTAAATTTGCCCGTCCAGACACCTCCAGCTAGTCTCCATTGGTTCTCGCTATTCCTGTTCATCTTCCGCAGAAATTGCAAACTGGGCCAAACAGGAGGTTAAAGGGACTGACTCTCCAAGTCGGGAGAGTGTTAGTAAAGCGTCTGGAATGTTGCACCCGAGTACCAGGGTACGAAAACTGAGACATATTTGAACACGTCTCCCGATCACATGGTTGATCATACTCTAGGTTCCACATGCATGTTTTAGATGAAGGAAGAATACCTTAAACCTAGGTAGTTGAAACACGTGGAATGGGTACCATGCAATATGAGTTCAAAGGGTCTTCATTTGCTCACCCAACCTCTCCAATCCTATCACTGCTGCGTTTATGCCCCTGTACACATGCTTGATTCTCTTTTGGAGACATAGCAATCCATAGGTTTTAAGATACTTACAAGTTAGGTACATTCTTAGGCGTTTAATATGCGTTGTTGAGTCCATTTCGTTGAGCAAGGAGTAGCTCTTGTCTATTCCATATTTGGCTTAAGGAAATTTATCTGTGCTCATTTCAATCTCTGGTTTTATGCAGCACCCCAACTCACCTTTACCCTTAAGCAAGCATAAGTTGGTTTTCTAAATTTGAGTCCCTGTTCTGTTCTGTAATTCAGTTCCTGTGTAGCCAAGTTTACATTCCGTGTATTACTGATATCTTATGATGTTTCTTTTTCTGTGTGACTTACTTCAGTTAGAATCATCATACCTGAATCCACTCATTGTGCTGCTAAGGGCCTGATGACACAGATTTCATTGCTGAGTGATATTGCTTTGTAAGTAAATACCACAACTTCTTTATCCATTTTTCACTTTCTGCGATGTTGAACTTGTACTGTAAACGAGGTTCTTGTAAACAGAGCCGTTCCAAACTTTGGGGTGGCTGTGTCTTTTTGATTTTAATTTCCCTAAGCTATAGGACCATAAGTGGCAGTGCCCTAGGTTCTGTTGCTTTGTTTTTTAGATGTTTCAGGAAACACCATACACTTCTCCCGAGTGTCTGTTCGCAATTTACATCCCTCCCATCAGCATAACAAGGCTCCCAGTTCTCCATGGCCTGTCTTGCCTTTCTGGATTTTACACTTTATTCAGATGGCCCTTTTGACCGGGGGGAAGTGAGACTTCATTGTAGTGCAGATTTCCTTTGCAAGCTTGCTTGGTTGGCCAAAAAGGGCGTATGCGTTTTTTCCTGAATATATTCAGGAAAATACGCATACGCCCTTTTTGGCCAAGTGCATCATTGTGGACGTTCTGCCTCTTTTCCTATGCTTTCAATGCAATTCCAGTCTACCTCCTGAAATCGGTTTCCTGCAATTCTGCCCCGCTTTCAAGTCCTCTTGGCAGCCTTACTTCAGTCTATTTTTGGACGATAGCTGTCATTTATAACTCTGCAGGTTTGTGAATTACAGTGCCCCTGAGCTCCTTTCTTCAACTCGCTTTCTTGTGACCTGGCCGCAACACCGCAGGATGGCTTCAGGCCCTAATCTGGTTCCGGCCCGGCATGCTGAGCCTTTGGTTAATTCCTCTTCCTTGTGGGAAATGAGAGTTAAATTTGCCCGTTCAGACACCTCCAGCTAGTCTCTCATTGGTTCTCGCTATTCCTGTTCATCTTCCGCAGAAATTGCAAACTGGGCCAAACAGGAGGTTAAAGGGACTGACTCTCCAAGTCGGGAGAGTGTTAGTAAAGCGTCTGGAATGTTGCACCCGAGTACCAGGGGAGGAAAACTGAGACATATTTGAACACGTCTCCCGTTCACATGGTTGATCATACACTGGGTTCCACATGCATGTTTTAGCTGAAGGAAGAATACCTTAAACCTGGAGAGTTGAGACCCGTGGAAAGGGTACCATGCAATATGACTTCAAAGGGTCTTCATTTGCTCACCGAACCTCTCCAATCCTATCACTGCTGCGTTTATGCCCCTGTACACATGCTTGATTGTCTTTTGGAGACATAGCAATCCATAGGTTTTAAGATACTTACTAGTCAGGTACATTCTTAGGCGTTTAATATGGGGTGTTGAGTCCATTTCGTTGAGCAAGGAGTAGCTCTTGTCTATTCCATATTTGGCTTAAGGAACTTTATCTGTGCTCATTTCACTCTCTGGTTTTATGCAGCAACCCAACTCACCTTTCCCCTGAAGCAAGCATAAGTTGGTTTTCTAAATTTGAGACCCTGTTCTGTTTTGGAATGCAGTTCCTGTGTAGCCAAGTTTACATTCCGTGTATAGTGATATCTTATGATGTTTCTTTTTCTGTGTGACTTATTTCAGTTAGAATCATCGTACCTGAATCTACTCATTATGCTGCTACGGGCCTGATGACATAGATTTCATTGCTGAGTGATACTGCATTGTACGTAAGTACCACAACTTCTTTATCCATTTTTCACTTTCTGCGATGTTGAACTTGTACTGTAAACGGGGTTCTTGTAAACAGAGCCGTTCCAAACTTTGGGGTGGCTGTGTCTTTTTGATTTTAATTTCCCTAAGCTATAGGACCATAAGTGGAAGTGCCCTAGGCTCTGTTGCTTTGTTTTTTAGATGTTTCAGGAAACACCATACACTTCTCCCAAGTGTCTGTTGGCAATTTACATCCCGCCCATCAGCATAACACGGCTCCCAGTTCTCAATGGCCTGTTGCCTTTCTGGATTTTACACTTTTTTCAGATGGCCCTTTTGACCGAGGGGAAGTGAGACTTCATTGTAGTGCAGATTTCCTTTGCAAGCTTGCTTGGTTGGCCAAAAAGGGCGTATGCGTTTTTTCCTGAATATATTCAGGAAAAAACGCATACGCCCTTTTTGGCCAAGTGCATCATTGTGGACGTTCTGCCTCTTTTCCTATGCTTTCAATGCAATTCCAGTCTACCTCCTGAAATCGGTTTCCTGCAATTCTGCCCCGCTTTCAAGTCCTCTTGGCAGCCTTATTTCAGTCTATTTTTGGACGATAGCTGTCATTTATAACTCTGCAGGTTTGTGAATTACAGTGCCCCTGAGCTCCTTTCTTCAACTCGCTTTCTTGTGACCTGGCCGCAACACCGCAGGATGGCTTCAGGCCCTAATCTGGTTCCGGCCCGGCATGCTGAGCCTTTGGTTAATTCCTCTTCCTTGTGGGAAATGAGAGTTAAATTTGCCCGTTCAGACACCTCCAGCTAGTCTCTCATTGGTTCTCGCTATTCCTGTTCATCTTCCGCAGAAATTGCAAACTGGGCCAAACAGGAGGTTAAAGGGACTGACTCTCCAAGTCGGGAGAGTGTTAGTAAAGCGTCTGGAATGTTGCACCCGAGTACCAGGGGAGGAAAACTGAGACATATTTGAACACGTCTCCCGTTCACATGGTTGATCATACACTGGGTTCCACATGCATGTTTTAGCTGAAGGAAGAATACCTTAAACCTGGAGAGTTGAGACCCGTGGAATGGGTACCATGCAATATGACTTCAAAGGGTCTTCATTTGCTCACCGAACCTCTCCAATCCTATCACTGCTGCGTTTATGCCCCTGTACAGATGCTTGATTGTCTTTTGGAGACATAGCAATCCATAGGTTTTAAGATACTTACAAGTCAGGTACATTCTTAGGCGTTTAATATGGGGTGTTGAGTCCATTTCGTTGAGCAAGGAGTAGCTCTTGTCTATTCCATATTTGGCTTAAGGAACTTTATCTGTGCTCATTTCACTCTCTGGTTTTATGCAGCAACCCAACTCACCTTTCCCCTGAAGCAAGCATAAGTTGGTTTTCTAAATTTGAGACCCTGTTCTGTTTTGGAATGCAGTTCCTGTGTAGCCAAGTTTACATTCCGTGTATTAGTGATATCTTATGATGTTTCTTTTTCTGTGTGACTTATTTCAGTTAGAATCATCGTACCTGAATCCACTCATTATGCTGCTACGGGCCTGATGACATAGACTTCATTGCTGACTGATACTGCATTGTACGTAAGTACCACAAGTTCTTTATCCATTTTTCACTTTCTGTGATATTGAACTTGTACGGTAAACGAGGTTCTTCTAAACGGAGGCGTCCCAAACTTTGGGGTGGCTGTGTCTTTTTGATTTTAATTTCCCTAAGCTATAGGACCATAAGTGGAAGTGCCCTAGGCTCTGTTGCTTTGTTTTTTAGATGTTTCAGGAAACACCATACACTTCTCCGGAGTGTCTGTTTGCAATTTACATCCCGCCCATCAGCATAACAAGGCTCCCAGTTCTCCATGGCCTGTCCTGCCTTTCTGGATTTTACACTTTTTTCAGATGGCCCTTTTGACCGGGGGGAAGTGAGACTTCATTGTAGTGCAGATTTCCTTTGCAAGTTTGCTTGGTTGGCCAAAAAGGGCGTATGTGTTTTTTCCTGAATATATTCAGGAAAAAACGCATACGCCCTTTTTGGCCAAGTGCATCATTGTGGACGTTCTGCCTCTTTTCCTATGCTTTCAATGCAATTCCAGTCTACCTCCTGAAATCGGTTTCCTGCAATTCTGCCCCGCTTTCAAGTCCTCTTGGCAGCCTTACTTCAGTCTATTTTTGGACGATAGCTGTCATTTATAACTCTGCAGGTTTGTGAATTACAGTGCCCCTGAGCTCCTTTCTTCAACTCGCTTTCTTGTGACCTGGCCGCAACACCGCAGGATGGCTTCAGGCCCTAATCTGGTTCCGGCACACCATGCTGAGCCTTTGGTTAATTCCTCTTCCTGGTGGGAAATGAGAGTTAAATTTGCCCGTTCAGACACCTCCAGCTAGTCTCTCATTGGTTCTCGCTATTCCTGTTCATCTTCCGCAGAAATTGCAAACTGGGCCAAACAGGAGGTTAAAGGGACTGACTCTCCAAATCGGGAGAGTGTTAGTAAAGCGTCTCGAATGTTGCACCCGAGTACCAGGGTACGAAAACTGAGACATATTTGAACACGTCTCCCGATCATATCGTTGATCATACTGTAGGTTCCACATGCATGTTTTAGCTGAAGGAAGAATACCTTAAACCTGGGTAGTTGAAACCCGTGGAATGGGTACCATGCAATATGACTTCAAAGGGTCTTCATTTGCTCACCGAACCTCTCCAATCCTATCACTGCTGCGTTTATGCCCCTGTACACATGCTTAATTCTCTTTTGGAGACATAGCAATCCATAGGTTTTAAGATACTTACTAGTCAGGTACATTCTTAGGCGTTTAATATGCGGTGTTGAGTCCATTTCGTTGAGCAAGGAGTAGCTCTTGTCTATTCCATATTTGGCTTAAGGAACTTTATCTGTGCTCATTTCAATCTCTGGTTTTATGCAGCACCACAACTCACCTTTACCCTTAAGCAAGCATAAGTTTGTTTTCTAAATTTGAGACCCTGTTCTGTTCTGTAATTCAGTTCCTGTGTAGCCAAGTTTACATTCCGTGTATTACTGATATCTTATGATGTTTCTTTTCCTGTGTGACTTATTTCAGTTAGAATCATCATACCTGAATCCACTCATTGTGCTGCTAAGGGCCTGATGACACAGATTTCATTGCTGAGTGATATTGCTTTGTAAGTAAATACCACAACTTCTTTATCCATTTTTCACTTTCTGCGATGTTGAGCTTGTACTGTAAACGAGGTTCTTGTAAACAGAGCCGTTCCAAACTTTGGGGTGGCTGTGTCTTTTTGATTTTAATTTCCCTAAGCTATAGGACCATAAGTGGAAGTGCCCTAGGCTCTGTTGCTTTGTTTTTTAGATGTTTCAGGAAACACCATACACTTCTCCCGAGTGGTTGTTGGCAATTTACATCCCGCCCATCAGCATAACAAGGCTCCCAGTTCTCCATGGCCTGTCCTGCCTTTCTGGATTTTACACTTTTTTCAGATGGCCCTTTTGACTGGGGGGAAGTGAGACTTCATTGTAGTGCAGATTTCCTTTGCAAGCTTGCTTGGTTGGCCAAAAAGGGCGTATGCGTTTTTTCCTGAATATATTCAGGAAAAAACGCATACGCCCTTTTTGGCCAAGTGCATCATTGTGGACGTTCTGCCTCTTTTCCTATGCTTTCAATGCAATTCCAGTCTACCTCCTGAAATGGGTTTCCTGCAATTCTGCCCCGCTTTCAAGTCCTCTTGGCAGCCTTACTTCAGTCTATTTTTGGACGATAGCTGTCATTTATAACTCTGCAGGTTTGTGAATTACAGTGCCCCTGAGCTCCTTTCTTCAACTCGCTTTCTTGTGACCTGGCCGCAACACCGCAGGATGGCTTCAGGCCCTAATCTGTTTCCGGCCCGGCATGCTGAGCCTTTGATTAATTCCTCTTCCTGGTGGGAAATGAGAGTTAAATTTGCCCGTTCAGACACCTCCAGCTAGCCTCTCATTGGTTCTCGCTATTCCTGTTCATCTTCCGCAGAAATTGCAAACTGGGCCAAACAGGAGGTTAAAGGGACTGACTCTCCAAGTCGGGAGAGTGTTAGTAAAGCGTCTCGAATGTTGCACCCGAGTACCAGGGTACGAAAACTGAGACATATTTGAACACGTCTCCCGATCACATGGTTGATCATACTCTAGGTTCCACATGCATGTTTTAGCTGAAGGAAGAATACCTTAAACCTGGGTATTTGAAACCCGTGGAATGGGTACCATGCAATATGACTTCAAAGGGTCTTCATTTGCTCACCGAACCTCTCCAAACCTATCACTGCTGCGTTTATGCCCCTGTACACATGCTTGATTCTCTTTTGGAGACATTGCAATCCATAGGTTTTAAGATACTTACTAGTCAGGTACATTCTTAGGCGTTTAATATGCGGTGTTGATTCCATTTCGTTGAGCAAGGAGTAGCTCTTGTCTATTCCACATTTGGCTTAAGGAACTTTATCTGTGCTCATTTCAATCTCTGGTTTTATGCAGCACCGCAACTCACCTTTACCCTTAAGCAAGCATAAGTTGGTTTTCTAAATTTGAGACCCTGTTCTGTTCTGTAATTCAGTTCCTGTGTAGCCAAGTTTACATTCCGTGTATTACTGATATCTTATGATGTTTCTTTTTCTGTGTGACTTATTTCAGTTAGAATCATCATACCTGAATCCACTCATTGTGCTGCTAAGGGCCTGATGACACAGATTTCATTGCTGAGTGATATTGCTTTGTAAGTAAATACCACAACTTCTTTATCCATTTTTCACTTTCTGCGATGTTGAACTTGTACTGTAAACGAGGTTCTTGTAAACAGAGGCATCCCAAACTTTGGGGTGTCTGTGTCTTTTTTATTTTAATTTCCCTAAGCTATAGGACCATAAGTGGAAGTGCCCTAGGCTCTGTTGCTTTGTTTTTTAGATGTTTCAGGAAACACCATACACTTCTCCCGAGTGTCTGTTGGCAATTTACATCCCGCCCATCAGCATAACAAGGCTCCCAGTTCTCCATGGCCTGTCCTGCCTTTCTGGATTTTACACTTTTTTCAGATGGCCCTTTTGACCGGGGGGAAGTGAGACTTCATTGTAGTGCAGATTTCCTTTGCAAGCTTGCTTGGTTGGCCAAAAAGGGCGTATGCGTTTTTTCCTGAATATATTCAGGAAAAAACGCATATGCCCTTTTTGGCCAAGTGCATCATTGTGGACGTTCTGCCTCTTTTCCTATGCTTTCAATGCAATTCCAGTCTACCTCCTGAAATCGGTTTCCTGCAATTCTGCCCCGCTTTCAAGTCCTCTTGGCAGCCTTACTTCAGTCTATTTTTGGACGATAGCTGTCATTTATAACTCTGCAGGTTTGTGAATTACAGTGCCCCTGAGCTCCTTTCTTCAACTCGCTTTCTTTTGAGCTGGCCGCAACACCGCAGGATGGCTTCAGGCCCTAATCTGGTTCCGGCACGGCACGCTGAGCCTTTGGTTAATTCCTCTTCCTGGTGGGAAATGAGAGTTAAATTTGCCCGTCCAGACACCTCCAGCTAGTCTCTCATTGGTTCTCACTATTCCTGTACATCTTCCGCAGAAATTGCAAACTGGGCCAAACAGGAGGTTAAAGGGACTGACTCTTCAAGTCGGGAGAGTGTTAGTAAAGCGTCTGGAATGTTGCACCCGAGTACCAGGGTACGAAAACTGAGACATATTTGAACACGTCTCCCGATCACATGGTTGATCATACTCTGGGTTCCACATGCATGTTTTAGCTGAAGGAAGAATACCTAAAACCTGGGTAGTTGAAACCCGTGGAATGGGTACCATGCAATATGACTTCAAAGGGTCTTCATTTGCTCACCGAACCTCTCCAATCCTATCACTGCTGCGTTTATGCCCCTGTACACATGCTTGATTCTCTTTCGGAGACATAGCAATCCATAGGTTTTAAGATACTTACTAGTCAGGTACATTCTTAGGCGTTTAATATGCGGTGTTGAGTCCATTTCGTTGAGCAAGGAGTAGCTTTTGTGTATTCCATATTTGGCTTAAGGAACTTTATCTGTGCTCATTTCAATCTCTGGTTTTATGCAGCACCCCAACTCACCTTTCCCCTTAAGCAAGCATAAGTTGGTTTTCTAAATTTGAGACCCTGTTCTGTTCTGTAATTCAGTTCCTGTGTAGCCAAGTTTACATTCCATGTATTACTGATATCTTATGATGTTTCTTTTTCTGTGTGACTTATTTCAGTTAGAATCATCATACCTGAATCCACTCATTGTGCTCCTAAGGGCCTGATGACACAGATTTCATTGCTGAGTGATATTGCTTTGTAAGTAAATACCACAACTTCTTTATCCATTTTTCACTTTCTGCGATGTTGAACTTGTACTGTAAACGAGGTTCTTGTAAACAGAGGCGTCCCAAACTTTGGGGTGGCTGTGTCTTTTTGATTTTAATTTCCCTAAGCTATAGGACCATAAGTGGAAGTGCCCTAGGCTCTGTTGCTTTGTTTTTTAGATGTTTCAGGAAACACCATACACTTCTCCCGAGTGTCTGTTGGCAATTTACATCCCGCCCATCAGCATAACAAGGCTCCCAGTTGTCCAGGGCCTGTCCTGCCTTTCTGGATTTTACACTTTTTTCAGATGGCCCTTTTGACCGGGGGGAAGTGAGACTTCATTGTAGTGCAGATTTCCTTTGCAAGTTTGCTTGTTTGGCCAAAAAGGGCGTATGCGTTTTTTCCTGAATATATTCAGGAAAAAACGCATACGCCCTTTTTGGCCAAGTGCATCATTGTGGACGTTCTGCCTCTTTTCCTATGCTTTCAATGCAATTCCAGTCTACCTCCTGAAATCGGTTTCCTGCAATTCTGCCCCGCTTTCAAGTCCTCTTGGCAGCCTTACTTCAGTCTATTTTTGGACGATAGCTGTCATTTATAACTCTGCAGGTTTGTGAATTACAGTGACCCTGAGCTCCTTTCTTCAACTCGCTTTCTTGTGACCTGGCCGCAACACCGCAGGATGGCTTCAGGCCCTAATCTGGTTCCGGCCCGGCATGCTGAGCCTTTGATTAATTCCACTTCCTGGTGGGAAATGAGAGTTAAATTTGCCCGTTCAGACACCTCCAGCTAGCCTCTCATTGGTTCTCGCTATTCCTGTTCATCTTCCGCAGAAATTGCAAACTGGGCCAAACAGGAGGTTAAAGGCACTGACTCTCCAAGTCGGGAGAGTGTTAGTAAAGCGTTTGGAATGTTGCACCCGAGTACCAGGGGAGGAAAACTGAGACATATTTGAACACGTCTCCCGTTCACATGGTTGATCATACTCTGGGTTCAACATGCATGTTTTAGCTGAAGGAAGAATACCTTAAACCTGGAGAGTTGAGACCCGTGTAATGGGTACCATGCAATATGACTTCAAAGGGTCTTCATTTGCTCACCGAACCTCTCCAATCCTATCACTGCTGCGTTTATGCCCCTGTATACAAGCTTGATTCTCTTTTGGAGACATAGCAATCCATAGGTTTTAAGATACTTACTAGTCAGGTACATTCTTAGGCGTTTAATATGGGGTGTTGAGTCCATTTCGTTGAGCAAGGAGTAGCTCTTGTCTATTCCATATTTGGCTTAAGGAACTTTATCTGTGCTCATTTCAATCTCTGGTTTTATGCAGCACCCCAACTCACCTTTCCCCTTAAGCAAGCATAAGTTGGTTTTCTAAATTTGAGACCCTGTTCTGTTTTGGAATGCAGTTCCTGTGTAGCCAAGTTTACATTCCGTGTATTAGTGATAGCTTATGATGTTTCTTTTTCTGTGTGACTTATTTCAGTTAGAATCATCATACCTGAATCCACTCATTATGCTGCTACGGGCCTGATGACATAGATTTCATTGCTGAGTGATACTGCATTGTACGTAAGTACCACAATTTCTTTATCCATTTTTCACTTTCTGCGATGTTGAACTTGTACTGTAAACGAGGTTCTTGTAAACAGAGGCGTCCCAAACTTTGGGGTGGCTGTGTCTTTTTGATTTTAATTTCCCTAAGCTATAGGACCATAAGTGGCATTGCCCTAGGCTCTGTTGCTTTGTTTTTTAGATGTTTCAGGAAACACCATACACTTCTCCCGAGTGTCTGTTGGCAATTTACATCCCGCCCATCAGCATAACAAGGCTCCCAGTTCTCCATGGCCTGTCCTGCCTTTCTGGATTTTACACTTTTTTCAGATGGCCCTTTTGACCGGGGGGAAGTGAGACTTCATTGTAGTGCAGATTTCCTTTGCAAGCTTGCTTGGTTGGCCAAAAAGGGCGTATGCGTTTTTTCCTGAATATATTCAGGAAAAAACGCATACGCCCGTTTTGGCCAAGTGCATCATTGTGGACGTTCTGCCTCTTTTCCTATGCTTTCAATGCAATTCCAGTCTACCTCCTGAAATCGGTTTCCTGCAATTCTGCCCCGCTTTCAAGTCCTCTTGGCAGCCTTACTTCAGTCTATTTTTGGACGATAGCTGTCATTTATAACTCTGCAGGTTTGTGAATTACAGTGCCCCTGAGCTCCTTTCTTCAACTCGCTTTCTTGTGAGCTGGCCGCAACACCGCAGGATGGCTTCAGGCCTTAATCTGGTTCTGGCACGGCACACTGAGCCTTTGGTTAATTCCTCTTCCTGGTGGGAAATGAGAGTTAAATTTGCCCGTTCAGACACCTCCAGCTAGTCTCTCATTGGTTCTCGCTATTCCTGTTCATCTTCCGCAGAAATTGCAAACTGGGCCAAACAGGAGGTTAAAGGGACTGACTCTCCAAGTGGGGAGAGTGTTAGTAAAGCGTCTGGAATGTTGCACCCGAGTACCAGGGTACGAAAACTGAGACATATTTGAACACGTCTCCCGATCACATGGTTGATCATACTCTAGGTCCCACATGCATGTTTTAGCTGAAGGAAGAATACCTTAAACCTGGGTAGTTGAAACCCGTGGAATGGGTACCATGCAATATGACTTCAAAGGGTCTTCATTTGCTCACCGAACATCTCCAAACCTATCACTGCTGCGTTTATGCCCCTGTACACATGCTTGATTCTCTTTCGGAGACATTGCAATCCATAGGTTTTAAGATACTTACTAGTCAGGTACATTCTTAGGCGTTTAATATGCGGTGTTGAGTCCATTTCGTTGAGCAAGGAGTAGCTCTTGTCTATTCCATATTTGGCTTAAGGAACTTTATCTGTGCTCATTTCAATCTCTGGTTTTATGCAGCACCGCAACTCACCTTTACCCTTAAGCAAGCATAAGTTGGTTTTCTAAATTTGAGACCCTGTTCTGTTCTGTAATTCAGTTCCTGTGTAGCCAAGTTTACATTCCGTGTATTACTGATATCTTATGATGTTTCTTTTTCTGTGTGACTTATTTCAGTTAGAATCATCATACCTGAATCCACTCATTGTGCTGCTAAGGGCCTGATGACACAGATTTCATTGCTGAGTGATATTGCTTTGTAAGTAAATACCACAACTTCTTTATCCATTTTTCACTTTCTGCGATGTTGAACTTGTACTGTAAACGAGGTTCTTGTAAACAGAGGCGTCCCAAACTTTGGGGTGGCTGTGTCTTTTTTATTTTAATTTCCCTAAGCTATAGGACCATAAGTGAAAGTGCCCTAGGCTCTGTTGCTTTGTTTTTTAGATGTTTCAGGAAACACCATACACTTCTCCCGAGTGTCTGTTGGCAATTTACATCCCGCCCATCAGCATAACAAGGCTCCCAGTTCTCCATGGCCTGTCCTGCCTTTCTGGATTTTACACTTTTTTCAGATGGCCCTTTTGACCGGGGGGAAGTGAGACTTCATTGTAGTGCAGATTTCCTTTGCAAGCTTGCTTGGTTGGCCAAAAAGGGCGTATGCGTTTTTTCCTGAATATATTCAGGAAAAAACGCATACGCCCTTTTTGGCCAAGTGCATCATTGTGGACGTTCTGCCTCTTTTCCTATGCTTTCAATGCAATTCCAGTCTACCTCCTGAAATCGGTTTCCTGCAATTCTGCCCCGCTTTCAAGTCCTCTTGGCAGCCTTACTTCAGTCTATTTTTGGACGATAGCTGTCATTTATAACTCTGCAGGTTTGTGAATTACAGTGTCCCTGAGCTCCTTTCTTCAACTCGCTTTCTTGTGAGCTGGCCGCAACACCGCAGGATGGCTTCAGGCCCTAATCTGGTTCCGGCACGGCACGCTGAGCCTTTGGTTAATTCCTCTTCCTGGTGGGAAATGAGAGTTAAATTTGCCCGTCCAGACACCTCCAGCTAGTCTCTCATTGGTTCTCACTATTCCTGTTCATCTTCCGCAGAAATTGCAAACTGGGCCAAACAGGAGGTTAAAGGGACTGACTCTCCAAGTCGGGAGAGTGTTAGTAAAGCGTCTGGAATGTTGCACCCGAGTACCAGGGTACGAAAACTGAGACATATTTGAACACGTCTCCCGATCATATGGTTGATCATACTCTAGGTTCCACATGCATGTTTTAGCTGAAGGAAGAATACCTTAAACCTGGGTAGTTGAAACCCGTGGAATGGGTACCATGCAATATGACTTCAAAGGGTCTTCATTTGCTCACCAAACCTCTCCAATCCTATCACTGCTGCGTTTATGCCCCTGTACACATGCTTGATTCTCTTTCGGAGACATAGCAATCCATAGGTTTTAAGATACTTACAAGTCAGGTACATTCTTAGGCGTTTAATATGGGGTGTTGAGTCCATTTCGTTGAGCAAGGCATAGCTCTTGTCTATTCCATATTTGGCTTAAGGAACTTTATCTGTGCTCATTTCAATCTCTGGTTTTATGCAGCACCCCAACTCACCTTTCCCCTTAAGCAAGCATAAGTTGCTTTTCTAAATTTGAGACCCTGTTCTGTTCTGTAATTCAGTTCCTGTGTAGCCAAGTTTACATTCCGTGTATTACTGATATCTTATGATGTTTCTTTTTCTGTGTGACTTATTTCAGTTAGAATCATCGTACCTGAATCTACTCATTATGCTGCTACGGGCCTGATGACATAGATTTCATTGCTGAGTGATACTGCATTGTACGTAAGTACCAAAAGTTCCTTATGCATTTTTCACTTTCTGTGATATTGAACTTGTACGGTAAACGAGGTTCTTGTAAACAGAGGCGTCCCAAACTTTGGGGTGGCTGTGTCTTTTTGATTTTAATTTCCCTAAGCTATAGGACCATAAGTGGAAATGCCCTAGGCTCTGTTGCTTTGTTTTTTAGATGTTTCAGGAAAGACCATACACTTCTCCCGAGTGTCTGTTGGCAATTTACATCCCGCCCATCAGCATAACAAGGCTCCCAGTTCTCCATGGCCTGTCCTGCCTTTCTGGATTTTACACTTTTTTCAGATGGCCCTTTTGACCGGGGGGAAGTGAGACTTCATTGTAGTGCAGATTTCCTTTGCAAGTTTGCTTGATTGGCCGAAAAGTGCGTATGCGTTTTTTCCTGAATATATTCAGGAAAAAACGCATACGCCCTTTTTGGCCAAGTGCATCATTGTGGACGTTCTGCCTCTTTTCCTATGCTTTCAATGCAATTCCAGTCTACCTCCTGAAATCGGTTTCCTGCAATTCTGCCCCGCTTTCAAGTCCTCTTGGCAGCCTTACTTCAGTCTATTTTTGGACGATAGCTGTCATTTATAACTCTGCAGGTTTGTGAATTACAGTGCCCCTGAGCTCCTTTCTTCAACTCGCTTTCTTGTGAGCTGGCCGCAACACCGCAGGATGGCTTCAGGCCCTAATCTGGATCCGGCACGGCACGCTGAGCCTTTGGTTAATTCCTCTTCCTGGTGGGAAATGAGAGTTAAATTTCCCATCCAGACACCTCCAGCTAGTCTCTCATTGGTTCTCGCTATTCCTGTTCATCTTCCACAGAAATTGCAAACTGGGCCACACAGGAGGTTAAAGGGACTGACTCTCCAAGTCGGGAGAGTGTTAGTAAAGCGTCTGGAATGTTGAACCCGAGTACCAGGGTACGAAAACTGAGACATATTTGAACACGTCTCCCGATCAAATGGTTGATCATACTCTGGGTTCCACATGCATGTTTTAGCTGAAGGAAGAATACCTTAAACCTGGAGAGTTAAGACCCGTGTAATGGGTACCATGCAATATGACTTCAAAGGGTCTTCATTTGCTCACCGAACCTCTCCAATCCTATCACTGCTGCGTTTATGCCCCTGTACACATGCTTGATTCTCTTTCACAGACATAGCAATCCATAGGTTTTAAGATACTTACTAGTCAGGTACATTCTTAGGCGTTTAATATGGGGTGTTGAGTCCATTTCGTTGAGCAAGGAGTAGCTCTTGTGTATTCCATATTTGGCTTAAGGAACTTTATCTGTGCTCATTTCAATCTCTGGTTTTATGCAGCACCCCAACTCACCTTTCCCCTTAAGCAAGCATAAGTTGGTTTTCTAAATTTGAGACCCTGTTCTGTTCTGTAATTCAGTTCCTGTGTAGCCAAGTTTACATTCCGTGTATTACTGATATCTTATGATGTTTCTTTTTCTGTGTGACTTATTTCAGTTAGAATCATCATACCTGAATCCACTCATTGTGCTGCTAAGGGCCTGATGACACAGATTTCATTGCTGAGTGATATTGCTTTGTAAGTAAATACCACAACTTCTTTATCCATTTTTCACTTTCTGCGATGTTGAACTTGTACTGTAAACGAGGTTCTTGTAAACAGAGCCATTCCAAACTTTGGGGTGGCTGTGTCTTTTTGATTTTAAATTCCCTAAGCTATAGGACCATAAGTGGAAGTGCCCTAGGCTCTGTTGCTTTGTTTTTTAGATGTTTCAGGAAACACCATACACTTCTCCCGAGTGGTTGTTGGCAATTTACATCCCGCCTTTCAGCATAACAAGGCTCACAGTTCTCCATGGCCTGTCCTGCCTTTCTGGATTTTACACTTTTTTCAGATGGCCCTTTTGACCGGGGGGAAGTGAGACTTCATTGTAGTGCAGATTTCCTTTGCAAGCTTGCTTGGTTGGCCAAAAAGGGCGTATGCGTTTTTTCCTGAATATATTCAGGAAAAAACGCATACGCCCTTTTTGGCCAAGTGCATCATTGTGGACGTTCTGCCTCTTTTCCTATGCTTTCAATGCAATTCCAGTCTACCTCCTGAAATCGGTTTCCTGCAATTCTGCCCCGCTATCAAGTCCTCTTGGCAGCCTTACTTCAGTCTATTTTTGGACGATAGCTGTCATTTATAACTCTGCAGGTTTGTGAATTACAGTGCCCCTGAGCTCCTTTCTTCAACTCGCTTTCTTGTGACCTGGCCGCAACACCGCAGGATGGCTTCAGGCCCTAATCTGGTTCCGGCCCGGCATGCTGAGCCTTTGATTAATTCCACTTCCTGGTGGGAAATGAGAGTTAAATTTGCCCGTTCAGACACCTCCAGGTAGCCTCTCATTGGTTCTCGCTATTCCTGTTCATCTTCCGCAGAAATTGCAAACTGGGCCAAACAGGAGGTTAAAGGCACTGACTCTCCAAGTCGGGAGAGTGTTAGTAAAGCGTTTGGAATGTTGCACCCGAGTACCAGGGGAGGAAAACTGAGACATATTTGAACACGTCTCCCGTTCACATGGTTGATCATACTCTGGGTTCAACATGCATGTTTTAGCTGAAGGAAGAATACCTTAAACCTGGAGAGTTGAGACCCGTGTAATGGGTACCATGCAATATGACTTCAAAGGGTCTTCATTTGCTCACTGAACCTCTCCAATCCTATCACTGCTGCGTTTATGCCCCTGTATACAAGCTTGATTCTCTTTTGGAGACATAGCAATCCATAGGTTTTAAGATACTTACTAGTCAGGTACATTCTTAGGCGTTTAATATGGGGTGTTGAGTCCATTTCGTTGAGCAAGGAGTAGCTCTTGTCTATTCCATATTTGGCTTAAGGAACTTTATCTGTGCTCATTTCAATCTCTGGTTTTATGCAGCACCCCAACTCACCTTTCCCCTTAAGCAAGCATAAGTTGGTTTTCTAAATTTGAGACCCTGTTCTGTTTTGGAATGCAGTTCCTGTGTAGCCAAGTTTACATTCCGTGTATTAGTGATATCTTATGATGTTTCTTTTTCTGTGTGACTTATTTCAGTTAGAATCATCATACCTGAATCCACTCATTATGCTGCTACGGGCCTGATGACATAGATTTCATTGCTGAGTGATACTGCATTGTACGTAAGTACCACAATTTCTTTATCCATTTTTCACTTTCTGCGATGTTGAACTTGTACTGTAAACGAGGTTCTTGTAAACAGAGGCGTCCCAAACTTTGGGGTGGCTGTGTCTTTTTGATATTAATTTCCCTAAGCTATAGGACCATAAGTGGCATTGCCCTAGGCTCTGTTGCTTTGTTTTTTAGATGTTTCAGGAAACACCATACACTTCTCCCGAGTGTCTGTTGGCAATTTACATCCCGCCCATCAGCATAACAAGGCTCCCAGTTCTCCATGGCCTGTCCTGCCTTTCTGGATTTTACACTTTTTTCAGATGGCCCTTTTGACCGGGGGGAAGTGAGACTTCATTGTAGTGCAGATTTCCTTTGCAAGCTTGCTTGGTTGGCCAAAAAGGGCGTATGCGTTTTTTCCTGAATATATTCAGGAAAAAACGCATACGCCCTTTTTGGTCAAGTGCATCATTGTGGACGTTCTGCCTCTTTTCCTATGCTTTCAATGCAATTCCAGTCTACCTCCTGAAATCGGTATCCTGCAATTCTGCCCCGCTTTCAAGTCCTCTTGGCAGCCTTACTTCAGTATATTTTTGGACGATAGCTGTCATTTATAACTCTGCAGGTTTGTGAATTACAGTGCCCCTGAGCTCCTTTCTTCAACTCGCTTTCTTGTGAGCTGGCCGCAACACCGCATGATGGCTTCAGGCCCTAATCTGGTTCCGGCACGGCACGCTGAGCCTTTGGTTAATTCCTCTTCCTGGTGGGAAATGAGAGTTAAATTTGCCTGTCCAGACACCTCCAGCTAGTCTCTCATTGGTTCTCGCTATTCCTGTTTATCTTCCGCAGAAATTGCAAACTGGGCCAAACAGGAGGTTAAAGGGACTGACTCTCCAAGTCGGGAGAGTGTTAGTAAAGCGTCTGGAATGTTGCACCCGAGTACCAGGGTACGAAAACTGAGACATATTTGAACACGTCTCCCGATCACATGGTTGATCATACTCTAGGTTCCACATGCATGTTTTAGCTGAAGGAAGAATACCTTAAACCTGGGTAGTTGAAACCCGTGGAATGGGTACCATGCAATATGACTTCAAAGGGTCTTCATTTGCTCACCGAACCTCTCCAATCCTATCACTGCTGCGTTTATGACCCTGTACACATGCTTGATTCTCTTTCGGAGACATAGCAATCCATAGGTTTTAAGATACTTACAAGTCAGGTACATTCTTAGGCGTTTAATATGGGGTGTTGAGTCCATTTCGTTGAGCAAGGCGTAGCTCTTGTCTATTCCATATTTGGCTTAAGGAACTTTATCTGTGCTCATTTCAATCTCTGGTTTTATGCAGCACCCCAACTCACCTTTACCCTTAAGCAAGAATAAGTTGGTTTTCTAAGTTTGAGACCCTGTTCTGTTCTGTAATTCAGTTCCTGTGTAGCCAAGTTTACATTCCATGTATTACTGATATCTTATGATGTTTCTTTTTCTGTGTGACTTATTTCAGTTAGAATCATCATACCTGAATCCACTCATTGTGCTGCTAAGGGCCTGATGACACAGATTTCATTGCTGAGTGATATTGCTTTGTAAGTAAATACCACAACTTCTTTATCCATTTTTCACTTTCTACAATGTTGAACTTGTACTGTAAACGAGGTTCTTGTAAACAGAGGCGTCCCAAACTTTGGGGTGGCTGTGTCTTTTTGATTTTAATTTCCCTAAGCTATAGGACCATAAGTGGCAGTGTCCTAGGCTCTGTTGCATTGTTTTTTAGATGTTTCAGGAAACACCATACACTTCTCCCGAGTGTCTGTTGGCAATTTACATCCCGCCCTTCAGAATAACAAGGCTCCCAGTTCTCCATGGCCTGTCCTGCCTTTCTGGATTTTACACTTTTTTCAGATGGCCCTTTTGACCGGGGGGAAGTGAGACTTCATTGTAGTGCAGATTTCCTTTGCAAGCTTGCTTGGTTGGCCAAAAAGGGCGTATGCGTTTTTTCCTGAATATATTCAGGAAAAAACGCATACGCCCTTTTTGGCCAAGTGCATCATTGTGGACGTTCTGCCTCTTTTCCTATGCTTTCAATGCAATTCCAGTCTACCTCCTGAAATCGGTTTCCTGCAATTCTGCCCCGCTTTCAAGTCCTCTTGGCAGCCTTACTTCAGTCTATTTTTGGACGATAGCTGTCATTTATAACTCTGCAGGTTTGTGAATTACAGTGCCCCTGAGCTCCTTTCTTCAACTCGCTATCTTGTGAGCTGGCCGCAACACCGCAGGATGGCTTCAGGCCCTAATCTGGTTCCGGCACGGCACGCTGAGCCTTTGGTTAATTCCTCTTCCTGGTGGGAAACGAGAGTTAAATTTGCCCGTCCAGACACCTCCAGCTAGTCTCTCATTGGTTCTCGCTATTCCTGTTCATCTTCCGCAGAAATTGCAAACTGGGCCAAACAGGAGGTTAAAGGGACTGACTCTCCAAGTCGGGAGAGTGTTAGTAAAGCGTCTGGAATGTTGCACCCGAGTACCAGGGTACGAAAACTGAGAAATATTTGAACACGTCTCCCGATCACATGGTTGATCATACTCTAGGTTCCACATGCATGTTTTAGCTGAAGGAAGAATACCTTAAACCTGGGTAGTTGAAACCCGTGGAATGGGTACCATGCAATATGACTTCAAAGGGTCTTCATTTGCTCACCAAACCTCTCCAATCCTATCACTGCTGCGTTTATGCCCCTGTACACATGCTTGATTCTCTTTCGGAGACATAGAAATCCATAGGTTTTAAGATACTTACTAGTCAGGTACATTCTTAGGCGTTTAATATGGGGTGTTGAGTCCATTTCGTTGAGCAAGGAGTAGCTCTTGTCTATTCCATATTTGGCTTAAGGAAATTTATCTGTGCTCATTTCGATCTCTGGTTTTATGCAGCACCCCAACTCACCTTTCCCCTTAAGCAAGCATAAGTTGGTTTTCTAAATTTGAGACCCTGTTCTGTTCTGTAATTCAGTTCCTGTGTAGCCAAGTTTACATTCCGTGTATTAGTGATATCTTATGATGTTTCTTTTTCTGTGTGACTTATTTCAGTTAGAAACATCGTACCTGAATCCACTCATTAAGCTGCTACGGGCCTGATGACAAAGATTTCATTGCTGAGTGATACTGCATTGTACGTAAGTACCACAACTTCTTTATCCATTTTTCACTTTCTGCGATGTTGAACTTGTACTGTAAACGAGGTTCTTGTAAACAGAGCCGTTCCAAACTTTGGGGTGGCTGTGTCTTTTAGATTTTAAATTCCCTAAGCTATAGGACCATAAGTGGAAGTGCCCTAGGCTCTGTTGCTTTGTTTTTTAGATGTTTCAGTTAACACCATACACTTCTCCCGAGTGGTTCTTGGCAATTTACATCCCGCCCTTCAGAATAACAAGGCTCCCAGTTCTCCATGGCCTGTCCTGCCTTTCTGGATTTTACACTTTTTTCAGATGGCCCTTTTGACCGGGGGGAAGTGAGACTTCATTGTAGTGCAGATTTCCTTTGCAAGCTTGCTTGGTTGGCCAAAAAGGGCGTATGCGTTTTTTCCTGAATATATTCAGGAAAAAACGCATACGCCCTTTTTGGCCAAGTGCATCATTGTGGACGTTCTGCCTCTTTTCCTATGCTTTCAATGCAATTCCAGTCTACCTCCTGAAATCGGTTTCCTGCAATTCTGCCCCGCTTTCAAGTCCTCTTGGCAGCCTTACTTCAGTCTATTTTTGGACGATAGCTGTCATTTATAACTCTGCAGGTTTGTGAATTACAGTGCCCCTGAGCTCCTTTCTTCAACTCGCTTTCTTTTGAGCTGGCCGCAACACCGCAGGATGGCTTCAGGCCCTAATCTGGTTCTGGCACGGCACGCTGAGCCTTTGGTTAATTCCTCTTCCTGGTGGGAAATGAGAGTTAAATTTGCCCGTCCAGACACCTCCAGCTAGTCTCTCATTGGTTCTCACTATTCCTGTTCATCTTCCGCAGAAATTGCAAACTGGGCCAAACAGGAGGTTAAAGGGACTGACTCTCCAAGTGGGGAGACTGTTAGTAAAGCGTCTCGAATGTTGCACCCGAGTACCAGGGTACGAAAACTGAGACATATTTGAACACATCTCCCGATCACATGGTTGATCATACTCTGGGTTCCACATGCATGTTTTAGCTGAAGGAAGAATACCTAAAACCTGGGTAGTTGAAACCCGTGGAATGGGTACCATGCAATATGACTTCAAAGGGTCTTCATTTGCTCACCGAACCTCTCCAATGCTATCACTGCTGCGTTTATGCCCCTGTACAAATGCTTGATTCTCTTTCGGAGACATAGCAATCCATAGGTTTTAAGATACTTACTAGTCAGGTACATTCTTAGGCGTTTAATATGCGGTGTTGAGTCCATTTCGTTGAGCAAGGAGTAGCTCTTGTCTATTCCATATTTGGCTTAAGGAACTTTATCTGTGCTCATTTCAATCTCTGGTTTTATGCAGCACCCCAACTCACCTTTCCCCTTAAGCAAGCATAAGTTGCTTTTCTAAATTTGAGACCCTGTTCTGTTCTGTAATTCAGTTCCTGTGTAGCCAAGTTTACATTCCGTGTATTACTGATATCTTATGATGTTTCTTTTTCTGTGTGACTTATTTCAGTTAGAATCATCATACCTGAATCCACTCATTGTGCTGCTAAGGGCCTGATGACACAGATTTCATTGCTGAGTGATATTGCTTTGTAAGTAAATACCACAACTTCTTTATCCATTTTTCACTTTCTGCGATGTTGAACTTGTACTGTAAACGAGGTTCTTGTAAACAGAGCCGTTCCAAACTTTGGGGTGGCTGTGTCTTTTTGATTTTAATTTCCCTAAGCTATAGGACCATAAGTGGAAGTGCCCTAGGTTCTGTTGCTTTGTTTTTTAGATGTTTCAGGAAACACCATACACTTCTCCCGAGTGTCTGTTGGCAATTTACATCCCGCCCATCAGCATAACAATTCTCCCAGTTCTCCATGGCCTGTCCTGCCTTTCTGGATTTTACACTTTTTTCAGATGGCCCTTTTGACTGGGGGGAAGTGAGACTTCATTGTAGTGCAGATTTCCTTTGCAAGCTTGCTTGGTTGGCCAAAAAGGGCGTATGCGTTTTTTCCTGAATATATTCAGGAAAAAACGCATACGCCCTTTTTGGCCAAGTGCATCATTGTGGACGTTCTGCCTCTTTTCCTATGCTTTCAATGCAATTCCAGTCTACCTCCTGAAATCGGTTTCCTGCAATTCTGCCCCGCTTTCAAGTCCTCTTGGCAGCCTTACTTCAGTATATTTTTTGATGATAGCTGTCATTTATAACTCTGCAGGTTTGTGAATTACAGTGCCCCTGAGCTCCTTTCTTCAACTCGCTTTCTTGTGAGCTGGCCGTAACACCGCAGGAAGGCTTCAGGCCCTAATCTGGTTCCGGCACGGCACGCTGAGCCTTTGGTTAATTCCTCTTCCTGGTGGGAAATGAGAGTTAAATTTGCCTGTCCAGACACCTCCAGCTAGTCTCTCATTGGTTCTCGCTATTCCTGTTTATCTTCCGCAGAAATTGCAAACTGGGCCAAACAGGAGGTTAAAGGGACTGACTCTCCAAGTCGGGAGAGTGTTAGTAAAGCGTCTGGAATGTTGCACCCGAGTACCAGGGTACGAAAACTGAGACATATTTGAACACGTCTCCCGATCACATGGTTGATCATACTCTAGGTTCCACATGCATGTTTTAGCTGAAGGAAGAATACCTTAAACCTGGGTAGTTGAAACCCGTGGAATGGGTACCATGCAATATGACTTCAAAGGGTCTTCATTTGCTCACCAAACCTCTCCAATCCTATCACTGCTGCGTTTATGCCCCTGTACACATGCTTGATTCTCTTTCGGAGACATAGCAATCCATAGGTTTTAAGATACTTACAAGTCAGGTACATTCTTAGGCGTTTAATATGCGGTGTTGAGTCCATTTCGTTGAGCAAGGAGTAGCTCTTGTCTATTCCATATTTGGCTTAAGGAACTTTATCTGTGCTCATTTCAATCTCTGGTTTTATGCAGCACCCCAACTCACCTTTACCCTTAAGCAAGCATAAGTTGGTTTTCTAAATTTGAGACCCTGTTCTGTTCTGTAATTCAGTTCCTGTGTAGCCAAGTTTACATTCCGTGTATTACTGATATCTTATGATGTTTCTTTTTCTGTGTGACTTATTTCAGTTAGAATCATCATACCTGAATCCACTCATTGTGCTGCTAAGGGCCTGATGACACAGATTTCATTGCTGAGTGATATTGCTTTGTAAGTAAATACCACAACTTCTTTATCCATTTTTCACTTTCTACAATGTTGAACTTGTACTGTAAACGAGGTTCTTGTAAACAGAGGCGTCCCAAACTTTGGGGTGGCTGTGTCTTTTTGATTTTAATTTCCCTAAGCTATAGGACCATAAGTGGCAGTGTCCTAGGCTCTGTTGCATTGTTTTTTAGATGTTTCAGGAAACACCATACACTTCTCCCGAGTGGTTCTTGGCAATTTACATCCCGCCCATCAGCATATCAAGGCTCCCAGTTCTCCATGGCCTGTCCTGCCTTTCTGGATTTTACACTTTTTTCAGATGGCCCTTTTGACCGGGGGGAAGTGAGACTTCATTGTAGTGCAGATTTCCTTTGCAAGCTTGCTTGGTTGGCCAAAAAGGGCGTATGCGTTTTTTCCTGAATATATTCAGGAAAAAACGCATACGCCCTTTTTGGCCAAGTGCATCATTGTGGACGTTCTGCCTCTTTTCCTATGCTTTCAATGCAATTCCAGTCTACCTCCTGAAATCGGTTTCCTGCAATTCTGCCCCACTTTCAAGTCCTCTTGGCAGCCTTACTTCAGTCTATTTTTAGACGATAGCTGTTATTTATAACTCTGCAGGTTTGTGAATTACAGTGCCCCTGAGCTCCTTTCTTCAACTCGCTTTCTTGTGAGCTGGCCGCAACACCGCAGGATGGCTTCAGGCCCTAATCTGGTTCTGGCACGGCACGCTGAGCCTTTGGTTAATTCATCTTCCTGGTGGGAAATGAGAGTTAAATTTGCCCGTCCAGACACCTCCAGCTAGTCTCTCATTGGTTCTCGCTATTCCTGTTCATCTTCCGCAGAAATTGCAAACTGGGCCAAACAGGAGGTTAAAGGGACTGACTCTCCAAGTCGGGAGAGTGTTAGTAAAGCGTCTGGAATGTTGCACCCGAGTACCAGGGTACGAAAACTGAGACATATTTGAACACGTCTCCCGATCACATGGTTGATCATACTCTAGGTTCCACATGCATGTTTTAGCTGAAGGAAGAATACCTTAAACCTGGGTAGTTGAAACCCGTGGAATGGGTACCATGCAATATGACTTCAAAGGGTCTTCATTTGCTCACCGAACCTCTCCAATCCTATCACTGCTGCGTTTATGCCCCTGTACACATGCTTGATTCTCTTTCGGAGACATAGAAATCCATAGGTTTTAAGATACTTACTAGTCAGGTACATTCTTAGGCGTTTAATATGCGGTGTTGAGTCCATTTCGTTGAGCAAGGAGTAGCTCTTGTCTATTCCATATTTGGCTTAAGGAACTTTATCTGTGCTCATTTCAATCTCTGGTTTTATGCAGCACCCTAACTCACCTTTACCCTTAAGCAAGCATAAGTTGGTTTTCTAAATTTGAGACACTGTTCTGTTCTGTAATTCAGTTCCTGTGTAGCCAAGTTTACATTCCGTGTATTAGTGATATCTTATGATGTTTCTTTTTCTGTGTGACTTATTTCAGTTAGAAACATCGTACCTGAATCCACTCATTAAGCTGCTACGGGCCTGATGACAAAGATTTCATTGCTGAGTGATACTGCATTGTACGTAAGTACCACAACTTCTTTATCCATTTTTCACTTTCTGCGATATTGAACTTTTACAGTAAACGAGGTTCTTGTAAACAGAGGAGTCCCAAACTTTTGGGTGGCTGTGTCTTTTTGATTTTAATTTCCCTAAGCTATAGGACCATAAGTGGAAGTGCCCTAGGCTCTGTTGCTTTGTTTCTTAGATGTTTCAGGAAACACCATACACTTCTCAGGAGTGTCTGTTGACAATTTACATCCCGCCCATCAGCATAACAAAGCTCCCAGTTCTCCATGGCCTGTCCTGCCTTTCTGGATTTTACACCTTTTTCAGATGGCCCTTTTGACCGGGGGGAAGTGAGACTTCTTTGTAGTGCAGATTTCCTTTGCAAGCTGGCTTGGTTGGCCAAAAAGGGCGTATGCGTTTTTTCCTGAATATATTCAGGAAAAAACGCATACGCCCTTTTTGGCCAAGTGCATCATTGTGGACGTTCTGCCTCTTTTCCTATGCTTTCAATGCAATTCCAGTCTACCTCCTGAAATCGGTTTCCTGCAATTCTGCCCTGCTTTCAAGTCCTCTTGTCAGCCTTACTTCAGTCTATTTTTGGACGATAGCTGTCATTTATAACTCTGCAGGTTTGTGAATTACAGTGCCCCTGAGCTCCTTTCTTCAACTCGCTTTCTTTTGAGCTGGCCGCAACACCGCAGGATGGCTTCAGTCCCTAATCTGGTTCTGGCACGGCACACTGAGCCTTTGGTTAATTCCTCTTCCTGGTGGGAAATGAGAGTTAAATTTGCCCGTCCAGACACCTCCAGCTAGCCTCTCATTGGTTCTCGCTATTCCTGTTCATCTTCCGCAGAAATTGCAAACTGGGCCAAACAGGAGGTTAAAGGGACTGACTCTCCAAGTCGGGAGAGTGTTAGTAAAGCGTCTGGAATGTTGCACCCGAGTACCAGGGTATGAAAACTGAGACATATTTGAACACGTCTCCCGATCACATGGTTGATCATACTCTAGGTTCCACATGCATGTTTTAGCTGAAGGAAGAATACCTTAAACCTGGGTAGTTGAAACCCGTGGAATGGGTACCATGTAATATGACTTCAAAGGGTCTTCTTTTGCTCACCGAACCTCTCCAATCCTTTCACTGCTGTGTTTATGCCCCTGTACACACGCTTGATTCTCTTTTGGAGACATAGCAATCCATAGGTTTTAAGATACTTACTAGTCACGTACATTCTTAGGCGTTTAATATGGGGTGTTGAGTCCATTTCGCTGAGCAAGGAGTAGCTCTTGTCTATTCCATATTTGGCTTAAGGAAATTTATCTGTCCTCATTTCAATCTCTGGTTTTATGCAGCACCCCAACTCACCTTTCCCCTTAAGCAAGCATAAGTTGGTTTTCTAAATTTGAGACCCTGTTCTGTTTTGGAATTCAGTTCCTGTGTAGCCAAGTTTACATTCCGTGTATTAGTGATATTTTATGATGTTTCTTTTTCTGTGTGACTTATTTCAGTTAGAATCATCGTACCTGAATCCACTCATTATGCTGCTACGGGCCTGATGACATAGATTTCATTGCTGATTGATACTGCATTGTACGTAAGTACCACAAGTTCTTTATCCATTTTTCACTTTCTGTGATATTGAACTTGCACGGTAAACGAGGTTCTTGTAAACAGAGGCGTCCCAAACTTTGGGGTGGCTGTGTCTTTTTGATTTTAATTTCCCTAAGCTATAGGACCATAAGTGGAAGTGCCCTAGACTCTGTTGTTTTGTTTTTTCGATGTTTCAGGAAACACCATACACTTCTCCCGAGTTTCTGTTGGCAATTTACATCCCGCCCATCAGCATAACAAGGCTCCCAGTTCTCCATGGCCTGTCCTGCCTTTCTGGATTTTACACTTTTTTCAGATGGCCCTTTTGACCGGGGAGAAGTGAGACTTCTTTGTAGTGCAGATTTCCTTTGCAAGTTTGCTTGGTTGGCCAAAAAGGGCGTATGCGTTTTTTCCTGAACATATTCAGGAAAAAACGCATACGCCCTTTTTGGCAAAGTGCATCATTGTGGACGTTCTGCCTCTTTTCCTATGCTTTCAATGCAATTCCAGTCTACCTCCTGAAATCGGTTTCCTGCAATTCTGCCCCGCTTTCAAGTCCTCTTGGCAGCCTTACTTCAGTCTATTTTTGGACGATAGCTGTCATTTATAACTCTGCAGGTTTGTGAATTACAGTGCCCCTGAGCTCCTTTCTTCAACTCGCTTTCTTGTGAGCTGGCCGCAACACCGCAGGATGTCTTCAGGCCCTAATCTGGTTCTGGCACGGCACGCTGAGCCTTTGGTTAATTCCTCTTCCTGGTGGGAAATGAGAGTTAAATTTGCCCATCCAGACACCTTCAGCTAGTCTCTCATTGGTTCTCGCTATTCCTGTTCATCTTCCACAGAAATTGCAAACTGGGCCAAACAGGAGGTTAAAGGGACTGACTCTCCAAGTGGGGAGAGTGTTAGTAAAGCGTCTGGAATGTTGCACCCGAGTACCAGGGTACGAAAACTGAGACATATTTGAACACGTCTCCCGATCACATGGTTGATCATACTCTAGGTTCCACATGCAAGTTTTAGCTGAAGGAAGAATACCTTAAACCTGGGTAGTTAAAACCCATGGAATGGGTACCATGTAATATGACTTCAAAGGGTCTTCTTTTGCTCACCGAACCTCTCCAATCCTTTCACTGCTGTGTTTATGCCCCTGTACACATGCTTCATTCTCTTTCGGAGACATAGCAATCCATAGGTTTTAAGATACTTACTAGTCAGGTACATTCTTAGGCATTTAATATGCGGTGTCGAGTCCATTTCGTTGAGCAAGCAGTAGCTCTTGTCTATTCCATATTTGGCTTAAGGAACTTTATCTGTGCTCATTTCGATCTCTGGTTTTATGCAGCACCCCAACTCACCTTTCCCCTTAAGCAAGCATAAGTTGGTTTTCTAAATTTGAGACCCTGTTCTGTTCTGTAATTCAGTTCCTGTGTAGCCAAGTTTACATTCCGTGTATTAGTGATATCTTATGATGTTTCTTTTTCTGTGTGACTTATTTCAGTTAGAAACATCGTACCTGAATCCACTCATTAAGCTGCTACGGGCCTGATGACAAAGATTTCATTGCTGAGTGATACTGCATTGTACGTAAGTACCACAACTTCTTTATCCATTTTTCACTTTCTGCGATATTGAACTTTTACAGTAAACGAGGTTCTTGTAAACAGAGGAGTCCCAAACTTTTGGGTGGCTGTGTCTTTTTGATTTAAATTTCCCTAAGCTATAGGACCATAAGTGGAAGTGCCCTAGGCTCTGTTGCTTTGTTTTTTAGATGTTTCAGGAAACACCATACACTTCTCAGGAGTGTCTGTTGACAATTTACATCCCGCCCATCAGCATAACAAAGCTCCCAGTTCTCCATGGCCTGTCCTGCCTTTCTGGATTTTACACCTTTTTCAGATGGCCCTTTTGACCGGGGGGAAGTGAGACTTCTTTGTAGTGCAGATTTCCTTTGCAAGCTTGCTTGGTTGGCCAAAAAGGGCGTATGCGTTTTTTCCTGAATATATTCAGGAAAAAACGCATACGCCCTTTTTGGCCAAGTGCATCATTGTGGACGTTCTGCCTCTTTTCCTATGCTTTCAATGCAATTCCAGTCTACCTCCTGAAATCGGTTTTCTGCAATTCTGCCCTGCTTTCAAGTCCTATTGGCAGCCTTACTTCAGTCTATTTTTGGACGATAGCTGTCATTTATAACTCTGCAGGTTTGTGAATTACAGTGCCCCTGAGCTCCTTTCTTCAACTTGCTTTCTTTTGAGCTGGCCGCAACACCGCAGGATGGCTTCAGGCCCTAAACTGGTTCTGGCACGGCACGCTGAGCCTTTGGTTAATTCATCTTCCTGGTGGGAAATGAGAGTTAAATTTGCCCGTCCAGACACCTCCAGCTAGTCTCTCATTGGTTCTCGCTATTCCTGTTCATCTTCCGCAGAAATTGCAAACTGGGCCAAACAGGAGGTTAAAGGGACTGACTCTCCAAGTCGGGAGAGTGTTAGTAAAGCGTCTGGAATGTTGCACCCGAGTACCAGGGTATGAAAACTGAGACATATTTGAACACGTCTCCCGATCACATGGTTGATCATACTCTAGGTTCCACATGCATGTTTTAGCTGAAGGAAGAATACCTTAAACCTGGGTAGTTGAAACCCTTGGAATGGGTACCATGTAATATGACTTCAAAGGGTCTTCTTTTGCTCACCGAACCTCTCCAATCCTTTCACTGCTGTGTTTATGCCCCTGTACACACGCTTGATTCTCTTTTGGAGACATAGCAATCCATAGGTTTTAAGATACTTACTAGTCACGTACATTCTTAGGCGTTTAATATGGGGTGTTGAGTCCATTTCGTTGAGCAAGGAGTAGCTCTTGTCTATTCCATATTTGGCTTAAGGAAATTTATCTGTGCTCATTTCTATCTTTGGTTTTATGCAGCACCCCAACTCACCTTTCCCCTTAAGCAAGCATAAGTTGGTTTTCTAAATTTGAGACCCTGTTCTGTTTTGGAATTCAGTTCCTGTGTAGCCAAGTTTACATTCCGTGTATTAGTGATATCTTATGATGTTTCTTTTTCTGTGTGACTTATTTCAGTTAGAATCATCGTACCTGAATCCACTCATTATGCTGCTACGGGCCTGATGACATAGACTTCATTGCTGACTGATACTGCATTGTACGTAAGTACCACAAGTTCTTTATGCATTTTTCACTTTCTGTGATATTGAACTTGTACGGTAAACGAGGTTCTTGTAAACAGAGGCGTCCCAAACTTTCGGGTGGCTGTGTCTTTTTGATTTTAATTTCCCTAAGCTATAGGACCATAAGTGGAAGTGCCCTAGACTCTGTTGTTTTGTTTTTTCGATGTTTCAGGAAACACCATACACTTCTCCCGAGTTTCTGTTGGCAATTTACATCCCGCCCATCAGCATAACAAGGCTCCCAGTTCTCCATGGCCTGTCCTGCCTTTCTGGATTTTACACTTTTTTCAGAGGGCCCTTTTGACCGGGGGGAAGTGAGACTTCTTTGTAGTGCAGATTTCCTTTGCAAGTTTGCTTGGTTGGCCAAAAAGGGCGTATGCGTTTTTTCCTGAACATATTCAGGAAAAAACGCATACGCCCTTTTTGGCCAAGTGCATCATTGTGGACGTTCTGCCTCTTTTCCTATGCTTTCAATGCAATTCCAGTCTACCTCCTGAAATCGGTTTCCTGCAATTCTGCCCCGCTTTCAAGTCCTCTTGGCAGCCTTACTTCAGTCTATTTTTGGACGATAGCTGTCATTTATAACTCTGCAGGTTTGTGAATTACAGTGCCCCTGAGCTCCTTTCTTCAACTCGCTTTCTTGTGAGCTGGCCGCAACACCGCAGGATGGCTTCAGGCCCTAATCTGGTTCTGGCACGGCACGCTGAGCCTTTGGTTAATTCCTCTTCCTGGTGGGAAATGAGAGTTAAATTTGCCCATCCAGAAACCTTCAGCTAGTCTCTCATTGGTTCTCGCTATTCCTGTTCATCTTCCACAGAAATTGCAAACTGGGCCAAACAGGAGGTTAAAGGGACTGACTCTCCAAGTGGGGAGAGTGTTAGTAAAGCGTCTGGAATGTTGCACCCGAGTACCAGGGTACGAAAACTGAGACATATTTGAACACGTCTCCCGATCACATGGTTGATCATACTCTAGGTTCCACATGCAAGTTTTAGCTGAAGGAAGAATACCTTAAACCTGGGTAGTTAAAACCCGTGGAATGGGTACCATGTAATATGACTTCAAAGGGTCTTCTTTTGCTCACCGAACCTCTCCAATCCTTTCACTGCTGTGTTTATGCCCCTGTACACATGCTTCATTCTCTTTCGGAGACATAGCAATCCATAGGTTTTAAGATACTTACTAGTCAGGTACATTCTTAGGCGTTTAATATGCGGTGTCGAGTCCATTTCGTTGAGCAAGCAGTAGCTCTTGTCTATTCCATATTTGGCTTAAGGAACTTTATCTGTGCTCATTTCGATCTCTGGTTTTATGCAGCACCCCAACTCACCTTTCCCCTTAAGCAAGCATAAGTTGGTTTTCTAAATTTGAGACCCTGTTCTGTTCTGTAATTCAGTTCCTGTGTAGCCAAGTTTACATTCCGTGTATTACTGATATCTTATGATGTTTCTTTTTCTGTGTGACTTATTTCAGTTAGAATCATCATACCTGAATCCACTCATTGTGCTGCTAAGGGCCTGATGACATAGATTTCATTGCTGAGTGATACTGCATTGTACGTAAGTACCACAAGTTCTTTATCCATTTTTCACTTTCTGCGATGTTGAACTTGTACTGTAAACGAGGTTGTTGTAAACAGAGGCGTCCCAAACTTTGGGGTGGCTGTGTCTTTTTGATTTTAATTTCCCTAAGCTATAGGACCATAAGTGGCAGTGCCCTAGGCTCTGTTGCTTTGTTTTTTAGATGTTTCAGGAAACACCATACACTTCTCCCGAGTGTCTGTTGGCAATTTACATCCCGCCCATCAGCATAACAAGGCTCCCAGTTCTCCATGGCCTGTCCTGCCTTTCTGGATTTTACACTTTTTTCAGATGGCCCTTTTGACCGGGGGGAAGTGAGACTTCTTTGTAGTGCAGATTTCCTTTGCAAGTTTGCTTGGTTGGCCAAAAAGGGCGTATGCGTTTTTTCCTGAACATATTCAGGAAAAAACGCATACGCCCTTTTTGGCCAAGTGCATCATTGTGGACGTTCTGCCTCTTTTCCTATGCTTTCAATGCAATTCCAGTCTACCTCCTGAAATCGGTTTCCTGCAATTCTGCCCCGCTTTCAAGTCCTCTTGGCAGCCTTACTTCAGTCTATTTTTGGACGATAGCTGTCATTTATAACTCTGCAGGTTTGTGAATTACAGTGCCCCTGAGCTCCTTTCTTCAACTCGCTTTCTTGTGAGCTGGCCGCAACACCGCAGGATGGCTTCAGGCCCTAATCTGGTTCTGGCACGGCACGCTGAGCCTTTGGTTAATTCCTCTTCCTGGTGGGAAATGAGAGTTAAATTTGCCCATCCAGAAACCTTCAGCTAGTCTCTCATTGGTTCTCGCTATTCCTGTTCATCTTCCACAGAAATTGCAAACTGGGCCAAACAGGAGGTTAAAGGGACTGACTCTCCAAGTGGGGAGAGTGTTAGTAAAGCGTCTGGAATGTTGCACCCGAGTACCAGGGTACGAAAACTGAGACATATTTGAACACGTCTCCCGATCACATGGTTGATCATACTCTAGGTTCCACATGCAAGTTTTAGCTGGAGGAAGAATACCTAAAACCTGGGTAGTTAAAACCCGTGGAATGGGTACCATGTAATATGACTTCAAAGGGTCTTCTTTTGCTCACCGAACCTCTCCAATCCTTTCACTGCTGTGTTTATGCCCCTGTACACATGCTTCATTCTCTTTCGGAGACATAGCAATCCATAGGTTTTAAGATACTTACTAGTCAGGTACATTCTTAGGCGTTTAATATGCGGTGTCGAGTCCATTTCGTTGAGCAAGCAGTAGCTCTTGTCTATTCCATATTTGGCTTAAGGAACTTTATCTGTGCTCATTTCGATCTCTGGTTTTATGCAGCACCCCAACTCACCTTTCCCCTTAAGCAAGCATAAGTTGGTTTTCTAAATTTGAGACCCTGTTCTGTTCTGTAATTCAGTTCCTGTGTAGCCAAGTTTACATTCCGTGTATTACTGATATCTTATGATGTTTCTTTTTCTGTGTGACTTATTTCAGTTAGAATCATCATACCTGAATCCACTCATTGTGCTGCTAAGGGCCTGATGACATAGATTTCATTGCTGAGTGATACTGCATTGTACGTAAGTACCACAAGTTCTTTATCCATTTTTCACTTTCTGCGATGTTGAACTTGTACTGTAAACGAGGTTGTTGTAAACAGAGGCGTCCCAAACTTTGGGGTGGCTGTGTCTTTTTGATTTTAATTTCCCTAAGCTATAGGACCATAAGTGGCAGTGCCCTAGGCTCTGTTGCTTTGTTTTTTAGATGTTTCAGGAAACACCATACACTTCTCCCGAGTGTCTGTTGGCAATTTACATCCCGCCCATCAGCATAACAAGGCTCCCAGTTCTCCATGGCCTGTCCTGCCTTTCTGGATTTTACACTTTTTTCAGATGGCCCTTTTGACCGGGGGGAAGTGAGACTTCATTGTAGTGCAGATTTCCTTTGCAAGTTTGCTTGGTTGGCCAAAAAGGGCGTATGCGTTTTTTCCTGAATATATTCAGGAAAAAACGCATATGCCCTTTTTGGCCAAGTGCATCATTGTGGACGTTCTGCCTCTTTTCCTATGCTTTCAATGCAATTCCAGTCTACCTCCTGAAATCGGTTTCCTGCAATTCTGCCCCGCTTTCAAGTCCTCTTGGCAGCCTTACTTCAGTCTATTTTTGGACGATAGCTGTCATTTATAACTCTGCAGGTTTGTGAATTACAGTGCCCCTGAGCTCCTTTTTTCAACTCGCTTTCTTGTGAGCTGGCCGCAACACCGCAGGATGGCTTCAGGCCCTAATCTGGTTCCGGCACGGCACGCTGAGCCTTTGGTTAATTCCTCTTCCTGGTGGGATGTGAGTGTTAAATTTGCCCGTCAGGACACCTCCAGCTAGTCTCTCATTGGTTCTCGCTATTCCTGTTCATCTTCCACAGAAATTGCAAACTGGGCCAAACAGGAGGTTTAAGGCGCTGACTCTCCAAGTGGGGAGAGTGTTAGTAAAGCATCTGGAATGTTGCACCCGAGTACCAGGGGAAGAAAACTGAGACATATTTGAACACGTCTCCCGTTCACACGGATGATCATACTCTGGGTTCCACATGCATGTTTTAGCTGAAGGAAGAATACCTGAAACCTGCAGAGTTGAGACCCGTGGAATGGGTACCATGCAATATGACTTCAAAGGGTCTTCATTTGCTCACCGAACCTCTCCAATCCTATCACTGCTGCGTTTATGCCCCTGTACACACGCTTGATTCTCTTTTGGAGACATAGCAATCCATAGGTTTTAAGATACTTACTAGTCAGGTACATTCTTAGGCGTTTAATATGCGGTGTCGAGTCCATTTCGTTGAGCAAGCAGTAGCTCTTGTCTATTCCATATTTGGCTTAAGGAACTTTATCTGTGCTCATTTCGATCTCTGGTTTTATGCAGCACCCCAACTCACCTTTCCCCTTAAGCAAGCATAAGTTGGTTTTCTAAATTTGAGACCCTGTTCTTTTCTGTAATTCAGTTCCTGTGTAGCCAAGTTTACATTCCGTGTATTACTGATATCTTATGATGTTTCTTTTTCTGTGTGACTTATTTCAGTTAGAATCATCATACCTGAATCCACTCATTGTGCTGCTAAGGGCCTGATGACACAGATTTCATTGCTGAGTGATATTGCTTTGTAAGTAAATACCACAACTTCTTTATCCATTTTTCACTTTCTGCGATGTTGAACTTGTACTGTAAACGAGGTTCTTGTCAACAGAGCCATTCCAAATTTTGGGGTGGCTGTGTCTTTTTGATTTTAATTTCCCTAAGCTATAGGACCATAAGTGGAAGTGCCCTAGGCTCTGTTGCTTTGTTTTTTAGATGTTTCAGGAAACACCATACACTTCTCCCGAGTGGTTGTTGGCAATTTACATCCCGCCCATATGCATAACAAGGCTCCCAGTTCTCCATGGCCTGTCCTGCCTTTCTGGATTTTACACTTTTTTCAGATGGCCCTTTTGACCGGGGGGAAGTGAGACTTCCCTGTAGTGCAGATTTCCTTTGCAAGCTTGCTTGGTTGGCCAAAAAGGGCGTATGCATTTTTTCCTGAATATATTCAGGAAAAAACGCATACTCCCTTTTTGGCCAAGTGCATCATTGTGGACGTTCTGCCTCTTTTCCTATGCTTTCAATGCAATTCCAGTCTACCTCCTGAAATCGGTTTCCTGTAATTCTGCCCCGCTTTCAAGTCCTCTTGGCAGCCTTACTTCAGTCTATTTTTGGACGATAGCTGTCATTTATAACTCTGCAGGTTTGTGAATTACAGTGCCCCTGAGCTCCTTTCTTCAACTCACTTTCTTTTGTGCTGGCCGCAACACCGCAGAATGGCTTCAGGCCCTAATCTGGTTCTGGCACGGCACGCTGAGCCTTTGGTTATTTCCTCTTCCTGGTGGGAAATGAGAGTTAAATTTGCCCGTCCAGACACCTCCAGGTAGCCTCTCATTGGTTCTCCCTATTCCTGTTCATCTTCCGCAGAAATTGCAAACTGGGCCAAACAGGAGGTTAAAGGCGCTGACTCTCCAAGTGGGGAGAGTGTTAGTAAAGCGTCTGGAATGTTGCACCCGAGTACCAGGGGAGGAAAAGTGAGACATATTTGAACACATCTCCCGTTCACATGGTTGATCATACTCTGGGTTCCACATGCATGTTTTAGCTGAAGGAAGAATACCTTAAACCTGGGTAGTTGAAACCCGTGGAATGGGTACCATGCAATATGACTTCAAAGGGTCTTCATTTGCTCACCGAACCTCTCCTAACTATCACTGCTGCGTTTATGCCCCTGTACACATGCTTGATTCTCTTTCGGAGACATAGCAATCCATAGGTTTTAAGATACTTACTAGACAGGTACATTCTTAGGCGTTTAATATGCGGTGTTGAGTCCATTTCGTTGAGCAAGGAGTAGCTCTTGTCTATTCCATATTTGACTTAAGGAACTTTATCTGTGCTCATTTCAATCTCTGGTTTTATGCAGCACCCCAACTCACCTTTCCCCTTAAGCAAGCATAAGTTGGTTTTCTAAATTTGAGACCCTGTTCTGTTCTGTAATTCAGTTCCTGTGTAGCCAAGTTTCCATTCCGTGTATTACTGATATCTTATGATGTTTCTTTTTCTGTGTGACTTATTTCAGTTAGAATCATCATACCTGAATCCACTCATTGTGCGGCTAAGGGCCTGATGACACAGATTTCATTGCTGAGTGATATTGCTTTGTAAGTAAATACCACAACTTCTTTATCCATTTTTCACTTTCTGCGATGTTGAACTTGTACTGTAAATGAGGTTCTTGTCAACAGAGCCGTTCCAAACTTTGGGGTGGCTGTGTCTTTTTGATTTTAATTTCCCTAAGCTATAGGACCATAAGTGGAAGTGCCCTAGGTTCTGTTACTTTGTTTTTTAGATGTTTCAGGAAACACCATACACTTCTCCCGAGTGGTTGTTGACAATTTACATCCCGTCCATCAGCATAACAAGGCTCCCAGTTCTCAATGGCCTGTTGCCTTTCTGGATTTTACACTTTTTTCAGATGGCCCTTTTGACCGGGGGGAAGTGAGACTTCATTGTAGTGCAGATTTCCTTTGCAAGCTTGCTTGGTTGGCCAAAAAGGGCGTATGCGTTTTTTCCTGAATATATTCAGGAAAAAACGCATACGTCCTTTTTGGCCAAGTGCATCATTGTGGACGTTCTGCCTCTTTTCCTATGCTTTCAATGCAATTCCAGTCTACCTCCTGAAATCGGTTTCCTGCAATTCTGCCCCGCTTTCAAGTCCTCTTGGCAGCCTTACTTCAGTCTATTTTTGGACGATAGCTGTCATTTATAACTCTGCAGGTTTGTGAATTACAGTGCCCCTGAGCTCCTTTCTTCAACTCGCTTTCTTGTGAGCTGGCCGCAACACCGCAGGATGGCTTCAGGCCCTAATCTGGTTCCGGCCCGGCATGCTGAGCCTTTGGTTAATTCCTCTTCCTGGTGGGAAATGAGAGTTAAATTTGCACGTCGAGACACCTCCAGCTAGCCTCTCATTGGTTCTCGCTATTCTTGTTCATCTACCGCAGAAATTGCAAACTGGGCCAAACAGGAGGTTAAAGGGACTGACTCTCCAAGTGGGGAGAGTGTTAGTAAAGCGTCTGGAATGTTGCACCCGAGTACCAGGGTACAAAAACTGAGACATATTTGAACACGACTCCCGATCACATGGTTGATCATACTCTGGGTTCCACATGCATGTTTTAGCTGAAGGAAGAATACCTTAAACCTGGAGAGTTGAAACCCGTGGAATGGGTACCATGCAATATGACTTCAAAGGGTCTTCATTTGCTCAACGAACCTCTCCAATCCTATCACTGCTGCGTTTATGCCCCTGTACACATGCTTGATTCTCTTTCGGAGACATAGCAATCCATAGGTTTTAAGATACTTACTAGTCAGGTACATTCTTAGGCGTTTAATATGCGGTGTTGAGTCCATTTCGTTGAGCAAGGAGTAGCTCTTGTCTATTCCATATTTGGCTTAAGGAACTTTATCTGTGCTCATTTCAATCTCTGGTTTTATGCAGCAAACCAACTCACCTTTCCCCTTAAGCAAGCATAAGTTGGTTTTCTAAATTTGAGAACCTGTTCTGTTTTGGAATTCAGTTCCTGTGTAGCCAAGTTTACATTCCGTGTATTAGTGATATCTTATGATGTTTCTTTTTCTGTGTGACTTATTTCAGTTAGAATCATCGTACCTGAATCCACTCATTATGCTGCTACGGGCCTGATGACATAGATTTCATTGCTGAGTGATACTGCATTGTACGTAAGTACCACAAGTTCTTTATCCATTTTTCACTTTCTGTGATATTGAACTTGTACGGTAAACGAGGTTCTTGTAAACGGAGGCGTCCCAAACTTTGGGGTGGCTGTGTCTTTTTGATTTTAATTTCCCTAAGCTATAGGACCATAAGTGGAAGTGCCCTACGCTCTGTTGCTTTGTTTTTTAGATGTTTCAGGAAACACCATACACTTCTCCTGAGTGTCTGTTGGCAATTTACATCCCGCCCATCAGCATAACAAGGCTCCCAGTTCTCCATGGCCTGTCCTGCCTTTCTGGATTTTACACTTTTTTCAGATGGCCCTTTTGACCGGGGGGAAGTGAGACTTCATTGTAGTGCAGATTTCCTTTGCAAGTTTGCTTGGTTGGCCAAAAAGGGCGTATGCGTTTTTTCCTGAATATATTCAGGAAAAAACACATATGCCCTTTTTGGCCAAGTGCATCATTGTGGACGTTCTGCCTCTTTTCCTATGCTTTCAATGCAATTCCAGTCTACCTCCTGAAATCGGTTTCCTGCAATTCTGCCCCGCTTTCAAGTCCTCTTGGCAGCCTTACTTCAGTCTATTTTTGGACAATGGCTGTCATTTATAACTCTGCAGGTTTGTGAATTACAGTGCCCCTGAGCTCCTTTCTTCAACTCGCTTTCTTGTGACCTGGCCGCAACACCGCAGGATGGCTTCAGGCCCTAATCTGGTTCTGGCACTTTACGCTGAGCCTTTTGTTATTTCCTCTTCCTGGTGGGAAATGAGAGTTAAATTTGCCCATCCAGACACATCCAGCTAGCCTCTCATTGGTTCTCGCTATTCCTGTTCATCTTCCGCAGAAATTGCAAACTGTGCCAAACCGGAGGTTAAAGGCGCTGACTCTCCAAGTGGGGAGAGTGTTAGTAAAGCGTCTGGAATGTTGCACCCGAGTACCAGGGGAGGAAAACTGAGACATATTTGAACACGCCTCCCGATCACATGGTTGATCATACTCTGGGTTCCACATGCATGTTTTAGCTGAAGGAAGAATACCTAAAACCTGGGTAGTTGAAACCTGTGGAATGGGTACCATGCAATATGACTTCAAAGGGTCTTCATTTGCTCACCGAACCTCTCCAATCCTATCACTGCTGCGTTTATGCCCCTGTACACATGCTTGATTCTCTTTCGGAGACATAGCAATCCATAGGTTTTAAGATACTTACAAGTCAGGTACATTCTTAGGCGTTTAATATGCGGTGTTGAGTCCATTTCGTTGAGCAAGGAGTAGCTCTTGTCTATTCCATATTTGGCTTAAGGAACTTTATCTGTGCTCATTTCAATCTCTGGTTTTATGCAGCACCCCAACTCACCTTTCCCCTTAAGCAAGCATAAGTTGGTTTTCTAAATTTGAGAACCTGTTCTGTTTTGGAATTCAGTTCCTGTGTAGACAAGTTTACATTCCGTGTATTAGTGATATCTTATGATGTTTCTTTTTCTGTGTGACTTATTTCAGTTAGAATCATCGTACCTGAATCCACTCATTATGCTGCTACGGGCCTGATGACATAGATTTCATTGCTGAGTGATACTGCATTGTACGTAAGTACCACAAGTTCTTTATCCATTTTTCACTTTCTGTTATATTGAACTTGTACGGTAAATGAGGTTCTTGTAAACAGAGGCGTCCCAAACTTTGGGTTGGCTGTGTCTTTTTGATTTTAATTTCCCTAAGCTATAGGACCATAAGTGGAAGTGCCCTAGGCTCTGTTGCTTTGTTTTTTAGATGTTTCAGGAAACACCATACACTTCTCCCGAGTGTCTGTTGGCAATTTACATCCCGCCCATCAGCATAACAAGGCTCCCAGTTCTCAATGGCCTGTTGCCTTTCTGGATTTTACACTTTTTTCAGATGGCCCTTTTGACCGGGGGGAAGTGAGACTTCATTGTAGTGCAGATTTCCTTTGCAAGCTTGCTTGGTTGGCCAAAAAGGGCGTATGCGTTTTTTCCTGAATATATTCAGGAAAAAACGCATACGTCCTTTTTGGCCAAGTGCATCATTGTGGACGTTCTGCCTCTTTTCCTATGCTTTCAATGCAATTCCAGTCTACCTCCTGAAATCGGTTTCCTGCAATTCTGCCCCGCTTTCAAGTCCTCTTGGCAGCCTTACTTCAGTCTATTTTTGGACGATAGCTGTCATTTATAACTCTGCAGGTTTGTGAATTACAGTGCCCCTGAGCTCCTTTCTTCAACTCGCTTTCTTGTGAGCTGGCCGCAACACCGCAGGATGGCTTCAGGCCCTAATCTGGTTCCGGCCCGGCATGCTGAGCCTTTGGTTAATTCCTCTTCCTGGTGGGAAATGAGAGTTAAATTTGCACGTCGAGACACCTCCAGCTAGCCTCTCATTGGTTCTCGCTATTCTTGTTCATCTTCCGCAGAAATTGCAAACTGGGCCAAACAGGAGGTTAAAGGGACTGACTCTCCAAGTCGGGAGAGTGTTAGTAAAGCGTCTGGAATGTTGCACCCGAGTACCAGGGTACAAAAACTGAGACATATTTGAACACGACTCCCGATCACATGGTTGATCATACTCTGGGTTCCACATGCATGTTTTAGCTGAAGGAAGAATACCTTAAACCTGGAGAGTTGAAACCCGTGGAATGGGTACCATGCAATATGACTTCAAAGGGTCTTCATTTGCTCAACGAACCTCTCCAATCCTATCACTGCTGCGTTTATGCCCCTGTACACATGCTTGATTCTCTTTCGGAGACATAGCAATCCATAGGTTTTAAGATACTTACTAGTCAGGTACATTCTTAGGCGTTTAATATGCGGTGTTGAGTCCATTTCGTTGAGCAAGGAGTAGCTCTTGTCTATTCCATATTTGGCTTAAGGAACTTTATCTGTGCTCATTTCAATCTCTGGTTTTATGCAGCAAACCAACTCACCTTTCCCCTTAAGCAAGCATAAGTTGGTTTTCTAAATTTGAGAACCTGTTCTGTTTTGGAATTCAGTTCCTGTGTAGCCAAGTTTACATTCCGTGTATTAGTGATATCTTATGATGTTTCTTTTTCTGTGTGACTTATTTCAGTTAGAATCATCGTACCTGAATCCACTCATTATGCTGCTACGGGCCTGATGACATAGATTTCATTGCTGAGTGATACTGCATTGTACGTAAGTACCACAAGTTCTTTATCCATTTTTCACTTTCTGTGATATTGAACTTGTACGGTAAACGAGGTTCTTGTAAACGGAGGCGTCCCAAATTTTGGGGTGGCTGTGTCTTTTTGATTTTAATTTCCCTAAGCTATAGGACCATAAGTGGAAGTGCCCTACGCTCTGTTGCTTTGTTTTTTAGATGTTTCAGGAAACACCATACACTTCTCCTGAGTGTCTGTTGGCAATTTACATCCCGCCCATCAGCATAACAAGGCTCCCAGTTCTCCATGGCCTGTCCTGCCTTTCTGGATTTTACACTTTTTTCAGATGGCCCTTTTGACCGGGGGGAAGTGAGACTTCATTGTAGTGCAGATTTCCTTTGCAAGTTTGCTTGGTTGGCCAAAAAGGGCGTATGCGTTTTTTCCTGAATATATTCAGGAAAAAACACATATGCCCTTTTTGGCCAAGTGCATCATTGTGCACGTTCTGCCTCTTTTCCTATGCTTTCAATGCAATTCCAGTCTACCTCCTGAAATCGGTTTCCTGCAATTCTGCCCCGCTTTCAAGTCCTCTTGGCAGCCTTACTTCAGTCTATTTTTGGACAATGGCTGTCATTTATAACTCTGCAGGTTTGTGAATTACAGTGCCCCTGAGCTCCTTTCTTCAACTCGCTTTCTTGTGACCTGGCCGCAACACCGCAGGATGGCTTCAGGCCCTAATCTGGTTCTGGCACTTTACGCTGAGCCTTTTGTTATTTCCTCTTCCTGGTGGGAAATGAGAGTTAAATTTGCCCATCCAGACACATCCAGCTAGCCTCTCATTGGTTCTCGCTATTCCTGTTCATCTTCCGCAGAAATTGCAAACTGTGCCAAACCGGAGGTTAAAGGCGCTGACTCTCCAAGTGGGGAGAGTGTTAGTAAAGCGTCTGGAATGTTGCACCCGAGTACCAGGGGAGGAAAACTGAGACATATTTGAACACGCCTCCCGATCACATGGTTGATCATACTCTGGGTTCCACATGCATGTTTTAGCTGAAGGAAGAATACCTAAAACCTGGGTAGTTGAAACCTGTGGAATGGGTACCATGCAATATGACTTCAAAGGGTCTTCATTTGCTCACCGAACCTCTCCAATCCTATCACTGCTGCGTTTATGCCCCTGTACACATGCTTGATTCTCTTTCGGAGACATAGCAATCCATAGGTTTTAAGATACTTACAAGTCAGGTACATTCTTAGGCGTTTAATATGCGGTGTTGAGTCCATTTCGTTGAGCAAGGAGTAGCTCTTGTCTATTCCATATTTGGCTTAAGGAACTTTATCTGTGCTCATTTCAATCTCTGGTTTTATGCAGCACCCCAACTCACCTTTCCCCTTAAGCAAGCATAAGTTGGTTTTCTAAATTTGAGAACCTGTTCTGTTTTGGAATTCAGTTCCTGTGTAGACAAGTTTACATTCTGTGTATTAGTGATATCTTATGATGTTTCTTTTTCTGTGTGACTTATTTCAGTTAGAATCATCGTACCTGAATCCACTCATTATGCTGCTACGGGCCTGATGACATAGATTTCATTGCTGAGTGATACTGCATTGTACGTAAGTACCACAAGTTCTTTATCCATTTTTCACTTTCTGTTATATTGAACTTGTACGGTAAATGAGGTTCTTGTAAACAGAGGCGTCCCAAACTTTGGGTTAGCTGTGTCTTTTTGATTTTAATTTCCCTAAGCTATAGGACCATAAGTGGCAGTGCCCTAGGCTCTGTTGCTTTGTTTTTTAGATGTTTCAGGAAACACCATACACTTCTCCCGAGTGTCTGTTGGCAATTTACATCCCGCCCATCAGCATAACAAGGCTCCCAGTTCTCAATGGCCTGTTGCCTTTCTGGATTTTACACTTTTTTCAGATGGCCCTTTTGACCGGGGGGAAGTGAGACTTCATTGTAGTGCAGATTTCCTTTGCAAGCTTGCTTGGTTGGCCAAAAAGGGCGTATGCGTTTTTTCCTGAATATATTCAGGAAAAAACGCATACGCCCTTTTTGGCCAAGTGCATCATTGTGGACGTTCTGCCTCTTTTCCTATGCTTTCAATGCAATTCCAGTCTACCTCCTGAAATCGGTTTCCTGCAATTCTGCCCCGCTTTCAAGTCCTCTTGGCAGCCTTACTTCAGTCTATTTTTGGACGATAGCTGTCATTTATAACTCTGCAGGTTTGTGAATTACAGTGCCCCTGAGCTCCTTTCTTCAACTCGCTTTCTTGTGACCTGGCCGCAACACCGCAGGATGGCTTCAGGCCCTAATCTGGTTCCGGCATGGCATGCTGAGCCTTTGGTTAATTCCTCTTCCTGGTGGGAAATGAGAGTTAAATTTGCCCGTCCAGACACCTCCAGCTAGCCTCTCATTGGTTCTCGCTATTCCTGTTCATCTTCCGCAGAAATTGCAAACTGGGCCAAACAGGAGGTTAAAGGGACTGACTCTCCAAGTGGGGAGAGTGTTAGTAAAGCGTCTGGAATGTTGCACCCGAGTACCAGGGGAGGAAAACTGAGACATATTTGAACACGTCTCCCGTTCACATGGTTGATCATACTTGGGTTCCACATGCATGTTTTAGCTGAAGGAAGAATACCTTAAACCTGGGTAGTTGAAACCCGTGGAATGGGTACCATGCAATATGACTTCAAAGGGTCTTCATTTGCTCACCGAACCTCTCCAATCCTATCACTGCTGCGTTTATGCCCCTGTACACATGCTTGATTCTCTTTCGGAGACATAGCAATCCATAGGTTTTAAGATACTTACAAGTCAGGTACATTCTTAGGCGTTTAATATGCGGTGTTGATTCCATTTCGTTGAGCAAGGAGTAGATCTTGTCTATTCCATATTTGGCTTAAGGAACTTTATCTGTGCTCATTTCAATCTCTGGTTTTATGCAGCACCCCAACTCACCTTTACCCTTAAGCAAGCATAAGTTGTTATTCTAAATGTGAGACCCTGTTCTGTTCTGTAATTCAGTTCCTGTGTAGCCAAGTTTCCATTCCGTGTATTACTGATACCTTATGATGTTTCTTTTTCTGTGTGACTTATTTCAGTTAGAATCATCATACCTGAATCCACTCATTGTGCTGCTAAGGGCCTGATGACATAGATTTCATTGCTGAGTGATATTGCTTTGTAAGTGAATACCACAACTTCTTTATCCATTTTTCACTTTCTGCGATGTTGAACTTGTACTGTAAACGAGGTTCTTGTAAACAGAGCCGTTCCAAACTTTGGGGTGGCTGTGTCTTTTTGATTTTAATTTCCCTAAGCTATAGGACCATAAGTGGAAGTGCCCTCGGCTCTGTTGCTTGGTTTTTTAGATGTTTCAGGAAACACCATACACTTCTCCCGAGTGTCTGTTGGCAATTTACATCCCGCCCATCAGCATAACAAGGCTCCCAGTTCTCAATGGCCTGTTGCCTTTCTGGATTTTACACTTTTTTCAGATGGCCCTTTTGACCGGGGGGAAGTGAGACTTCATTGTAGTGCAGATTTCCTTTGCAAGCTTGCTTGGTTGGCCAAAAAGGGCGTATGCGTTTTTTCCTGAATATATTCAGGATAAAACGCATACGCCCTTTTTGGCCAAGTGCATCATTGTGGACATTCTGCCTCTTTTCCTATGCTTTCAATGCAATTCCAGTCTACCTCCTGAAATCGGTTTCCTGCAATTCTGCCCCGCTTTCAAGTCCTCTTGGCAGCCTTAGTTCAGTCTATTTTTGGACGATAGCTGTCATTTATAACTCTGCAGGTTTGTGAATTACAGTGCCCCTGAGCTCCTTTCTTCAACTCGCTTTCTTGTGACCTGGCCGCAACACCGCAGGATGGCTTCAGGCCCTAATCTGGTTCCGGCCCGGCACACTGAGCCTTTGGTTATTTCCTCTTCCTGGTGGGAAATGAGAGTTAAATTTGCCCGTCCAGACACCTCCAGCTAGCCTCTCATTGGTTCTCGCTATTCCTGTTCATCTTCCGCAGAAATTGCAAACTGGGCCAAACAGGAGGTTAAAGGGACTGACTCTCCAAGTCGGGAGAGTGTTAGTAAAGCGTCTGGAATGTTGCACCTGAGTACCAGGGGAGGAAAACTGAGACATATTTGAACACGTCTCCCGATCACATGGTTGATCATACTCTAGGTTCCACATGCATGTTTTAGCTGAAGGAAGAATACCTTAAACCTGGGTAGTTGAAACCCGTGGAATGGGTACCATGCAATATGACTTCAAAGGGTCTTCATTTGCTCACCGAACCTCTCCAATCCTATCACTGCTGCGTTTATGCCCCTGTACACATGCTTGATTCTCTTTCGGAGACATAGCAATCCATAGGTTTTAAGATACTTACTAGTCAGGTACATTCTTAGGCGTTTAATATGGGGTGTTGAGTCCATTTCGTTGAGCAAGGAGTAGCTCTTGTCTATTCCATATTTGGCTTAAGGAACTTTATCTGTGCTCATTTCAATCTCTGGTTTTATGCAGCACCCCAACTCACCTTTACCCTTAAGCAAGAATAAGTTGGTTTTCTAAATTTGAGACCCTGTTCTGTTCTGTAATTCAGTTCCTGTGTAGCCAAGTTTACATTCCGTGTATTACTGATAACTTATGATGTTTCTTTTTCTGTGTGACTTATTTCAGTTAGAATCATCATACCTGAATCCACTCATTGTGCTGCTAAGGGCCTGATGACACAGATTTCATTGCTGTGTGTTATTGCTTTGTAAGTAAATACCACAACTTCTTTATCCATTTTTCACTTTCTGTGATGTTGAACTTGTACTGTAAACGAGGTTCTTGTAAACAGAGCCGTTCCAAACTTTGGGGTGGCTGTGTCTTTTTGATTTTAATTTCCCTAAGCTATAGGACCATAAGTGGAAGTGCCCTAGGTTCTGTTGCTTTGTTTTTTAGATGTTTCAGGAAACACCATACACTTCTCCCGAGTGTCTGTTGGCAATTTACATCCCGCCCATCAGCATAACAAGGCTCCCAGTTCTCAATGGCCTGTTGCCTTTCTGGATTTTACACTTTTTTCAGATGGCCCTTTTGACCGGGGGGAAGTGAGACTTCATTGTAGTGCAGATTTCCTTTGCAAGCTTGCTTGGTTGGCCAAAAAGGGCGTATGCGTTTTTTCCTGAATATATTCAGGAAAAAACGCATACGCCCTTTTTGGCCAAGTGCATCATTGTGGACGTTCTGCCTCTTTTCCTATGCTTTCAATGCAATTCCAGTCTACCTCCTGAAATCGGTTTCCTGCAATTCTGCCCCGCTTTCAAGTCCTCTTGGCAGCCTTACTTCAGTCTATTTTTGGACGATAGCTGTCATTTATAACTCTGCAGGTTTGTGAATTACAGTGCCCCTGAGCTCCTTTCTTCAACTCGCTTTCTTGTGAGCTGGCCGCAACACCGCAGGATGGCTTCAGGCCCTAATCTGGTTCCGGCCCGGCATGCTGAGCCTTTGGTTAATTCCTCTTCCTGGTGGGAAATGAGAGTTAAATTTGCCCGTCCAGACACCTCCAGCTAGCCTCTCATTGGTTCTCGCTATTCCTGTTCATCTTCCGCAGAAATTGCAAACTGGGCCAAACAGGAGGTTAAAGGGACTGACTCTCCAAGTGGGGAGAGTGTTAGTAAAGCGTCTGGAATGTTGCACCCGAGTACCAGGGGAGGAAAACTGAGACATATTTGAACACGTCTCCCGTTCACATGGTTGATCATACTTGGGTTCCACATGCATGTTTTAGCTGAAGGAAGAATACCTTAAACCTGGGTAGTTGAAACCCGTGGAATGGGTACCATGCAATATGACTTCAAAGGGTCTTCATTTGCTCACCGAACCTCTCCAATCCTATCACTGCTGCGTTTATGCCCCTGTACACATGCTTGATTCTCTTTCGGAGACATAGCAATCCATAGGTTTTAAGATACTTACAAGTCAGGTACATTCTTAGGCGTTTAATATGCGGTGTTGATTCCATTTCGTTGAGCAAGGAGTAGATCTTGTCTATTCCATATTTGGCTTAAGGAACTTTATCTGTGCTCATTTCAATCTCTGGTTTTATGCAGCACCCCAACTCACCTTTACCCTTAAGCAAGCATAAGTTGTTATTCTAAATGTGAGACCCTGTTCTGTTCTGTAATTCAGTTCCTGTGTAGCCAAGTTTCCATTCCGTGTATTACTGATACCTTATGATGTTTCTTTTTCTGTGTGACTTATTTCAGTTAGAATCATCATACCTGAATCCACTCATTGTGCTGCTAAGGGCCTGATGACATAGATTTCATTGCTGAGTGATATTGCTTTGTAAGTGAATACCACAACTTCTTTATCCATTTTTCACTTTCTGCGATGTTGAACTTGTACTGTAAACGAGGTTCTTGTAAACAGAGCCGTTCCAAACTTTGGGGTGGCTGTGTCTTTTTGATTTTAATTTCCCTAAGCTATAGGACCATAAGTGGAAGTGCCCTAGGCTCTGTTGCTTTGTTTTTTAGATGTTTCAGGAAACACCATACACTTCTCCCGAGTGTCTGTTGGCAATTTACATCCCGCCCATCAGCATAACAAGGCTCCCAGTTCTCAATGGCCTGTTGCCTTTCTGGATTTTACACTTTTTTCAGATGGCCCTTTTGACCGGGGGGAAGTGAGACTTCATTGTAGTGCAGATTTCCTTTGCAAGCTTGCTTGGTTGGCCAAAAAGGGCGTATGCGTTTTTTCCTGAATATATTCAGGATAAAACGCATACGCCCTTTTTGGCCAAGTGCATCATTGTGGACATTCTGCCTCTTTTCCTATGCTTTCAATGCAATTCCAGTCTACCTCCTGAAATCGGTTTCCTGCAATTCTGCCCCGCTTTCAAGTCCTCTTGGCAGCCTTAGTTCAGTCTATTTTTGGACGATAGCTGTCATTTATAACTCTGCAGGTTTGTGAATTACAGTGCCCCTGAGCTCCTTTCTTCAACTCGCTTTCTTGTGACCTGGCCGCAACACCGCAGGATGGCTTCAGGCCCTAATCTGGTTCCGGCCCGGCACACTGAGCCTTTGGTTATTTCCTCTTCCTGGTGGGAAATGAGAGTTAAATTTGCCCGTCCAGACACCTCCAGCTAGCCTCTCATTGGTTCTCGCTATTCCTGTTCATCTTCCGCAGAAATTGCAAACTGGGCCAAACAGGAGGTTAAAGGGACTGACTCTCCAAGTCGGGAGAGTGTTAGTAAAGCGTCTGGAATGTTGCACCTGAGTACCAGGGGAGGAAAACTGAGACATATTTGAACACGTCTCCCGATCACATGGTTGATCATACTCTAGGTTCCACATGCATGTTTTAGCTGAAGGAAGAATACCTTAAACCTGGGTAGTTGAAACCCGTGGAATGGGTACCATGCAATATGACTTCAAAGGGTCTTCATTTGCTCACCGAACCTCTCCAATCCTATCACTGCTGCGTTTATGCCCCTGTACACATGCTTGATTCTCTTTCGGAGACATAGCAATCCATAGGTTTTAAGATACTTACTAGTCAGGTACATTCTTAGGCGTTTAATATGGGGTGTTGAGTCCATTTCGTTGAGCAAGGAGTAGCTCTTGTCTATTCCATATTTGGCTTAAGGAACTTTATCTGTGCTCATTTCAATCTCTGGTTTTATGCAGCACCCCAACTCACCTTTACCCTTAAGCAAGAATAAGTTGGTTTTCTAAATTTGAGACCCTGTTCTGTTCTGTAATTCAGTTCCTGTGTAGCCAAGTTTACATTCCGTGTATTACTGATAACTTATGATGTTTCTTTTTCTGTGTGACTTATTTCAGTTAGAATCATCATACCTGAATCCACTCATTGTGCTGCTAAGGGCCTGATGACACAGATTTCATTGCTGTGTGATATTGCTTTGTAAGTAAATACCACAACTTCTTTATCCATTTTTCACTTTCTGCGATGTTGAACTTGTACTGTAAACGAGGTTCTTGTAAACAGAGCCGTTCCAAACTTTGGGGTGGCTGTGTCTTTTTGATTTTAATTTCCCTAAGCTATAGGACCATAAGTGGAAGTGCCCTAGGTTCTGTTGCTTTGTTTTTTAGATGTTTCAGGAAACACCATACACTTCTCCCGAGTGGTTGTTGGCAATTTACATCCCGCCCATCAGCATAACAAGGCTCCCAGTTCTCCATGGCCTGTCCTGCCTTTCTGGATTTTACACTTTTTTCAGATGGCCCTTTTGACCGGGGGGAAGTGAGACTTCATTGTAGTGCAGATTTCCTTTGCAAGCTTGCTTGGTTGGCCAAAAAGGGCGTATGCGTTTTTTCCTGAATATATTCAGGAAAAAACGCATACGCCCTTTTTGGCCAAGTGCATCATTGTGGACGTTCTGCCTCTTTTCCTATGCTTTCAATGCAACTCCAGTCTACCTCCTGAAATCGGTTTCCTGCAATTCTGCCCCGCTTTCAAGTCCTCTTGGCAGCCTTACTTCAGTCTATTTTTGGACGATAGCTGTCATTTATAACTCTGCAGGTTTGTGAATTACAGTGCCCCTGAGCTCCTTTCTTCAACTCGCTTTCTTGTGACCTGGCCGCAACACCGCAGGATGGCTTCAGGCCCTAATCTGGTTCCGGCCCGGCATGCTGAGCCTTTGGTTAATTCCTCTTCCTGGTGGGAAATGAGAGTTAAATTTGCCCGTCCAGACACCTCCAGCTAGCCTCTCATTGGTTCTCGCTATTCCTGTTCATCTTCCGCAGAAATTGCAAACTGGGCCAAACAGGAGGTTAAAGGGACTGACTCTCCAAGTCGGGAGAGTGTTAGTAAAGCATCTGGAATGTTGCACCCGAGTACCAGGGGAGGAAAACTGAGACATATTTGAACACGTCTCCCGTTCACATGGTTGATCATACTCTGGGTTCCACATGCATGTTTTAGCTGAAGGAAGAATACCTTAAACCTGGAGAGTTGAGACCCGTGGAATGGGTACCATGCAATATGACTTCAAAGGGTCTTCATTTGCTCACCGAACCTCTCCAATCCTATCACTGCTGCGTTTATGCCCCTGTACACATGCTTGATTCTCTTTCGGAGACATAGCAATCCATAGGTTTTAAGATACTTACTAGTCAGGTACATTCTTAGGCGTTTAATATGCGGTGTTGAGTCCATTTTGTTGAGCAAGGAGTAGCTCTTGTCTATTCCATATTTGACTTAAGGAACTTTATCTGTGCTCATTTCAATCTCTGGTTTTATGCAGCACCCCACCTCACCTTTACCCTTAAGCAAGCATAAGTTGGTTTTCTAAATTTGAGACCCTGTTCTGTTCTGTAATTCAGTTCCTGTGTAGCCAAGTTTACATTCCGTGTATTACTGATAACTTATGATGTTTCTTTTTCTGTGTGACTTATTTCAGTTAGAATCATCATACCTGAATCCACTCATTGTTCTGCTAAGGGCCTGATGACATAGATTTCATTGCTGAGTGATATTGCTTTGTAAGTAAATACCACAACTTCTTTATCCATTTTTCACTTTCTGCGATGTTGAACTTGTACTGTAAACGAGGTTCTTGTAAACAGAGGCGTCCCAAACTTTGGGGTAGCTGTGTCTTTTTGATTTTAATTTCCCTAAGCTATAGGACCATAAGTGGCAGTGCCCTAGGCTCTGTTGCTTTGTTTTTTAGATGTTTCAGGAAACACCATACACTTCTCCCGAGTGTCTGTTGTCAATTTACATCCCGCCCATCAGCATAACAAGGCTCCCAGTTCTCCATGGCCTGTCCTGCCTTTCTGGATTTTACACTTTTTTCAGATTGCCCTTTTGACCGGGGGGAAGTGAGACTTCATTGTAGTGCAGATTTCCTTTGCAAGCTTGCTTGGTTGGCCAAAAAGGGCGTATGCGTTTTTTCCTGAATATATTCAGGAAAAAACGCATACGCCCTTTTTGGCCAAGTGCATCATTGTGGACGTTCTGCCTCTTTTCCTATGCTTTCAATGCAATTCCAGTCAACCTCCTGAAATCGGTTTCCTGCAATTCTGCCCCGCTTTCAAGTCCTCTTGGCAGCCTTACTTCAGTCTATTTTTGGACGATAGCTGTCATTTATAACTCTGCAGGTTTGTGAATTACAGTGCCCCTGAGCTCCTTTCTTCAACTCGCTTTCTTGTGACCTGGCCGCAACACCGCAGGATGGCTTCAGGCCCTAATCTGGTTCCGGTACGGCACGCTGAGCCTTTGGTTATTTCCTCTTCCTGGTGGGAAATGAGAGTTAAATTTGCCCGTCCAGACACCTCCAGCTAGCCTCTCATTGGTTCTCGCTATTCCTGTTCATCTTCCGCAGAAATTGCAAACTGGGCCAAACAGGAGGTTAAAGGCGCTGACTCTCCAAGTGGGGAGAGTGTTAGTAAAGCATCTGGAATGTTGCACCCGAGTACCAGGGGAGGAAAACTGAGACATATTTGAACACGTCTCCCGTTCACATGGTTGATCATACTTGGGTTCCACATGCATGTTTTAGCTGAAGGAAGAATACCTTAAACCTGGAGAGTTGAGACCCGTGTAATGGGTACCATGCAATATGACTTCAAAGGGTCTTCATTTGCTCACCGAACCTCTCCAATCCTATCACTGCTGCGTTTATGCCCCTGTACACATGCTTGATTCTCTTTTGGAGACATAGCAATCCATAGGTTTTACGATACTTACTAGTCAGGTACATTCTTAGGCGTTTAATATGCGGTGTTGAGTCCATTTCGTTGAGCAAGGAGTAGCTCTTGTTTATTCCATATTTGACTTAAGGAACTTTATCTGTGCTCATTTCAATCTCTGGTTTTATGCAGCACCCCAACTCACCTTTACCCTTAAGCAAGCATAAGTTGGTTTTCTAAATTTGAGACCCTGTTCTGTTCTGTAATTCAGTTCCTGTGTAGCCAAGTTTACATTCCGTGTATTACAGATATCTTATGATGTTTCTTTTTCTGTGTGACTTATTTCAGTTAGAATCATCATACCTGAATCCACTCATTGTGATGCTAAGGGCCTGATGACATAGATTTCATTGCTGAGTGATATTGTTTTGTAAGTAAATGCCACAACTTCTTTATCCATTTTTCACTTTCTGCGATGTTGAACTTGTACTGTAAACGAGGTTGTTGTAAACAGAGGCGGCCCAAACTTTGGGGTGGCTGTGTCTTTTTGATTTTAATTTCCCTAAGCTATAGGACCATAAGTGGCAGTGCCCTAGGCTCTGTTGCTTTGTTTTTTAGATGTTTCAGGAAACACCATACACTTCTCCCTAGTGTCTGTTGGCAATTTACAGCCCGCCCATCAGCATAACAAGGCTCCCAGTTCTCCATGGCCTGTCCTGCCTTTCTGGATTTTACACTTTTTTCAGATGGCCCTTTTGACCGGGGGGAAGTGAGACTTCATTGTAGTGCAGATTTCCTTTGCAAGCTTGCTTGGTTGGCCAAAAAGGGCGTATGCGTTTTTTCCTGAATATATTCAGGAAAAAACGCATACGCCCTTTTTGGCCAAGTGCATCATTGTGGACGTTCTGCCTCTTTTCCTATGCTTTCAATGCAATTCTAGTCTACCTCCTGAAATCGGTTTCCTCCAATTCTGCCCCGCTTTCAAGTCCTCTTGGCAGCCTTACTTCAGTCTATTTTTGGACGATAGCTGTCATTTATAACTCTGCAGGTTTGTGAATTACAGTGACCCTGAGCTCCTTTCTTCAACTCGCTTTCTTGTGACCTGGCCGCAACACCGCAGGATGGCTTCAGGCCCTAATCTGGTTCCGGCACGGCACGCTGAGCCTTTGGTTAATTCCTCTTCCTGGTGGGAAATGAGAGTTAAATTTGCCCGTCCAGACACCTCCAGCTAGTCTCTCATTGGTTCTCGCTATTCCTGTTCATCTTCCGCAGAAATTGCAAACTGGGCCAAACAGGAGGTTAAAGGCGCTGACTCTCCAAGTGGGGAGAGTGTTAGTAAAGCGTCTGGAATGTTGCACCCGAGTACCAGGGGAGGAAAACTGAGACATATTTGAACACGTCTCCCTTTCACATGGTTGATCATACTTGGGTTCCACATGCATGTTTTAGCTGAAGGAAGAATACCTTAAACCTGGAGAGTTGAGACCCGTGTAATGGGTACCATGCAATATGACTTCAAAGGGTCTTCATTTGCTCACCGAACCTCTCCAATCCTATCACTGCTGCGTTTATGCCCCTGTACACATGCTTGATTCTCTTTTGGAGACATAGCAATCCATAGGTTTTACGATACTTACTAGTCAGGTACATTCTTAGGCGTTTAATATGTGGTGTTGAGTGCATTTCGTTGAGCAAGGAGTAGCTCTTGTCTATTCCATATTTGACTTAAGGAACTTTATCTGTGCTCATTTCAATCTCTGGTTTTATGCAGCACCCCACCTCACCTTTACCCTTAAGCAAGCATAAGTTGGTTTTCTAAATTTGAGACCCTGTTCTGTTCTGTAATTCAGTTCCTGTGTAGCCAAGTTTACATTCCGTGTATTACTGATAACTTATGATGTTTCTTTTTCTGTGTGACTTATTTCAGTTAGAATCATCATACCTGAATCCACTCATTGTTCTGCTAAGGGCCTGATGACATAGATTTCATTGCTGAGTGATATTGCTTTGTAAGTAAATACCACAACTTCTTTATCCATTTTTCACTTTCTGCGATGTTGAACTTGTACTGTAAACGAGGTTCTTGTAAACAGAGGCGTCCCAAACATTGGGGTAGCTGTGTCTTTTTGATTTTAATTTCCCTAAGCTATAGGACCATAAGTGGCAGTGCCCTAGGCTCTGTTGCTTTGTTTTTTAGATGTTTCAGGAAACACCATACACTTCTCCCGAGTGTCTGTTGGCAATTTACATCCCGCCCATCAGCATAACAAGGCTCCCAGTTCTCCATGGCCTGTCCTGCCTTTCTGGATTTTACACTTTTTTCAGATTGCCCTTTTGACCGGGGAGAAGTGAGACTTCATTGTAGTGCAGATTTCCTTTGCAAGCTTGCTTGGTTGGCCAAAAAGGGCGTATGCGTTTTTTCCTGAATATATTCAGGAAAAAACGCATACGCCCTTTTTGGCCAAGTGCATCATTGTGGACGTTCTGCCTCTTTTCCTATGCTTTCAATGCAATTCCAGTCAACCTCCTGAAATCGGTTTCCTGCAATTCTGCCCCGCTTTCAAGTCCTCTTGGCAGCCTTACTTCAGTCTATTTTTGGACGATAGCTGTCATTTATAACTCTGCAGGTTTGTGAATTACAGTGCCCCTGAGCTCCTTTCTTCAACTCGCTTTCTTGTGACCTGGCCGCAACACCGCAGGATGGCTTCAGGCCCTAATCTGGTTCCGGTACGGCACGCTGAGCCTTTGGTTATTTCCTCTTCCTGGTGGGAAATGAGAGTTAATTTTGCCCGTCCAGACACCTCCAGCTAGCCTCTCATTGGTTCTCGCTATTCCTGTTCATCTTCCGCAGAAATTGCAAACTGGGCCAAACAGGAGGTTAAAGGCGCTGACTCTCCAAGTGGGGAGAGTGTTAGTAAAGCATCTGGAATGTTGCACCCGAGTACCAGGGGAGGAAAACTGAGACATATTTGAACACGTCTCCCGTTCACATGGTTGATCATACTTGGGTTCCACATGCATGTTTTAGCTGAAGGAAGAATACCTTAAACCTGGAGAGTTGAGACCCGTGTAATGGGTACCATGCAATATGACTTCAAAGGGTCTTCATTTGCTCACCGAACCTCTCCAATCCTATCACTGCTGCGTTTATGCCCCTGTACACATGCTTGATTCTCTTTTGGAGACATAGCAATCCATAGGTTTTACGATACTTACTAGTCAGGTACATTCTTAGGCGTTTAATATGCGGTGTTGAGTCCATTTCGTTGAGCAAGGAGTAGCTCTTGTTTATTCCATATTTGACTTAAGGAACTTTATCTGTGCTCATTTCAATCTCTGGTTTTATGCAGCACCCCAACTCACCTTTACCCTTAAGCAAGCATAAGTTGGTTTTCTAAATTTGAGACCCTGTTCTGTTCTGTAATTCAGTTCCTGTGTAGCCAAGTTTACATTCCGTGTATTACAGATATCTTATGATGTTTCTTTTTCTGTGTGACTTATTTCAGTTAGAATCATCATACCTGAATCCACTCATTGTGATGCTAAGGGCCTGATGACATAGATTTCATTGCTGAGTGATATTGTTTTGTAAGTAAATGCCACAACTTCTTTATCCATTTTTCACTTTCTGTGATGTTGAACTTGTACTGTAAACGAGGTTGTTGTAAACAGAGGCGGCCCAAACTTTGGGGTGGCTGTGTCTTTTTGATTTTAATTTCCCTAAGCTATAGGACCATAAGTGGCAGTGCCCTAGGCTCTGTTGCTTTGTTTTTTAGATGTTTCAGGAAACACCATACACTTCTCCCGAGTGTCTGTTGGCAATTTACATCCCGCCCATCAGCATAACAAGGCTCCCAGTTCTCCATGGCCTGTCCTGCCTTTCTGGATTTTACCCTTTTTTCAGATGGCCCTTTTGACCGGGGGGAAGTGAGACTTCATTGTAGTGCAGATTTCCTTTGCAAGCTTGCTTGGTTGGCCAAAAAGGGCGTATGCGGTTTTTCCTGAATATATTCAGGAAAAAACGCATACGCCCTTTTTGGCCAAGTGCATCATTGTGGACGTTCTGCCTCTTTTCCTATGCTTTCAATGCAATTCCAGTCTACCTCCTGCAATCGGTTTCCTGCAATTCTGCCCCGCTTTCAAGTCCTCTTGGCAGCCTTACTTCAGTATATTTTTGGACGATAGCTGTCATTTATAACTCTGCAGGTTTGTGAATTACAGTGCCCCTGAGCTCCTTTCTTCAACTCGCTTTCTTTTGAGCTGGCCGCAACACCGCAGGATGGCTTCAGGCCCTAATCTGGTTCCGGTACGGCACGCTGAGCCTTTGGTTATTTCCTCTTCCTGGTGGGAAATGAGAGTTAAATTTGCCCGTCCAGACACCTCCAGCTAGCCTCTCATTGGTTCTCGCTATTCCTGTTCATCTTCCGCAGAAATTGCAAACTGGGCCAAACAGGAGGTTAAAGGCGCTGACTCTCCAAGTGGGGAGAGTGTTAGTAAAGCGTCTGGAATGTTGCACCCGAGTACCAGGGGAGGAAAACTGAGACATATTTGAACACGTCTCCCGTTCACATGGTTGATCATACTTGGGTTCCACATGCATGTTTTAGCTGAAGGAAGAATACCTTAAACGTGGAGAGTTGAGACCCGTGTAATGGGTACCATGCAATATGACTTCAAAGGGTCTTCATTTGCTCACCGAACCTCTCCAATCCTATCACTGCTGCGTTTATGCCCCTGTACACATGCTTGATTCTCTTTTGGAGACATAGCAATCCATAGGTTTTACGATACTTACTAGTCAGGTACATTCTTAGGCGTTTAATATGCGGTGTTGAGTCCATTTCGTTGAGCAAGGAGTAGCTCTTGTCTATTCCATATTTGGCTTAAGGAACTTTATCTGTGCTCATTTCAATCTCTGGTTTTATGCAGCACCCCAACTCACCTTTACCCTTAAGCAAGCATAAGTTGGTTTTCTAAATTTGAGACCCTGTTCTGTTCTGTAATTCAGTTCCTGTGTAGCCAAGTTTACATTCCGTGTATTACTGATATCTTATGATGTTTCTTTTTCTGTGTGACTTATTTCAGTTAGAATCATCATACCTGAATCCACTCATTGTTTTGCTAAGGGCCTGATGACACAGATTTCATTGCTGAGTGATATTGTTTTGTAAGTAAATACCACAACTTCTTTATCCATTTTTCACTTTCTGCGATGTTGAACTTGTACTGTAAACGAGGTTCTTGTAAACAGAGCCGTTCCAAACTTTGGGGTGGCTGTGTCTTTTTGATTTTAATTTCCCTAAGCTATAGGACCATAAGTGGAAGTGCCCTAAGTTCTGTTGCTTTGTTTTTTTGATGTTTCAGGAAACACCATACACTTCTCCCGAGTGGTTGTTGGCATTTTACATCCCGCCCATCAGCATAACAAGGCTCCCAGTTCTCCATGGCCTGTCCTGCCTTTCTGGATTTTACACTTTTTTCAGATGGCCCTTTTGACCGGGGGGAAGTGAGACTTCATTGTAGTGCAGATTTCCTTTGCAAGCTTGCTTGGTTGGCCAAAAAGGGCGTATGCGTTTTTTCCTGAATATATTCAGGAAAAAACGCATACGCCCTTTTTGGCCAAGTGCATCATTGTGGACGTTCTGCCTCTTTTCCTATGCTTTCAATGCAATTCCAGTCTACCTCCTGAAATCGGTTTCCTGCAATTCTGCCCCGCTTTCAAGTCCTCTTGGCAGCCTTACTTCAGTCTATTTTTGGACGATAGCTGTCATTTATAACTCTGCAGGTTTGTGAATTACAGTGCCCCTGAGCTCCTTTCTTCAACTCGCTTTCTTGTGACCTGGAGCAACACCGCAGGATGGCTTCAGGCCCTAATCTGGTTCCGGCCCGGCATGCTGAGCCTTTGGTTAATTCCTCTTCTTGGTGGGAAATGAGAGTTAAATTTGCCCGTCCAGACACCTCCAGCTAGTCTCTCATTGGTTCTCGCTATTCCTGTTCATCTTCCGCAGAAATTGCAAACTGGGCCAAACAGGAGGTTAAAGGGACTGACTCTCCAAGTGGGGAGAGTGTTAGTAAAGTGTCTGGAATGTTGCACCCGAGTACCAGGGGAGGAAAACTGAGACATATTTGAACACGTCTCCCGATCACATGGTTAATCATACTCTAGGTTCCACATGCATGTTATAGCTGAAGGAAGAATACCTTAAACCTGGAGAGTTGAGACCCGTGTAATGGGTACCATGCAATATGACTTCAAAGGGTCTTCATTTGCTCACCGAACCTCTCCAATCCTATCACTGCTGCGTTTATGCCCCTGTACACATGCTTGATTCTCTTTCGGAGACATAGCAATCCATAGGTTTTAAGATAATTACTAGTCAGGTACATTCTTAGGCGTTTAATATGGGGTGTTGAGTCCATTTCGTTGAGCAAGGAGTAGCTCTTGTCTATTCCATATTTGGCTTAAGGAACTTTATCTGTGCTCATTTCAATCTCTGCTTTTATGCAGCACCCCAACTCACCTTTCCCCTTAAGCAAGCATAAGTTGGTTTTCTAAATATGAGACCCTGTTCTGTTCTGTAATTCAGTTCCTGTGTAGCCAAGTTTACATTCCGTGTATTACTGATATCTTATGATGTTTCTTTTTCTGTGTGACTTATTTCAGTTAGAATCATCATACCTGAATCCACTCATTGTTCTGCTAAGGGCCTGATGACACAGATTTCATTGCTGAGTGATATTGCTTTGTAAGTAAATACCACAACTTCTTTATCCATTTTTCACTTTCTGCAATGTTGAACTTGTACTGTAAACGAGGTTCTTGTAAACAGAGCCGTTCCAAACTTTGGGGTGGCTGTGTCTTTTTCATTTTAATTTCCCTAAGCTATAGGACCATAAGTGGAAGTGCCCTAGGTTCTGTTGCTTTGTTTTTTAGATGTTTCAGGAAACACCATACACTTCTCCCGAGTGGTTGTTGGCAATTTACATCCCGCCCATCAGCATAACAAGGCTCTCAGTTCTCCATGGCCTGTCCTGCCTTTCTGGATTTTACACTTTTTTCAGATGGCCCTTTTGACCGGGGGGAAGTGAGACTTCATTGTAGTGCAGATTTCCTTTGCAAGCTTGCTTGGTTGGCCAAAAAGGGCGTATGCGTTTTTTCCTGAATATATTCAGGAAAAATCGCATACGCCCTTTTTGGCCAAGTGCATCATTGTGGACGTTCTGCCTCTTTTCCTATGCTTTCAATGCAATTCCAGTCTACCTCCTGAAATCGGTTTCCTGCAATTCTGCCCCACTTTCAAGTCCTCTTGGCAGCCTTACTTCAGTCTATTTTTGGACGATAGCTGTCATTTATAACTCTGCAGGTTTGTGAATTACAGTGCCCCTGAGCTCCTTTCTTCAACTCGCTTTCTTGTGACCTGGCCGCAACACCGCAGGATGGCTTCAGGCACTAATCTGGTTCCGGTACGGCACGCTGACCCTTTGGTTATTTCCTCTTCCTGGTGGGAAATGAGAGTTAAATTTGCCCGTCCAGACACCTCCAGCTAGTCTCTCATTGGTTCTCGCTATTCCTGTTCATCTTCCGCAGAAATTGCAAACTGGGCCAAACAGGAGGTTAAAGGCGCTGACTCTCCAAGTGGGGAGAGTGTTAGTAAAGCGTCTGGAATGTTGCACCCGAGTACCAGGGGAGGAAAACTGAGACATATTTGAACACGTCTCCCATTCACATGGTTGATCATACTTGGGTTCCACATGCATGTTTTAGCTGAAGGAAGAATACCTTAAACCTGGAGAGTTGAGACCCGTGTAATGGGTACCATGCAATATGACTTCAAAGGGTCTTCATTTGCTCACCGAACCTCTCCAATCCTATCACTGCTGCGTTTATGCCCCTGTACACATGCTTGATTCTCTTTTGGAGACATAGCAATCCATAAGTTTTACGATACTTACTAGTCAGGTACATTCTTAGGCGTTTAATATGCGGTGTTGAGTCCATTTCGTTGAGCAAGGAGTAGCTCTTGTCTATTCCATATTTGACTTAAGGAACTTTATCTGTGCTCATTTCAATCTCTGGTTTTATGCAGCACCCCACCTCGCCTTTACCCTTAAGCAAGCATAAGTTGGTTTTCTAAATTAGAGACCCTGTTCTGTTCTGTAATTCAGTTCCTGTGTAGCCAAGTTTACATTCCGTGTATTACTGATATCTTATGATGTTTCTTTTTCTGTGTGACTTATTTCAGTTAGAATCATCATACCTGAATCCACTCATTGTTCTGCTAAGGGCCTGATGACATAGATTTCATTGCTGAGTGATATTGCTTTGTAAGTAAATACCACAACTTCTTTATCCATTTTTCACTTTCTGCGATGTTGAACTTGTACTGTAAACGAGGTTCTTGTAAACAGAGGCGTCCCAAACTTTGGGGTGGCTGTGTCTTTTTGATTTTAATTTCCCTAAGCTATAGGACCATAAGTGGAAGTGCCCTAGGCTCTGTTGCTTTGTGTTTTAGATGTTTCAGGAAACACCATACACTTCTCCCGAGTGTCTGTTGGCAATTTACATCCCGCCCATCAGCATAACAAGGCTCCCAGTTCTCCATGGCCTGTCCTGCCTTTCTGGATTTTACACTTTTTTCAGATGGCCCTTTTGACCGGGGGGAAGTGAGACTTCATTGTAGTGCAGATTTCCTTTGCAAGTTTGCTTGGTTGGCCAAAAAGGGCGTATGCGTTTTTTCCTGAATATATTCAGGAAAAAACGCATACGCCCTTTTTGGCCAAGTGCATCATTGTGGACGTTCTGCCTCTTTTCCTATGCTTTCAATGCAATTCCAGTCTACCTCCTGAAATCGGTTTCCTGCAATTCTGCCCCGCTTTCAAGTCCTCTTGGCAGCCTTACTTCAGTCTATTTTTGGACGATAGCTGTCATTTATAACTCTGCAGGTTTGTGAATTACAGTGCCCCTGAGCTCCTTTCTTCAACTCGCTTTCTTGTGACCTGGCCGCAACACCGCAGGATGGCTTCAGGCCCTAATCTGGTTCTGGCACGGCACGCTGAGCCTTTGTTTATTTCCTCCTCCTGGTGGGAAATGAGAGTTAAATTTGCCCATCCAGACACCTCCAGCTAGCCTCTCATTGGTTCTCGCTATTCCTGTTCATCTTCCACAGAAATTGCAAACTGGGCCAAACAGGAGGTTAAAGGCGCTGACTCTCCAAGTGGGGAGAGTGTTAGTAAAGCGTCTGGAATGTTGCACCCAAGTACCAGGGGAGGAAAACTGAGACATATTTGAACACGTCTCCCGATCAAATGGTTGATCATACTCTGGGTTCCACATGCATGTTTTAGCTGAAGGAAGAATACCTAAAACCTGGGTAGTTGAAACCCGTGGAATGGGTACCATGCAATATGACTTCAAAGGGTCTTCATTTGCTCACCGAATCTCCAATCCTATCACTGCTGCATTTATGCCCCTGTACACATGCTTGATTCTCTTTCGGAGACATAGCAATCTATAGGTTTTAAGATACTTACTAGTCAGGTACATTCTTATGCGTTTAATATGCGGTGTTGAGTCCATTTCGTTGATCAAGGAGTAGCTCTTGTCTATTCCATATTTGGCTTAAGGAACTTTATCTGTGCTCATTTCAATCTCTGGTTTTATGCAGCACCCCAACTCACCTTTACCCTTAAGCAAGCATAAGTTGGTTTTCTAAATTTGAGACCCTGTTCTGTTCTGTAATTCAGTTCCTGTGTAGCCAAGTTTACATTCCGTGTATTACTGATATCTTATGATGTTTCTTTTTCTGTGTGACTTATTTCAGTTAGAATCATCATACCTGAATCCACTCATTGTGCTGCTAAGGGCCTGATGACACAGATTTCATTGCTGAGTGATATTGCTTTGTAAGTAAATACCACAACTTCTTTATCCATTTTTCACTTTCTGCGATGTTGAACTTGTACTGTAAACGAGGTTCTTGTAAACAGAGCCATTCCAAACTTTGGGGTGGCTGTGTCTTTTTGATTTTAATTTCCCTAAGCTATAGGACCATAAGTGGAAGTGCCCTAGGTTCTGTTGCTTTGTTTTTTAGATGTTTCAGGAAACACCATACACTTCTCCCGAGTGGTTGTTGGCAATTTACATCCCGCCCATCAGCATAACAAGGCTCCCAGTTCTCCATGGCCTGTCCTGCCTTTCTGGATTTTACACTTTTTTCAGATGGCCCTTTTGACCGGGGGGAAGTGAGACTTCATTGTAGTGCAGATTTCCTTTGCAAGCTTGCTTGGTTGGCCAAAAAGGGCGTATGCGTTTTTTCCTGAATATATTCAGGAAAAAACGCATACGCCCTTTTTGGCCAAGTGCATCATTGTGGACGTTCTGCCTCTTTTCCTATGCTTTCAATGCAATTCCAGTCTACCTCCTGAAATCGGTTTCCTGCAATTCTGCCCCGCTTTCAAGTCCTCTTGGCAGCCTTACTTCAGTCTATTTTTGGACGATAGCTGTCATTTATAACTCTGCAGGTTTGTGAATTACAGTGACCCTGAGCTCCTTTCTTCAACTCGCTTTCTTGTGAGCTGGCCGCAACACCGCAGGATGGCTTCAGGCCCTAATCTGACCTCGGTACGGCACGCTGACCCTTTGGTTATTTCCTCTTCCTGGTGGGAAATGAGAGTTAAATTTGCCCGTCCAGACACCTCCAGCTAGTCTCTCATTGGTTCTCGCTATTCCTGTTCATCTTCCGCAGAAATTGCAAACTGGGCCAAACAGGAGGTTAAAGGCGCTGACTCTCCAAGTGGGGAGAGTGTTAGTAAAGCGTCTGGAATGTTGCACCCGAGTACCAGGGGAGGAAAACTGAGACATATTTGAACACGTCTCCCTTTCACATGGTTGATCATACTTGGGTTCCACATGCATGTTTTAGCTGAAGGAAGAATACCTTAAACCTGGAGAGTTGACACCCGTGTAATGGGTACCATGCAATATGACTTCAAAGGGTCTTCATTTGCTCACCGAACCTCTCCAATCCTATCACTGCTGCGTTTATGCCCCTGTACACATGCTTGATTCTCTTTTGGAGACATAGCAATCCATAGGTTTTACGATACTTACTAGTCAGGTACATTCTTAGGCGTTTAATATGCGGTGTTGAGTCCATTTCGTTGAGCAAGGAGTAGCTCTTGTCTATTCCATATTTGACTTAAGGAACTTTATCTGTGCTCATTTCAATCTCTGGTTTTATGCAGCACCCCAACTCACCTTTACCCTTAAGCAAGCATAAGTTGGTTTTCTAAATTTGAGACCCTGTTCTGTTCTGTAATTCAGTTCCTGTGTAGCCAAGTTTACATTCCGTGTATTACTGATATCTTATGATGTTTCTTTTTCTGTGTGACTTATTTCAGTTAGAATCATCATACCTGAATCCACTCATTGTGATGCTAAGGGCCTGATGACATAGATTTCATTGCTGAGTGATATTGCTTTGTAAGTAAATACCACAACTTCTTTATCCATTTTTCACTTTCTGCGATGTTGAACTTGTACTGTAAACGAGGTTCTTGTAAACAGAGCTGTTCCAAACTTTGGGGTGGCTGTGTCTTTTTGATTTTAATTTCCCTAAGCTATAGGACCATAAGTGGCAGTGCCCTAGGCTCTGTTGCTTTGTTTTTTAGATGTTTCAGGAAACACCATACACTTCTCCCGAGTGTCTGTTGGCAATTTACATCCCGCCCATCAGCATAACAAGGCTCCCAGTTCTCCATGGCCTGTCCTGCCTTTCTGGATTTTACACTTTTTTCAGATGGCCCTTTTGACCAGGGGGAAGTGAGACTTCATTGTAGTGCAGATTTCCTTTGCAAGCTTGCTTGGTTGGCCAAAAAGTGCGTATGCGTTTTTTCCTGAATATATTCAGGAAAAAACGTATACGCCTTTTTTGGCCAAGTGCATCATTGTGGACGTTCTGCCTCTTTTCCTATGCTTTCAATGCAATTCCAGTCTACCTCCTGAAATCGGTTTCCTGCAATTCTGCCCCGCTTTCAAGTCCTCTTGGCAGCCTTACTTCAGTCTATTTTTGGACGATAGCTGTCATTTATAACTCTGCAGGTTTGTGAATTACAGTGCCCCTGAGCTCCTTTCTTCAACTTGCTTTCTTGTGACCTGGCCGCAACACCGCAGGATGGCTTCAGGCCCTAATCTGGTTCCGGCACGGCACGCTGAGCCTTTGGTTAATTCCACTTCCTGGTGGGAAATGAGAGTTAAATTTGCCCGTCCAGACACCTCCAGCTAGCCTCTCATTGGTTCTCGCTATTCCTGTTCATCTTCCGCAGAAATAGCAAACTGGGCCAAACAGGAGGTTAAAGGGACTGACTCTCCAAGTGGGGAGAGTGTTAGTAAAGCGTCTGGAATGTTGCACCCGAGTACCAGGGTATGAAAACTGAGACATATTTGAACACGTCTCCCGATCACATGGTTGATCATACTCTAGGTTCCACATGCATGTTTTAGCTGAAGGAAGAATACCTTAAACCTGGTTAGTTGAAACCCGTGGAATTGGTACCATGCAATATGACTTCAAAGGGTCTTCATTTGCTCACCGAACCTCTCCAATCCTATCACTGCTGCGTTTATGCCCCTGTACACATGCTTGATTCTCTTTCGGAGACATAGCAATCCATAGGTTTTAAGATACTTACTAGTCAGGTACATTCTTAGGCGTTTAATATGGGGTGTTGAGTCCATTTCGTTGAGCAAGGAGTAGCTCTTGTCTATTCCATATTTGGCTTAAGGAAATTTATCTGTGCTCATTTCAATCTCTGGTTTTATGCAGCACCCCAACTCACCTTTCCCCTTAAGCAAGCATAAGTTGGTTTTCTAAATTTGAGACCCTGTTCTGTTCTGTAATTCAGTTCCTGTGTAGCCAAGTTTACATTCCGTGTATTACTGATATCTTATGATGTTTCTTTTTCTGTGTGACTTATTTCAGTTAGAATCATCAGACCTGAATCCACTCATTGTGCTGCTAAGGGCCTGATGACACAGATTTCATTGCTGAGTGATATTGCTTTGTAAGTAAATACCACAACTTCTTTATCCATTTTTCACTTTCTGCGATGTTGAACTTGTACTGTAAACGAGTATCTTGTAAACAGAGCCGTTCCAAACTTTGGGGTGGCTGTGTCTTTTTGATTTTAATTTCCCTAAGCTATAGGACCATAAGTGGCAGTGCCCTAGGTTCTGTTGCTTTGTTTTTTAGATGTTTCAGGAAACACCATACACTTCTCCCGAGTGGTTGTTGGCAATTTACATCCCGCCCATCAGCATAACAAGGCTCCCAGTTCTCCATGGCCTGTCCTGCCTTTCTGGATTTTACACTTTATTCAGATGGCTCTTTTGACCGGGGGGAATTGAGACTTCATTGTAGTGCAGATTTCCTTTGCAAGCTTGCTTGGTTGGCCAAAAAGGGCGTATGCGTTTTTTCCTGAATATATTCAGGAAAAAACGCATATGCCCTTTTTGGCCAAGTGCATCATTGTGGACGTTCTGCCTCTTTTCCTATGCTTTCAATGCAATTCCAGTCTACCTCCTGAAATCGGTTTCCTGCAATTCTGCCCCGCTTTCAAGTCCTCTTGGCAGCCTTACTTCAGTCTATTTTTGGACGATAGCTGTCATTTATAACTCTGCAGGTTTGTGAATTACAGTGCCCCTGAGCTCCTTTCTTCAACTCGCTTTCTTTTGAGCTGGCCGCAACACCGCAGGATGGATTCAGGTCCTAATCTGGTTCCGGTACGGCACGCTGAGCCTTTGGTTATTTCCTCTTCCTGTTGGGAAATAAGAGTTAAATTTGCCCGTCCAGACACCTCCAGCTAGCCTCTCATTGGTTCTCGCTATTCCTGTTCATCTTCCGCAGAAATTGCAAACTGGGCCAAACAGGAGGTTAAAGGCGCTGACTCTCCAAGTGGGGAGACTGTTAGTAAAGCGTCTGGAATGTTGCACCCGAGTACCAGGGGAGGAAAACTGAGACATATTTGAACACATCTCCCGTTCACATGGTTGATCATACTTGGGTTCCACATGCATGTTTTAGCTGAAGGAAGAATACCTTAAACCTGGAGAGTTGAGACCCGTTTAATGGGTACCATGCAATATGACTTCAAAGGGTCTTCATTTGCTCACCGAACCTCTCCAATCCTATCACTGCTGCGTTTATGCCCCTGTACACATGCTTGATTCTCTTTTGGAGACATAGCAATCCATAGGTTTTACGATACTTACTAGTCAGGTACATTCTTAGGCGTTTAATATGCGGTGTTGAGTCCATTTCGTTGAGCAAGGAGTAGCGCTTGTCTATTCCATATTTGACTTAAGGAACTTTATCTGTGCTCATTTCAATCTCTGGTTTTATGCAGCACCCCACCTCGCCTTTACCCTTAAGCAAGCATAAGTTGGTTTTCTAAATTTGAGACCCTGTTCTGTTCTGTAATTCAGTTCCTGTGTAGCCAAGTTTACATTCCGTGTATTACTGATATCTTATGATGTTTCTTTTTCTGTGTGACTTATTTCAGTTAGAATCATCATACCTGAATCCACTCATTGTGCTGCTAAGGGCCTGACGACACAGATTTCATTGCTGAGTGATATTGCTTTGTAAGTAAATACCACAACTTCTTTATCCATTTTTCACTTTCTGCGATGTTGAACTTGTACTGTAAACGAGTATCTTGTAAACAGAGCCGTTCCAAACTTTGGGGTGGCTGTGTCTTTTTGATTTTAATTTCCCTAAGCTATAGGACCATAAGTGGCAGTGCCCTAGGTTCTGTTGCTTTGTTTTTTAGATGTTTCAGGAAACACCATACACTTCTCCCGAGTGGTTGTTGGCAATTTACATCCCGCCCATCAGCATAACAAGGCTCCCAGTTCTCCATGGCCTGTCCTGCCTTTCTGGATTTTACACTTTATTCAGATGGCTCTTTTGACCGGGGGGAATTGAGACTTCATTGTAGTGCAGATTTCCTTTGCAAGCTTGCTTGGTTGGCCAAAAAGGGCGTATGCGTTTTTTCCTGAATATATTCAGGAAAAAACGCATATGCCCTTTTTGGCCAAGTGCATCATTGTGGACGTTCTGCCTCTTTTCCTATGCTTTCAATGCAATTCCAGTCTACCTCCTGAAATCGGTTTCCTGCAATTCTGCCCCGCTTTCAAGTCCTCTTGGCAGCCTTACTTCAGTCTATTTTTGGACGATAGCTGTCATTTATAACTCTGCAGGTTTGTGAATTACAGTGCCCCTGAGCTCCTTTCTTCAACTCGCTTTCTTTTGAGCTGGCCGCAACACCGCAGGATGGATTCAGGTCCTAATCTGGTTCCGGTACGGCACGCTGAGCCTTTGGTTATTTCCTCTTCCTGTTGGGAAATAAGAGTTAAATTTGCCCGTCCAGACACCTCCAGCTAGCCTCTCATTGGTTCTCGCTATTCCTGTTCATCTTCCGCAGAAATTGCAAACTGGGCCAAACAGGAGGTTAAAGGCGCTGACTCTCCAAGTGGGGAGACTGTTAGTAAAGCGTCTGGAATGTTGCACCCGAGTACCAGGGGAGGAAAACTGAGACATATTTGAACACGTCTCCCGTTCACATGGTTGATCATACTTGGGTTCCACATGCATGTTTTAGCTGAAGGAAGAATACCTTAAACCTGGAGAGTTGAGACCCGTGTAATGGGTACCATGCAATATGACTTCAAAGGGTCTTCATTTGCTCACCGAACCTCTCCAATCCTATCACTGCTGCGTTTATGCCCCTGTACACATGCTTGATTCTCTTTTGGAGACATAGCAATCCATAGGTTTTACGATACTTACTAGTCAGGTACATTCTTAGGCGTTTAATATGCGGTGTTGAGTCCATTTCGTTGAGCAAGGAGTAGCGCTTGTCTATTCCATATTTGACTTAAGGAACTTTATCTGTGCTCATTTCAATCTCTGGTTTTATGCAGCACCCCACCTCGCCTTTACCCTTAAGCAAGCATAAGTTGGTTTTCTAAATTTGAGACCCTGTTCTGTTCTGTAATTCAGTTCCTGTGTAGCCAAGTTTACATTCCGTGTATTACTGATATCTTATGATGTTTCTTTTTCTGTGTGACTTATTTCAGTTAGAATCATCATACCTGAATCCACTCATTGTGCTGCTAAGGGCCTGACGACACAGATTTCTTTGCTGAGTGATATTGCTTTGTAAGTAAATACCACAACTTCTTTATCCATTTTTCACTTTCTGCGATGTTGAACTTGTACTGTAAACGAGTATCTTGTAAACAGAGCCGTTCCAAACTTTGGGGTGGCTGTGTCTTTTTGATTTTAATTTCCCTAAGCTATAGGACCATAAGTGGCAGTGCCCTAGGTTCTGTTGCTTTGTTTTTTAGATGTTTCAGGAAACACCATACACTTCTCCCGAGTGGTTGTTGGCAATTTACATCCCGCCCATCAGCATAACAAGGCTCCCAGTTCTCCATGGCCTGTCCTGCCTTTCTGGATTTTACACTTTTTTCAGATGGCCCTTTTGACCGGGGGGAAGTGAGACTTCATTGTAGTGCAGATTTCCTTTGCAAGCTTGCTTGGTTGGCCAAAAAGGGCGTATGCGTTTTTTCCTGAATATATTCAGGAAAAAACGCATACGCCCTTTTTGGCCAAGTGCATCATTGTGGACGTTCTGCCTCTTTTCCTATGCTTTCAATGCAATTCCAGTCTACCTCCTGAAATCGGTTTCCTGCAATTCTGCCCCGCTTTCAAGTCCTCTTGGCAGCCTTACTTCAGTCTATTTTTGGACGATAGCTGTCATTTATAACTCTGCAGGTTTGTGAATTACAGTGCCCCTGAGCTCCTTTCTTCAACTCGCTTTCTTTTGAGCTGGCCGCAACACCGCAGGATGGCTTCAGGTCCTAATCTGGTTCCGGTACGGCACGCTGAGCCTTTGGTTATTTCCTCTTCCTGTTGGGAAATAAGAGTTAAATTTGCCCGTCCAGACACCTCCAGCTAGCCTCTCATTGGTTCTCGCTATTCCTGTTCATCTTCCGCAGAAATTGCAAACTGCGCCAAACAGGAGGTTAAAGGCGCTGACTCTCCAAGTGGGGAGAGTGTTAGTAAAGCGTCTGGAATGTTGCACCCGAGTACCAGGGTACGAAAACTGAGACATATTTGAACACGTCTCCTGATCACATGGTTGATCATACTCTGGGTTCCACATGCATGTTTTAGCTGAAGGAAGAATACCTAAAACCTGGGTAGTTGAAACCCGTGGAATGGGTACCATGCAATATGACTTCAAAGGGTCTTCATTTGCTCACCGAACCTCTCCAATCCTATCACTGCTGCGTTTATGCCCCTGTACACATGCTTGATTCTCTTTCGGAGAGATAGCAATCCATAGGTTTTAAGATACTTACTAGTCAGGTACATTCTTAGGCGTTTAATATGCGGTGTTGAGTCCATTTCGTTGAGCAAGGAGTAGCTCTTGTCTATTCCATATTTGGCTTAAGGAACTTTATCTGTGCTCATTTCAATCTCTGGTTTTATGCAGCAACCCAACTCACCTTTCCCCTTAAGCAAGCATAAGTTGGTTTTCTAAATTTGAGAACCTGTTCTGTTTTGGAATTCAGTTCCTGTGTAGCCAAGTTTACATTCCGTGTATTAGTGATATCTTATGATGTTTCTTTTTCTGTGTGACTTATTTCAGTTAGAATCATCGTACCTGAATCTACTCATTATGCTGCTACGGGCCTGATGACATAGATTTCATTGCTGAGTGATACTGCATTGTACGTAAGTACCAAAAGTTCTTTATCCATTTTTCACTTTCTGCGATGTTGAACTTGTACTGTAAATGAGGTTCTTGTAAACAGAGCCGTTCCAAACTTTGGGGTGGCTGTGTCTTTTTGATTTTAATTTCCCTAAGCTATAGGACCATAAGTGGAAGTGCCCTAGGCTCTGTTGCTTTGTTTTTTAGATGTTTCAGGAGACACCATACAGTTCTCCCAAGTGTCTGTTGGCAATTTACATCCCGCCCATCAGCATAACAAGGCTCCCAGTTCTCAATGGCCTGTTGCCTTTCTGGATTTTACACTTTTTTCAGATGGCCCTTTTGACCGCGGGGAAGTGAGACTTCATTGTAGTGCAGATTTCCTTTGCAAGCTTGCTTGGTTGGCCAAAAAGGGCGTATGGGTTTTTTCCTCATTATATTCAGGAAAAAACGCATACGCCCTTTTTGGCCAAGTGCATCATTGTGGACGTTCTGCCTCTTTTCCTATGCTTTCAATGCAATTCCAGTCTACCTCCTGAAATCAGTTTCCTGCAATTCTGCCCCGCTTTCAAGTCCTCTTGGCAGCCTTACTTCAGTCTATTTTTGGACGATAGCTGTCATTTATAACTCTACAGGTTTGTGAATTACAGTGCCCCTGAGCTCCTTTCTTCAACTCGCTTTCTTTTGAGCTGGCCGCAACACCGCAGGATGGCTTCAGGCCCTAATCTGGTTCCGGTACGGCACGCTGAGCCTTTGGTTATTTCCCCTTCCTGTTGGGAAATGAGAGTTAAATTTGCCCGTCCAGACACCTCCAGCTAGCCTCTCATTGGTTCTCGCTATTCCTGTTCATCTTCCGCAGAAATTGCAAACTGCGCCAAACAGGAGGTTAAAGGCGCTGACTCTCCAAGTGGGGAGAGTGTTAGTAAAGCGTCTGGAATGTTGCACCCGAGTACCAGGAGAGGAAAACTGAGACATATTTGAACACGTCTCCCGATCACATGGTTGATCATACTCTGGGTTCCACATGCATGTTTTAGCTGAAGGAAGAATACCTAAAACCTGGGTAGTTGAAACCCATGGAATGGGTACCATGCAATACGACTTCAAAGGGTCTTCATTTGCTCACCGAACCTCTCCAATCCTATCACTGCTGCGTTTATGCCCCTGTACACATGCTTGATTCTCTTTCGGAGACATAGCAATCCATAGGTTTTAAGATACTTACTAGTCAGGTACATTCTTAGGCGTTTAATATGCGGTGTTGAGTCCATTTCGTTGAGCAACGAGTAGCTCTTGTCTATTCCATATTTGGCTTAAGGAACTTTATCTGTGCTCATTTCAATCTCTGGTTTTATGCAGCGCCCCAACTCACCTTTCCCCTTAAGCAAGCATAAGTTGGTTTTCTAAATTTGAGACCCTGTTCTGTTTTGGAATGCAGTTCCTGTGTAGCCAAGTTTAATTCCGTGTATTAGTGATATCTTATGATGTTTCTTTTTCTGTGTGACTTATTTCAGTTAGAATCATCGTACCTGAATCCACTCATTATCCTGCTATGGGCCTGATGACATAGATTTCATTGCTGAGTGATACTGCATTGTACGTAAGTATCACAAGTTCTTTATCCATTTTTCACTTTCTGTGATATTGAACTAGTACGGTAAACGAGGTTCTTGTAAACAGAGGCGTCCCAAACTTTGGGGTGGCTGTGTCTTTTTGATTTTAATTTCCCTAAGCTATAGGACCATAAGTGGAAGTGCCCTAGGCTCTGTTGCTTTGTTTTTTAGATGTTTCAGGAAACACCATACACTTCTCCCTAGTGTCTGTTGGCAATTTACAGCCCGCCCATCAGCATAACAAGGCTCCCAGTTCTCCATGGCCTGTCCTGCCTTTCTGGATTTTACACTTTTTTCAGATGGCCCTTTTGACCGGGGGGAAGTGAGACTTCATTGTAGTGCAGATTTCCTTTGCAAGCTTGCTTGGTTGGCCAAAAAGGGCGTATGCGTTTTTTCCTGAATATATTCAGGAAAAAACGCATACGCCCTTTTTGGCCAAGTGCATCATTGTGGACGTTCTGCCTCTGTTCCTATGCTTTCAATGCAATTCCAGTCTACCTCCTGAAATCGGTTTCCTGCAATTCTGCCCCGCTTTCAAGTCCTCTTGGCAGCCTTACTTCAGTCTATTTTTGGACGATAGCTGTCATTTATAACTCTGCAGGTTTGTGAATTACAGTGCCCCTGAGCTCCTTTCTTCAACTTGCTTTCTTGTGACCTGGCCGCAACACCGCAGGATGGCTTCAGGCCCTAATCTGGTTCCGGCACGGCACGCTGAGCCTTTGGTTATTTCCTCTTCCTGGTGGGAAATGAGAGTTAAATTTGCCCGTCCAGACACCTCCAGCTAGTCTCTCATTGGTTCTCGCTATTCCTGTTCATCTTCCGCAGAAATTGCAAACTGGGCCAAACAGGAGGTTAAAGGCGCTGACTCTCCAAGTGGGGAGAGTGTTAGTAAAGCGTCTGGAATGTTGCACCCGAGTACCAGGGGAGGAAAACTGAGACATATTTGAACACGTCTCCCGATCACACGGTTGATCATACTCTGGGTTCCACATGCATGTTTTAGCTGAAGGAAGAATACCTTAAACCTGGAGAGTTGAGACCCGTGTAATGGGTACCATGCAATATGACTTCAAAGGGTCTTCATTTGCTCACCGAACCTCTCCAGTCCTATCACTGCTGCGTTTATGCCCCTGTACACATGCTTGATTCTCTTTCGGAGACATAGCAATCCATAGGTTTTAATATACTTACTAGTCAGGTACATTCTTAGGCGTTTAATATGCGGTGTTGAGTCCATTTCATTGAGCAAGGAGTAGCTCTTGTCTATTCCATATTTGGCTTAAGGAACTTTGTGCTCATTTCGATCTCTGGTTTTATGCAGCACCCCAACTCACCTTTCCCCTTAAGCAAGCATAAGTTGGTTTTCTAAATTTGAGACCCTGTTCTGTTCTGTAATTCAGTTCCTGTGTAGCCAAGTTTCCATTCCGTGTATTACTGATATCTTATGATGTTTCTTTTTCTGTGTGACTTATTTCAGTTAGAATCATCATACCTGAATCCACTCATTGTGCTGCTAAGGGCCTGATGACACAGATTTCATTGCTGAGTGATATTGCTTTGTAAGTGAATACCACAACTTCTTTATCCATTTTTCACTTTCTGCGATGTTGAACTTGTACTGTACACGAGGTTCTTGTAAACAGAGCCGTTCCAAACTTTGGGGTGACTTGTCGTTTTGATTTTAATTTCCCTAAGCTATAGGACCCTAAGTGGAAGTGCCCTAGGCTCTGTTGCTTTGTTTTTTAGATGTTTCAGGAAACACCATACACTTCTCCGGAGTGTCTGTTGGCAATTTACATCCCGCCCATCAGCATAACAAGGCTCCCAGTTCTCCATGGCCTGTCCTGCCTTTCTGGATTTTACACTTTTTTCAGATGGCCCTTTTGACCGGGGGGAAGTGAGACTTCATTGTAGTGCAGATTTCCTTTGCAAGCTTGCTTGGTTGGCCAAAAAGGGCGTATGCGTTTTTTCCTGAATATATTCAGGAAAAAACGCATACGCCCTTTTTGGCCAAGTGCATCATTGTGGACGTTCTGCCTCTTTTCCTATGCTTTCAATGCAATTCCAGTCTACCTCCTGAAATCGGTTTCCTGCAATTCTGCCCCGCTTTCAAGTCCTCTTGGCAGCCTTACTTCAGTATATTTTTGGACGATAGCTGTCATTTATAACTCTGCAGGTTTGTGAATTCCAGTGCCCCTGAGCTCCTTTCTTCAACTCGCTTTCTTGTGACCTGGCCGCAACACCGCAGAATGGCTTCAAGCCCTAATCTGGTTCCGGCACGGCACGCTGAGCCTTTGGTTAATTCCTCTTCCTGGTGGGAAATGAGAGTTAAATTTGCCCGTCCAGACACCTCCAACTAGCCTCATTGGTTCTCGCTATTCCTGTTCATCTTCCGCAGAAATTGCAAACTGGGCCAAACAGGAGGTTAAAGGGATTGACTCTCCAAGTCGGGAGAGTGTTAGTAAAGCGTCTGGAATATTGCACCCGAGTACCAGGGTACGAAAACTGAGACATATTTGAACACGTCTCCCGATCACATGGTTGATCATACTCTAGGTTCCACATGCATGTTTTAGCTGAAGGAAGAATACCTTAAACCTGGGTAGTTGAAACCCGTGGAATGGGTACCATGCAATATGACTTCAAAGGGTCTTCATTTGCTCAACGAACCTCTCCAATCCTATCACTGCTGCGTTTATGCCCCTGTACACATGCTTGATTCTCTTTCGGAGACATAGCAATCCATAGGTTTTAAGATACTTACTAGTCAGGTACATTCTTAGGCGTTTAATATTGGGTGTTGAGTCCATTTCGTTGAGCAAGGAGTAGCTCTTGTCTATTCCATATTTGGCTTAAGGAAATTTATCTGTGCTCATTTCAATCTCTGGTTTTATACAGCACCCCAACTCACCTTTCCCCTTAAGCAAGCATAAGTTGGTTTTCTAAATTTGAGACCCTGTTCTGTTTTGGAATGCAGTTCCTGTGTAGCCAAGTTTACATTCCGTGTATTAGTGATATCTTATGATGTTTCTTTTTCTGTGTGACTTATTTCAGTTAGAATCATCGTACCTGAATCCACTCATTATGCTGCTACGGGCCTGATGACATAGATTTCGTTGCTGAGTGATACTGCATTGTACGTAAGTACCACAAGTTCTTTATCCATTTTTCACTTTCTGTGATATTGAACTTGTACGGTAAACGAGGTTCTTGTAAATGGAGGCGTCCCAAACTTTGGGGTGGCTGTGTCTTTTTGATTTTAATTTCCCTAAGCTATAGGACCATAAGTGGAAGTGCCCTAGGCTCTGTTGCTTTGTTTTTTAGATGTTTCAGGAAACACCATACACTTCTCCCGAGTGTCTGTTGGCAATTTACATCCCGCCCATCAGCATAACAAGGCTCCCAGTTCTCCATGGACTGTCCTGCCTTTCTGGATTTTACACTTTCTTCAGATGGCCCTCTTGACAGGGGAGAAGTGAGACTTCATTGTAGTGCAGATTTCCTTTGCAAGCTTGCTTGGTTGGCCAAAAAGGGCGTATGCGTTTTTTCCTGAACATATTCAGGAAAAAACGCATACGCCCTTTTTGGCCAAGTGCATCATTGTGGACGTTCTGCCTCTTTTCCTATGCTTTCAATGCAATTCCAGTCTACCTCCTGAAATTGGTTTCCTGCAATTCTGCCCCGCTTTCAAGTCCTCTTGGCAGCCTTACTTCAGTATATTTTTGGACGATAGCTGTCATTTATAACTCTGCAGGTTTGTGAATTACAGTGCCCCTGAGCTCCTTTCTTCAACTCGCTTTCTTTTCAGCTGGCCGCAACACCGCAGGATGGCTTCAGGCCCTAATCTGGTTCTGGCACGGCACGCTGAGCCTTTGGATAATTCCTCTTCCTGGTGGGAAATGAGAGTTAAATTTGCCCGTCCAGACACCTCTAGCTAGCCTCTCATTGGTTCTCGCTATTCCTGTTCATCTTTCGCAGAAATTGCAAACTGGGCCAAACAGGAGGTTAAAGGGACTGACTCTCCAAGTCGGGAGAGTGTTAGTAAAGCGTCTGGAATGTTGCACCCGAGTACCAGGGTACGAAAACTGAGACATATTTGAACACGTCTCCCGATCACATGGTTGATCATACTCTAGGTTCCACATGCATGTTTTAGCTGAAGGAAGAATACCTTAAACCTGGGTAGTTGAAACCCGTGGAATGGGTACCATGCAATATGACTTCAAAGGGTCTTCATTTGCTCACCGAACCTCTCCAATCCTATCACTGCTGCGTTTATGCCCCTGTACACATGCTTGATTCTCTTTCGGAGACATAGCAATCTATAGGTTTTAAGATACTTACTAGTCAGGTACATTCTTAGGCGTTTAATATGGGGTGTTGAGTCCATTTCATTGAGCAAGGAGTAGCTCTTGTCTATTCCATATTTGGCTTAAGGAACTTTATCTGTGCTCATTTCAATCTCTGGTTTTATGCAGCACCCCAACTCACCTTTCCCCTTAAGCAAGAATATGTTGGTTTTCTAAATTTGTGACCCTGTTCTGTTCTGTAATTCAGTTCCTGTGTAGCCAAGTTTACATTCCGTGTATTACTGATATCTTATGATGTTTCTTTTTCTGTGTGACTTATTTCAGTTAGAATCATCATACCTGAATCCACTCATTGTGCTGCTAAGGGCCTGATGACACAGATTTCATTGCTGAGTGATATTGCTTTGTAAGTAAATACCACAACTTCTTTATCCATTTTTCACTTTCGGCGATGTTGAACTTGTACTGTAAACGAGGTTCTTGTAAACAGAGCCTTTCCAAACTTTGGGGTGGCTGTGTCTTTTTGATTTTAATTTCCCTAAGCCTAGGACCATAAGTGGAAGTGCCCTAGGTTCTGTTGCTTTGTTTTTTAGATGTTTCAGGAAACACCATACACTTCTCCCGAGTGGTTGTTGGCAATTGACATCCCACCCATCAGCATAACAAGGCTCCCAGTTCTCCATGGCCTGTCCTGCCTTTCTGGATTTTACACTTTTTTCAGATTGCCCTTTTGACCGGGGGGAAGTGAGACTTCATTGTAGTGCAGATTTCCTTTGCAAGCTTGCTTGGTTGGCCAAAAAGGGCGTATGCGTTTTTTCCTGAATATATTCAGGAAAAAACGCATACGCCCTTTTTGGCCAAGTGCATCATTGTGGACGTTCTGCCTCTTTTCCTATGCTTTCAATGCAATTCCAGTCTACCTCCTGAAATCGGTTTCCTGCAATTCTGCCCCGCTTTCAAGTCCTCTTGGCAGCCTTACTTCAGTCTATTTTTGGACGATAGCTGTCATTTATAACTCTGCAGGTTTGTGAATTACAGTGCCCCTGAGCTCCTTTCTTCAACTTGCTTTCTTGTGACCTGGCCGCAACACCGCAGGATGGCTTCAGGCCCTAATCTGGTTCCGGCACGGCACGCTGAGCCTTTGGTTATTTCCTCTTCCTGGTGGGAAATGAGAGTTAAATTTGCCCGTCCAGACACCTCCAGCTAGTCTCTCATTGGTTCTCGCTATTCCTGTTCATCTTCCGCAGAAATTGCAAACTGGGCCAAACAGGAGGTTAAAGGGATTGACTCTCCAAGTCGGGAGAGTGTTAGTAAAGCGTCTGGAATATTGCACCCGAGTACCAGGGTACGAAAACTGAGACATATTTGAACACGTCTCCCAATCACATGGTTGATCATACTCTAGGTTCCACATGCATGTTTTAGCTGAAGGAAGAATACCTTAAACCTGGGTAGTTGAAACCCGTGGAATGGGTACCATGCAATATGACTTCAAAGGGTCTTCATTTGCTCAACGAACCTCTCCAATCCTATCACTGCTGCGTTTATGCCCCTGTACACATGCTTGATTCTCTTTCGGAGACATAGCAATCCATAGGTTTTAAGATACTTACTAGTCAGGTACATTCTTAGGCGTTTAATATGGGGTGTTGAGTCCATTTCATTGAGCAAGGAGTAGCTCTTGTCTATTCCATATTTGGCTTAAGGAACTTTATCTGTGCTCATTTCAATCTCTGGTTTTATGCAGCACCCCAACTCACCTTTCCCCTTAAGCAAGAATATGTTGGTTTTCTAAATTTGTGACCCTGTTCTGTTCTGTAATTCAGTTCCTGTGTAGCCAAGTTTACATTCCGTGTATTACTGATATCTTATGATGTTTCTTTTTCTGTGTGACTTATTTCAGTTAGAATCATCATACCTGAATCCACTCATTGTGCTGCTAAGGGCCTGATGACACAGATTTCATTGCTGAGTGATATTGCTTTGTAAGTAAATACCACAACTTCTTTATCCATTTTTCACTTTCGGCGATGTTGAACTTGTACTGTAAACGAGGTTCTTGTAAACAGAGCCTTTCCAAACTTTGGGGTGGCTGTGTCTTTTTGATTTTAATTTCCCTAAGCCTAGGACCATAAGTGGAAGTGCCCTAGGTTCTGTTGCTTTGTTTTTTAGATGTTTCAGGAAACACCATACACTTCTCCGGAGTGGTTGTTGGCAATTTACATCCCGCCCATCAGCATAACAAGGCTCCCAGTTCTCCATGGCCTGTCCTGCCTTTCTGGATTTTACACTTTTTTCAGATGGCCCTTTTGACCGGGGGGAAGTGAGACTTCATTGTAGTGCAGATTTCCTTTGCAAGCTTGCTTGGTTGGCCAAAAAGGGCGTATGCGTTTTTTCCTGAATATATTCAGGAAAAAACGCATACGCCCTTTATGGCCAAGTGCATCATTGTGGACGTTCTGCCTCTTTTCCTATGCTTTCAATGCAATTCCAGTCTACCTCCTGAAATCGGTTTCCTGCAATTCTGCCCCGCTTTCAAGTCCTCTTGGCAGCCTTACTTCAGTCTATTTTTGGACGATAGCTGTCATTTATAACTCTGCAGGTTTGTGAATTCCAGTGCCCCTGAGCTCCTTTCTTCAACTCGCTTTCTTTTGAGCTGGCCGCAACACCGCAGGATGGCTTAAAGCCCTAATCTGGTTCCGGCACGGCACGCTGAGCCTTTGGTTAATTCCTCTTCCTGGTGGGAAATGAGAGTTAAATTTGCCCGTCCAGACACCTCCAACTAGCCTCATTGGTTCTCGCTATTCCTGTTCATCTTCCGCAGAAATTGCAAACTGGGCCAAACAGGAGGTTAAAGGGATTGACTCTCCAAGTCGGGAGAGTGTTAGTAAAGCGTCTGGAATGTTGCACCCGAGTACCAGGGTACGAAAACTGAGACATATTTGAACACGTCTCCCGATCACATGGTTGATCATACTCTACGTTCCACATGCATGTTTTAGCTGAAGGAAGAATACCTTAAACCTGGGTAGTTGAAACCCGTGGAATGGGTACCATGCAATATGACTTCAAAGGGTCTTCATTTGCTCACCGAACCTCTCCAATCCTATCACTGCTGCGTTTATGCCCCTGTACACATGCTTGATTCTCTTTCGGAGACATAGCAATCCATAGGTTTTAAGATACTTACTAGTCAGGTACATTCTTAGGCGTTTAATATTGGGTGTTGAGTCCATTTCGTTGAGCAAGGAGTAGCTCTTGTCTATTCCATATTTGGCTAAAGGAACTTTATCTGTGCTCATTTCAATCTCTGGTTTTATGCAGCACCCCAACTCACCTTTACCCTTAAGCAAGAATAAGTTGGTTTTCTAAATTTGAGACCCTGTTCTGTTCTGTAATTCTGTACCTGTGTAGCCAAGTTTACATTCCGTGTATTACTGATATCTTATGATGTTTCTTTTTCTGTGTGACTTATTTCAGTTAGAATCATCATACCTGAATCCACTCATTGTGCTGCTAAGGGCCTGATGACACAGATTTCATTGCTGAGTGATATTGCTTTGTAAGTAAATACCACAACTTCTTTATCCATTTTTCACTTTCTGCGATGTTGAACTTGTACTGTAAACGAGGTTCTTGTAAACAGAGCCGTTCCAAACTTTGGGGTGGCTGTGTCTTTTTGATTTTAATTTCCCTAAGCTATAGGACCATAAGTGGCAGTGCCCTAGGCTCTGTTGCTTTGTTTTTTAGATGTTTCAGGAAACACCATACACTTCTCCCGAGTGGTTGTTGGCAATTTACATCCCGCCCATCAGCATAACAAGGCTCCCAGTTCTCCATGGCCTGTCCTGCCTTTTTGGATTTTACACTTTTTTCAGATGGCCCTTTTGACCAGGGAGAAGTGAGACTTCATTGTAGTGCAGATTTCCTTTGCAAGCTTGCTTGGTTGGCCAAAAAGGGCGTATGCGTTTTTTCCTGAATATATTCAGGAAAAAACGCATACGCCCTTTTTGGCCAAGTGCATCATTGTGGACGTTCTGCCTCTTTTCCTATGCTTTCAATGCAATTCCAGTCTACCTCCTGAAATCGGTTTCCTGCAATTCTGCCCCGCTTTCAAGTCCTCTTGGCAGCCTTACTTCAGTCTATTTTTGGACGATAGCTGTCATTTATAACTCTGCAGGTTTGTGAATTACAGTGCCCCTGAGCTCCTTTCTTCAACTCGCTTTCTTGTGACCTGGCCGCAACACCGCAGGATTTGCTTCAGGCCCTAATCTGGTTCTGGCACGGCACGCTGAGCCTTTGGTTAATTCCTCTTCCTGGTGGGAAATGAGAGTTAAATTTGCCTGTCCAGACACCTCCAGCTAGTCTCTCATTGGTTCTCGCTATTCCTGTTCATCTTCCGCAGAAATTGCAAACTGGGCCAAACAGGAGGTTAAAGGGACTGACTCTCCAAGTCGGGAGAGTGTTAGTAAAGCGTCTGGAATGTTGCACCCGAGTACCAGGGTACGAAAACTGAGACATATTTGAACACGTCTCCCGATCACATGGTTGATCATACTCTAGGTTCCACATGCATGTTTTAGCAGAAGGAAGAATACCTTAAACCTGGGTAGTTGAAACCCGTGGAATGGGTACCATGCAATATGATTTCAAAGGGTCTTCATTTGCTCACTGAACCTCTCCAATCCTATCACTGCTGCGTTTATGCCCCTGTACACATGCTTGATTCTCTTTCGGAGACATAGCAATCCATAGGTTTTAAGATACTTACTAGTCAGGTACATTCTTAGGCGTTTAATATGGGGTGTTGAGTCCATTTCATTGAGCAAGGAGTAGCTCTTGTCTATTCCATATTTGGCTTAAGGAACTTTATCTGTGCTCATTTCAATCTCTGGTTTTATGCAGCACCCCAACTCACCTTTACCCTTAAGCAAGAATAAGTTGGTTTTCTAAATTTGAGACCCTGTTCTGTTCTGTAATTCAGTCCCTGTGTAGCCAAGTTTCCATTCCGTGTATTACTGATATCTTATGATGTTTCTTTTTCTGTGTGACTTATTTCAGTTAGAATCATCATACCTGAATCCACTCATTGTGCTGCTAAGGGCCTGATGACATAGATTTCATTGCTGAGTGTTATTGCTTTGTAAGTAAATACCACAGCTTCTTTATCCATTTTTCATTTTCTGCGATGTTGAACTTGTACTGTAAACGAGGTTCTTGTAAACAGAGCCGTCCCAAACTTTGGGGTGGCTGTGTCTTTTTTATTTTAATTTCCCTAAGCTATAGGACCATAAGTGGAAGTGCCCTAGGTTCTGTTGCTTTGTTTTTTAGATGTTTCAGGAAACACCATACACTTCTCCCGAGTGGTTGTTGGCAATTTACATCCCGCCCATCAGCATAACAAGGCTCCCAGTTCTCCATGGCCTGTCCTGCCTTTCTGGATTTTACACTTTTTTCAGATGGCCCTTTTGACCGGGGGGAAGTGAGACTTCATTGTAGTGCAGATTTCCTTTGCAAGCTTGCTTGGTTGGCCAAAAAGGGCGTATGCGTTTTTTCCTGAATATATTCAGGAAAAAACGCATACGCCCTTTTTGGCCAAGTGCATCATTGTGGACGTTCTGCCTCTTTTCCTATGCTTTCAATGCAATTCCAGTCTACCTCCTGAAATCGGTTTCCTGCAATTCTGCCCCGCTTTCAAGTCCTCTTGGCAGCCTTACTTCAGTCTATTTTTGGACGATAGCTGTCATTTATAACTCTGCAGGTTTGTGAATTACAGTGCCCCTGAGCTCCTTTCTTCAACTCGCTTTCTTGTGACCTGGCCGCAACACCGCAGCATGGCTTCAGGCCCTAATCTGGTTCCGGCACGGCACGCTGAGCCTTTGGTTAATTCCTCTTCCTGGTGGGAAATGAGAGTTAAATTTGCCCGTCCAGACACCTCCAGCTAGTCTCTCATTGGTTCTCGCTATTCCTGTTCATCTTCCGCAGAAATTGCAAACTGGGCCAAACAGGAGGTTAAAGGGATTGACTCTCCAAGTCGGGAGAGTGTTAGTAAAGCGTCTGGAATGTTGCACCCGAGTACCAGGGTACGAAAACTGAGACATATTTGAACACGTCTCCCGATCACATGGTTGATCATACTCTGGGTTCCACATGCATGTTTTAGCTGAAGGAAGAATACCTAAAACCTGGGTAGTTGAAACCCGTGGAATGGGTACCATGCAATATGACTTCAAAGGGTATTCATATGCTCACCGAACCTCTCCAATCCTATCACTGCTGCGTTTATGCCCCTGTACACATGCTTGATTCTCTTTCAGAGACATAGCAATCCATAGGCTTTAAGATACTTACTAGTCAGGTACATTCTTTGGCGTTTAATATGGGGTGTTGAGTCCATTTCGTTGAGCAAGGAGTAGCTCTTGTCTATTCCATATTTGGCTTAAGGAACTTTATCTGTGCTCATTTCAATCTCTGGTTTTATGCAGCACCCCAACTCACCTTTCCCCTTAAGCAAGCATAAGTTGGTTTTCTAAATTTGAGACCCTGTTCTGTTTTGGAATGCAGTTCCTGTGTAGCCAAGTTTACATTCCGTGTATTACTGATATCTTATGATGTTTCTTTTTCTGTGTGACTTATTTCAGTTAGAATCATCGTACCTGAATCCACTCATTATGCTGCTACGGGCCTGATGACATAGATTTCATTGCTGAGTGATACTGCATTGTACGTAAGTACCACAAGTTCTTTATCCATTTTTCACTTTCTGTGATATTGAACTTGTACGGTAAACGAGGTTCTTGTAAACGGAGGCGTCCCAAACTTTGGGGTGGCTGTGTCTTTTTGATTTTAGTTTCCCTAAGCTATAGGACCATAAGTGGAAGTGCCCTAGGCTCTGTTGCTTTGTTTCTTAGATGTTTCAGGAAACACCATACACTTCTCCTGAGTGTCTGTTGGCAATTTACATCCCGCCCATCAGCATAACAAGGCTCCCAGTTCTCCATGGCCTGTCCTGCCTTTCTGGATTTTACACTTTTTTCAGATGGCCCTTTTAACCGGGGAGAAGTGAGACTTCATTGTAGTGCAGATTTCCTTTGCAAGTTTGCTTGGTTGGCCAAAAAGGGCGTATGCGTTTTTTCCTGAATATATTCAGGAAAAAACGCATACGCCCTTTTTGGCCAAGTGCATCATTGTGGACGTTCTGCCTCTTTTCCTATGCTTTCAATGCAATTCCAGTCTACCTCCTGAAATCGGTTTCCTGCAATTCTGCCCCGCTTTCAAGTCCTCTTGGCAGCCTTACTTCAGTCTATTTTTGGACGATAGCTGTCATTTATAACTCTGCAGGTGTGTGAATTACAGTGCCCCTGAGCTCCTTTCTTCAACTCGCTTTCTTGTGACCTGGCCGCAACACCGCAGGATGTCTTCAGGCCCTAATCTGGTTCTGGCACGGCACGCTGAGCCTTTGGTTAATTCCTCTTCCTGGTGGGAAATGAGAGTTAAATTTGCCCGTCCAGACACCTCCAGCTACTCTCATTGGTTCTCGCTATTCCTGTTCATCTTCCGCAGAAATTGCAAACTGGGCCAAACAGGAGGTTAAAGGGACTGACGCTCCAAGTGGGGAGAGTGTTAGTAAGCGTCTGGAATGTTGCACCCGAGTACCAGGGGAGGAAAACTGAGACATATTTGAACACGTCTCCCGATCACATGGTTGATCATACTCTAGGTTCCACATGCATGTTTTAGCTGAAGGAAGAATACCTTACACCTGGGTAGTTGAAACCCGTGGAATGGGTACCATGCAATATGACTTCAAAGGGTCTTCATTTGCTCACGAACCTCTCCAGTCCTATCACTGCTGCGTTTATGCCCCTGTACACATGCTTGATTCTCTTTCGGAGACATAGCAATCCATAGGTTTTAAGATACTTACTAGTCAGGTACATTCTTAGGCGTTTAATATGCGGTGTTGAGTCCATTTCGTTGAGCAAGGACTAGCTCTTGTCTATTCCATATTTGGCTTAAGGAACTTTATCTGTGCTCATTTCAATCTCTGGTTTTATGCAGCATCCCAACTCACCTTTCCCCTTAAGCAAGCATAAGTTGGTTTTCTAAATTTGAGACCCTCTTCTGTTCTGTAATTCAGTTCCTGTGTAGCCAAGTTTACATTCCGTGTATTACTGATATCTTATGATGTTTCTTTTTCTGTGTGACTTATTTCAGTTAGAATCATCATACCTGAATCCACTCATTGTGCTGCTAAGGGCCTGATGACATAGATTTCATTGCTGAGTGATATTGCTTTGTAAGTAAATACCACAACTTCTTTATCCATTTTTCACTTTCTGCGATGTTGAACTTGTACTGTAAACGAGGTTCTTGTAAACAGAGCCGTCCCAAACTTCGGGGTGGCTGTGTCTTTTTGATTTTAATTTCCCTAAGCTATAGGACCATAAGTGGAAGTGCCCTAGGCTCTGTTGCTTTGTTTTTTCGATGTTTCAGGAAACACCATACACTTCTCCTGAGTGTCTGTTGGCAATTTACATCCCGCCCATCAGCATAACAAGGCTCCCAGTTCTCCATGGCCTGTCCTGCCTTTCTGGATTTTACACTTTTTTCAGATGGCCCTTTTAACCGGGGAGAAGTGAGACTTCATTGTAGTGCAGATTTCCTTTGCAAGTTTGCTTGGTTGGCCAAAAAGGGCGTATGCGTTTTTTCCTGAATATATTCAGGAAAAAACGCATACGCCCTTTTTGGCCAAGTGCATCATTGTGGACGTTCTGCCTCTTTTCCTATGCTTTCAATGCAATTCCAGTCTACCTCCTGAAATCGGTTTCCTGCAATTCTGCCCCGCTTTCAAGTCCTCTTGGCAGCCTTACTTCAGTCTATTTTTGGACGATAGCTGTCATTTATAACTCTGCAGGTTTGTGAATTACAGTGCCCCTGAGCTCCTTTCTTCAACTCGCTTTCTTGTGACCTGGCCGCAACACCGCAGCATGGCTTCAGGCCCTAATCTGGTTCCGGCACGGCACGCTGAGCCTTTGGTTAATTCCTCTTCCTGGTGGGAAATGAGAGTTAAATTTGCCCGTCCAGACACCTCCAGCTAGTCTCTCATTGGTTCTCGCTATTCCTGTTCATCTTCCGCAGAAATTGCAAACTGGGCCAAACAGGAGGTTAAAGGGATTGACTCTCCAAGTCGGGAGAGTGTTAGTAAAGCGTCTGGAATGTTGCACCCGAGTACCAGGGTACGAAAACTGAGACATATTTGAACACGTCTCCCGATCACATGGTTGATCATACTCTGGGTTCCACATGCATGTTTTAGCTGAAGGAAGAATACCTAAAACCTGGGTAGTTGAAACCCGTGGAATGGGTACCATGCAATATGACTTCAAAGGGTATTCATATGCTCACCGAACCTCTCCAATCCTATCACTGCTGCGTTTATGCCCCTGTACACATGCTTGATTCTCTTTCAGAGACATAGCAATCCATAGGCTTTAAGATACTTACTAGTCAGGTACATTCTTTGGCGTTTAATATGGGGTGTTGAGTCCATTTCGTTGAGCAAGGAGTAGCTCTTGTCTATTCCATATTTGGCTTAAGGAACTTTATCTGTGCTCATTTCAATCTCTGGTTTTATGCAGCACCCCAACTCACCTTTCCCCTTAAGCAAGCATAAGTTGGTTTTCTAAATTTGAGACCCTGTTCTGTTTTGGAATGCAGTTCCTGTGTAGCCAAGTTTACATTCCGTGTATTACTGATATCTTATGATGTTTCTTTTTCTGTGTGACTTATTTCAGTTAGAATCATCGTACCTGAATCCACTCATTATGCTGCTACGGGCCTGATGACATAGATTTCATTGCTGAGTGATACTGCATTGTACGTAAGTACCACAAGTTCTTTATCCATTTTTCACTTTCTGTGATATTGAACTTGTACGGTAAACGAGGTTCTTGTAAACGGAGGCGTCCCAAACTTTGGGGTGGCTGTGTCTTTTTGATTTTAGTTTCCCTAAGCTATAGGACCATAAGTGGAAGTGCCCTAGGCTCTGTTGCTTTGTTTCTTAGATGTTTCAGGAAACACCATACACTTCTCCTGAGTGTCTGTTGGCAATTTACATCCCGCCCATCAGCATAACAAGGCTCCCAGTTCTCCATGGCCTGTCCTGCCTTTCTGGATTTTACACTTTTTTCAGATGGCCCTTTTAACCGGGGAGAAGTGAGACTTCATTGTAGTGCAGATTTCCTTTGCAAGTTTGCTTGGTTGGCCAAAAAGGGCGTATGCGTTTTTTCCTGAATATATTCAGGAAAAAACGCATACGCCCTTTTTGGCCAAGTGCATCATTGTGGACGTTCTGCCTCTTTTCCTATGCTTTCAATGCAATTCCAGTCTACCTCCTGAAATCGGTTTCCTGCAATTCTGCCCCGCTTTCAAGTCCTCTTGGCAGCCTTACTTCAGTCTATTTTTGGACGATAGCTGTCATTTATAACTCTGCAGGTGTGTGAATTACAGTGCCCCTGAGCTCCTTTCTTCAACTCGCTTTCTTGTGACCTGGCCGCAACACCGCAGGATGTCTTCAGGCCCTAATCTGGTTCTGGCACGGCACGCTGAGCCTTTGGTTAATTCCTCTTCCTGGTGGGAAATGAGAGTTAAATTTGCCCATCCAGACACCTCCAGGTAGTCTCTCATTGATTCTCGCTATTCCTGTTCATCTTCCGCAGAAATTGCAAACTGGGCCAAACAGGAGGTTAAAGGGACTGACGCTCCAAGTGGGGAGAGTGTTAGTAAGCGTCTGGAATGTTGCACCCGAGTACCAGGGGAGGAAAACTGAGACATATTTGAACACGTCTCCCGATCACATGGTTGATCATACTCTAGGTTCCACATGCATGTTTTAGCTGAAGGAAGAATACCTTACACCTGGGTAGTTGAAACCCGTGGAATGGGTACCATGCAATATGACTTCAAAGGGTCTTCATTTGCTCACGAACCTCTCCAGTCCTATCACTGCTGCGTTTATGCCCCTGTACACATGCTTGATTCTCTTTCGGAGACATAGCAATCCATAGGTTTTAAGATACTTACTAGTCAGGTACATTCTTAGGCGTTTAATATGCGGTGTTGAGTCCATTTCGTTGAGCAAGGACTAGCTCTTGTCTATTCCATATTTGGCTTAAGGAACTTTATCTGTGCTCATTTCAATCTCTGGTTTTATGCAGCATCCCAACTCACCTTTCCCCTTAAGCAAGCATAAGTTGGTTTTCTAAATTTGAGACCCTCTTCTGTTCTGTAATTCAGTTCCTGTGTAGCCAAGTTTACATTCCGTGTATTACTGATATCTTATGATGTTTCTTTTTCTGTGTGACTTATTTCAGTTAGAATCATCATACCTGAATCCACTCATTGTGCTGCTAAGGGCCTGATGACATAGATTTCATTGCTGAGTGATATTGCTTTGTAAGTAAATACCACAACTTCTTTATCCATTTTTCACTTTCTGCGATGTTGAACTTGTACTGTAAACGAGGTTCTTGTAAACAGAGCCGTCCCAAACTTCGGGGTGGCTGTGTCTTTTTGATTTTAATTTCCCTAAGCTATAGGACCATAAGTGGAAGTGCCCTAGGCTCTGTTGCTTTGTTTTTTCGATGTTTCAGGAAACACCATACACTTCTCCTGAGTGTCTGTTGGCAATTTACATCCCGCCCATCAGCATAACAAGGCTCCCAGTTCTCCATGGCCTGTCCTGCCTTTCTGGATTTTACACTTTTTTCAGATGGCCCTTTTAACCGGGGAGAAGTGAGACTTCATTGTAGTGCAGATTTCCTTTGCAAGTTTGCTTGGTTGGCCAAAAAGGGCGTATGCGTTTTTTCCTGAATATATTCAGGAAAAAACGCATACGCCCTTTTTGGCCAAGTGCATCATTGTGGACGTTCTGCCTCTTTTCCTATGCTTTCAATGCAATTCCAGTCTACCTCCTGAAATCGGTTTCCTGCAATTCTGCCCCGCTTTCAAGTCCTCTTGGCAGCCTTACTTCAGTCTATTTTTGGACGATAGCTGTCATTTATAACTCTGCAGGTTTGTGAATTACAGTGCCCCTGAGCTCCTTTCTTCAACTCGCTTTCTTTTGAGCTGGCCGCAACACCGCAGGATGTCTTCAGGCCCTAATCTGGTTCTGGCACGGCACGCTGAGCCTTTGGTTAATTCCTCTTCCTGGTGGGAAATGAGAGTTAAATTTGCCCATCCAGACACCTCCAGGTAGTCTCTCATTGATTCTCGCTATTCCTGTTCATCTTCCGCAGAAATTGCAAACTGGGCCAAACAGGAGGTTAAAGGGACTGACTCTCCAAGTGGGGAGAGTGTTAGTAAGCGTCTGGAATGTTGCACCCGAGTACCAGGGTCCGAAAACTGAGACATATTTGAACACGTCTCCCGATCACATGGTTGATCATACTCTAGGTTCCACATGCATGTTTTAGCTGAAGGAAGAATACCTTACACCTAGGTAGTTGAAACCCGTGGAATGGGTACCATGCAATATGACTTCAAAGGGTCTTCATTTGCTCACGAACCTCTCCAGTCCTATCACTGCTGCGTTTATGCCCCTGTACACATGCTTGATTCTCTTTCGGAGACATAGCAATCCATAGGTTTTAAGATACTTACTAGTCAGGTACATTCTTAGGCGTTTAATATGCGGTGTTGAGTCCATTTCGTTGAGCAAGGACTAGCTCTTGTCTATTCCATATTTGGCTTAAGGAACTTTATCTGTGCTCATTTCAATCTCTGGTTTTATGCAGCACCCCAACTCACCTTTCCCCTTAAGCAAGCATAAGTTGGTTTTCTAAATTTGAGACCCTCTTCTGTTCTGTAATTCAGTTCCTGTGTAGCCAAGTTTACATTCCGTGTATTACTGATATCTTATGATGTTTCTTTTTCTGTGTGACTTATTTCAGTTAGAATCATCATACCTGAATCCACTCATTGTGCTGCTAAGGGCCTGATGACATAGATTTCATTGCTGAGTGATATTGCTTTGTAAGTAAATACCACAACTTCTTTATCCATTTTTCACTTTCTGCGATGTTGAACTTGTACTGTAAACGAGGTTCTTGTAAACAGAGCCGTCCCAAACTTCGGGGTGGCTGTGTCTTTTTGATTTTAATTTCCCTAAGCTATAGGACCATAAGTGGAAGTGCCCTAGGCTCTGTTGCTTTGTTTTTTCGATGTTTCAGGAAACACCATACACTTCTCCCGAGTGTCTGTTGGCAATTTACATCCCGCCCATCAGCATAACAAGGCTCCCAGTTCTCCATGGCCTGTCCTGCCTTTCTGGATTTTACACTTTTTTCAGATGGCCCTTTTGACCGGGGGGAAGTGAGCCTTCATTGTAGTGCAGATTTCCTTTGCAAGCTTGCTTGGTTGGCCAAAAAGGGCGTATGCGTTTTTTCCTGAATATATTCAGGAAAAAACGCATACGCCCTTTTTGGCCAAGTGCATCATTGTGGACGTTCTGCCTCTTTTCCTATGCTTTCAATGCAATTCCAGTCTACCTCCTGAAATCGGTTTCCTGCAATTCTGCCCCGCTTTCAAGTCCTCTTGGCAGCCTTACTTCAGTCTATTTTTGGACGATAGCTGTCATTTATAACTCTGCAGGTTTGTGAGTTACAGTGCCCCTGAGCTCCTTTCTTCAACTCGTTTTCTTGTGAGCTGGCTGCAACACCGCTGGATGGCTTCAGGCCCTAATCTGGTTCCGGCACGGCATGCTGAGCCTTTGGTTATTTCCTCTTTCTGGTGGGAAATGAGAGTTAAATTTGCCCGTCCAGACACCTCCAGCTAGTCTCTCATTGGTTCTCCCTATTCCTGTTCATCTTCCGCAGAAATTGCAAACGGGGCCAAACAGGAGGTTAAAGGGACTGACTCTCCAAGTGGGGAGAGTGTTAGTAAAGCGTCTGGAATGTTGCACCCGAGTACCAGGGGAGGAAAACTGAGACATATTTGAACACGTCTCCCGTTCACACGGTTGATCATACTCTGGGTTCCACATGCATGTTTTAGCTGAAGGAAGAATACCTTAAACCTGGAGAGTTGAGACCCGTGTAATGGGTACCATGCAATATGACTTCAAAGGGTCTTCATTTGCTCACCGAACCTCTCCAATCCTATCACTGCTGCGTTTATGCCCCTGTACACATGCTTGATTCTCTTTCGGAGACATAGCAATCCATAGGTTTTAAGATACTTACTAGTCAGGTACATTCTTTGGCGTTTAATATGGGGTGTTGAGTCCATTTCGTTGAGCAAGGAGTAGCTCTTGTCTATTCCATATTTGGCTTAAGGAACTTTATCTGTGCTCATTTCAATCTCTGGTTTTATGCTGCACCCCAACTCACCTTTCCCCTTAAGCAAGCATAAGTTGGTTTTCTAAATCTGAGACCCTGTTCTGTTTTGGAATGCAGTTTCTGTGTAGCCAAGTTTACATTCCGTGTATTACTGATATCTTATGATGTTTCTTTTTCTGTGTGACTTATTTCAGTTAGAATCATCGTACCTGAATCCACTCATTATGCTGCTACGGGCCTGATGACATAGATTTCATTGCTGAGTGATACTGCATTGTACGTAAGTACCACAAGTTCTTTATCCATTTTTCACTTTCTGTGATATTGAACTTGTACGGTAAATGAGGTTCTTGTAAACGGAGGCGTCCCAAACTTTGGGGTGGCTGTGTCTTTTTGATTTTAATTTCCCTAAGCTATAGGACCATAAGTGGAAGTGCCCTAGGCTCTGTTGCTTTGTTTCTTAGATGTTTCAGGAAACACCATACACTTCTCCTGAGTGTCTGTTGGCAATTTACATCCCGCTCATCAGCATAACAAGGCTCCCAGTTCTCCATGGCCTGTCCTGCCTTTCTGGATTTTACACTTTTTTCAGATGCCCCTTTTAACCGGGGAGAAGTGAGACTTCATTGTAGTGCAGATTTCCTTTGCAAGTTTGCTTGGTTGGCCAAAAAGGGCGTATGCGTTTTTTCCTGAATATATTCAGGAAAAAACGCATACGCCCTTTTTGGCCAAGTGCATCATTGTGGACGTTCTGCCTCTTTTCCTATGCTTTCAATGCAATTCCTGTCTACCTCCTGAAATCGGTTTCCTGCAATTCTGCCCCGCTTTCAAGTCCTCTTGGCAGCCTTACTTCAGTCTATTTTTGGACGATAGCTGTCATTTATAACTCTGCAGGTGTGTGAATTACAGTGCCCCTGAGCTCCTTTCTTCAACTCGCTTTCTTGTGACCTGGCCGCAACACCGCAGGATGTCTTCAGGCCCTAATCTGGTTCTGGCACGGCACGCTGAGCCTTTGGTTAATTCCTCTTCCTGGTGGGAAATGAGAGTTAAATTTGCCCATCCAGACACCTCCAGGTAGTCTCTCATTGATTCTCGCTATTCCTGTTCATCTTCCGCAGAAATTGCAAACTGGGCCAAACAGGAGGTTAAAGGGACTGACGCTCCAAGTGGGGAGAGTGTTAGTAAGCGTCTGGAATGTTACACCCGAGTACCAGGGTCCGAAAACTGAGACATATTTGAACACGTCTCCCGATCACATGGTTGATCATACTCTAGGTTCCACATGCATGTTTTAGCTGAAGGAAGAATACCTTACACCTGGGTAGTTGAAACCCGTGGAATGGGTACCATGCAATATGACTTCAAAGGGTCTTCATTTGCTCACGAACCTCTCCAGTCCTATCACTGCTGCGTTTATGCCCCTGTACACATGCTTGATTCTCTTTCGGAGACATAGCAATCCATAGGTTTTAAGATACTTACTAGTCAGGTACATTCTTAGGCGTTTAATATGCGGTGTTGAGTCCATTTCGTTGAGCAAGGACTAGCTCTTGTCTATTCCATATTTGGCTTAAGGAACTTTATCTGTGCTCATTTCAATCTCTGGTTTTATGCAGCATCCCAACTCACCTTTCCCCTTAAGCAAGCATAAGTTGGTTTTCTAAATTTGAGACCCTCTTCTGTTCTGTAATTCAGTTCCTGTGTAGCCAAGTTTACATTCCGTGTATTACTGATATCTTATGATGTTTCTTTTTCTGTGTGACTTATTTCAGTTAGAATCATCATACCTGAATCCACTCATTGTGCTGCTAAGGGCCTGATGACATAGATTTCATTGCTGAGTGATATTGCTTTGTAAGTAAATACCACAACTTCTTTATCCATTTTTCACTTTCTGCGATGTTGAACTTGTACTGTAAACGAGGTTCTTGTAAACAGAGCCGTCCCAAACTTCGGGGTGGCTGTGTCTTTTTGATTTTAATTTCCCTAAGCTATAGGACCATAAGTGGAAGTGCCCTAGGCTCTGTTGCTTTGTTTTTTCGATGTTTCAGGAAACACCATACACTTCTCCTGAGTGTCTGTTGGCAATTTACATCCCGCCCATCAGCATAACAAGGCTCCCAGTTCTCCATGGCCTGTCCTGCCTTTCTGGATTTTACACTTTTTTCAGATGGCCCTTTTAACCGGGGAGAAGTGAGACTTCATTGTAGTGCAGATTTCCTTTGCAAGTTTGCTTGGTTGGCCAAAAAGGGCGTATGCGTTTTTTCCTGAATATATTCAGGAAAAAACGCATACGCCCTTTTTGGCCAAGTGCATCATTGTGGACGTTCTGCCTCTTTTCCTATGCTTTCAATGCAATTCCAGTCTACCTCCTGAAATCGGTTTCCTGCAATTCTGCCCCGCTTTCAAGTCCTCTTGGCAGCCTTACTTCAGTCTATTTTTGGACGATAGCTGTCATTTATAACTCTGCAGGTTTGTGAATTACAGTGCCCCTGAGCTCCTTTCTTCAACTCGCTTTCTTTTGAGCTGGCCGCAACACCGCAGGATGTCTTCAGGCCCTAATCTGGTTCTGGCACGGCACGCTGAGCCTTTGGTTAATTCCTCTTCCTGGTGGGAAATGAGAGTTAAATTTGCCCATCCAGACACCTCCAGGTAGTCTCTCATTGATTCTCGCTATTCCTGTTCATCTTCCGCAGAAATTGCAAACTGGGCCAAACAGGAGGTTAAAGGGACTGACTCTCCAAGTGGGGAGAGTGTTAGTAAGCGTCTGGAATGTTGCACCCGAGTACCAGGGTCCGAAAACTGAGACATATTTGAACACGTCTCCCGATCACATGGTTGATCATACTCTAGGTTCCACATGCATGTTTTAGCTGAAGGAAGAATACCTTACACCTGGGTAGTTGAAACCCGTGGAATGGGTACCATGCAATATGACTTCAAAGGGTCTTCATTTGCTCACGAACCTCTCCAGTCCTATCACTGCTGCGTTTATGCCCCTGTACACATGCTTGATTCTCTTTCGGAGACATAGCAATCCATAGGTTTTAAGATACTTACTAGTCAGGTACATTCTTAGGCGTTTAATATGCGGTGTTGAGTCCATTTCGTTGAGCAAGGACTAGCTCTTGTCTATTCCATATTTGGCTTAAGGAACTTTATCTGTGCTCATTTCAATCTCTGGTTTTATGCAGCACCCCAACTCACCTTTCCCCTTAAGCAAGCATAAGTTGGTTTTCTAAATTTGAGACCCTCTTCTGTTCTGTAATTCAGTTCCTGTGTAGCCAAGTTTACATTCCGTGTATTACTGATATCTTATGATGTTTCTTTTTCTGTGTGACTTATTTCAGTTAGAATCATCATACCTGAATCCACTCATTGTGCTGCTAAGGGCCTGATGACATAGATTTCATTGCTGAGTGATATTGCTTTGTAAGTAAATACCACAACTTCTTTATCCATTTTTCACTTTCTGCGATGTTGAACTTGTACTGTAAACGAGGTTCTTGTAAACAGAGCCGTCCCAAACTTCGGGGTGGCTGTGTCTTTTTGATTTTAATTTCCCTAAGCTATAGGACCATAAGTGGAAGTGCCCTAGGCTCTGTTGCTTTGTTTTTTCGATGTTTCAGGAAACACCATACACTTCTCCCGAGTGTCTGTTGGCAATTTACATCCCGCCCATCAGCATAACAAGGCTCCCAGTTCTCCATGGCCTGTCCTGCCTTTCTGGATTTTACACTTTTTTCAGATGGCCCTTTTGACCGGGGGGAAGTGAGCCTTCATTGTAGTGCAGATTTCCTTTGCAAGCTTGCTTGGTTGGCCAAAAAGGGCGTATGCGTTTTTTCCTGAATATATTCAGGAAAAAACGCATACGCCCTTTTTGGCCAAGTGCATCATTGTGGACGTTCTGCCTCTTTTCCTATGCTTTCAATGCAATTCCAGTCTACCTCCTGAAATCGGTTTCCTGCAATTCTGCCCCGCTTTCAAGTCCTCTTGGCAGCCTTACTTCAGTCTATTTTTGGACGATAGCTGTCATTTATAACTCTGCAGGTTTGTGAGTTACAGTGCCCCTGAGCTCCTTTCTTCAACTCGTTTTCTTGTGAGCTGGCTGCAACACCACTGGATGGCTTCAGGCCCTAATCTGGTTCCGGCACGGCATGCTGAGCCTTTGGTTATTTCCTCTTTCTGGTGGGAAATGAGAGTTAAATTTGCCCGTCCAGACACCTCCAGCTAGTCTCTCATTGGTTCTCCCTATTCCTGTTCATCTTCCGCAGAAATTGCAAACGGGGCCAAACAGGAGGTTAAAGGTGCTGACTCTCCAAGTGGGGAGAGTGTTAGTAAAGCGTCTGGAATGTTGCACCCGAGTACCAGGGGAGGAAAACTGAGACATATTTGAACACGTCTCCCGTTCACACGGTTGATCATACTCTGGGTTCCACATGCATGTTTTAGCTGAAGGAAGAATACCTTAAACCTGGAGAGTTGAGACCCGTGTAATGGGTACCATGCAATATGACTTCAAAGGGTCTTCATTTGCTCACCGAACCTCTCCAATCCTATCACTGCTGCGTTTATGCCCCTGTACACATGCTTGATTCTCTTTCGGAGACATAGCAATCCATAGGTTTTAAGATACTTACTAGTCAGGTACATTCTTTGGCGTTTAATATGGGGTGTTGAGTCCATTTCGTTGAGCAAGGAGTAGCTCTTGTCTATTCCATATTTGGCTTAAGGAACTTTATCTGTGCTCATTTCAATCTCTGGTTTTATGCAGCACCCCAACTCACCTTTCCCCTTAAGCAAGCATAAGTTGGTTTTCTAAATCTGAGACCCTGTTCTGTTTTGGAATGCAGTTTCTGTGTAGCCAAGTTTACATTCCGTGTATTACTGATATCTTATGATGTTTCTTTTTCTGTGTGACTTATTTCAGTTAGAATCATCGTACCTGAATCCACTCATTATGCTGCTACGGGCCTGATGACATAGATTTCATTGCTGAGTGATACTGCATTGTACGTAAGTACCACAAGTTCTTTATCCATTTTTCACTTTCTGTGATATTGAACTTGTACGGTAAACGAGGTTCTTGTAAACGGAGGCGTCCCAAACTTTGGGGTGGCTGTGTCTTTTTGATTTTAATTTCCCTAAGCTATAGGACCATAAGTGGAAGTGCCCTAGGCTCTGTTGCTTTGTTTCTTAGATGTTTCAGGAAACACCATACACTTCTCCTGAGTGTCTGTTGGCAATTTACATCCCGCCCATCAGCATAACAAGGCTCCCAGTTCTCCATGGCCTGTCCTGCCTTTCTGGATTTTACACTTTTTTCAGATGCCCCTTTTAACCGGGGAGAAGTGAGACTTCATTGTAGTGCAGATTTCCTTTGCAAGTTTGCTTGGTTGGCCAAAAAGGGCGTATGCGTTTTTTCCTGAATATATTCAGGAAAAAACGCATACGCCCTTTTTGGCCAAGTGCATCATTGTGGACGTTCTGCCTCTTTTCCTATGCTTTCAATGCAATTCCTGTCTACCTCCTGAAATCGGTTTCCTGCAATTCTGCCCTGCTTTCAAGTCCTCTTGGCAGCCTTACTTCAGTCTATTTTTGGACGATAGCTGTCATTTATAACTCTGCAGGTTTGTGAATTACAGTGCCCCTGAGCTCCTTTCTTCAACTCGCTTTCTTGTGACCTGGCCGCAACACCGCAGGATGTCTTCAGGCCCTAATCTGGTTCTGGCACGGCACGCTGAGCCTTTGGTTAATTCCTCTTCCTGGTGGGAAATGAGAGTTAAATTTGCCCATCCAGACACCTCCAGGTAGTCTCTCATTGATTCTCGCTATTCCTGTTCATCTTCCGCAGAAATTGCAAACGGGGCCAAACAGGAGGTTAAAGGTGCTGACTCTCCAAGTGGGGAGAGTGTTAGTAAAGCGTCTGGAATGTTGCACCCGAGTACCAGGGGAGGAAAACTGAGACATATTTGAACACGTCTCCCGTTCACACGGTTGATCATACTCTGGGTTCCACATGCATGTTTTAGCTGAAGGAAGAATACCTTAAACCTGGAGAGTTGAGACCCGTGTAATGGGTACCATGCAATATTACTTCAAAGGGTCTTCATTTGCTCACGAACCTCTCCAGTCCTATCACTGCTGCGTTTATGCCCCTGTACACATGCTTGATTCTCTTTCGGAGACATAGCAATCCATAGGTTTTAAGATACTTACTAGTCAGGTACATTCTTAGGCGTTTAATATGCGGTGTTGAGTCCATTTCGTTGAGCAAGGACTAGCTCTTGTCTATTCCATATTTGGCTTAAGGAACTTTATCTGTGCTCATTTCAATCTCTGGTTTTATGCTGCACCCCAACTCACCTTTCCCCTTAAGCAAGCATAAGTTGGTTTTCTAAATTTGAGACCCTCTTCTGTTCTGTAATTCAGTTCCTGTGTAGCCAAGTTTACATTCCGTGTATTACTGATATCTTATGATGTTTCTTTTTCTGTGTGACTTATTTCAGTTAGAATCATCATACCTGAATCCACTCATTGTGCTGCTAAGGGCCTCATGACATAGATTTCATTGCTGAGTGATATTGCTTTGTAAGTAAATACCACAACTTCTTTATCCATTTTTCACTTTCTGCGATGTTGAACTTGTACTGTAAACGAGGTTCTTGTAAACAGAGCCGTTCCAAACATTGGGGTGGCTGTGTCTTTTTGATTTTAATTTCCCTAAGCTATAGGACCATAAGTGGAAGTGCCCTAGGCTCTGTTGCTTTGTTTTTTCGATGTTTCAGGAAACACCATACACTTCTCCCGAGTGTCTGTTGGCAATTTACATCCCGCCCATCAGCATAACAAGGCTCCCAGTTCTCCATGGCCTGTCCTGCCTTTCTGGATTTTACACTTTTTTCAGATGGCCCTTTTGACCGGGGGGAAGTGAGACTTCATTGTAGTGCAGATTTCCTTTGCAAGCTTGCTTGGTTGGCCAAAAAGGGCGTATGCGTATTTTCCTGAATATATTCAGGAAAAAACGCATACGCCCTTTTTGGCCAAGTGCATCATTGTGGACGTTCTGCCTCTTTTCCTATGCTTTCAATGCAATTCCAGTCTACCTCCTGAAATCGGTTTCCTGCAATTCTGCCCCGCTTTCAAGTCCTCTTGGCAGCCTTACTTCAGTCTATTTTTGGACGATAGCTGTCATTTATAACTCTGCAGGTTTGTGAGTTACAGTGCCCCTGAGCTCCTTTCTTCAACTCGTTTTCTTGTGAGCTGGCTGCAACACCGCTGGATGGCTTCAGGCCCTAATCTGGTTCCGGCACGGCATGCTGAGCCTTTGGTTATTTCCTCTTTCTGGTGGGAAATGAGAGTTAAATTTGCCCGTCCAGACACCTCCAGCTAGTCTCTCATTGGTTCTCCCTATTCCTGTTCATCTTCCGCAGAAATTGCAAACGGGGCCAAACAGGAGGTTAAAGGTGCTGACTCTCCAAGTGGGGAGAGTGTTAGTTAAGCGTCTGGAATGTTGAACCCGAGTACCAGGGGAGGAAAACTGAGACATATTTGAACACGTCTCCCGTTCACATGGTTGATCATACTCTGGGTTCCACATGCATGTTTTAGCTGAAGGAAGAATACCTTAAACCTGGAGAGTTGAGACCCGTGTAATGGGTACCATGCAATATGACTTCAAAGGGTCTTCATTTGCTCACCGAACCTCTCCAATCCTATCACTGCTGCGTTTATGCCCCTGTACACATGCTTGATTCTCTTTCGGAGACATAGCAATCCATAGGTTTTAAGATACTTACTAGTCAGGTACATTCTTTGGCGTTTAATATGGGGTGTTGAGTCCATTTCGTTGAGCAAGGAGTAGCTCTTGTCTATTCCATATTTGGCTTAAGGAACTTTATCTGTGCTCATTTCAATCTCTGGTTTTATGCAGCACCCCAACTCACCTTTCCCCTTAAGCAAGCATAAGTTGGTTTTCTAAATTTGAGACCCTGTTCTGTTTTGGAATGCAGTTCCTGTGTAGCCAAGTTTACATTCCGTGTATTACTGATATCTTATGATGTTTCTTTTTCTGTGTGACTTATTTCAGTTAGAATCATCGTACCTGAATCCACTCATTATGCTGCTACGGGCCTGATGACATAGATTTCATTGCTGAGTGATACTGCATTGTACGTAAGTACCACAACTTCTTTATCCATTTTTCACTTTCTGTGATATTGAACTTGTACGGTAAACGAGGTTCTTGTAAACGGAGGCGTCCCAAACTTTGGGGTGGCTGTGTCTTTTTGATTTTAGTTTCCCTAAGCTATAGGACCATAAGTGGAAGTGCCCTAGGCTCTGTTGCTTTGTTTCTTAGATGTTTCAGGAAACACCATACACTTCTCCTGAGTGTCTGTTGGCAATTTACATCCCGCCCATCAGCATAACAAGGCTCCCAGTTCTCCATGGCCTGTCCTGCCTTTCTGGATTTTACACTTTTTTCAGATGCCCCTTTTAACCGGGGAGAAGTGAGACTTCATTGTAGTGCAGATTTCCTTTGCAAGTTTGCTTGGTTGGCCAAAAAGGGCGTATGCGTTTTTTCCTGAATATATTCAGGAAAAAACGCATACGCCCTTTTTGGCCAAGTGCATCATTGTGGACGTTCTGCCTCTTTTCCTATGCTTTCAATGCAATTCCAGTCTACCTCCTGAAATCGGTTTCCTGCAATTCTGCCCCGCTTTCAAGTCCTCTTGGCAGCCTTACTTCAGTCTATTTTTGGACGATAGCTGTCATTTATAACTCTGCAGGTTTGTGAATTACAGTGCCCCTGAGCTCCTTTCTTCAAGTCGCTTTCTTGTGACCTAGCCGCAACACCGCAGGATGTCTTCAGGCCCTAATCTGGTTCTGGCACGGCACGCTGAGCCTTTGGTTAATTCCTCTTCCTGGTGGGAAATGAGAGTTAAATTTGCCCATCCAGACACCTCCAGGTAGTCTCTCATTGATTCTCGCTATTCCTGTTCATCTTCCGCAGAAATTGCAAACTGGGCCAAACAGGAGGTTAAAGGGACTGACTCTCCAAGTGGGGAGAGTGTTAGTAAGCGTCTGGAATGTTGCACCCGAGTACCAGGGTCCGAAAACTGAGACATATTTGAACACGTCTCCCGATCACATGGTTGATCATACTCTAGGTTCCACATGCATGTTTTAGCTGAAGGAAGAATACCTTAAACCTGGGTAGTTGAAACCCGTGGAATGGGTACCATGCAATATGACTTCAAAGGGTCTTCATTTGCTCACGAACCTCTCCAGTCCTATCACTGCTGCGTTTATGCCCCTGTACACATGCTTGATTCTCTTTCGGAGACATAGCAATCCATAGGTTTTAAGATACTTACTAGTCAGGTACATTCTTAGGCATTTAATATGCGGTGTTGAGTCCATTTCGTTGAGCAAGGACTAGCTCTTGTCTATTCCATATTGGGCTTAAGGAACTTTATCTGTGCTCATTTCAATCTCTGGTTTTATGCAGCACCCCAACTCACCTTTCCCCTTAAGCAAGCATAAGTTGGTTTTCTAAATTTGAGACCCTGTTCTGTTCTGTAATTCAGTTCCTGTGTAGCCAAGTTTACATTCCGTGTATTACTGATATCTTATGATGTTTCTTTTTCTGTGTGACTTATTTCAGTTAGAATCATCATACCTGAATCCACTCATTGTGCTGCTAAGGGCCTGATGACATAGATTTCATTGCTGAGTGATATTGCTTTGTAAGTAAATACCACAACTTCTTTATCCATTTTTCACTTTCTGCGATGTTGAACTTGTACTGTAAACGAGGTTCTTGTAAACAGAGCTGTCCCAAACTTTGGGGTGGCTGTGTCTTTTTGATTTTAATTTCCCTAAGCTATAGGACCATAAGTGGAAGTGCCCTAGGCTCTGTTGCTTTGTTTTTTCGATGTTTCAGGAAACACCATACACTTCTCCCGAGTGTCTGTTGGCAATTTTCATCCCGCCCATCGGCATAACAAGGCTCCCAGTTCTCCATGGCCTTTCCTGCCTTTCTGGATTTTACACTTTTTTCAGATGGCCCTTTTGACCGGGGGGAAGTGAGACTTCATTGTAGTGCAGATTTCCTTTGCAAGCTTGCTTGGTTGGCCAAAAAGGACATATGCGTTTTTTCCTGAATATATTCAGGAAAAAACGCATATGCCCTTTTTGGCCAAGTGCATCATTGTGGACGTTCTGCCTCTTTTCCTATGCTTTCAATGCAATTCCAGTCTACCTCCTGAAATCGGTTTCCTGCAATTCTGCCCCACTTTCAAGTCCTCTTGGCAGCCTTACTTCAGTCTATTTTTGGACGATAGCTGTCATTTATAACTCTGCAGGTTTGTGAGTTACAGTGCCCCTGAGCTCCTTTCTTCAACTCGTTTTCTTGTGAGCTGGCTGCAACACCACTGGATGGCTTCAGGCCCTAATCTGGTTCCGGCACGGCATGCTGAGCCTTTGGTTATTTCCTCTTTCTGGTGGGAAATGAGAGTTAAATTTGCCCGTCCAGACACCTCCAGCTAGTCTCTCATTGGTTCTCCCTATTCCTGTTCATCTTCCACAGAAATTGCAAACGGGGCCAAACAGGAGGTTAAAGGTGCTGACTCTCCAAGTGGGGAGAGTGTTAGTAAAGCGTCTGGAATGTTGCACCCGAGTACCAGGGGAGGAAAACTGAGACATATTTGAACACGTCTCCCGTTCACACGGTTGATCATACTCTGGGTTCCACATGCATGTTTTAGCTGAAGGAAGAATACCTTAAACCTGGAGAGTTGAGACCCATGTAATGGGTACCATGCAATATGACTTCAAAGGGTCTTCATTTGCTCACCGAACCTCTCCAATCCTATCACTGCTGCGTTTATGCCCCTGTACACACGCTTGATTCTCTTTTGGAGACATAGCAATCCATAGGTTTTAAGATACTTACTAGTCAGGTACATTCTTAGGCGTTTAATATGGGGTGTTGAGTCCATTTCGTTGAGCAAGGAGTAGCTCTTGTCTATTCCATATTTGGCTTAAGGAACTTTATCTGTGCTCATTTCAATCTCTGGTTTTATGCAGCACCCCAACTCACCTTCCCCTTAAGCAAGCATACGTTGTTTTTCTAAACTTGAGACACTGTTCTGTTTTGTAATTCAGTTCATGTGTAGCCAAGTTCACATTCTGTGTATTAGTGATACCTTATGATGTTTCTTTTCTGTGTGACTTATTTCAGTTCGAATCATCATACCTGAATCCACTCATTATGCTGCTACGGGCCTGATGACATAGATTTCATTGCTGAGTGATATTGCATTGTACGTAAGTACCACAAGTTCTTTATCCATTTTTCACTTTCTGCGATATTGAACTTGTACCGTAAACGAGGTTCTTGTAAACAGAGCCGTCCCAAACTTTGGGCTGGCTGTGTCTTTTTGATTTTAATTTCCCTAAGCTATAGGACCATAAGTGGAAGTGCCCTAGGTTCTGTTGCTTTGTTTTTTAGATGTTTCAGGAAACACCATACACTTCTCCAGAGTGGCTGTTGGCAATTTACATCCCGCCCATCAGCATAAGAAGGCTCCCAGTTCTCCATGGCCTGTCGTGCCTTTATGGATTTTACACTTTTTTCAGATGGCCCTTTTGACCAGGTGGAAATGAGACTTCATTGTAGTGCAGATTTCCTTTGCAAGCTTGCTTGGTTGGCCAAAAAGTGCGTATGCGTTTTTTCCTGAATATATTCAGGAAAAAACACATACGCCCTTTTTGGCCAAGTGCATCATTGTCGAGTTTCTGACTCTCTTCATATGCTTTCAATGCAATTCCAGTCTACCTCCTGAAATCGGTTTCCTGCAATTCTGCCTTGCTTTCAATGCCTCTTCATAGCCTTACCTCAATATATTTTTTAAAAATAGTTGGCCTTTATAACTCTGCAGGTTTTTGAATTGCAGTGGCCCTTAGCTCCATTTTTTAGCTCTTATTTTTGTGGTATTGCCCCATAACCACAGGATTCCTTGAAGCCCTATTTTTCTTCTGGGGCACCTGCTGTGCCTTTGGTTAATTCTTCTTACTGATGTGATATTAGAGTGACATGTGCCCATTGAAACCGCTACAGCTAGTTTCTCACTGGTTCCCCCTATTCCCATTCATCCTCTGCACTAACTGCAGACTGTGCGATACCAGAACTTAGAGGCATTGACTCCATGTGGGGATGTTGTTAGTAAAGTGGCTGGAATGTCGATCCGGAGCCCCAGGAGAGGAAAAATGAGGTGCGTTTTAGAAACCTTTCCCGATCATATGGTATACCAGTCGCTGGGTTTCCCAAGCATGGTTTAGCTGTAGGAAGATTCCCTTCAACCTGGAGTGTTGGGACCCTTGGACTGAGTAGCATGAAGTATTGCATTAAACTTTCGGCAGTTGCTCACCAAAGCTCACCAATCCTGTCAGCCCCAAGTGTCCAGCCTTATGTCTTATCCAGCTGTGGGTTTATATGTGGTCAATCCAGGTTGCATCACAGCCCCTGAGCGAATTTTGTAAGAATTTTTCTCTCTTTCATTGTTTCAGCGTTTTGTTTTTAAAATTTATTTCTATAATGGGGTTTAGCTCCTTTTCACTGCTGTGTTTGTGCCGCTCTGCACACACTTGATTCCCTTATGGAGATATATCAATACATGGGTTTTAAGATTCTTATTCCTCAGATATATTTCTCTGCGGTGTATAGGGTGTGTTGAGGCCTGTTCATTGAGCAAGGTGTAGATCTTGTCTAATACCTATTTGGTTTATTGAACGGTATCTGTGCTAATTTCAAACTCTGGTTTTATGCATCACCCCACCTCTCCTTTCCCCTTAAGCTGACATAAGTGTGTTTTCTAAATGTGAGACACTGTTCTGTTCTGTAATTCATTTCTTGTGCAGCCATATTTACCCTCCCTCTATAAGTGATATCTTATGATATGTTTCTTTTTCTGTTTGACTTATTTCAAGTAGTATTATCGGACCTAAATCCACTCTTTATCCTTCTACTAGCCTTATTACATTGATTTCATGGTGAAGAGATATTCCATTGTACATAAGTACCACATCTTCTTTATCCATTGTTCTCTTTCCTGGGATATTTAAGGTGTACTGAAGTTGAGGTTCTTGTAAACAGAGTAGCCCTAAACTGTGGTGTGCTTGTGTCTTGTTGATTTTTAGACTTCCCTAGATATACTCCCATGATTGGAAGTGTCCTATGCTCTGTAGCTCTGTTTTTTAGATGATTTAGGAACCACCATACACTTCTCCAGAGTGGCTCTCGGCAGTTCACACACTGCCCATCAGCGTATAAAGGCTCCCTGTTCTCCATGGCCTGTCCTGCATTTCTGGTTTTTACAATTTTTTAGGATGGCCCTTTTGACCGGTGGGAAGTGAGACTTCTTTGTTGTGCACATTTGCATTGCTTGCTTGCTTCGTTGCCCATAAAGTGCGTATGCGTTTTTTCCTGGATATAATCAGGAAAAAACGCATACGCCCTTTTGGGCCAACTGCATCATTGTCGAAATTCTGCCGCTTTTCATGTGCGTTAAAGACGAGTCCAATCTATCTCTTGAAATCTGTTTCTTGCAATTCTGTCTTGCATTCAGATCCTCTTCTTTGCCTTACCTCAACATATTTTTGGACGTTAGTTTTCATTTATAACTCTGCAGGTTTGTGAATTGCAGTGACCCTGAGCTCCATTTTTTAAGTTGCTCTTTTGTGAGCTGGCCTCAAACCCACAGGATTGCTTCAGGCCCTATTTTGGCTCCAGCGAGGCAGGCTGAGCCTTTCTTTAATTCTTATTCTTAATGGGAAATTAGAGTGATATGTGCCCGTCCAAACCCCTACAACTCTTCTCTCATTGGTTCCCCCTCTTCCCGTTCATCCTCCTCACAATTTGCAAAATGTGTGAAACAGAAGTTTAAATGTGCTGATTCTCCAAGTGGGGAGATTCTAAGTAGCGTGGCTGGAATGGTGAACAGGAGCACCAGGAGAGGATAAATGAGGTGCATTTTAGACACATCTCCCGATCACATGGTGTACAGTCCTCTGGGTTTTCCATGCATGTTTTAGCTGTAGGAAGATCCCTTGAACCTGCAGATTTGGGACCCATTGAATGGGTACCAGGTAGTATTACTTTAAAGGGTGTGCATTTCCTCACCCAACCTCACATTTCTCTTAGTGCAAACAGTTTCCAGCCTTATGTCTCATCCTGCTGTGGGTCTAGATGTGTTCAATCCATGTTGCATCACCGTCCCTGAGGAAAAGTTGTAAGAGGTTTTCTCTGTCTCTCTGTCGTTTATTTTTTTCAATTTATTACTATATTGGTTACAGCTGATTTTCAAAGCTCTGTTTCTTGCTGCTGTACATCCACTTGATTCACGTACAGAGAGACATCAATAAATTCTTTTTCAGATTCTTACCAGTCGTATATATTCTTTTCCGGTGACTTGAGTGTGCTGAGTGCAGTTCTTTTAGCTACCGTGTAGGCCTTGTTGATTATCAGTTTGGTATTTGGAATGGTATCTTTGCTAATTTCAACCTCCTGGATGATGCCTCACCCCTCCCCACCTTTCCCGTTTAGCAGCCTTATGCGTGTTTTCTACATATTTGACTATGTTTTTGTTTTGTAATTTATTTCATGTGTAGCCATTTTGGATTCCACCTTTAAGTGATATCTTATGATATGTGTCTTTTTCTTTTTGAATTCTGTCACTTAGAATGATCATACGTAACTCCTCCGGAGTCGTTACAACTGGCCATATTTCATTGATTTCCAGGCTGAATAATATTCCACTCTACCTAAGTACCACATCTCTATCCATTTTTTCCCTCCAGAGACATTTAAGTTATATCCTAGTCGAGGATCTTTTAAACAGAGAGGGGGTAAACATTGGGGTGCCTGTGTCCTCTCGATTTTTGTTTTTCCCAAGATATACGCCCATGAGTGCAAGTGCCCTATGCTCTGTAGCTCATTTTTTAGATGCTTTAGTAAACACAATACACTTCTCCAGAATGGCCGTTGGCAATATACATTTCCACTATAAGTCTCACAGGGCTCCCTCTTCTCGTTGCCCTGTCCTGCATTTCTGTTGTTTACGCTTTATGAGGATGGCTCTTCTGACTGATGCGAAGTGATATCTTTTGTAGTATTGACTTCCAGTGCCCACCTGTTTGGTTGGCTAAAAAAGTGTATGCCCTTTTCTTGAATATATACAGAAAAGAACGCATACACCCTTTTTGGCCAACTGCAATGTTGGCAATGTTCAGCTCCTTTTCTTGTGCTTAATGGCGAGTCCTTTCTACCTCCTCAAATCCCTTTCCTGCCATTCTCCCTTGCTTACAAGTCCTTTTCTCTGACTTTCCTCAAGACATTTTTCAGTGATGGATATTTTCAACTCTGCAGTTTTGTGAATTTTACTGCCCCTGAGTTCCATTGTTCAACTCGTGTTTATGGGAACTGGCCACAAAGCAGCGGGATTTCCTCAAGCCCTATACTGTTTCCATGGGCAACCCTAGCCTTTGGTCAATTCGTCTTCCTGATTGGAAATTAGAGTGACATGTGCCTGTCTGAACACCTAGGACTTGTCTCTCATTGTTCCTCATCCTTCCGCTTCATCCTCTGGACAAATTCCAAACTGTACGCAACAGGATGTTGACAGTGCTGACATCTCCAAGTGGGGAGACTGTTAGTAAAGACGCTGGAGGGGTGAACCCGAGCACCAGGAGATGAGGAGATGAGATGCCTTTTCCAAACTCTTCCCGATCAGATGGTATACCATCCTCTGGGTGTGACAGACATGTTTTAGCAGTAGGAAGAGTCCCATTCATGTAAGGAGAACACCAGGGCTTTTTCAAAATCAGTGTCTCCCCGAAACCCAAACTGGGGAAGTTTTTAAGCTACGGCTACACATATGTTCATTAAGGGCCTTGGGAAGTAGGCAGAGTCCAAACTTTAGATGATTGAAGTCTTCAGGGTCAGAAGCACTCACCACCAGCTTCCCTTAGGCTACACTTTAACTGTCATTGATAGATGATGTCAATAAAAATATCTATTCTTTTTCAGATTATTTCCCCTTATAGGTTATTGCAAAATGTTGAGTGTAGTTCCCTGTGCTATACAGTAGTTCCTTGTTGATGATCTATTTTATACATAGCAGTGTGTATGTGTTCATTCCAAACTGTTAATTTATCCCTCCTCCCACCTTTCCCCTTTGGTAATAATAAATTATAAGATTTTATACTTCTCAGAAATGGGGGAGCTGAAAGAGAGGTATCATTTTCAATGGAAAAGCATTTAAAACAAGATTGAAGGTTTAACCAAGATTATTAGCTGTACATCCTTGGAAAGAAATCACTTCGTTTCTCTAATATTGACCTGACAAATAAGACAAACCTTTTCACTGAACTTGCTTATAAAAAGTGATGGAAATATCAAATGGAAGTGTTAAAAACATCTTATTTTACCCGAGCCTTATACACTGTTCTATGTTAACTACAGTTTGGCTCACACATCTGTTCATTGAGGTTACAATAGTCTCAATTTCTGTTACTGATCCTCCAGAGTGGACCCCAACAAGTGTCCCCCTGCCCAGTGTCATTGGGGCCAACAGATCGAGACTGAGTTTGGTTCACAAGCAAAGGAAACTTTATATTTTGATCAGAGAATGGAGAGGTGAGAGCATGCACTACCCCGTGGGCTGTGGGCTGGGCTGCTGTGTAGAGATCCTGTCAGAGTCAGTGGGAGGGAGGGAGGCGGCGGAGCTCTCGAGGGCTGGGTTGGCTGTAGCTCAGGCTCTATATCGTGGAGTCTGCACTGGGCCCAGGAGCTGAGGTGTCGACCCAGCCATTCTGCACTAGGAAATCTGGTCTGAAGTGCCGGGTGTGGAACCTCTGCATGCGGGACCCTAGGAGCACGTGAAATTAGACAAAGCACAAAGGATAAAAAAGGTTAGACTTGACTTTATTGCCCAGATTCTATTTTTATCTCCCAGGGATTTTTAATGGGCTTTGCTGGGGACAAACCCCTCCTCTGCCTTTTGTCCCGTTCCTCATTCTTGGAGTGCTGAGGGTGCAGACCCTTCTTCTGTAACTGCTGAGTGCTGAGTTGGGAGCCCTCATACCCTGGGGCGAGGGTCAGAGCTTCTCCCCAGCAGCCTCCCGGTGACGTTGATTGTCCCCAGGACCCCTGCCTCCCTGCTCGTCCACCTGAGCACCAGCATTGGAAGTGTTATAGATTCTAATGACCTTTAAGGGTCCAGGAAAGAGATGTGCAGAGACGCTGTGGGGGCCGGTTTCACCCCGCCCCACATTTGTTCGGCCACCTTAGGCTGACCGTCTCTGCCAGCCTAGATGCTCTGACCAGTAGTCTGCGCTTTCTTCAGTTAGGCCCCTGAATTAACGTACAAACAGCACCAGGTGTCAGAGCCCTGCCCGCTCAACTCCCAGACAGTCCAGGGTCAGTGGTGATCAAGGACCATGATGGCTACTGAGTCAACAGCCTTTTGAAGTAAACAGGAGTCCAGCCGGTCTTATTGGCCACCATCATCACGGTGTCTGTAGGCTTTTCTATGGTGACAGTGTGGTATACTGTTCCCCCGCCAAGATTATTAGCTCCCCTCTGGGTGCAGTAAGTCCTGCAAGCAGTAGTCTACTCTTTTGGGACACACTCTTGTTGTTTTATGAGAGAAACTCCAGGTCAAGTGATGTTCACACGAGTCGTCATGGTGCCCTGTTGCCCCCGGTTATCTCTCTGGATGTTGGAGTTGGAGGGCCTCCTCACTCGAGGTCGGTGTGCCCACGGAGCGAACCCTGCAACTTCAGGGCATGGTTGGTGGTTAGGATCACCACGTGGGGTCCTTTTCCCTTAGGAGGGAGGTGGCCTTTTGGGCTGCTGATTTCCAGGTTTTTAGATACCGCCAGTATCTTGGCCAGATGTGGCAGTGGGCCAAGCCCCTTAGTGACCGTAGTTTATCCTACCTGGATGGCATTCTTGCATTGTTCCATTTCAAGTGGTCCCAGTTTTTGCACTAATTCTCCAATGGCGATTCACCTTTCACCGGGAATGTAAAGGTCAAAGGGTTTAGCTAAATTAGGGAGTTCCAGGGCAAGGGTCTGAATTGACTGCTCTTTCCATTCTTGAAAGGCCACTTCTGGATTCTATTCAAAAGGATCATCATCTTTTCCTTTCAGTGTTTCATATAGAGGCCCAGCTAGTAGACTGTAGCTAGGGATCCAGAAGCAGCAAACCCTGGCCTCCCCAGGAACCCCTAAGCTGTCTTCTAGTTTTAGAAAGGGGTAAGGCTGAAAATGGTTTCTTCCCTTTCCTGGGATGGGCTTCTCTGACCTTCTGTGAGAATGAAGCCCAGGCAGGTCACCGCAGTCTGTGATATTTGAGCTTTTTCTTGGACAACTTCTATCCTTTATTGGCTTGGTAGTTCAGAGGCCTCCTTAGTAGGGCTGGTGATCAGAATGTCGTCTGCATATTGAAGGAGGGTTTCCTTTTCCAGAGGTAGAACTTTTAGGTCTTTAGCTAAGCTTTCCCCAAAGATGGTGTGGGAATTTTTGCACCCTTGGGGCCAGACGGCCCGGAAGTATTGTTTTAGTTGTATGTTGAGTCCTGCCACTCACAAGCCAAAATTTCTTGTGACTCTGGGACTAATGGAATACAAAAGAAGGCATCATTGAAGACTAATACAGAATACCATGTCCTGGTGGTTGGTAGAATGACCAGCAGGGTGTAGGAATTAGGAGCAACTGGAGGTATATCCTCGGTGGCTTCACTGACTGTCCTGACATCCTTTACCAGGTCCCCAGTGGCCCATGGGGCTCTCGTGGTCAGACCAATCCCAGAATATGGAGCTCACCTGGGCAGGTACCCCACCCCCACCCCAGCCCACGGGGCTCTCGTGGTCAGGCCCCTCCCAGGATACAGAGCTACCCTTGCAGGTACCGTGGCAGGGCTGGGCACACAGGAACCGTGCACATAGCCCTCATTGCAGAGCACCCCCAGCTCACCTGTCGCTCAGAGCTGACACAGAGCACCTCAGAGCAGGACTTGAACTAACAAACAGCAGCTGCGACAGGTCTGTGACCCTGGGCATCACTCCGTGAGGCCTCCCTCCACCTGGTCTTCCAGAGACTTCCACTGCACCCGGGGCACCAGGCCTCTGTCTCCAACCACCACCCACCCCTCCTCTCCCTGACTCCTGGGTTCCTCTCATTAGGAGAGGGTTTTCTTGAAGTTGTCTCCCACTCATGGGCCAGATAAAATGATTAGAAAACAAGCCAAAGCTGCAGCCCCTTGTCTATCCTGACTCTCAGGAGCCCACACCTGTTCCTTGGACCTGGCCGGTTCAGCAAGTTCCATTTTCTGCAACTGTGAGCCCCTGAGGGGTGATGATTGGCTGACCTGGGCAGCCTTACCGTGCCGGCCAGCCCTCCCCAGGTGTGCCTGGGTTGAGATCAATATAAATACCACTCCAGACAGCAAGAGCCCCTGCAGCCGTGCCTGACGCCATTTTCTCTGCCCTGTCAGCAGTCTCGGGGCTGGGCTGGTGGGAGGGAGTGAGAGGCCACAGCTTTGTGGGTGGCCCAGTGTGAGTGGGGCTCTGCTGGACTTTCTGCAGCAGTTGCCAGGCTGCCACCTGCTAAAGAAGAGGATGTGTCACCCATACCTGCTGCTGGAATTTCTCCCTGGGCAGAGGTGAGGAAGGAAAAAAGCAGTGGGGGCAGGGACAGGACGGGTATCTCAGGCAGGGAAATGGAAATCTTCCAGAAGAGCACCCAGGGCCAGGACCATCCTGGCTGGCCTGCAGGCACCAAGTCGGCCGGCATGCTGTCACTCGTGTGGCTCTATGGCCCTTCCTCTAGGCTTTCAAGTCCTTGTATATATTCAGGTGTTTTACCTGGGACGGGTGGGAATAGTTCAGCAGCAACTGGCCTGGGGCTCAGCTCACGTTTACTCACAGATGCCTCGGCACGGTGCCCCAGCTTTGCAATGAGGACGCTTGTTGCGTGGGGGCTGCTGGCTGAATGGGAGACGATTCCCCACCACTGACCAACTTCAGAATTGTTTACAACTGGAGCAAGTGCCCTGATACGGTTTTCCTCTGTGTAACTGGTGGGTTCTGTGTTTTTTTTCTCTTTTTCGTTTTTGGTTCAAGGTAGATTTTATTCCTCTTTTTTGTATTTACAGATATAAGCATGGAAATAATTTATTCATATAAATACATGTATGTGCAGGGAATAATTGTTTTTTCTGTTTTATTTTTTAAATTTTACTTCTTTTTAATTTTGAATTTTATTTTATATTTTTATACAGCAGGTTCTTATTGGTTATCTATTTTATACATATAAATGTATACATGCCAATCCCAGTCTCTCAACTCCTCCCACCACCACCCCCCCAACAGCTTTCCCCCCTTGTTGTCCATACGTTTGTTGTCTACATCTGTTGCTCTATTTATGCCTTGCAAAATGGTTAATCTGTACAGTTTTTCTAGGTTCCACATATATGCATGAATATACAAGATTTGTTTTTCTCTTTCTGACTTACTTCACTCTGTATGACAGTCTCTAGATCCATCGACGTCTCTACAAATGACCCAATTTCATTCCTTTTCATGGCTTAGTAATATTCCATTTTATATATGTACCACAGCTTTATTATTCGTCTGTCTGTGGGCATTTAGGTTGCTTCCATTACCTCGATATTGTAAATAGTGATGCAATGAACATTGCGGTGAATGACTCATTTTGATTTATGGTTTTGTCTGGGTATATGTCCAGTACTGGGATTGCTGTATCATATGGTAATTCTATTGTTAGTTTCTTAAGAAATTCCATATTGTTCTCCATAATGACTGTATCAATTTATATTCCCAACAATAGTGGAAGAGGGTTCCTTTTCTCCACACCATTTCCAGCATTTTTTGTTTGTAGATTTTCAATGATGCCTATTCTACCAGGTGTGAGGTGATACCTCATTGTTGAATCCATTTCGTTGAGCAAGGGGTAGCTCTTGTCTATTACATATTTGGCTTATGGAACGGTATTTGTGCTAATTTCAAACTCTGCTTTTATGCAGCACCCCAACTCACCTTCCCCCTTAAGCAGGCATAAGTTGGTTTTCTAAACTTGAGACCCTGTTCTGTTTTGTAATTCAGTTCATGTGTAGCCAAGTTCACATTCCGTGTATTAGTGATACCTTATGATGTTTCTTTTTCTGTGTGACTTATTTCACTTAGAATCATCGTGCCTCAATGCACTCATTATGCTGGTACGGGCCTGGTGACATAGATTTCATTGCTGAGTGGTATTCTGTTGTACATAAGTACCGCAACTTCTTTATCCATTATTTGCTCTCTGGGATATTTAACTTGTGCCGTAGAAGAGATTTCTGTAAAAAGAGCCATCCCAAATTTTGGGGTTGCTGTGTCTTTTTGATATTAATTTCCCTAAGCTATAGGACCATAAGTGGCAGTGCCCTAGGCTCTGTTGCTTTGTTTTTTAGATGTTTCAGGAAACACCATACACTTCTCCCGAGTGTCTGTTGGCAATTTACATCCCGCCCATCAGCATAACAAGGCTCCCAGTTCTCCATGGCCTGTCCTGCCTTTCTGGATTTTACACTTTTTTCAGATGGCCCTTTTGACCGGGGGAAGTGAGACTTCATTGTAGTGCAGATTTCCTTTGCAAGCTTGCTTGGTTGGCCAAAAAGGGCGTATGCGTTTTTTCCTGAATAAATTCAGGAAAAAACGCATACGCCCTTTATGGCCAAGTGCATCATTGTGGACGTTCTGCCTCTTTTCCTATGCTTTCAATGCAATTCCAGTCTACCTCCTGAAATTGGTTTCCTGCAATTCTGCCCCGCTTTCAAGTCCTCTTGGCAGCCTTACTTCAGTCTATTTTTGGACGATAGCTGTCATTTATAACTCTGCAGGTTTGTGAATTACAGTGCCCCTGAGCTCCTTTCTTCAACTCGCTTTCTTGTGACCTGGCCGCAACACCGCAGGATGGCTTCAGGCCCTAATCTGGTTCCGGTACGGCACGCTGAGCCTTTGGTTATTTCCTCTTCCTGGTGGGAAATGAGAGTTAAATTTGCCCGTCCAGACACCTCCAGCTAGCCTCTCATTGGTTCTCGCTATTCCTGTTCATCTTCCGCAGAAATTGCAAACTGGGCCAAACAGGAGGTTAAAGGCGCTGACTCTCCAAGTGGGGAGAGTGTTAGTAAACCATCTGGAATGTTGCACCCGAGTACCAGGGGAGGAAAACTGAGACATATTTGAACACGTCTCCCGTTCACATGGTTGATCATACTTGGGTTCCACATGCATGTTTTAGCTGAAGGAAGAATACCTTAAACCTGGAGAGTTGAGACCCGTGGAATGGGTACCATGCAATATGACTTCAAAGGGTCTTCATTTGCTCACCGAACCTCTCCAATCCTATCACTGCTGCGTTTATGCCCCTGTACACACGCTTGATTCTCTTTTGGAGACATAGCAATCCATAGGTTTTACGATACTTACTAGTCAGGTACATTAGGCGTTTAATATGCGGTGTTGAGTCCATTTCGTTGAGCAAGGAGTAGCTCTTGTCTATTCCATATTTGACTTAAGGAACTTTATCTGTGCTCATTTCAATCTCTGGTTTTATGCAGCACCCCAACTCACCTTTACCCTTAAGCAAGCATAAGTTGGTTTTCTAAATTTGAGACCCTGTTCTGTTCTGTAATTCAGTTCCTGTGTAGCCAAGTTTACATTCCGTGTATTACTGATATCTTATGATGTTTCTTTTTCTGTGTGACTTACTTCAGTTAGAATCATCATACCTGAATCCACTCATTGTGCTGCTAAGGGCCTGATGACATAGATTTCATTGCTGAGTGATATTGCTTTGTAAGTAAATACCACAACTTCTTTATCCATTTTTCACTTTCTGCGATGTTGAACTTGTACTGTAAACGAGGTTCTTGTAAACAGAGCCGTTCCAAACTTTGGGGTGGCTGTGTCTTTTTGATTTTAATTTCCCTAAGCTATAGGACCATAAGTGGAAGTGCCCTAGGTTCTGTTGCTTTGTTTTTTAGATGTTTCAGGAAACACCATACACTTCTCCGGAGTGGTTGTTGGCAATTTACATCCCGCCCATCAGCATAACAAGGCTCCCAGTTCTCCATGGCCTTTCCTGCCTTTCTGGATTTTACACTTTTTTCAGATGGCCCTTTTGACCGGGGGGAAGTGAGACTTCATTGTAGTGCAGATTTCCTTTGCAAGCTTGCTTGGTTGGCCAAAAAGGGCGTATGCGTTTTTTCCTGAATATATTCAGGAAAAAACGCATACGCCCTTTTTGGCCAAGTGCATCATTGTGGACGTTCTGCCTCTTTTCCTATGCTTTCAATGCAATTCCAGTCTACCTCCTGAAATCGGTTTCCTGCAATTCTGCCCCGCTTTCAAGTCCTCTTGGCAGCCTTACTTCAGTCTATTTTTGGACGATAGCTGTCATTTATAACTCTGCAGGTTTGTGAATTACAGTGCCCCTGAGCTCCTTTCTTCAACTCGCTTTCTTGTGACCTGGCCGCAACACCGCAGGATGGCTTCAGGCCCTAATCTGGTTCCGGTACGGCATGCTGAGCCTTTGGTTATTTCCTCTTCCTGTTGGGAAATGAGAGTTAAATTTGTCCGTCCAGACACCTCCAGCTAGCCTCTCATTGGTTCTCGCTATTCCTGTTCATCTTCCGCAGAAATTGCAAACTGGGCCAAACAGGAGGTTAAAGGCGCTGACTCTCCAAGTGGGGAGAGTGTTAGTAAAGCGTCTGGAATGTTGCACCCGAGTACCAGGGGAGGAAAACTGAGACATATTTGAACACGTCTCCCGATCACATGGTTGATCATACTCTGGGTTCCACATGCATGTTTTAGCTGAAGGAAGAATACCTAAAACCTGGGTAGTTGAAACCCGTGGAATGGGTACCATGCAATATGACTTCAAAGGGTCTTCATTTGCTCACCGAACCTCTCCAATCCTATCACTGCTGCGTTTATGCCCCTGTACACATGCTTGATTCTCTTTCGGAGACATAGCAATCTATAGGTTTTAAGATACTTACTAGTCAGGTACATTCTTAGGCGTTTAATATGCGGTGTTGAGTCCATTTCGTTGAGCAAGGAGTAGCTCTTGTCTATTCCATATTTGGCTTAAGGAACTTTATCTGTGCTCATTTCAATCTCTGGTTTTATGCAGCACCCCAACTCACCTTTCCCCTTAAGCAAGCATAAGTTGGTTTTCTAAATTTGAGACACTGTTCTGTTCTGTAATTCAGTTCCTGTGTAGCCAAGTTTCCATTCCGTGTATTACTGATATCTTATGATGTTTCTTTTTCTGTGTGACTTATTTCAGTTAGAATCATCATACCTGAATCCACTCATTGTGCTGCTAAGGGCCTGATGACACAGATTTCATTGCTGAGTGATATTGCTTTGTAAGTAATTACCACAACTTCTTTATCCATTTTTCACTTTCTGCGATGTTGAACTTGTACTGTAAACGAGGTTCTTGTAAACAGAGCCGTTCCAAACTTTGGGGTGGCTGTGTCTTTTTGATTTTAATTTCCCTAAGCTATAGGACCATAAGTGGAAGTGCCCTAGGTTCTGTTGCTTTGTTTTTTAGATGTTTCAGGAAACACCATACACTTCTCCCGAGTGGTTGTTGGCAATTTACATCCCGCCCATCAGCATAACAAGGCTCCCAGTTCTCCATGGCCTGTCCTGCCTTTCTGGATTTTACACTTTTTTCAGATGGCCCTTTTGACCGGGGGGAAGTGAGACTTCATTGTAGTGCAGATTTCCTTTGCAAGCTTGCTTGGTTGGCCAAAAAGGGCGTATGCGTTTTTTCCTGAATATATTCAGGAAAAAACGCATACGTCCTTTTTGGCCAAGTGCATCATTGTGGACGTTCTGCCTCTTTTCCTATGCTTTCAATGCAATTCCAGTCTACCTCCTGAAATCGGTTTCCTGCAATTCTGCCCCGCTTTCAAGTCCTCTTGGCAGCCTTACTTCAGTCTATTTTTGGACGATAGCTGTCATTTATAACTCTGCAGGTTTGTGAATTACAGTGCCCCTGAGCTCCTTTCTTCAACTCGCTTTTTTGTGACCTGGCCGCAACACCGCAGGATGGCTTCAGGCCCTAATCTGGTTCCGGTACGGCACGCTGAGCCTTTGGTTATTTCCTCTTCCTGGTGGGAAATGAGAGTTAAATTTGCCCGTCCAGACACCTCCAGCTAGTCTCTCATTGGTTCTCGCTATTCCTGTTCATCTTCCGCAGAAATTGCAAACTGTGCCAAACAGGAGGTTAAAGGCGCTGACTCTCCAAGTGGGGAGAGTGTTAGTAAAGCGTCTGGAATGTTGCACCCGAGTACCAGGGGAGGAAAACTGAGACATATTTGAACACGTCTCCCGATCACATGGTTGATCATACTCTGGGTTCCACATGCATGTTTTAGCTGAAGGAAGAATACCTAAATCCTGGGTAGTTGAAACCCGTGGAATGGGTACCATGCAATATGACTTCAAAGGGTCTTCATTTGCTCACCGAACCTCTCCAATCCTATCACTGCTGCGTTTATGCCCCTGTACACATGCTTGATTCTCTTTCGGAGACATAGCAATCCATAGGTTTTAAGATACTTACTAGTCAGGTACATTCTTAGGCGTTTAATATGCGGTGTTGAGTCCATTTCGTTGAGCAAGGAGTAGCTCTTGTCTATTCCATATTTGGCTTAAGGAACTTTATCTGTGCTCATTTCAATCTCTGGTTTTATGCAGCACCACAACTCACCTTTACCCTTAAGCAGGCATAAGTTGGTTTTCTAAATTTGAGAACCTGTTCTGTTTTGGAATTCAGTTCCTGTGTAGCCAAGTTTACATTCCGTGTATTAGTGATATCTTATGATGTTTCTTTTTCTGTGTGACTTATTTCAGTTAGAATCATCGTACCTGAATCTACTCATTATGCTGCTACGGGCCTAATGACATAGATTTCATTGCTGAGTGATACTGCATTGTACGTAAGTACCACAAGTTCTTTATCCATTTTTCACTTTCTGCGATGTTGAACTTGTACTGTAAACGAGGTTCTTGTAAACAGAGCCATTCCAAACTTTGGGGTGGCTGTGTCTTTTTGATTTTAATTTCCCTAAGCTATAGGACCATAAGTGGAAGTGCCCTAGGCTCTGTTGCTTTGTTTTTTAGATGTTTCAGGAAACACCATACACTTCTCCCAAGTGTCTGTTGGCAATTTACATCCCGCCCATCAGCATAACAAGGCTTCCAGTTCTCAATGGCCTGTTGCCTTTCTGGATTTTACACTTTTTTCAGATGGCCCTTTTGACCGGGGGGAAGTGAGACTTCATTGTAGTGCAGATTTCCTTTGCAAGCTTGCTTGGTTAGCTAAAAAGGGCGTATGCGTTTTTTCCTGAATATATTCAGGAAAAAACGCATACGCCCTTTTTGGCCAAGTGCATCATTGTGGACGTTCTGCCTCTTTTCCTATGCTTTCAATGCAATTCCAGTCTACCTCCTGAAATCGGTTTCCTGCAATTCTGCCCCGCTTTCAAGTCCTCTTGGCAGCCTTACTTCAGTCTATTTTTGGACGATAGCTGTCATTTATAACTCTGCAGGTTTGTGAATTACAGTGCCCCTGAGCTCCTTTCTTCAACTCGCTTTCTTGTGACCTGGCCGCAACACCGCAGGATGGCTTCAGGCCCTAATCTTGTTCCGGCCCGGCATGCTGAGCCTTTGGTTAATTCCTCTTCCTGGTGGGAAATGAGAGTTAAATTTGCCCGTCCAGACACCTCCAGCTAGCCTCTCATTGGTTCTCGCTATTCCTGTTCATCTTCCGCAGAAATTGCAAACTGGGCCAAACAGGAGGTTAAAGGCGCTGACTCTCCAAGTGGGGAGAGTGTTAGTAAAGCGTCTGGAATGTTGCACCCGAGTACCAGGGGAGGAAAACTGAGACATATTTGAACACGTCTCCCGTTCACATGGTTGATCATACTCTGGGTTCCACATGCATGTTTTAGCTGAAGGAAGAATACCTTAAACCTGGAGAGTTGAGACCCGTGTAATGGGTACCATGCAATATGACTTCAAAGGGTCTTCATTTGCTCACCGAACCTCTCCAATCCTATCACTGCTGCGTTTATTCCCCTGTACACACGCTTGATTCTCTTTTGGAGACATAGCAATCCATAGGTTTTAAGATACTTACTAGTCAGGTACATTCTTAGGGGTTTAATATGGGGTTTTGAGTCCATTTCGTTGAGCAAGGAGTAGCTCTTGTCTATTCCATATTTGACTTAAGGAACTTTATCTGTGCTCATTTCAATCTCTGGTTTTATGCAGCACCCCAACTCACCTTTACCCTTAAGCAAGCATTAGTTGGTTTTCTAAATTTGAGACCCTGTTCTGTTCTGTAATTCAGTTCCTGTGTAGCCAAGTTTACATTCTGTGTATTACTGATATCTTATGATGTTTCTGTTTCTCTGTGACTTACTTCAGTTAGAATCATCATACCTGAATCCACTCATTGTGCTGCTAAAGGCCTGATGACACAGATTTCATTGCTGAGTGATATTGCTTTGTAAGTAAATACCACAACTTCTTTATCCATTTTTCACTTTCTGCGATGTTGAACTTGTACTGTAAACGAGGTTCTTGTAAACAGAGCCGTTCCAAACTTTGGGGTGGCTGTGTCTTTTTCATTTTAATTTCCCTAAGCTATAGGACCATAAGTGGAAGTGCCCTAGGTTCTGTTGCTTTGTTTTTTAGATGTTTCAGGAAACACCATACACTTCTCCCGAGTGGTTGTTGGCAATTTACATCCCACCCATCAGCATAACAAGGCTCCCAGTTCTCCATGGCCTGTCCTGCCTTTCTGGATTTTACACTTTTTTCAGATGGCCCTTTTGACCGGGGGGAAGTGAGACTTCATTGTAGTGCAGATTTCCTTTGCAAGCTTGCTTGGTTGGCCAAAAAGGGCGTATGCGTTTTTTCCTGAATATATTCAGGAAAAAACGCATACGCCCTTTTTGGCCAAGTGCATCATTGTGGACGTTCTGCCTCTTTTCCTATGCTTTCAATGCAATTCCAGTCTACCTCCTGAAATCGGTTTCCTGCAATTCTGCCCCGCTTTCAAGTCCTCTTGGCAGCCTTACTTCAGTCTATTTTTGGACGATAGCTGTCATTTATAACTCTGCAGGTTTGTGAATTACAGTGCCCCTGAGCTCCTTTCTTCAACTCGCTTTCTTGTGACCTGGCCGCAACACCACAGGATGTCTACAGGCCCTAATCTGGTTCCGGTATGGCACGCTGAGCCTTTGGTTATTTCCTCTTCCTGGTGGGAAATGAGAGTTAAATTTGCCCGTCCAGACACCTCCAGCTAGCCTCTCATTGGTTCTCGCTATTCCTGTTCATCTTCCGCAGAAATTGCAAACTGGGCCAAACAGGAGGTTAAAGGCGCTGACTCTCCAAGTGGGGAGAGTGTTAGTAAAGCGTCTGGAATGTTGCACCTGAGTACCAGGGGACGAAAACTGAGACATATTTGAACACGTCTCCCGTTCACATGGTTGATCATACTTGGGTTCCACATGCATGTTTTAGCTGAAGGAAGAATACCTTAAACCTGGAGAGTTGAGACCCGTGTAATGGGTACCATGCAATATGACTTCAAAGGGTCTTCATTTGCTCACCGAACCTCTCCAATCCTATCACTGCTGCGTTTATGCCCCTGTACACATGCTTGATTCTCTTTTGGAGACATAGCAATCCATAGGTTTTACGATACTTACTAGTCAGGTACATTCTTAGGCGTTTAATATGCGGTGTTGAGTCCATTTCGTTGAGCAAGGAGTAGCTCTTGTCTATTCCATATTTGACTTAAGGAACTTTATCTGTGCTCATTTCAATCTCTGGTTTTATGCAGCACCCCAACTCACCTTTACCCTTAAGCAAGCATAAGTTGGTTTTCTAAATTTGAGACCCTGTTCTGTTCTGTAATTCAGTTCCTGTGTAGCCAAGTTTACATTCCGTGTATTACTGATATCTTATGATGTTTCTTTTTCTGTGTGACTTATTTCAGTTAGAATCATCATACCTGAATCCACTCATTGTGCTGCTAAGGGCCTGATGACACAGATTTCATTGCTGAGTGATATTGCTTTGTAAGTAAATACCACAACTTCTTTATCCATTTTTCACTTTCTGCGATGTTGAACTTGTAGTGTAAATGAGGTTCTTGTAAACAGAGCCGTTCCAAACTTTGGGGTTGCTGTGTCTTTTTGATTTTAATTTCCCTAAGCTATAGGACCATAAGTGGCAGTGCCCTAGGCTCTGTTGCTTTGTTTTTTAGATGTTTCAGGAAACACCATACACTTCTCCCGAGTGTCTGTTGGCAATTTACATCCCGCCCATCAGCATAACAAGGCTCCCAGTTCTCCATGGACTGTCCTGCCTTTCTGGATTTTACACTTTATTCAGATGGCTCTTTTGACCGGGGGGAATTGAGACTTCATTGTAGTGCAGATTTCCTTTGCAAGCTTGCTTGGTTGGCCAAAAAGGGCGTATGCGTTTTTTCCTGAATATATTCAGGAAAAAACGCATACGCCCTTTTTGGCCAAGTGCATCATTGTGGACGTTCTGCCTCTTTTCCTATGCTTTCAATGCAATTCCAGTCTACCTCCTGAAATCGGTTTCCTGCAATTCTGCCCCGCTTTCAAGTCCTCTTGGCAGCCTTACTTCAGTCTATTTTTGGACGATAGCTGTCATTTATAACTCTGCAGGTTTGTGAATTACAGTGCCCCTGAGCTCCTGTCTTCAACTCGCTTTCTTGTGCCCTGGCCGCAACACCGCAGGATGGCTTCAGGCCCTAATCTGGTTCCGGCCCGGCATGCTGAGCCTTTGGTTAATTCCTCTTCCTGGTGGGAAATGAGAGTTAAATTTGCCCGTCCAGACACCTCCAGCTAGCCTCTCATTGGTTCTCGCTATTCCTGTTCATCTTCCGCAGAAATTGCAAAGTGGGCCAAACAGGAGGTTAAAGGCGCTGACTCTCCAAGTGGGGAGAGTGTTAGTAAAGCGTCTGGAATGTTGCACCCGAGTACCAGGGGAGGAAAACTGAGACATATTTGAACACGTCTCCCGTTCACATGGTTGATCATACTTGGGTTCCACATGCATGTTTTAGCTGAAGGAAGAATACCTTAAACCTGGAGAGTTGAGACCCGTGGAATGGGTACCATGCAATATGACTTCAAAGGGTCTTCATTTGCTCACCGAACCTCTCCAATCCTATCACTGTTGCGTTTATGCCCCTGTACACATGCTTGATTCTCTTTCGGAGACATAGCAATCCATAGGTTTTAAGATACTTACTAGTCAGGTACATTCTTAGGCGTTTAATATGCGGTGTTGAGTCCATTTCGTTGAGCAAGGAGTAGCTCTTGTCTATTCCATATTTGACTTAAGGAACTTTATCTGTGCTCATTTCAATCTCTGGTTTTATGCAGCACCCCAACTCACCTTTACCCTTAAGCAAGCATAAGTTGGTTTTCTAAATTTGAGACCCTGTTCTGTTCTGTAATTCAGTTCCTGTGTAGCCAAGTTTACATTCCGTGTATTACTGATATCTTATGATGTTTCATTTTCTGTGTGACTTATTTCAGTTAGAATCATCATACCTGAATCCACTCATTGTGATGCTAAGGGCCTGATGACATAGATTTCATTGCTGAGTGATATTGCTTTGTAAGTAAATACCACAACTTCTTTATCCATTTTTCACTTTCTGCGATGTTGAACTTGTACTGTAAACGAGGTTCTTGTAAACAGAGGCGTCCCAAACTTTGGGGTTGCTGTGTCTTTTTGATTTTAATTTCCCTAAGCTATAGGACCATAAGTGGCAGTGCCCTAGGCTCTGTTGCTTTGTTTTTTAGATGTTTCAGGAAACACCATACACTTCTCCCGAGTGTCTGATGGCAATTTACATCCCGCCCATCAGCATAACAAGGCTCCCAGTTCTCCATGGCCTGTCCTGCCTTTCTGGATTTTACACTTTTTTCAGATGGCCCTTTTGACCGGGGGGAAGTGAGACTTCATTGTAGTGCAGATTTCCTTTGCAAGCTTGCTTGGTTGGCCAAAAAGGGCGTATGCGTTTTTTCCTGAATATATTCAGGAAAAAACGCATACGCCCTTTTTGGCCAAGTGCATCATTGTGGACGTTCTGCCTCTTTTCCTATGCTTTCAATGCAATTCCAGTCTACCTCCTGAAATCGGTTTCCTGCAATTCTGCCCCGCTTTCAAGTCCTCTTGGCAGCCTTACTTCAGTCTATTTTTGGACGATAGCTGTCATTTATAACTCTGCAGGTTTGTGAATTACAGTGCCCCTGAGCTCCTTTCTTCAACTCGCTTTCTTGTGACCTGGCCGCAACACCGCAGGATGGCTTCAGGCCCTAATCTGATTCTGGCATGGCACGCTGAGCCTTTGGTTAATTCCTCTTCCTGGTAGGAAATGAGAGTTAAATTTGCCCGTCCAGACACCTCCAGCTAGCCTCTCATTGGTTCTCGCTATTCCTGTTCATCTTCCGCAGAAATTGCAAACTGGGCCAAACAGGAGGTTAAAGGGACTGACTCTCCAAGTTGGGAGAGTGTTAGTAAAGCGTCTGGAATGTTGCACCCGAGTACCAGGGTACGAAAACTGAGACATATTTGAACACGTCTCCCGATCACATGGTTGATCATACTCTAGGTTCCACATGCATGTTTTAGCTGAAGGAAGAATACCTTAAACCTGGGTAGTTGAAACCCGTGGAATGGGTACCATGCAATATGAGTTCAAAGGGTCTTCATTTGCTCACCCAACCTCTCCAATCCTATCACTGCTGCGTTTATGCCCCTGTACACATGCTTGATTCTCTTTTGGAGACATAGCAATCCATAGGTTTTAAGATACTTACAAGTCAGGTACATTCTTAGGCGTTTAATATGCGGTGTTGAGTCCATTTCGTTGAGCAAGGAGTAGCTCTTGTCTATTCTATATTTGGCTTAAGGAACTTTATCTGTGCTCATTTCAATCTCTGGTTTTATGCAGCACCCCAACTCACCTTTACCCTTAAGCAAGCATAAGTTGTTTTTCTAAATTTGTGTCCCTGTTCTGTTCTGTAATTCAGTTCCTGTGTAGCCAAGTTTACATTCCGTGTATTACTGATATCTTATGATGTTTCTTTTTCTGTGTGACTTACTTCAGTTAGAATCATCATACCTGAATCCACTCATTGTGCTGCTAAGGACCTGATGACACAGATTTCATTGCTGAGTGATATTGCTTTGTAAGTAAATACCACAACTTCTTTATCCATTTTTCACTTTCTGCAATGTTGAACTTGTACTGTAAACGAGGTTCTTGTAAACAGAGCCGTCCCAAACTTTGGGGTGGCTGTGTCTTTTTGATTTTAATTTCCCTAAGCTATAGGACCATAAGTGGCAGTGCCCTAGGCTCTGTTGTTTTGTTTTTTAGATGTTTCAGGAAACACCATACACTTCTCCCGAGTGGTTGTTGGCAATTTACATCCCGCCCATCAGCATAACAAGGCTCCCAGTTCTCCATGGCCTGTCCTGCCTTTCTGGATTTTACACTTTTTTCAGATGGCCCTTTTGACCGGGGGGAAGTGAGACTTCATTGTAGTGCAGATTTCCTTTGCAAGCTTGCTTGGTTGGCCAAAAAGGGCGTATGCGTTTTTTCCTGAATATATTCAGGAAAAAACGCATACGCCCTTTTTGGCCAAGTGCATCATTGTGGACGTTCTGCCTCTTTTCCTATGCTTTCAATGCAATTCCAGTCTACCTCCTGAAATCGGTTTCCTGCAATTCTGCCCCGCTTTCAAGTCCTCTTGGCAGCCTTACTTCAGTCTATTTTTGGATGATAGCTGTCATTTATAACTCTGCAGGTTTGTGAATTCCAGTGCCCCTGAGCTCCTTTCTTCAACTCGCTTTCTTGTGACCTGGCCGCAACACCGCAGGATGGCTTCAGGCCCTAATCTGATTCTGGCATGGCACGCTGAGCCTTTGGTTAATTCCTCTTCCTGGTAGGAAATGAGAGTTAAATTTGCCCGTCCAGACACCTCCAGCTAGCCTCTCATTGGTTCTCGCTATTCCTGTTCATCTTCCGCAGAAATTGCAAACTGGGCCAAACAGGAGGTTAAAGAGACTGACTCTCCAAGTCGGCAGAGTGTTAGTAAAGCGTCTGGAATGTTGCACCCGAGTACCAGGGTAAGAAAACTGAGACATATTTGAACACGTCTCCCCTTCACATGGTTGATCATACTCTAGGTTCCACATGCATGTTTTAGCTGAAGGAAGAATACCTTAAACCTAGGTAGTTGAAACCCGTGGAATGGGTACCATGCAATATGACTTCAAAGGGTCTTCATTTGCTCACCGAACCTCTCCAATCCTATCACTGCTGCGTTTATGTCCCTGTACACATGCTTGATTCTCCTTCGGAGACATAGCAATCCATAGGTTTTAAGATACTTACTAGTCAGGTACACTCTTAGGCGTTTAATATGCGGTGTTGAGTCCATTTCGTTGAGCAAGGAGTAGCTCTTGTCTATTCCATATTTGGCTTAAGGAACTTTATCTGTGCTCATTTCAATCTCTGGTTTTATGCAGCACCCCAACTCCCCTTTACACTTAAGCAAGCATAAGTTGGTTTTCTAAATTTGAGACCCTGTTCTGTTCTGTAATTCAGTTCCTGTGTAGCCAAGTTTCCATTCCGTGTATTACTGATATATTATGATGTTTCTTTTTCTGTGTGACTTATTTCAGTTAGAATCATCATACCTGAATCCACTCATTGTGCTGCTAAGGGCCTGATGACATAGATTTCATTGCTGAGTGATATTGCTTTGTAAGTGAATACCACAACTTCTTTATCCATTTTTCACTTTCTGCAATGTTGAACTTGTACTGTAAAAGAGGTTCTTGTAAACAGAGCCGTTCCAAACTTTGGGGTGGCTGTGTCTTTTTGATTTTAATTTCCCTGAGCTATAGGTCCATAAGTGGAAGTGCCCTAGGCTCTGTTGCTCTGTTTTTTAGATGTTTCAGGAAACACCATACACTTCTCCCAAGTGTCTGTTGGCAATTTACATCCCGCCCATCAGCATAACAAGGCTCCCAGTTCTCAATGGCCTGTTGCCTTTCTGGATTTTACACTTTTTTCAGATGGCCCTTTTGACCGGGGGGAAGTGAGACTTCATTGTAGTGCAGATTTCCTTTGCAAGCTTGCTTGGTTGGCCAAAAAGGGCGTATGCGTTTTTTCCTGAATATATTCAGGAAAAAACGCATACGCCCTTTTTGGCCAAGTGCATCATTGTGGACGTTCTGCCTCTTTTCCTATGCTTTCAATGCAATTCCAGTCTACCTCCTGAAATCGGTTTCCTGCAATTCTGCCCCGCTTTCAAGTCCTCTTGGCAGCCTTACTTCAGTCTATTTTTGGACGATAGCTGTCATTTATAACTCTGCAGGTTTGTGAATTACAGTGCCCCTGAGCTCCTTTCTTCAACTCGCTTTCTTGTGACCTGGCCGCAACACCGCAGGATGGCTTCAGGCCCTAATCTGATTCTGGCATGGCACGCTGAGCCTTTGGTTAATTCCTCTTCCTGGTAGGAAATGAGAGTTAAATTTGCCCGTCCAGACACCTCCAGCTAGCCTCTCATTGGTTCTCGCTATTCCTGTTCATCTTCCGCAGAAATTGCAAACTGGGCCAAACAGGAGGTTAAAGGGACTGACTCTCCAAGTTGGGAGAGTGTTAGTAAAGCGTCTGGAATGTTGCACCCGAGTACCAGGGTACGAAAACTGAGACATATTTGAACACGTCTCCCGATCACATGGTTGATCATACTCTAGGTTCCACATGCATGTTTTAGCTGAAGGAAGAATACCTTAAACCTGGGTAGTTGAAACCCGTGGAATGGGTACCATGCAATATGAGTTCAAAGGGTCTTCATTTGCTCACCCAACCTCTCCAATCCTATCACTGCTGCGTTTATGCCCCTGTACACATGCTTGATTCTCTTTTGGAGACATAGCAATCCATAGGTTTTAAGATACTTACAAGTCAGGTACATTCTTAGGCGTTTAATATGCGGTGTTGAGTCCATTTCGTTGAGCAAGGAGTAGCTCTTGTCTATTCTATATTTGGCTTAAGGAACTTTATCTGTGCTCATTTCAATCTCTGGTTTTATGCAGCACCCCAACTCACCTTTACCCTTAAGCAAGCATAAGTTGTTTTTCTAAATTTGTGTCCCTGTTCTGTTCTGTAATTCAGTTCCTGTGTAGCCAAGTTTACATTCCGTGTATTACTGATATCTTATGATGTTTCTTTTTCTGTGTGACTTACTTCAGTTAGAATCATCATACCTGAATCCACTCATTGTGCTGCTAAGGACCTGATGACACAGATTTCATTGCTGAGTGATATTGCTTTGTAAGTAAATACCACAACTTCTTTATCCATTTTTCACTTTCTGCAATGTTGAACTTGTACTGTAAACGAGGTTCTTGTAAACAGAGCCGTCCCAAACTTTGGGGTGGCTGTGTCTTTTTGATTTTAATTTCCCTAAGCTATAGGACCATAAGTGGCAGTGCCCTAGGCTCTGTTGTTTTGTTTTTTAGATGTTTCAGGAAACACCATACACTTCTCCCGAGTGGTTGTTGGCAATTTACATCCCGCCCATCAGCATAACAAGGCTCCCAGTTCTCCATGGCCTGTCCTGCCTTTCTGGATTTTACACTTTTTTCAGATGGCCCTTTTGACCGGGGGGAAGTGAGACTTCATTGTAGTGCAGATTTCCTTTGCAAGCTTGCTTGGTTGGCCAAAAAGGGCGTATGCGTTTTTTCCTGAATATATTCAGGAAAAAACGCATACGCCCTTTTTGGCCAAGTGCATCATTGTGGACGTTCTGCCTCTTTTCCTATGCTTTCAATGCAATTCCAGTCTACCTCCTGAAATCGGTTTCCTGCAATTCTGCCCCGCTTTCAAGTCCTCTTGGCAGCCTTACTTCAGTCTATTTTTGGATGATAGCTGTCATTTATAACTCTGCAGGTTTGTGAATTCCAGTGCCCCTGAGCTCCTTTCTTCAACTCGCTTTCTTGTGACCTGGCCGCAACACCGCAGGATGGCTTCAGGCCCTAATCTGATTCTGGCATGGCACGCTGAGCCTTTGGTTAATTCCTCTTCCTGGTAGGAAATGAGAGTTAAATTTGCCCGTCCAGACACCTCCAGCTAGCCTCTCATTGGTTCTCGCTATTCCTGTTCATCTTCCGCAGAAATTGCAAACTGGGCCAAACAGGAGGTTAAAGGGACTGACTCTCCAAGTCGGCAGAGTGTTAGTAAAGCGTCTGGAATGTTGCACCCGAGTACCAGGGTAAGAAAACTGAGACATATTTGAACACGTCTCCCCTTCACATGGTTGATCATACTCTAGGTTCCACATGCATGTTTTAGCTGAAGGAAGAATACCTTAAACCTAGGTAGTTGAAACCCGTGGAATGGGTACCATGCAATATGACTTCAAAGGGTCTTCATTTGCTCACCGAACCTCTCCAATCCTATCACTGCTGCGTTTATGTCCCTGTACACATGCTTGATTCTCCTTCGGAGACATAGCAATCCATAGGTTTTAAGATACTTACTAGTCAGGTACACTCTTAGGCGTTTAATATGCGGTGTTGAGTCCATTTCGTTGAGCAAGGAGTAGCTCTTGTCTATTCCATATTTGGCTTAAGGAACTTTATCTGTGCTCATTTCAATCTCTGGTTTTATGCAGCACCCCAACTCCCCTTTACACTTAAGCAAGCATAAGTTGGTTTTCTAAATTTGAGACCCTGTTCTGTTCTGTAATTCAGTTCCTGTGTAGCCAAGTTTCCATTCCGTGTATTACTGATATATTATGATGTTTCTTTTTCTGTGTGACTTATTTCAGTTAGAATCATCATACCTGAATCCACTCATTGTGCTGCTAAGGGCCTGATGACATAGATTTCATTGCTGAGTGATATTGCTTTGTAAGTGAATACCACAACTTCTTTATCCATTTTTCACTTTCTGCAATGTTGAACTTGTACTGTAAAAGAGGTTCTTGTAAACAGAGCCGTTCCAAACTTTGGGGTGGCTGTGTCTTTTTGATTTTAATTTCCCTGAGCTATAGGTCCATAAGTGGAAGTGCCCTAGGCTCTGTTGCTCTGTTTTTTAGATGTTTCAGGAAACACCATACACTTCTCCCAAGTGTCTGTTGGCAATTTACATCCCGCCCATCAGCATAACAAGGCTCCCAGTTCTCAATGGCCTGTTGCCTTTCTGGATTTTACACTTTTTTCAGATGGCCCTTTTGACCGGGGGGAAGTGAGACTTCATTGTAGTGCAGATTTCCTTTGCAAGCTTGCTTGGTTGGCCAAAAAGGGCGTATGCGTTTTTTCCTGAATATATTCAGGAAAAAACGCATACGTCCTTTTTGGCCAAGTGCATCATTGTGGACGTTCTGCCTCTTTTCCTATGCTTTCAACGCAATTCCAGTCTACCTCCTGAAATCGGTTTCCTGCAATTCTGCTCCGCTTTCAAGTCCTCTTGGCAGCCTTACTTCAGTATATTTTTGGATGATAGCTGTCATTTATAACTCTGCAGGTTTGTGAATTACAGTGCCCCTGAGCTCCTTTCTTCAACTCGCTTTCTTTTGAGCTGGCCGCAACACCGCAGGATGGCATCATTGTGCCAATCGGTTTCATGCAATTCTGCCCCGCTTTCAAGTCCTCTTGGCAGCCTTACTTCAGTCTATTTTTGGACGATAGCTGTCATTTATATCTCTGCTGGTTTGTGAATTGCAGTGCCCCTGAGCTCCTTTCTTCAACTCGCTTTCTTGTGACCTGGCCGCTACACCACAGGATGGCTTCAGGCCCTAATCTGGTTCCGGCACGGCACGCTGAGCCTTTGGTTATTTCCTCTTCCTGGTGGGAAATGAGAGTTAAATTTGCCCGTCCAGACACCTCCAGCTAGCCTCTCATTGGTTCTCGCTATTCCTGTTCATCTTCCAAGAAATAGCAAACTGGGCCAAACAAGAGGTTAAAGGCGCTGACCCTCCAAGTGGGGAGAGTGTTAGTAAAGCGTCTGGAATGTTGCACCCGAGTACCAGGGCAGGAAAACTGATACATATTTGAACACGTCTCCCGTTCACATGGTTGATCATACTTGGGTTCCACATGCATCTTTTAGCTGAAGGAAGAATACCTTAAACCTGGGTATTTGAAACCCGTGGAATGGGTACCATGCAATATGACTTCAAAGGGTCTTCATTTGCTCACCGAACCTCTCCAATCCTATCACTGCTGCGTTTATACCCCTGTACACATGCTTGATTCTCTTTCGGAGACATAGCAATCCATAGGTTTTAAGATACTTACTAGTCAGGTACATTCTTAGGCGTTTAATATGCGGTGTTGAGTCCATTTCGTTGAGCAAGGAGTAGCTCTTGTCTATTCCATATTTGGCTTAAGGAACTTTATCTGTGCTCATTTCAATCTCTGGTTTTATGCAGCACCCCAACTCCCCTTTACCCTTAAGCAAGCATAAGTTGGTTTTCTAAATTTGAGACCCTGTTCTGTTCTGTAATTCAGTTCCTGTGTAGCCAAGTTTCCATTCCGTGTATTACTGATATCTTATGATGTTTCTTTTTCTGTGTGACTTATTTCAGTTAGAATCATCATACCTGAATCCACTCATTGTGCTGCTAAGGGCCTGATGACATAGATTTCATTGCTGAGTGATATTGCTTTGTAAGTGAATACCACAACTTCTTTATCCATTTTTCACTTTCTGCAATGTTGAACTTGTACTGTAAAAGAGGTTCTTGTAAACAGAGCCGTTCCAAACTTTGGGGTGGCTGTGTCTTTTTGATTTTAATTTCCCTGAGCTATAGGTCCATAAGTGGAAGTGCTCTAGGCTCTGTTGCTCTGTTTTTTAGATGTTTCAGGAAACACCATACACTTCTCCCAAGTGTCTGTTGGCAATTTACATCTCGCCCATCAGCATAACAAGGCTCCCAGTTCTCAATGGCCTGTTGCCTTTCTGGATTTTACACTTTTTTCAGATGGCCCTTTTGACCGGGGGGAAGTGAGACTTCATTGTAGTGCAGATTTCCTTTGCAAGCTTGCTTGGTTGGCCAAAAAGGGCGTATGCGTTTTTTCCTGAATATATTCAGGAAAAAACGCATACGTCCTTTTTGGCCAAGTGCATCATTGTGGACGTTCTGCCTCTTTTCCTATACTTTCAATGCAATTCCAGTCTACCTCCTGAAATCGGTTTCCTGCAATTCTGCTCCGCTTTCAAGTCCTCTTGGCAGCCTTACTTCAGTATATTTTTGGACGATAGCTGTCATTTATAACTCTGCAGGTTTGTGAATTACAGTGCCCCTGAGCTCCTTTCTTCAACTCGCTTTCTTTTGAGCTGGCCGCAACACCGCAGGATGGCATCATTGTGCCAATCGGTTTCATGCAATTCTGCCCCGCTTTCAAGTCCTCTTGGCAGCCTTACTTCAGTCTATTTTTGGACGATAGCTGTCATTTATATCTCTGCTGGTTTGTGAATTGCAGTGCCCCTGAGCTCCTTTCTTCAACTCGCTTTCTTGTGACCTGGCCGCTACACCGCAGGATGGCTTCAGGCCCTAATCTGGTTCCGGCACGGCACGCTGAGCCTTTGGTTATTTCCTCTTCCTGGTGGGAAATGAGAGTTAAATTTGCCCGTCCAGACACCTCCAGCTAGCCTCTCATTGGTTCTCGCTATTCCTGTTCATCTTCCAAGAAATAGCAAACTGGGCCAAACAAGAGGTTAAAGGCGCTGACTCTCCAAGTGGGGAGAGTGTTAGTAAAGCGTCTGGAATGTTGCACCCGAGTACCAGGGCAGGAAAACTGATACATATTTGAACACGTCTCCCGTTCACATGGTTGATCATACTTGGGTTCCACATGCATCTTTTAGCTGAAGGAAGAATACCTTAAACCTGGGTATTTGAAACCCGTGGAATGGGTACCATGCAATATGACTTCAAAGGGTCTTCATTTGCTCACCGAACCTCTCCAATCCTATCACTGCTGCGTTTATACCCCTGTACACATGCTTGATTCTCTTTCGGAGACATAGCAATCCATAGGTTTTAAGATACTTACTAGTCAGGTACATTCTTAGGCGTTTAATATGCGGTGTTGAGTCCATTTCGTTGAGCAAGGAGTAGCTCTTGTCTATTCCATATTTGGCTTAAGGAACTTTATCTGTGCTCATTTCAATCTCTGGTTTTATGCAGCACCCCAACTCACCTTTCCCCTTAAGCAAGCATAAGTTGGTTTTCTAAATTTGAGACCCTGTTCTGTTCTGTAATTCAGTTCCTGTGTAGCCAAGTTTACATTCCGTGTATTACTGATATCTTATGATGTTTCTTTTTCTGTGTGACTTATTTCAGTTAGAATCATCATACGTGAATCCACTCATTGTGCTGCTAAGGGCCTGATGACACAGATTTCATTGCTGAGTGATATTGCTTTGTAAGTAAATACCACAACTTCTTTATCCATTTTTCACTTTCTGCGATGTTGAACTTGTACTGTAAACGAGGTTCTTGTAAACAGAGCCGTTCCAAACTTTGGGGTGGCTGTGTCTTTTTCATTTTAATTTCCCTAAGCTATAGGACCATAAGTGGAAGTGCCCTAGGTTCTGTTGCTTTGTTTTTTAGATGTTTCAGGAAACACCATACACTTCTCCCGAGTGGTTGTTGGCAATTTACATCCCACCCATCAGCATAACAAGGCTCCCAGTTCTCCATGGCCTGTCCTGCCTTTCTGGATTTTACACTTTTTTCAGATGGCCCTTTTGACCGGGGGGAAGTGAGACTTCATTGTAGTGCAGATTTCCTTTGCAAGCTTGCTTGGTTGGCCAAAAAGGGCGTATGCGTTTTTTCCTGAATATATTCAGGAAAAAACGCATACGCCCTTTTTGGCCAAGTGCATCATTGTGGACGTTCTGCCTCTTTTCCTATGCTTTCAATGCAATTCCAGTCTACCTCCTGAAATCGGTTTCCTGCAATTCTGCCCCGCTTTCAAGTCCTCTTGGCAGCCTTACTTCAGTCTATTTTTGGACGATAGCTGTCATTTATAACTCTGCAGGTTTGTGAACTACAGTGCCCCTGAGCTCCTTTCTTCAACTCGCTTTCTTGTGACCTGGCCGCAACACCACAGGATGGCTTCAGGCCCTAATCTGGTTCCGGTATGGCACGCTGAGCCTTTGGTTATTTCCTCTTCCTGGTGGGAAATGAGAGTTAAATTTGCCCGTCCAGACACCTCCAGCTAGCCTCTCATTGGTTCTCGCTATTCCTGTTCATCTTCCGCAGAAATTGCAAAGTGGGCCAAACAGGAGGTTAAAGGCGCTGACTCTCCAAGTGGGGAGAGTGTTAGTAAAGCGTCTGGAATGTTGCACCCGAGTACCAGGGGACGAAAACTGAGACATATTTGAACACGTCTCCCGTTCACATGGTTGATCATACTTGGGTTCCACATGCATGTTTTAGCTGAAGGAAGAATACCTTAAACCTGGAGAGTTGAGACCCGTGTAATGGGTACCATGCAATATGACTTCAAAGGGTCTTCATTTGCTCACCGAACCTCTCCAATCCTATCACTGCTGCGTTTATGCCCCTGTACACATGCTTGATTCTCTTTCGGAGACATAGCAATCCATAGGTTTTACGATACTTACTAGTCAGGTACATTCTTAGGCGTTTAATATGCGGTGTTGAGTCCATTTCGTTGAGCAAGGAGTAGCTCTTGTCTATTCCATATTTGACTTAAGGAACTTTATCTGTGCTCATTTCAATCTCTGGTTTTATGCAGCACCCCAACTCACCTTTACCCTTAAGCAAGCATAAGTTGGTTTTCTAAATTTGAGACCCTGTTCTGTTCTGTAATTCAGTTCCTGTGTAGCCAAGTTTACATTCCGTGTATTACTGATATCTTATGATGTTTCATTTTCTGTGTGACTTATTTCAGTTAGAATCATCATACCTGAATCCACTCATTGTGCTGCTAAGGGCCTGATGACACAGATTTCATTGCTGAGTGATATTGCTTTGTAAGTAAATACCACAACTTCTTTATCCATTTTTCACTTTCTGCGATGTTGAACTTGTACTGTAAATGAGGTTCTTGTAAACAGAGGCGTCCCAAACTTTGGGGTTGCTGTGTCTTTTTGATTTTAATTTCCCTAAGCTATAGGACCATAAGTGGCAGTGCCCTAGGCTCTGTTGCTTTGTTTTTTAGATGTTTCAGGAAACACCATACACTTCTCCCGAGTGTCTGTTGGCAATTTACATCCCGCCCATCAGCATAACAAGGCTCCCAGTTCTCCATGGACTGTCCTGCCTTTCTGGATTTTACACTTTATTCAGATGGCTCTTTTGACCGGGGGGAATTGAGACTTCATTGTAGTGCAGATTTCCTTTGCAAGCTTGCTTGGTTGGCCAAAAAGGGCGTATGCGTTTTTTCCTGAATATATTCAGGAAAAAACGCATACGCCCTTTTTGGCCAAGTGCATCATTGTGGACGTTCTGCCTCTTTTCCTATGCTTTCAATGCAATTCCAGTCTACCTCCTGAAATCGGTTTCCTGCAATTCTGCCCCGCTTTCAAGTCCTCTTGGCAGCCTTACTTCAGTCTATTTTTGGACGATAGCTGTCATTTATAACTCTGCAGGTTTGTGAATTACAGTGCCCCTGAGCTCCTTTCTTCAACTCGCTTTCTTGCGACCTGGCCGCAACACCGCAGGATGGCTTCAGGCCCTAATCTGGTTCCGGCCCGGCATGCTGAGCCTTTGGTTAATTCCTCTTCCTGGTGGGAAATGAGAGTTAAATTTGCCCGTCCAGACACCTCCAGCTAGTCTCCATTGGTTCTCGCTATTCCTGTTCATCTTCCGCAGAAATTGCAAACTGGGCCAAACAGGAGGTTAAAGGGACTGACTCTCCAAGTTGGGAGAGTGTTAGTAAAGCGTCTGGAATGTTGCACCCGAGTACCAGGGTACGAAAACTGAGACATATTTGAACACGTCTCCCGATCACATGGTTGATCATACTCTAGGTTCCACATGCATGTTTTAGCTGAAGGAAGAATACCTTAAACCTGGGTAGTTGAAACCCGTGGAATGGGTACCATGCAATATGAGTTCAAAGGGTCTTCATTTGCTCACCCAACCTCTCCAATCCTATCACTGCTGCGTTTATGCCCCTGTACACATGCTTGATTCTCTTTTGGAGACATAGCAATCCATAGGTTTTAAGATACTTACAAGTCAGGTACATTCTTAGGCGTTTAATATGCGGTGTTGAGTCCATTTCGTTGAGCAAGGAGTAGCTCTTGTCTATTCCATATTTGGCTTAAGGAACTTTATCTGTGCTCATTTCAATCTCTGGTTTTATGCAGCACCCCAACTCACCTTTACCCTTAAGCAAGCATAAGTTGTTTTTCTAAATTTGTGTCCCTGTTCTGTTCTGTAATTCAGTTCCTGTGTAGCCAAGTTTACATTCCGTGTATTACTGATATCTTATGATGTTTCTTTTTCTGTGTGACTTACTTCAGTTAGAATCATCATACCTGAATCCACTCATTGTGCTGCTAAGGGCCTGATGACACAGATTTCATTGCTGAGTGATATTGCTTTGTAAGTAAATACCACAACTTCTTTATCCATTTTTCACTTTCTGCAATGTTGAACTTGTACTGTAAACGAGGTTCTTGTAAACAGAGCCGTCCCAAACTTTGGGGTGGCTGTGTCTTTTTGATTTTAATTTCCCTAAGCTATAGGACCATAAGTGGCAGTGCCCTAGGCTCTGTTGTTTTGTTTTTTAGATGTTTCAGGAAACACCATACACTTCTCCCGAGTGGTTGTTGGCAATTTACATCCCGCCCATCAGCATAACAAGGCTCCCAGTTCTCCATGGCCTGTCCTGCCTTTCTGGATTTTACACTTTTTTCAGATGGCCCTTTTGACCGGGGGGAAGTGAGACTTCATTGTAGTGCAGATTTCCTTTGCAAGCTTGCTTGGTTGGCCAAAAAGGGCGTATGCGTTTTTTCCTGAATATATTCAGGAAAAAACGCATACGCCCTTTTTGGCCAAGTGCATCATTGTGGACGTTCTGCCTCTTTTCCTATGCTTTCAATGCAATTCCAGTCTACCTCCTGAAATCGGTTTCCTGCAATTCTGCCCCGCTTTCAAGTCCTCTTGGCAGCCTTACTTCAGTCTATTTTTGGACGATAGCTGTCATTTATAACTCTGCAGGTTTGTGAATTACAGTGCCCCTGAGCTCCTTTCTTCAACTCGCTTTCTTGTGACCTGGCCGCAACACCGCAGGATGGCTTCAGGCCCTAATCTGATTCTGGCATGGCACGCTGAGCCTTTGGTTAATTCCTCTTCCTGGTGGGAAATGAGAGTTAAATTTGCCCGTCCAGACACCTCCAGCTAGCCTCTCATTGGTTCTCGCTATTCCTGTTCATCTTCCGCAGAAATTGCAAACTGGGCCAAACAGGAGGTTAAAGGGACTGACTCTCCAAGTCGGCAGAGTGTTACTAAAGCGTCTGGAATGTTGCACCCGAGTACCAGGGTACGAAAACTGAGACATATTTGAACACATCTCCCGATCACATGGTTGATCATACTCTAGGTTCCACATGCATGTTTTAGCTGAAGGAAGAATACCTTAAACCTAGGTAGTTGAAACCCGTGGAATGGGTACCATGCAATATGACTTCAAAGGGTCTTCATTTGCTCACCGAACCTCTCCAATCCTATCACTGCTGCGTTTATGTCCCTGTACACATGCTTGATTCTCCTTCGGAGACATAGCAATCCATAGGTTTTAAGATACTTACTAGTCAGGTACATTCTTAGGCGTTTAATATGCGGTGTTGAGTCCATTTCGTTGAGCAAGGAGTAGCTCTTGTCTATTCCATATTTGGCTTAAGGAACTTTATCTGTGCTCATTTCAATCTCTGGTTTTATGCAGCACCCCAACTCACCTTTCCCCTTAAGCAAGCATAAGTTGGTTTTCTAAATTTGAGACCCTGTTCTGTTCTGTAATTCAGTTCCTGTGTAGCCAAGTTTACATTCCGTGTATTACTGATATCTTATGATGTTTCTTTTTCTGTGTGACTTATTTCAGTTAGAATCATCATACCTGAATCCACTCATTGTGCTCCTAAGGGCCTGATGACATAGATTTCATTGCTGAGTGATATTGCTTTGTAAGTGAATACCACAACTTCTTTATCCATTTTTCACTTTCTGCAATGTTGAACTTGTACTGTAAAAGAGGTTCTTGTAAACAGAGCCGTTCCAAACTTTGGGGTGGCTGTGTCTTTTTGATTTTAATTTCCCTAAGCTATAGGACCATAAGTGGAAGTGCCCTAGGTTCTGTTGCTTTGTTTTTTAGATGTTTCAGGAAACACCATACACTTCTCCCGAGTGGTTGTTGGCAATTTACATCCCGCCCATCAGCATAACAAGGCTCCCAGTTCTCCATGGCCTGTCCTGCCTTTCTGGATTTTACACTTTTTTCAGATGGCCCTTTTGACCGGGGAGAAGTGAGACTTCATTGTAGTGCAGATTTCCTTTGCAAGCTTGCTTGGTTGGCCAAAAAGGGCGTATGCGTTTTTTCCTGAATATATTCAGGAAAAAACGCATACGTCCTTTTTGGCCAAGTGCATCATTGTGGACGTTCTGCCTCTTTTCCTATGCTTTCAATGCAATTCCAGTCTACCTCCTGAAATCGGTTTCGTGCAATTCTGCTCCGCTTTCAAGTCCTCTTGGCAGCCTTACTTCAGTATATTTTTGGACGATAGCTGTCATTTATAACTCTGCAGGTTTGTGAATTACAGTGCCCCTGAGCTCCTTTCTTCAACTCGCTTTCTTTTGAGCTGGCCGCAACACCGCAGGATGGCATCATTGTGCCAATCGGTTTCATGCAATTCTGAACCGCTTTCAAGTCCTCTTGGCAGCCTTACTTCAGTCTATTTTTGGACGATAGCTGTCATTTATATCTCTGCTGGTTTGTGAATTGCAGTGCCCCTGAGCTCCTTTCTTCAACTCGCTTTCTTGTGACCTGGCCGCTACACCGCAGGATGGCTTCAGGCCCTAATCTGGTTCCGGCACGGCACGCTGAGCCTTTGGTTATTTCCTCTTCCTGGTGGGAAATGAGAGTTAAATTTGCCCGTCCAGACACCTCCAGCTAGCCTCTCATTGGTTCTCGCTATTCCTGTTCATCTTCCAAGAAATAGCAAACTGGGCCAAACAAGAGGTTAAAGGCGCTGACCCTCCAAGTGGGGAGAGTTTTAGTAAAGCGTCTGGAATGTTGCACCCGAGTACCAGGGCAGGAAAACTGATACATATTTGAACACGTCTCCCGTTCACATGGTTGATCATACTTGGGTTCCACATGCATCTTTTAGCTGAAGGAAGAATACCTTAAACCTGGGTATTTGAAACCCGTGGAATGGGTACCATGCAATATGACTTCAAAGGGTCTTCATTTGCTCACCGAACCTCTCCAATCCTATCACTGCTGCGTTTATACCCCTGTACACATGCTTGATTCTCTTTCGGAGACATAGCAATCCATAGGTTTTAAGATACTTACTAGTCAGGTACATTCTTAGGCGTTTAATATGCGGTGTTGAGTCCATTTCGTTGAGCAAGGAGTAGCTCTTGTCTATTCCATATTTGGCTTAAGGAACTTTATCTGTGCTCATTTCAATCTCTGGTTTTATGCAGCACCCCAACTCCCCTTTACCCTTAAGCAAGCATAAGTTGGTTTTCTAAATTTGAGACCCTGTTCTGTTCTGTAATTCAGTTCCTGTGTAGCCAAGTTTCCATTCCGTGTATTACTGATATCTTATGATGTTTCTTTTTCTGTGTGACTTATTTCAGTTAGAATCATCATACCTGAATCCACTCATTGTGCTGCTAAGGGCCTGATGACATAGATTTCATTGCTGAGTGATATTGCTTTGTAAGTGAATACCACAACTTCTTTATCCATTTTTCACTTTCTGCAATGTTGAACTTGTACTGTAAAAGAGGTTCTTGTAAACAGAGCCGTTCCAAACTTTGGGGTGGCTGTGTCTTTTTGATTTTAATTTCCCTGAGCTATAGGTCCATAAGTGGAAGTGCTCTAGGCTCTGTTGCTCTGTTTTTTAGATGTTTCAGGAAACACCATACACTTCTCCCAAGTGTCTGTTGGCAATTTACATCTCGCCCATCAGCATAACAAGGCTCCCAGTTCTCAATGGCCTGTTGCCTTTCTGGATTTTACACTTTTTTCAGATGGCCCTTTTGACCGGGGGGAAGTGAGACTTCATTGTAGTGCAGATTTCCTTTGCAAGCTTGCTTGGTTGGCCAAAAAGGGCGTATGCGTTTTTTCCTGAATATATTCAGGAAAAAACGCATACGTCCTTTTTGGCCAAGTGCATCATTGTGGACGTTCTGCCTCTTTTCCTATGCTTTCAATGCAATTCCAGTCTACCTCCTGAAATCGGTTTCCTGCAATTCTGCTCCGCTTTCAAGTCCTCTTGGCAGCCTTACTTCAGTATATTTTTGGACGATAGCTGTCATTTATAACTCTGCAGGTTTGTGAATTACAGTGCCCCTGAGCTCCTTTCTTCAACTCGCTTTCTTTTGAGCTGGCCGCAACACCGCAGGATGGCATCATTGTGCCAATCAGTTTCATGCAATTCTGCCCCGCTTTCAAATCCTCTTGGCAGCCTTACTTCAGTCTATTTTTGGACGATAGCTGTCATTTATATCTCTGCTGGTTTGTGAATTGCAGTGCCCCTGAGCTCCTTTCTTCAACTCGCTTTCTTGTGACCTGGCCGCTACACCGCAGGATGGCTTCAGGCCCTAATCTGGTTCCGGCACGGCACGCTGAGCCTTTGGTTATTTCCTCTTCCTGGTGGGAAATGAGAGTTAAATTTGCCCGTCCAGACACCTCCAGCTAGCCTCTCATTGGTTCTCGCTATTCCTGTTCATCTTCCAAGAAATAGCAAACTGGGCCAAACAAGAGGTTAAAGGCGCTGACTCTCCAAGTGGGGAGAGTGTTAGTAAAGCGTCTGGAATGTTGCACCCGAGTACCAGGGCAGGAAAACTGATACATATTTGAACACGTCTCCCGTTCACATGGTTGATCATACTTGGGTTCCACATGCATCTTTTAGCTGAAGGAAGAATACCTTAAACCTGGGTATTTGAAACCCGTGGAATGGGTACCATGCAATATGACTTCAAAGGGTCTTCATTTGCTCACCGAACCTCTCCAATCCTATCACTGCTGCGTTTATACCCCTGTACACATGCTTGATTCTCTTTCGGAGACATAGCAATCCATAGGTTTTAAGATACTTACTAGTCAGGTACATTCTTAGGCGTTTAATATGCGGTTTTGAGTCCATTTCGTTGAGCAAGGAGTAGCTCTTGTCTATTCCATATTTGGCTTAAGGAACTTTATCTGTGCTCATTTCAATCTCTGGTTTTATGCAGCACCCCAACTCACCTTTCCCCTTAAGCAAGCATAAGTTGGTTTTCTAAATTTGAGACCCTGTTCTGTTCTGTAATTCAGTTCCTGTGTAGCCAAGTTTCCATTCTGTGTATTACTGATATCTTATGATGTTTCTTTTTCTGTGTGACTTATTTCAGTTAGAATCATCATACGTGAATCCACTCATTGTGCTGCTAAGGGCCTGATGACACAGATTTCATTGCTGAGTGATATTGCTTTGTAAGTAAATACCACAACTTCTTTATCCATTTTTCACTTTCTGCGATGTTGAACTTGTACTGTAAACGAGGTTCTTGTAAACAGAGCCGTTCCAAACTTTGGGGTGGCTGTGTCTTTTTGATTTTAAATTCCCTAAGCTATAGGACCATAAGTGGCAGTGCCCTAGGCTCTGTTGCTTTGTTTTTTAGATGTTTCAGGAAACACCATACACTTCTCCCTAGTGTTTGTTGGCAATTTACATCCCGCCCTTCAGCATAACAAGGCTCCCAGTTCTCCATGGCCTGTCCTGCCTTTCTGGATTTTACACTTTTTTCAGATGGCCCTTTTGACTGGGGGGAAGTGAGACTTCATTGTAGTGCAGATTTCCTTTGCAAGCTTGCTTGGTTGGCCAAAAAGTGCGTATGCGTTTTTTCCTGAATATATTCAGGAAAAAACGCATACGCCCTTTTTGGCCAAGTGCATCATTGTGGACGTTCTGCCTCTTTTCCTATGCTTTCAATGCAATTCCAGTCTACCTCCTGAAATCGGTTTCCTGCAATTCTGCCCCGCTTTCAAGTCCTCTTGGCAGCCTTACTTCAGTCTATTTTTGGACGATAGCTGTCATTTATAACTCTGCAGGTTTGTGAATTACAGTGCTCCTTAGCTCCTTTCTTTAACTCGCTTTCTTGTGACCTGGCCGCAACACCGCAGGATGTCTTCAGGCCCTAATCTGGTTCTGGCACGGCACGCTGAACCTTTGGTTAATTCCTCTTCCTGGTGGGAAATGAGAGTTAAATTTGCCCATCCAGACACCTCCAGCTAGTCTCTCATTGGTTCTCGCTATTCCTGTTCATCTTCCACAGAAATTGCAAACTGGGCCAAACAGGAGGTTAAAGGGACTGACTCTCCAAGTGGGGAGAGTGTTAGTAAAGCGTCTGGAATGTTGCACCCGAGTACCAGGGTACGAAAACTGAGACATATTTGAACACGTCTCCCGATCACATGGTTGATCATACTCTAGGTTCCACATGCATGTTTTAGCTGAAGGAAGAATACCTTACACCTGGGTAGTTGAAACCCGTGGAATGGGTACCATGCAATATGACTTCAAAGGGTCTTCATTTGCTCACCGAACCTCTCCAATCCTATCACTGCTGCGTTTATGCCCCTGTACACATGCTTGATTCTCTTTCGGAGACATAGCAATCCATAGGTTTTAAGATACTTACTAGTCAGGTACATTCTTAGGCGTTTAATATGCGGTGTTGAGTCCATTTCGTTGAGCAAGGAGTAGCTCTTGCCTATTCCATATTTGGCTTAAGGAACTTTATCTGTGCTCATTTCAATCTCTGGTTTTATGCAGCACCCCAACTCACCTTTCCCCTTAAGCAATCATAAGTTGGTTTTCTAAATTTGAGACCCTGTTCTGTTCTGTAATTCAGTTCCTGTGTAGCCAAGTTTACATTCCGTGTATTACTGATATCTTATGATGTTTCTTTTTCTGTGTGACTTATTTCAGTTAGAATCATCATACCTGAATCCACTCATTGTGCTGCTAAGGGCCTGATGACACAGATTTCATTGCTGAGTGATATTGCTTTGTAAGTAAATACCACAACTTCTTTATCCATTTTTCACTTTCTGCGATGTTGAACTTGTACGGTAAACGAGGTTCTTGTAAACGGAGGCGTCCCAAACTTTGGGGTGGCTGTGTCTTTTTGATTTTAATTTCCCTAAGCTATAGGACCATAAGTGGAAGTGCCCTAGGTTCTGTTGCTTTGTTTTTTAGATGTTTCAGGAAACACCATACACTTCTTCTGAGTGTCTGTTGGCAATTTACATCCCGCCCATCAGCATAACAAGGCTCCCAGTTCTCAATGGCCTGTTGCCTTTCTGGATTTTACACTTTTTTCAGATGGCCCTTTTGACCGGGGGAAGTGAGACTTCATTGTAGTGCAGATTTCCTTTGCAAGCTTGCTTCGTTTGCCAAAAATGGCGTATGCGTTTTTTCCTGAATATATTCAGGAAAAAACGCATACGCCCTTTTTGGCCAAGTGCATCATTGTGGACGTTCTGCCTCTTTTCCTATGCTTTCAATGCAATTCCAGTCTACCTCCTGAAATCGGTTTCCTGCAATTCTGCCCCGCTTTCAAGTCCTCTTGGCAGCCTTACTTCAGTCTATTTTTGGATGATAGCTGTCATTTATAACTCTGCAGGTTTGTGAATTCCAGTGCCCCTGAGCTCCTTTCTTCAACTCGCTTTCTTGTGACCTGGCCGCAACACCGCAGGATGGCTTCAGGCCCTAATCTGGTTCCGGCACGGCTTGCTGAGCCTTTGGTTAATTCCTCTTCCTGGTGGGAAATGAGAGTTAAATTTGCCCGTCCAGACACCTCCAGCTAGCCTCTCATTGGTTCTCGCTATTCCTGTTCATCTTCCGCAGAAATTGCAAACTGGGCCAAACAGGAGGTTAAAGGGACTGACTCTCCAAGTCGGGAGAGTGTTAGTAAAGCGTCTGGAATGTTGCACCCGAGTACCAGGGGAGGAAAACAGACATATTTGAATACGTCTCCCGTTCACATGGTTGATCATACTCTGGTTTCCACATGCATGTTTTAGCTGAAGGAAGAATACCTTAAACCTGGAGAGTTGAGACCCGTGTAATGGGTACCATGCAATATGACTTCAAAGGGTCTTCATATGCTCACCGAACCTCTCCAATCCTATCACTGCTGCGTTTATGCCCCTGTACACATGCTTGATTCTCTTTCGGAGACATAGCAATCCATAGGTTTTAAGATACTTACTAGTCAGGTACATTCTTAGGCGTTTAATATGGGGTGTTGAGTCCATTTCGTTGAGCAAGGAGTAGCTCTTGTCTATTCCATATTTGGCTTAAGGAACTTTATCTGTGCTCATTTCAATCTCTGGTTTTATGCAGCACCCCAACTCACCTTTACCCTTAAGCAAGAATAAGTTGGTTTTCTAAATTTGAGACCCTGTTCTGTTCTGTAATTCAGTTCCTGTGTAGCCAAGTTTACATTCCGTGTATTAGTGATATCTTATGATGTTTCTTTTTCTGTGTGACTTATTTCAGTTAGAATCATCGTACCTGAATCCACTCATGATGCTGTTACGGGCCTGATGACATAGATTTCATTGCTGAGTGATACTGCATTGTACGTAAGTACCACAAGTTCTTTATCCATTTTTCACTTTCTGTGATATTGAACTTGTACTGTAAACGAGGTTCTTGTAAACAGAGGGGTCCCAAACTTTGGGGTGGCTGTGTCTTTTTGATTTTAATTTCCCTAAGCTATAGGACCATAAGTGGAAGTGCCATAGGCTCTGTTGCTTTGTTTTTTAGATGTTTCAGGAAACACCATAAACTTCTCCCGAGTGTCTGTTGGCAATTTACATCCCGCCCATCAGCATAACAAGGCTCCCAGTTCTCCATGGCCTGTCCTGCCTTTCTGGATTTTACACTTTTTTCAGATGGCCCTTTTGACCGGGGGGAAGTGAGACTTCATTGTAGTGCAGATTTCCTTTGCAGGCTTGCTTGGTTGGCCAAAAAGGGCGTATGCGTTTTTTCCTGAATATATTCAGGAAAAAACGCATACGCCCTTTTTGGCCAAGTGCATCATTGTGGACGTTCTGCCTCTTTTCCTATGCTTTCAATGCAATTCCAGTCTACCTCCTGAAATCGGTTTCCTGCAATTCTGCCCCGCTTTCAAGTCCTCTTGGCAGCCTTACTTCAGTCTATTTTTGGACGATAGCTGTCATTTATAACTCTGCAGGTTTGTCAATTACAGTGTCCCTGAGCTCCTTTCTTCAACTCGCTTTCTTGTGAGCTGGCCGCAACACCGCAGGATGGCTTCAGGCCCTAATCTGGTTCCGGTACGGCACGCTGAGCCTTTGGTTATTTCCTCTTCCTGGTGGGAAATGAGAGTTAAATTTGCCCGTCCAGACACCTCCAGCTAGCCTCTCATTGGTTCTCGCTATTCCTGTTCATCTTCCGCAGAAATTGCAAACTGGGCCAAACAGGAAGTTAAAGGCGCTGACTTTCCAAGTGGGGAGAGTGTTAGTAAAGCGTCTGGAATGTTGCACCCGAGTACCAGGGTACGAAAACTGAGACATATTTGAACACGTCTCCCGATCACATGGTTGATCATACTCTAGGTTCCACATGCATGTTTTAGCTGAAGGAAGAATACCTTAAACCTGGGTAGTTGAAACCCGTGGAATGGGTACCATGCAATATGACTTCAAAGGGTCTTCATTTGCTCACCGAACCTCTCCAATCCTATCACTGCTGCGTTTATGCCCCTGTACACATGCTTGATTCTCTTTCGGAGACATAGCAATCCATAGGTTTTAAGATACTTACTAGTCAGGTACATTCTTAGGCGTTTAATATGCGGTGTTGAGTCCATTTCATTGAGCAAGGAGTAGCTCTTGTCTATTCCATATTTGGCTTAAGGAAATTTATCTGTGCTCATTTCAATCTCTGGTTTTATGCAGCACCCCAACCCACCTTTACCCTTAAGCAAGCATAAGTTGGTTTTCTAAATTTGAGACACTGTTCTGTTCTGTAATTCAGTTCCTGTGTAGCCAAGTTTACATTCCGTGTATTACTGATATCTTATGATGTTTCTTTTTCTGTGTGACTTATTTCAGTTAGAATCATCATACCTGAATCCACTCATTGTGCTGCTAAGGGCCTGATGACACAGATTTCATTGCTGAGTGATATTGCTTTGTAAGTAAATACCACAACTTCTTTATCCATTTTTCACTTTCTGCGATGTTGAACTTGTACTGTAAACGAGGTTCTTGTAAACAGAGGCGTCCCAAACTTTGGGGTGGCTGTGTCTTTTTGATTTTAATTTCCCTAAGCTATAGGACCATAGGTGGAAGTGCCCTAGGCTCTGTTGCTTTGTTTTTTAGATGTTTCTGGAAACACCATACACTTCTCCTGAGTGTCTGTTGGCAATTTACATCCCGCCCATCAGCATAACAAGGCTCCCAGTTCTCAATGGCCTGTTGCCTTTCTGGATATTACACTTTTTTCAGATGGCCCTTTTGACCGGGGGGAAGTGAGACTTCATTGTAGTGCAGATTTCCTTTGCAAGCTTGCTTGGTTGGCCAAAAAGGGCGTATGCGTTTTTTCCTGAATATATTCAGGAAAAAACGCATACGCCCTTTTTGGCCAAGTGCATCATTGTGGACGTTCTGCCTCTTTTCCTATGCTTTCAATGCAATTCCAGTCTACCTCCTGAAATCGGTTTCCTGCAATTCTGCCCCGCTTTCAAGGCCTCTTGGCAGCCTTACTTCAGTCTATTTTTGGACGATAGCTGTCATTTATAACTCTGCAGGTTTGTGAATTACAGTGCCCCTGAGCTCCTTTCTTCAACTCGCTTTCTTGTGACCTGGCCGCAACACCGCTGGATGGCTTCAGGCCCTAATCTGGTTCCGGCCCGGCATGCTGAGCCTTTGGTTAATTCCTCTTCCTGGTGGGAAATGAGAGTTAAATTTGCCCGTCCAGACACCTCCAGCTAGCCTCTCATTGGTTCTCGCTATTCCTGTTCATCTTCCGCAGAAATTGCAAACTGGGCCAAACAGGAGGTTAAAGGGACTGACTCTCCAAGTCGGGAGAGTGTTAGTAAAGCGTGTGGAATGTTGCACCCGAGTACCAGGGTACGAAAACTGAGACATATTTGAATACGTCTCCCATTCACATGGTTGATCATACTCTGGGTTCAACATGCATGTTTTAGCTGAAGGAAGAATACCTTAAACCTGGAGAGTTGAGACCCGTGTAATGGGTACCATGCAATATGACTTCAAAGGGTCTTCATTTGCTCACCGAACCTCTCCAATCCTATCACTGCTGCGTTTATGCCCCTGTACACATGCTTGATTCTCTTTCGGAGACATAGCAATCCATAGGTTTTAAGATACTTACTAGTCAGGTACATTCTTAGGCGTTTAATATGCGGTGTTGAGTCCATTTCGTTGAGCAAGGAGTAGCTCTTGTCTATTCCATATTTGGCTTAAGGAACTTTATCTGTGCTCATTTCAATCTCTGGTTTTATGCAGCACCCCAACTCACCTTTCCCCTTAAGCAAGCATAAGTTGGTTTTCTAAATTTGAGACCTTGTTCTGTTCTGTAATTTAGTTCCTGTGTAGCCAAGTTTACATTCAGTGTATTACTGATATCTTATGATGTTTCTTTTTCTGTGTGACTTATTTCAGTTAGAATCATCATACCTGAATCCACTCATTGTGCTGCTAAGGGCCTGATGACACAGATTTCATTGCTGAGTGATATTGCTTTGTAAGTAAATACCACAACCTCTTTATCCATTTTTCAATTTCTGCGATGTTGAACTTGTACTGTAAACGAGGTTCTTGTAAACAGAGGCGTCCCAAACTTTGGGGTGGCTGTGTCTTTTTCATTTTAATTTCCCTAAGCTATAGGACCATAAGTGGCAGTGCCCTAGGCTCTGTTGCTTTGTTTTTTAGATGTTTCAGGAAACACCATACACTTCTCCTGAGTGTCTGTTGGTAATTTACATCCTGCCCATCAGCATAACAAGGCTCCCAGTTCTCCATGGCCTGTCCTCCCTTTCTGGATTTTACACTTTTTTCAGATGGCCCTTTTGACCGGGGGGAAGTGAGACTTCATTGTAGTGCAGATTTCCTTTGCAAGCTTGCTTGGTTGGCCAAAAAGGGCGTATGCGTTTTTTCCTGAATATATTCAGGAAAAAACACATACGCCCTTTTTGGCCAAGTGCATCATTGTGGACGTTCTGCCTCTTTTCCTATGCTTTCAATGCAATTCCAGTCTACCTCCTGAAATCGGTTTCCTGCAATTCTGCCCCACTTTCAAGTCCTCTTGGCAGCCTTACTTCAGTCTATTTTTGGACGATAGCTGTCATTTATAACTCTGCAGGTTTGTGAATTACAGTGCTCCTGAGCTCCTTTCTTCAACTCGCTTTCTTGTGACCTGGCCGCAACACCGCAGGATGTCTTCAGGCCCTAATCTGGTTCTGGCACGGCACGCTGAGCCTTTGGTTAATTCCTCTTCCTGGTGGGAAATGAGAGTTAAATTTGCCCGTCCAGACACCTCCAGCTAGCCTCTCATTGGTTCTCGCTATTCCTGTTCATCTCCCGCAGAAATTGCAAACTGGGCCAAACAGGAGGTTAAAGGCGCTGACTTTCCAAGTGGGGAGAGTGTTAGTAAAGCGTCTGGAATGTTGCACCCGAGTACCAGGGGAGGAAAACTGAGACATATTTGAACACGTCTCCCGATCACATGGTTGATCATAATCTAGGTTCCACATGCATGTTTTAGCTGAAGGAAGAATACCTAAAACCTGGGTAGTTGAAACCCGTGGAATGGGTACCATGCAATATCACATCAAAGGGTCTTCATTTGCTCACCGAACCTCTCCAATCCTATCACTGCTGCGTTTATGCCCCTGTACACATCCTTGATTCTCTTTCGGAGACATAGCAATCCATAGGTTTTAAGATACTTACTAGTCAGGTACATTCTTAGGCGTTTAATATGGGGTGTTGAGTCCATTTCGTTGAGCAAGGAGTAGCTCTTGTCTATTCCATATTTGGCTTAAGGAACTTTATCTGTGCTCATTTCAATCTCTGGTTTTATGCAGCACCCCAACTCACCTTTCCCCTTAAGCAAGCATAAGTTGGTTTTCTAAATTTGAGACCTTGTTCTGTTCTGTAATTCAGTTCCTGTGTAGCCAAGTTTACATTCCGTGTATTACTGATATCTTATGATGTTTCTTTTTCTGTGTGACTTATTTCAGTTAGAATCATCATACCTGAATCCACTCATTGTGCTGCTAAGGGCCTGATGACACAGATTTCATTGCTGAGTGTTATTGCTTTGTAAGTAAATACCACAACTTCTTTATCCATTTTTCACTTTCTGCGATGTTGAACTTGTACTGTAAACGAGGTTCTTGTAAACAGAGGCATCCCAAACTTTGGGGTGGCTGTGTCTTTTTGATTTTAATTTCCCTAAGCTATAGGACCATAAGTGGCAGTGCCCTAGGCTCTGTTGCTTTCTTGTTTAGATGTTTCAGGAAACACCATACACTTCTCCTGAGTGTCTGTTGGTAATTTACATCCCGCCCATCAGCATAACAAGGCTCCCAGTTCTCCATGGCCTGTCCTGCCTTTCTGGAGTTTACACTTTTTTCAGATGGCCCTTTTGACCGGGGGGAAGTGAGACTTCATTGTAGTGCAGATTTCCTTTGCAAGCTTGCTTGGTTGGCCAAAAAGGGCGCATGCGTTTTTTCCTGAATATATTCAGGAAAAAACGCATACGCCCTTTTTGGCCAAGTGCATCATTGTGGACGTTCTGCCTCTTTTCCTATGCTTTCAATGCAATTCCAGTCTACCTCCTGAAATCGGTTTCCTGCAATTCTGCCCCGCTTTCAAGTCCTCTTGGCAGCCTTACTTCAGTCTATTTTTGGACGATAGCTGTCATTTATAACTCTGCAGGTTTGTCAATTACAGTGCCCCTGAGCTCCTTTCTTCAACTCGCTTTCTTGTGAGCTGGCCGCAACACCGCAGGATGGCTTCAGGCCCTAATCTGGTTCCGGCACGGCACGCTGAGCCTTTGGTTAATTCCTCTTCCTGGTGGGAAATGAGAGTTAAATTTGCCCGTCCAGACACCTCCAGCTAGTCTCTCATTGGTTCTCGCTATTCCTGTTCATCTTCCGCAGAAATTGCAAACTGGGCCAAACAGGAGGTTAAAGGGACTGACTCTCCAAGTGGGGAGAGTGTTAGTAAAGCGTCTGGAATGTTGCACCCGAGTACCAGGGTACGAAAACTGAGACATATTTGAACACGTCTCCCGATCACATGGTTGATCATACTCTAGGTTCCACATGCATGTTTTAGCTGAAGGAAGAATACCTGAAACCTGGGTATTTGAAACCCGTGGAATGGGTACCATGCAATATGACTTCAAAGGGTCTTCATTTGCTCACCGAACCTCTCCAATCCTATCACTGCTGCGTTTATGCCCCTGTACACATGCTTGATTCTCTTTCGGAGACATAGCAATCCATAGGTTTTAAGATACTTACTAGTCAGGTACATTCTTAGGCGTTTAATATGCGGTGTTGAGTCCATTTCGTTGAGCAAGGAGTAGCTCTTGTCTATTCCATATTTGGCTTAAGGAACTTTATCTGTGCTCATTTCAATCTCTGGTTTTATGCAGCACCCCAACTCACCTTTCCCCTTAAGCAAGCATAAGTTGGTTTTCTAAATTTGAGACCCTGTTCTGTTCTGCAATTCAGTTCCTGTGTAGCCAAGTTTACATTCCGTGTATTACTGATATCTTATGATGTTTCTTTTTCTGTGTGACTTATTTCAGTTAGAATCATCATACCTGAATCCACTCATTGTGCTGCTAAGGGCCTGATGACACAGATTTCATTGCTGAGTGATATTGCTTTGTAAGTAAATACCACAACTTCTTTATCCATTTTTCACTTTCTGCGATGTTGAACTTGTACTGTAAACGAGGTTCTTGTAAACAGAGCCGTTCCAAACTTTGGGGTGGCTGTGTCTTTTTGATTTTAAATTCCCTAAGCTATAGGACCATAAGTGGAAGTGCCCTAGACTCTGTTGCTTTGTTTTTTCGATGTTTCAGGAAACACCATACACTTCTCCCGAGTGGTTGTTGGCAATTTACATCCCGCCCATCAGCATAACAAGGCTCCCAGTTCTCCATGGCCTGTCCTGCCTTTCTGGATTTTACACTTTTTTCAGATGGCCCTTTTGACCGGGGGGAAGTGAGACTTCATTGTAGTGCAGATTTCCTTTGCAAGCTTGCTTGGTTGGCCAAAAAGGGCGTATGCGTTTTTTCCTGAATATATTCAGGAAAAAACGCATACGCCCTTTTTGGCCAAGTGCATCATTGTGGACGTTCTGCCTCTTTTCCTATGCTTTCAATGCAATTCCAGTCTACCTCCTGAAATCGGTTTCCTGCAATTCTGCCCCGCTTTCAAGTCCTCTTGGCAGCCTTACTTCAGTCTATTTTTGGACGATAGCTGTCATTTATAACTCTGCAGGTTTGTGAATTACAGTGCCCCTGAGCTCCTTTCCTTAACTCGATTTCTTGTGACCTGGCCGCAACACCGCAGGGTGTCTTCAGGCCCTAATCTGGTTCTGGCACGGCACGCTGAGCCTTTGGTTAATTCCTCTTCCTGGTGGGAAATGAGAGTTAAATTTGCCCATCCAGACACCTCCAGCTAGTCTCTCATTGGTTCTCGCTATTCCTGTTCATCTTCCACAGAAATTGCAAACTGGGCCAAACAGGAGGTTAAAGGGACTGACTCTCCAAGTGGGGAGAGTGTTAGTAAAGCGTCTGGAATGTTGCACCCGAGTACCAGGGTACGAAAACTGAGACATATTTGAACACATCTCCCGATCACATGGTTGATCATACTCTAGGTTCCACATGCATGTTTTAGCTGAAGGAAGAATACCTTAAACCTGGGTAGTTGAAACCCGTGGAATGGGTACCATGCAATATGACTTCAAAGGGTCTTCATTTGCTCACCGAACCTCTCCAATCCTATCACAGCTGCGTTTATGCCCCTGTACACATGCTTGATTCTCTTTCGGAGACATAGCAATCCATAGGTTTTAAGATACTTACTGGTCAGCTACATTCTTAGGCATTTAATATGCAGTGTTGAGTCCGTTTCGTTGAGCAAGGAGTAGCTCTTGTCTATTCCATATTTGGCTTAAGGAACTTTATCTGTGCTCATTTCAATCTCTGGTTTTATGCAGCACCCCAACTCACCTTTCCCCTTAAGCAAGCATAAGTTGGTTTTCTAAATTTGAGACCCTGTTCTGTTTTGGAATGCAGTTCCTGTGTAGCCAAGTTTACATTCCGTGTATTAGTGATATCTTATGATGTTTCTTTTTCTGTGTGACTTATTTCAGTTAGAATCATCGTACCTGAATCCACTCATTGTGCTGCTACGGGCCTGATGACATAGATTTCATTGCTGAGTGATACTGCATTGTACGTAAGTACCACAAGTTCTTTATCCATTTTTCACTTTCTGTGATATTGAACTTGTACGGTAAACGAGGTTCTTGTAAACGGAGGCTTCCCAAACTTTGGGGTGGCTGTGTGTTTTTCATTTTAATTTCCCTAAGCTATAGGACCATAAGTGGAAGTGCCCTAGGTTCTGTTGCTTTGTTTTTTAGATGTTTCAGGAAACACCATACACTTCTCCTGAGTGTCTGTTGGCAATTTACATCCCGCCCATCAGCATAACAAGGCTCCCAGTTCTCAATGGCCTGTTGCCTTTCTGGATTTTACACTTTTTTCAGATGGCCCTTTTGACCGAGGGGAAGTGAGACTTCATTGTAGTGCAGATTTCCTTTGCAAGCTTGCTTGGTTGGCCAAAAAGTGCGTATGCGTTTTTTCCTGAGTATATTCAGGAAAAAACGCATATGCCCTTTTTGGCCAAGTGCATCATTGTGGACGTTCTGCCTCTTTTCCTATGCTTTCAATGCAATTCCAGTCTACCTCCTGAAATCGGTTTCCTGCAATTCTGCCCCGCTTTCAAGGCCTCTTGGCAGCCTTACTTCAGTCTATTTTTGGACGATAGCTGTCATTTATAACTCTGCAGGTTTGTGAATTACAGTGCCCCTGAGCTCCTTTCTTCAACTCGCTTTCTTGTGACCTGGCCGCAACACCGCAGGATGGCTTCAGGCCCTAATCTGGTTCCGGCCCGGCATGCTGAGCCTTTGGTTAATTCCTCTTCCTGGTGGGAAATGAGAGTTAAATTTGCCCGTCCAGACACCTCCAGCTAGCCTCTCATTGGTTCTCGCTATTCCTGTTCATCTTCCGCAGAAATTGCAAACTGGGCCAAACAGGAGGTTAAAGGGACTGACCCTCCAAGTGGGGAGAGTGTTAGTAAAGCGTCTGGAATGTTGCACCCGAGTACCAGGGGAGGAAAACTGAGACATATTTGAACACGTCTCCCGATCACATGGTTGATCATACTCTGGGTTCCACATGCATGTTTTAGCTGAAGGAAGAATACCTAAAATCTGCGTAGTTGAAACCCGTGGAATGGGTACCATGCAATATGACTTCAAAGGGTCTTCATTTGCTCACTGAACCGCTCCAATCCTATCACTGCTGCATTTATGCCCCTGTACACATGCTTGATTCTCTTTCAGAGACATAGCAATCTATAGGTTTTAAGATACTTACTAGTCAGGTACATTCTTAGGCGTTTAATATGCGGTGTTGAGTCCATTTCGTTGAGCAAGGAGTAGCTCTTGTCTATTCCATATTTGGCTTAAGGAACTTTGTGCTCATTTCAATCTCTGCTTTTATGCAGCACCCCAACTCACCTTTCCCCTTAAGCAAGCATAAGTTGGTTTTCTAAATTTGAGACCCTGTTCTATTCTGTAATTCAGTTCCTGTGTAGCCAAGTTTACATTCCGTGTATTACTGATATCTTATGATGTTTCTTTTTCTGTGTGACTTATTTCAGTTAGAATCATCATACCTGAATCCACTCATTGTGCTGCTAAGGGCCTGATGACACAGATTTCATTGCTGAGTGATATTGCTTTGTAAGTAAACACCACAACTTCTTTATCCATTTTTCACTTTCTGCGATGTTGAACTTGTACTGTAAACGAGGTTCTTGTAAACAGAGCCGTTCCAAACTTTGGGGTGGCTGTGTCTTTTTCATTTTAATTTCCCTAAGCTATAGGACCATAAGTGGAAGTGCCCTAGGTTCTGTTGCTTTGTTTTTTAGATGTTTCAGGAAACACCATACACTTCTCCCGAGTGGTTGTTGGCAATTTACATCCCACCCATCAGCATAACAAGGCTCCCAGTTCTCCATGGCCTGTCCTGCCTTTCTGGATTTTACACTTTTTTCAGATGGCCCTTTTGACCGGGGGGAAGTGAGACTTCATTGTAGTGCAGATTTCCTTTGCAATCTTGCTTGGTTGGCCAAAAAGGGTGTATGCGTTTTTTCCTGAATATATTCAGGAAAAAACGCATACGCCCTTTTTGGCCAAGTGCATCATTGTGGACGTTCTGCCTCTTTTCCTATGCTTTCAATGCAATTCCAGTCTACCTCCTGAAATCGGTTTCCTGCAATTCTGCCCCACTTTCAAGTCCTCTTGGCAGCCTTACTTCAGTCTATTTTTGGACGATAGCTGTCATTTATAACTCTGCAGGTTTGTGAATTACAGTGCCCCTGAGCTCCTTTCTTCAACTCGCTTTCTTTTGAGCTGGCCGCAACACCGCAGGATGGCTTCAGACCCTAATCTGGTTCCGGTACGGCACGCTGAACCTTTGGTTATTTCCTCTTCCTGGTGGGAAATGAGAGTTAAATTTGCCCGTCCAGACACCTCCAGCTAGCCTCTCATTGGTTCTTGCTATTCCTGTTCATCTTCCGCAGAAATTGCAAACTGGGCCAAACAGGAGGTTAAAGGCGCTGACTCTCCAAGTGGGGAGAGTGTTAGTAAAGCGTCTGGAATGTTGCACCCGAGTACCAGGGGAGGAAAACTGAGACATATTTGAACACGTCTCCCGTTCACATGGTTGATCATACTCTGGGTTCCACATGCATGTTTTAGCTGAAGGAAGAATACCTTAAACCTGGAGAGTTGAGAACCGTGTAATGGGTACCATGCAATATGACTTCAAAGGGTCTTCATTTGCTTACCGAACCTCTCCAATCCTATCACTGCTGCGTTTATGCCCCTGTACACACGCTTGATTCTCTTTTGGAGACATAGCAATCCATAGGTTTTAAGATACTTACGAGTCAGGTACATTCTTAGGCGTTTAATATGGGGTTTTGAGTCCATTTCGTTGAGCAAGGAGTAGCTCTTGTCTATTCCATATTTGGCTTAAGGAACTTTATCTGTGCTCATTTCAATCTCTGGTTTTATGCAGCACCCCAACTCACCTTTCCCCTTAAGCAAGCATAAGTTGGTTTTCTAAATTTGAGACCCTGTTCTGTTTTGGAATGCAGTTCCTGTGTAGCCAAGTTTACATTCCGTGTATTACTGATATCTTATGATGTTTCTTTTTCTGTGTGACTTATTTCAGTTAGAATCATCATACCTGAATCCACTCATTATGCTGCTATGGGCCTGATGACACAGATTTCATTGCTGAGTGATATTGCTTTGTAAGTAAATACCACAACTTCTTTATCCATTTTTCACTTTCTGCGATGTTGAACTTGTACTGTAAACGAGGTTCTTGTAAACAGAGCCGTTCCAAACTTTGGGGTGGCTGTGTCTTTTTCATTTTAATTTCCCTAAGCTATAGGACCATAAGTGGAAGTGCCCTAGGTTCTGTTGCTTTGTTTTTTAGTTGTTTCAGGAAACACCATACACTTCTCCCAAGTGGTTCTTGGCAATTTACATCCCGCCCATCAGCATAACAAGGCTCCCAGTTCTCCATGGCCTGTCCTGCCTTTCTGGATTTTACACTTTTTTCAGATGGCCCTTTTGACCGGGGGAAGTGAGACTTCATTGTAGTGCAGATTTCCTTTGCAAGCTTGCTTGGTTGGCCAAAAAGGGCGTATGCGTTTTTTCCTGAATATATTCAGGAAAAAACGCATACGCCCTTTTTGGCCAAGTGCATCATTGTGGACGTTCTGCCTCTTTTCCTATGCTTTCAATGCAATTCCAGTCTACCTCCTGAAATCGGTTTCCTGCAATTCTGCCCCGCTTTCAAGTCCTCTTGGCAGCCTTACTTCAGTCTATTTTTGGACGATAGCTGTCATTTATAACTCTGCAGGTTTGTGAATTACAGTGCCCCTGAGCTCCTTTCTTCAACTCGCTTTCTTGTGACCTGGCCGCAACACCGCAGGATGTCTTCAGGCCCTAATCTGGTTCTGGCACGGCACGCTGAGCCTTTGGTTAATTCCTCTTCCTGGTGGGAAATGAGAGTTATATTTGCCCATCCAGAAACCTCCAGCTAGTCTTTCATTGGTTCTCGCTATTCCTGTTCATATTCCACAGAAATTGCAAACTGGGCCAAACAGGAAGTTAAAGGGACTGACTCTCCAAGTGGGGAGAGTGTTAGTAAAGCGTCTGGAATGTTGCACCCGAGTACCAGGGTACGAAAACTGAGACATATTTGAACACGTCTCCCGATCACATGGTTGATCATACTCTAGGTTCCACATTCATGTTTTAGATGAAGGAAGAATACCTTAAACCTGGGTAGTTGAAACCCGTGGAATGGGTACCATGCAATATGACTTCAAAGGGTCTTCATTTACTCACGAACCTCTCCAATCCTATCACTGCTGCGTTTATGCCCCTGTACACATGCTTGATTCTCCTTCGGAGACATAGCAATCCATAGGTTTTAAGATACTTACTAGTGAGGTGCATTCTTAGGCGTTTAATATGGGGTTTTGTGTCCATTTCGTTGAGCAAGGAGTAGCTCTTGTGTATTCCATATTTGGCTTAAGGAACTTTATCTGTGCTCATTTCAATCTCTGGTTTTATGCTGCACCCCAACTCACCTTTCACCTTAAGGAAGCATAAGTTGGTTTTCTAAATTTAAGACCCTGTTCTGTTTTGGAATGCAGTTCCTGTGTAGCCAAGTTTACATTCCGTGTATTAGTGATATCTTATGATGTTTCTTTTTCTGTGTGACTTATTTCAGTTAGAATCATCGTACCTGAATCCACTCATTATGCTGCTACGGGCCTGATGACATAGATTTCATTGCTGAGTGATACTGCATTGTACGTAAGTACCACAAGTTCTTTATCCATTTTTCACTTTCTGTGATATTGAACTTGTACGGTAAACGAGGTTCTTGTAAACGGAGGCGTCCCAAACTTTGGGGTGGCTGTGTCTTTTTGATTTTAATTTCCCTAAGCTATAGGACCATAAGGGCAAGTGCCCTCGGCTCTGTTTCTTTGTTTTTTAGATGTTTCAGGAAACACCATACACTTCTCCTGAGTGTCTGTTGGCAATTTACATCCCGCCCATCAGCATAACAAGGCTCCCAGTTCTCCATGGCCTGTCCTTCCTTTCTGGATTTTACACTTTTTTCAGATGGCCCTTTTGACTGGGGGGAAGTGAGACTTCATTGTAGTGCAGATTTCCTTTGCAAGTTTGCTTGGTTGGCCAAAAAGTGCGTATGCGTTTTTTCCTGAATATATTCAGGAAAAAACGCATACGCCCTTTTTGGCCAAGTGCATCATTGTGGACGTTCTGCCTCTTTTCCTATGCCTTCAATGCAATTCCAGTCTACCTCCTGAAATCGGTTTCCTGCAATTCTGCCCCGCTTTCAAGTCCTCTTGGCAGCCTTACTTCAGTCTATTTTTGGACGATAGCTGTCATTTATAACTCTGCAGGTTTGTGAATTACAGTGCCCCTGAGCTCCTTTCTTCAACTCGCTTTCTTGTGACCTGGCCGCAACACCGCAGGATGTCTACAGGCCCTAATCTGGTTCCGGCACGGCACGCTGAGCCTTTGGTTAATTCCTCTTCCTGGTGGGAAATGAGAGTTAAATTTGCCCATCCAGACACCTCCAGCTAGTCTCTCATTGGTTCTCGCTATTCCTGTTCATCTTCCACAGAAATTGCAAACTGGGCCAAACAGGAGGTTAAAGGGACTGACTCTCCAAGTGGGGAGAGTGTTAGTAAAGCGTCTGGAATGTTGAACCCGAGTACCAGGGTACGAAAACTGAGACATATTTGAACACGTCTCCCGATCACATGGTTGATCATAATCTAGGTTCCACATGCATGTTTTAGCTGAAGGAACAATACCTTAAACCTGGAGAGTTGAGACCCGTGGAATGGGTACCATGCAATATGACTTCAAAGGGTCTTCATTTGCTCACGAACCCCTCCAATCCTATCACTGCTGCATTTATGCCCATGTACACATGCTTGATTCTCTTTCGGAGACATAGCAATCCATAGGTTTTAAGATACTTACTAGTCAGGTACATTCTTAGGCGTTTAATATGCGGTGTTGAGTCCATTTCGTTGAGCAAGGAGTAGCTCTTGTCTATTCCATATTTGGCTTAAGGAACTTTATCTGTGCTCATTTCAATCTCTGGTTTTATGCAGCACCCCAACTCACCTTTCCCCTTAAGCAAGCATAAGTTGGTTTTCTAAATTTGAGACCCTGTTCTGTTCTGTAATTCAGTTCCTGTGTAGCCAAGTTTACATTCCGTGTATTACTGATATCTTATGATGTTTCTTTTTCTGTGTGACTTATTTCAGTTAGAATCATCATACCTGAATCCACTCATTGTTCTGCTAAGTGCCTGATGACACAGATTTCATTGCTGAGTGATATTGCTTTGTAAGTAAATACCACAACTTCTTTATCCATTTTTCACTTTCTGCGATGTTGAACTTGTACTGTAAACGAGTTTCTTGTAAACAGAGCCGTTCCAAACTTTGGGGTGGCTGTGTCTTTTTCATTTTAATTTCCCTAAGCTATAGGACCATAAGTGGAAGTGCCCTAGGTTCTGTTGCTTTGTTTTTTAGATGTTTCAGGAAACACCATACACTTCTCCCAAGTGGTTGTTGGCAATTTACATCCCGCCCATCAGCATAACAAGGCTCCCAGTTCTCCATGGCCTGTCCTGCCTTTCTGGATTTTACACTTTTTTCAGATGGCCCTTTTGACCGGGGGGAAGTGAGACTTCATTGTAGTGTAGATTTCCTTTGCAAGCTTGCTTGGTTGGCCAAAAAGGGCGTATGCATTTTTTCCTGAATATATTCAGGAAAAAACGCATACGCCCTTTTTGGCCAAGTGCATCATTGTGGACGTTCTGCCTCTTTTCCTATGCTTTCAATGCAATTCCAGTCTACCTCCTGAAATCGGTTTCCTGCAATTCTGCCCCGCTTTCAAGACCTCTTGGCAGCCTTACTTCAGTCTATTTTTGGACGATAGCTGTCATTTATAACTCTGCAGGTTTGTGAATTACAGTGCCCCTGAGCTCCTTTCTTCAACTCGCTTTCTTGTGACCTGGCCGCAACACCGCAGGATGTCTTTAGGCCCTAATCTGGTTCTGGCACGGCACGCTGAGCCTTTGGTTAATTCCTCTTCCTGGTGGGAAATGAGAGTTATATTTGCCCATCCAGACACCTCCAGCTAGTCTTTCATTGGTTCTCGCTATTCCTGTTCATCTTCCACAGAAATTGCAAACTGGGCCAAACAGGAAGTTAAAGGGACTGACTCTCCAAGTGGGGAGAGTGTTAGTAAAGCGTCTGGAATGTTGCACCCGAGTACCAGGGTACGAAAACTGAGACATATTTGAACACGTCTCCCGATCACATGGTTGATCATACTCTAGGTTCCACATGCATGTTTTAGATGAAGGAAGAATACCTTAAACCTGGAGAGTTGAAACCCGTGGAATGGGTACCATGCAATATGACTTCAAAGGGTCTTCATTTGCTCACGAACCTCTCCAATCCTATCACTGCTGCGTTTATGCCCCTGTACACATGCTTGATTCTCTTTCGGAGACATAGCAATCCATAGGTTTTAAGATACTTACTAGTCAGGTGCATTCTTAGGCGTTTAATATGGTTTTTTGTGTCCATTTCGTTGAGCAAGGAGTAGCTCTTGTGTATTCCATATTTGGCTTAAGGAACTTTATCTGTGCTCATTTCAATCTCTGGTTTTATGCAGCACCCCAACTCACCTTTCACCTTAAGCAAGCATAAGTTGGTTTTCTAAATTTGAGACCCTGTTCTGTTTTGGAATGCAGTTCCTGTGTAGCCAAGTTTACATTCCGTGTATTAGTGATATCTTATGATGTTTCTTTTTCTGTGTGACTTATTTCAGTTAGAATCATCGTACCTGAATCCACTCATTATGCTGCTACGGGCCTGATGTCATAGATTTCATTGCTGAGTGATACTGCATTGTACGTAAGTACCACAAGTTCTTTATCCATTTTTCACTTTCTGTGATATTGAACTTGTACGGTAAACGAGGTTCTTGTAAACGGAGGCGTCCCAAACTTTGGGGTGGCTGTGTCTTTTTGATTTTAATTTCCCTAAGCTATAGGACCATAAGGGCAAGTGCCCTCGGCTCTGTTGCTTTGTTTTTTAGATGTTTCAGGAAACACCATACACTTCTCCTGAGTGTCTGTTGGCAATTTACATCCCGCCCATCAGCATAACAAGGCTCCCAGTTCTCCATGGCCTGTCCTGCCTTTCTGGATTTTACACTTTTTTCAGATGGCCCTTTTGACCGGGGGGAAGTGAGACTTCATTGTAGTGCAGATTTCCTTTGCAAGTTTGCTTGGTTGGCCAAAAAGGGCGTATGCGTTTTTTCCTGAATATATTCAGGAAAAAACGCATACGCCCTTTTTGGCCAAGTGCATCATTGTGGACGTTCTGCCTCTTTTCCTATGCTTTCAATGCAATTCCAGTCTACCTCCTGAAATGGGTTTCCTGCAATTCTGCCCCACTTTCAAGTCCTCTTGGCAGCCTTACTTCAGTCTATTTTTGGACGATAGCTGTCATTTATAACTCTGCAGGTTTGTGAATTACAGTGCCCCTGAGCTCCTTTCTTCAACTCGCTTTCTTGTGGCCTGGCCGCAACACCGCAGGATGTCTTCAGGCCCTAATCTGGTTCTGGCACGGCACGCTGAGCCTTTGGTTAATTCCTCTTCCTGGTGGGAAATGAGAGTTAAATTTGCCCATCCATACACCTCCAGCTATTCTTTCATTGGTTCTCGCTATTCCTGTTCATCTTCCACAGAAATTGCAAACTGGGCCAAACAGGAGGTTAAAGGGACTGACTCTCCAAGTCGGGAGAGTGTTAGTAAAGCGTCTGAAAAGTTGCACCCGAGTACCAGGGTATGAAAACTGAGACATATTTGAACATGTCTCCCGATCACATGGTTGATCATACTCTAGGTTCCACATGCATGTTTTAGCTGAAGGAAGAATACCTTAAACCTGGGTAGTTGAAACCCGTGGAATGGGTACCATGCAATATGACTTCAAAGGGTCTTCATTTGCTCACGAACCTCTCCAATCCTATCACTGCTGCTTTTATGCCCCTGTACACATGCTTGATTCTCTTTCGGAGACATAGCAATCCATAGGTTTTAAGATACTTACTAGTCAGGTACATTCTTAGGCGTTTAATATGGGGTGTTGAGTCCATTTCGTTGAGCAAGGAGTAGCTCTTGTCTATTCCATATTTGGCTTAAGGAACTTTATCTGTGCTCATTTCAATCTCTGGTTTTATGCAGCACCCCAACTCACCTTTCCCCTTAAGCAAGCATAAGTTGGTTTTCTAAATTTGAGACACTGTTCTGTTCTGTAATTCAGTTCCTGTGTAGCCAAGTTTACATTCCGTGTATTACTGATATCTTATGATGTTTCTTTTTCTGTGTGACTTATTTCAGTTAGAATCATCATACCTGAATCCACTCATTGTGATGCTAAGGGCCTGATGACACAGATTTCATTGCTGAGTGTTATTGCTTTGTAAGTAAATACCACAACTTCTTTATCCATTTTTCACTTTCTGCGATGTTGAACTTGTACTGTAAACGAGGTTCTTGTAAACAGAGCCGTTCCAAACTTTGGGGTGGCTGTGTCTTTTTCATTTTAATTTCCCTAAGCTATAGGACCATAAGTGGAAGTGCCCTAGGTTCTGTTGCTTTGTTTTTTAGATGTTTCAGGAAACACCATACACTTCTCCCAAGTGGTTGTTGGCAATTTACATCCCGCCCATCAGCATAACAAGGCTCCCAGTTCTCCATGGCCTGTCCTGCCTTTCTGGATTTTACACTTTTTTCAGATGGCCCTTTTGACCGGGGGGAAGTGAGACTTCATTGTAGTGCAGATTTCCTTTGCAAGCTTGCTTGGTTGGCCAAAAAGGGCGTATGCGTTTTTTCCTGAATATATTCAGGAAAAAACGCATACGCCCTTTTTGGCCAAGTGCATCATTGTGGACGTTCTGCCTCTTTTCCTATGCTTTCAATGCAATTCCAGTCTACCTCCTGAAATCGGTTTCCTGCAATTCTGCCCCGCTTTCAAGTCCTCTTGGCAGCCTTACTTCAGTCTATTTTTGGACGATAGCTGTCATTTATAACTCTGCAGGTTTGTGAATTACAGTGCCCCTGAGCTCCTTTCTTCAACTCGCTTTCTTGTGACCTGGCCGCAACACCGCAGGATGTCTTCAGGCCCTAATCTGGTTCTGGCACGGCACGCTGAGCCTTTGGTTAATTCCTCTTCCTGGTGGGAAATGAGAGTTATATTTGCCCATCCAGACACCTCCAGCTAGTCTTTCATTGGTTCTCGCTATTCCTGTTCATCTTCCACAGAAATTGCAAACTGGGCCAAACAGGAAGTTAAAGGGACTGACTCTCCAAGTGGGGAGAGTGTTAGTAAAGCGTCTGGAATGTTGCACCCGAGTACCAGGGGAGGAAAACTGAGACATATTTGAACACGTCTCCCGATCACATGGTTGATCATACTCTAGGTTCCACATGCATGTTTTAGATGAAGGAAGAATACCTTAAACCTGGAGAGTTGAAACCCGTTGAATGGGTACCATGCAATATGACTTCAAAGGGTCTTCATTTGCTCACGAACCTCTCCAATCCTATCACTGCTGCGTTTATGCCCCTGTACACATGCTTGATTCTCTTTCGGAGACATAGCAATCCATAGGTTTTAAGATACTTACTAGTCAGGTGCATTCTTAGGCGTTTAATATGGGGTTTTGTGTCCATTTCGTTGAGCAAGGAGTAGCTCTTGTGTATTCCATATTTGGCTTAAGGAACTTTATCTGTGCTCATTTCAATCTCTGGTTTTATGCAGCACCCCAACTCACCTTTCCCCTTAAGCAAGCATAAGTTGGTTTTCTAAATTTGAGACCCTGTTCTGTTTTGGAATGCAGTTCCTGTGTAGCCAAGTTTACATTCCGTGTATTAGTGATATCTTATGATGTTTCTTTTTCTGTGTGACTTATTTCAGTTAGAATCATCGTACCTGAATCCACTCATTATGCTGCTACGGGCCTGATGTCATAGATTTCATTGCTGAGTGATACTGCATTGTACGTAAGTACCACAAGTTCTTTATCCATTTTTCACTTTCTGTGATATTGAACTTGTACGGTAAACGAGGTTCTTGTAAACGGAGGCGTCCCAAACTTTGGGGTGGCTGTGTCTTTTTGATTTTAATTTCCCTAAGCTATAGGACCATAAGGGCAAGTGCCCTCGGCTCTGTTGCTTTGTTTTTTAGATGTTTCAGGAAACACCATACACTTCTCCTGAGTGTCTGTTGGCAATTTACATCCCGCCCATCAGCATAACAAGGCTCCCAGTTCTCCATGGCCTGTCCTGCCTTTCTGGATTTTACCCTTTTTTCAGATGGCCCTTTTGACCGGGGGGAAGTGAGACTTCACTGTAGTGCAGATTTCCTTTGCAAGTTTGCTTGGTTGGCCAAAAAGGGCGTATGCGTTTTTTCCTGAATATATTCAGGAAAAAACGCATACGCCCTTTTTGGCCAAGTGCATCATTGTGGACGTTCTGCCTCTTTTCCTATGCTTTCAATGCAATTCCAGTCTACCTCCTGAAATCGGTTTCCTGCAATTCTGCCCCACTTTCAAGTCCTCTTGGCAGCCTTACTTCAGTCTATTTTTGGACGATAGCTGTCATTTATAACTCTGCAGGTTTGTGAATTACAGTGCCCCTGAGCTCCTTTCTTCAACTCGCTTTCTTGTGGCCTGGCCGCAACACCGCAGGATGTCTTCAGGCCCTAATCTGGTTCTGGCACGGCACGCTGAGCCTTTGGTTAATTCCTCTTCCTGGTGGGAAATGAGAGTTAAATTTGCCCATCCATACACCTCCAGCTATTCTTTCATTGGTTCTCGCTATTCCTGTTCATCTTCCACAGAAATTGCAAACTGGGCCAAACAGGAGGTTAAAGGGACTGACTCTCCAAGTCGGGAGAGTGTTAGTAAAGCGTCTGGAAAGTTGCACCCGAGTACCAGGGTACGAAAACTGAGACATATTTGAACACGTCTCCCGATCACATGGTTGATCATACTCTAGGTTCCACATGCATGTTTTAGCTGAAGGAAGAATACCTTAAACCTGGGTAGTTGAAACCCGTGGAATGGGTACCATGCAATATGACTTCAAAGGGTCTTCATTTGCTCACGAACCTCTCCAATCCTATCACTGCTGCTTTTATGCCCCTGTACACATGCTTGATTCTCTTTCGGAGACATAGCAATCCATAGGTTTTAAGATACTTACTAGTCAGGTACATTCTTAGGCGTTTAATATGGGGTGTTGAGTCCATTTCGTTGAGCAAGGAGTAGCTCTTGTCTATTCCATATTTGGCTTAAGGAACTTTATCTGTGCTCATTTCAATCTCTGGTTTTATGCAGCACCCCAACTCACCTTTCCCCTTAAGCAAGCATAAGTTAGTTTTCTAAATTTGAGACCCTGTTCTGTTCTGTAATTCAGTTCCTGTGTAGCCAAGTTTCCATTCCGTGTATTACTGATATCTTATGATGTTTCTTTTTCTGTGTGACTTATTTCAGTTAGAATCATCATACCTGAATCCACTCATTGTGCTGCTAAGGGCCTGTTGACACAGATTTCATTGCTGAGTGATATTGCTTTGTAAGTAAATACCACAACTTCTTTATCCATTTTTCACTTTCTGCGATGTTGAACTTGTACTGTAAACGAGGTTCTTGTAAACAGAGCCGTTCCAAACTTTGGGGTGGCTGTGTCTTTTTGATTTTAATTTCCCTAAGCTATAGGACCATAAGTGGAAGTGCCCTAGGTTCTGTTGCTTTGTTTTTTAGTTGTTTCAGGAAACACCATACACTTCTCCCAAGTGGTTCTTGGCAATTTACATCCCGCCCATCAGCATAACAAGGCTCCCAGTTCTCCATGGCCTGTCCTGCCTTTCTGGATTTTACACTTTTATCAGATGGCCCTTTTGACCGGGGGGAAGTGAGACTTCATTGTAGTGCAGATTTCCTTTGCAAGCTTGCTTGGTTGGCCAAAAAGGGCGTATGCGTTTTTTCCTGAATATATTCAGGAAAAAACGCATACGCCCTTTTTGGCCAAGTGCATCATTGTGGACGTTCTGCCTCTTTTCCTATGCTTTCAATGCAATTCCAGTCTACCTCCTGAAATCGGTTTCCTGCAATTCTGCCCCGCTTTCAAGTCCTCTTGGCAGCCTTACTTCAGTATATTTTTGGACGATAGCTGTCATTTATAACTCTGCAGGTTTGTGAATTACAGTGCCCCTGAGCTCCTTTCTTCAACTCGCTTTCTTTTGAGATGGCCGCAACACCGCAGGATGGCTTCAGGCCCTAATCTGGTTCCGGTACGGCACGCTGAGCCTTTGGTTATTTCCTCTTCCTGGTGGGAAATGAGAGTTAAATTTGCCCGTCCAGACATCTCCAGCTAGCCTCTCATTGGTTCTCGCTATTCCTGTTCATCTTCCGCAGAAATTGGAAACTGTGCCAAACAGGAGGTTAAAGGCGCTGACTCTCCAAGTGGGGAGAGTGTTAGTAAAGCGTCTGGAATGTTGCACCCGAGTACCAGGGTACGAAAACTGAGACATATTTGAACACGTCTCCCGATCACATGGTTGATCATAATCTAGGTTCCACATGCATGTTTTAGCTGAAGGAAGAATACCTTAAACCTGGGTATTTGAAACCCGTGGAATGGGTACCATGCAATATGACTTCAAAGGGTGTTCATTTGCTCACCGAACCTCTCCAATCCTATCACTGCTGCGTTTATGCCCCTGTACACATGCTTGATTCTCTTTCGGAGACATAGCAATCCATAGGTTTTAAGATACTTACTAGTCAGGTACATTCTTAGGCGTTTAATATGCGGTGTTGAGTCCATTTCGTTGAGCAAGGAGTAGCTCTTTTCTATTCCATATTTGGCTTAAGGAACTTTATCTGTGCTCATTTCAATCTCTGGTTTTATGCAGCACCCCAACTCACATTTCCCCTTAAGCAAGCATAAGTTGGTTTTCTAAATTTGAGACCCTGTTCTGTTTTGGAATGCAGTTCCTGTGTAGCCAAGTTTACATTCCGTGTATTAGTGATATCTTATGATGTTTCTTTTTCTGTGTGACTTATTTCAGTTAGAATCATCATACCTGAATCCACTCATTGTGCTGCTAAGGGCCTGATGACACAGATTTCATTGCTGAGTGATATTGCTTTGTAAGTAAATACCACAACTTTTTTATCCATTTTTCACTTTCTGCGATGTTGAACTTGTACTGTAAACGAGATTCTTGTAAACAGAGCCGTTCCAAAATTTGGGGTGGCTGTGTCTTTTTCATTTTAATTTCCCTAAGCTATAGGACCATAAGTGGAAGTGCCCTAGGCTCTGATGCTTTGTTTTTTAGATGTTTCAGGAAACACCATACACTTCTCCCGAGTGGTTGTTGGCAAATTACATCCCGCCCATCAGCATAACAAGGCTCCCAGTTCTCCATGGCCTGTCATGCCTTTCTGGATTTTACACTTTTTTCAGATGGCCCTTTTGACCGGGGGGAAGTGAGACTTCATTGTAGTGCAGATTTCCTTTGCAAGCTTGCTTGGTTGGCCAAAAAGGGCGTATGCGTTTTTTCCTGAATATATTCAGGAAAAAACGCATACGCCCTTTTTGGCCAAGTGCATCATTGTGGACGTTCTGCCTCTTTTCCTATGCTTTCAATGCAATTCCAGTCTACCTCCTGAAATCGGTTTCCTGCAATTCTGCCCCGCATTCAAGTCCTCTTGGCAGCCTTACTTCAGTCTATTTTTGGACGATAGCTGTCATTTATAACTCTGCAGGTTTGTGAATTACAGTGCCCCTGAGCTCCTTTCTTCAACTCGCTTTCTTGTGACCTGGCCGCAACACCGCAGGATGTCTTCAGGCCCTAATCTGGTTCTGGCACGGCACGCTGAGCCTTTGGTTAATTCCTCTTCCTGGTGGGAAATGAGAGTTATATTTGCCCATCCAGACACCTCCAGCTAGTCTTTCATTGGTTCTCGCTATTCCTGTTCATCTTCCACAGAAATTGCAAACTTGGCCAAACAGGAAGTTAAAGGGACTGACTCTCCAAGTGGGGAGAGTGTTAGTAAAGCGTCTGGAATGTTGCACCCGAGTACCAGGGTACGAAAACTGAGACATATTTGAACACGTCTTCCGATCACATGGTTGATCATACTCTAGGTTCCACATGCATGTTTTAGCTGAAGGAAGAATACCTTAAACCTGGGTAGTTGAAACCCGTGGAATGGGTACCATGCAATATGACTTCAAAGGGTCTTCATTTGCTCACGAACCTCTCCAATCCTATCACTGCTGCGTTTATGCCCCTGTACACATGCTTGATTCTCTTTCGGGGACATAGCAATCCATAAGTTTTAAGATACTTACGAGTCAGGTACATTCTTAGGCGTTTAATATGGGGTTTTGTGTCCATTTCGTTGAGCAAGGAGTAGCTCTTGTGTATTCCATATTTGGCTTAAGGAACTTTATCTGTGCTCATTTCAATCTCTGGTTTTATGCTGCACCCCAACTCACCTTTCCCCTTAAGCAAGCATAAGTTGGTTTTCTAAATTTGAGACCCTGTTCTGTTTTGGAATGCAGTTCCTGTGTAGCCAAGTTTACATTCCGTGTATTAGTGATATCTTATGATGTTTCTTTTTCTGTGTGACTTATTTCAGTTAGAATCATCGTACCTGAATCCACTCATTATGCTGCTACGGGCCTGATGACATAGATTTCATTGCTGAGTGATACTGCATTGTACGTAAGTACCACAAATTCTTTATCCATTTTTCACTTTCTGTGATATTGAACTTGTAAGGTAAACGAGGTTCTTGTAAACGGAGGCGTCCCAAACTTTGGGGTGGCTGTGTCTTTTTGATTTTAATTTCCCTAAGCTATAGGACCATAAGCGGAAGTGCCCTTGGCTCTGTTGCTTGGTTTTTTAGATGTTTCAGGAAACACCATACACTTCTCCTGAGTGTCTGTTGGCAATTTACATCCCGCCCATCAACATAACAAGGCTCCCAGTTCTCCATGGCCTGTCCTGCCTTTCTGGATTTTACACTTTTTTCAGATGGCCCTTTTGACCGGGGGGAAGTGAGACTTCATTGTAGTGCAGATTTCCTTTGCAAGTTTGCTTGGTTGTCCAAAAAGTGCGTATGCGTTTTTTCCTGAATATATTCAGGAAAAAACGCATACGCCCTTTTTGGCCAAGTGCATCATTGTGGACGTTCTGCCTCTTTTCCTATGCCTTCAATGCAATTCCAGTCTACCTCCTGAAATCGGTTTCCTGCAATTCTGCCCCGCTTTCAAGTCCTCTTGGCAGCCTTACTTCAGTCTATTTTTGGACGATAGCTGTCATTTATAACTCTGCAGGTTTGTGAATTACAGTGCCCCTGAGCTCCTTTCTTCAACTCGCTTTCTTGTGACCTGGCCGCAACACCGCAGGATGTCTTCAGGCCCTAATCTGGTTCTGGCACGGCACGCTGAGCCTTTGGTTAATTCCTCTTCCTGGTGGGAAATGAGAGTTAAATTTGCCCGTCCAGACACCTCAAGCTATTCTTTCATTGGTTGTCGCTATTCCTGTTCATCTTCCACAGAAATTGCAAACTGGGCCAAACAGGAGGTTAAAGGGACTGACTCTCCAAGTCGGGAGAGTGTTAGTAAAGCGTCTGGAATGTTGCACCCGAGTACCAGGGGAGGAAAACTGAGACATATTTGAACACGTCTCCCGTTCACATGGTTGATCATACTCTGGGTTCCACATGCATGTTTTAGCTGAAGGAAGAATACCTTAAACCTGGAGAGTTGAGACCCGTGTAATGGGTACCATGCAATATGACTTCAAAGGGTCTTCATTTGCTCACCGAACCTCTCCAATCCTATCACTGCTGCGTTTATGCCCCTGTACACACGCTTGATTCTCTTTTGGAGACATAGCAATCCATAGGTTTTAAGATACTTACTTGTCAGGTACATTCTTAGGTGTTTAATATGGGGTTTTGAGTCCATTTCGTTGAGCAAGGAGTAGCTCTTGTCTATTCCATATTTGGCTTAAGGAACTTTATCTGTGCTCATTTCAATCTCTGGTTTTATGCAGCACCCCAACTCACCTTTCCCCTTAAGCAAGCATAAGTTGGTTTTCTAAATTTGAGACCCTGTTCTGTTTTGGAATGCAGTTCCTGTGTAGCCAAGTTTACATTCCGTGTATTAGTGATATCTTATGATGTTTCTTTTTCTGTGTGACTTATTTCAGTTAGAATCATCATACCTGAATCCACTCATTGTGCTGCTAAGGGCCTGATGACACAGATTTCATTGCTGAGTGATATTGCTTTGTAAGTAAATACCACAACTTCTTTATCCATTTTTCACTTTCTGCAATGTTGAACTTGTACTGTAAACGAGGTTCTTGTAAACAGAGCCGTTCCAAACTTTGGGGTGGCTGTGTCTTTTTCATTTTAATTTCCCTAAGCTATAGGACCATAAGTGGAAGTGCCCTAGGTTCTGTTGCTTTGTTTTTTAGATGTTTCAGGAAACACCATACACTTCTCCCGAGTGGTTGTTGGCAAATTACATCCCGCCCATCAGCATAACAAGGCTCCCAGTTCTCCATGGCCTGTCCTGCCTTTCTGGATTTTACACTTTTTTCAGATGGCCCTTTTGACCGGGGGGAAGTGAGACTTCATTGTAGTGCAGATTTCCTTTGCAAGCTTGCTTGGTTGGCCAAAAAGGGCGTATGCGTTTTTTCCTGAATATATTCAGGAAAAAACGCATACGCCCTTTTTGGCCAAGTGCATCATTGTGGACGTTCTGCCTCTTTTCCTATGCTTTCAATGCAATTCCAGTCTACCTCCTGAAATCGGTTTCCTGCAATTCTGCCCCGCTTTCAAGTCCTCTTGGCAGCCTTACTTCAGTCTATTTTTGGACGATAGCTGTCATTTATAACTCTGCAGGTTTGTGAATTACAGTGCCCCTGAGCTCCTTTCTTCAACTCGCTTTCTTGTGACCTGGCCGCAACACCGCAGGATGTCTTCAGGCCCTAATCTGGTTCTGGCACGGCACGCTGAGCCTTTGGTTAATTCCTCTTCCTGGTGGGAAATGAGAGTTATATTTGCCCATCCAGACACCTCCAGCTAGTCTTTCATTGGTTCTCGCTATTCCTGTTCATCTTCCACAGAAATTGCAAACTGGGCCAAACAGGAAGTTAAAGGGACTGACTCTCCAAGTGGGGAGAGTGTTAGTAAAGCGTCTGGAATGTTGCACCCGAGTACCAGGGTACGAAAACTGAGACATATTTGAACACGTCTCCCGATCACATGGTTGATCATACTCTAGGTTCCACATGCATGTTTTAGATGAAGGAAGAATACCTTAAACCTGGGTAGTTGAAACCCGTGGAATGGGTACCATGCAATATGACTTCAAAGGGTCTTCATTTGCTCACGAACCTCTCCAATCCTATCACTGCTGCGTTTATTCCCCTGTACACATGCTTGATTCTCTTTCGGAGACATAGCAATCCATAGGTTTTAAGATACTTACTAGTCAGGTGCATTCTTAGGCGTTTAATATGGGGTTTTGTGTCCATTTCGTTGAGCAAGGAGTAGCTCTTGTCTATTCCATATTTGGCTTAAGGAACTTTATCTGTGCTCATTTCAATCTCTGGTTTTATGCAGCACCCCAACTCACCTTTCACCTTAAGCAAGCATAAGTTGGTTTTCTAAATTTGAGACCCTGTTCTGTTTTGGAATGCAGTTCATGTGTAGCCAAGTTTAAATTCCGTGTATTAGTGATATCTTATGATGTTTCTTTTTCTGTGTGACTTATTTCAGTTAGAATCATCGTACCTGAATCCACTCATTATGCTGCTACAGGCCTGATGACATAGATTTCATTGCTGAGTGATACTGCATTGTACGTAAGTACCACAAGTTCTTTATCCATTTTTCACTTTCTGTGATATTGAACTTGTACGGTAAACGAGGTTCTTGTAAACGGAGGCGTCCCAAACTTTGGGGTGGCTGTGTCTTTTTGATTTTAATTTCCCTAAGCTATAGGACCATAAGCGCAAGTGCCCTCGGCTCTGTTGCTTTGTTTTTTAGATGTTTCAGGAAACACCATACACTTCTCCTGAGTGTCTGTTGGCAATTTACATCCCGCCCATCAGCATAACAAGGCTCCCAGTTCTCCATGGCCTGTCCTGCCTTTCTGGATTTTACACTTTTTTCAGATGGCCCTTTTGACCGGGGGGGAAGTGAGACTTCATTGTAGTGCAGATTTCCTTTGCAAGTTTGCTTGGTTGGCCGAAAAGGGCGTATGCGTTTTTTCCTGAATATATTCAGGAAAAAACGCATACGCCCTTTTTGGCCAAGTGCATCATTGTGGACGTTCTGCCTCTTTTCCTATGCTTTCAATGCAATTCCAGTCTACCTCCTGAAATCGGTTTCCTGCAATTCTGCCCCGCTTTCAAGTCCTCTTGGCAGCCTTACTTCAGTCTATTTTTGGACGATAGCTGTCATTTATAACTCTGCAGGTTTGTGAATTACAGTGCCCCTGAGCTCCTTTCTTCAACTCGCTTTCTTGTGGCCTGGCCGCAACACCGCAGGATGTCTTCAGGCCCTAATCTGGTTCTGGCACGGCACGCTGAGCCTTTGGTTAATTCCTCTTCCTGGTGGGAAATGAGAGTTAAATTTGCCCGTCCAGACACCTCCAGCTATTCTTTCATTGGTTCTCGCTATTCCTGTTTATCTTCCACAGAAATTGCAAACTGGGCCAAACAGGAGGTTAAAGGGACTGACTCTCCAAGTCGGGAGAGTGTTAGTAAAGCGTCTGGAATGTTGCACCCGAGTACCAGGGGAGGAAAACTGAGACATATTTGAACACGTCTCCCGTTCACATGGTTGATCATACTCTGGGTTCCACATGCATGTTTTAGCTGAAGGAAGAATACCTTAAACCTGGAGAGTTGAGACCCGTGTAATGGGTACCATGCAATATGACTTCAAAGGGTCTTCATTTGCTCACCGAACCTCTCCAATCCTATCACTGCTGCGTTTATGCCCCTGTACACACGCTTGATTCTCTTTTGGAGACATAGCAATCCATAGGTTTTAAGATACTTACTTGTCAGGTACATTCTTAGGCGTTTAATATGGGGTTTTGAGTCCATTTCGTTGAGCAAGGAGTAGCTCTTGTCTATTCCATATTTGGCTTAAGGAACTTTATCTGTGCTCATTTCAATCTCTGGTTTCATGCAGCACCCCAACTCACCTTTCCCCTTAAGCAAGCATAAGTTGGTTTTCTAAATTTGAGACCCTGTTCTGTTCTGTAATTCAGTTCCTGTGTAGCCAAGTTTACATTCCGTGTATTACTGATATCTTATGATGTTTCTTTTTCTGTGTGACTTATTTCAGTTAAAATCATCATACCTGAATCCACTCATTGTGATGCTAAGGGCCTGATGACACAGATTTCATTGCTGAGTGATATTGCTTTGTAAGTAAATACCACAACTTCTTTATCCATTTTTCACTTTCTGCGATGTTGAACTTGTACTGTAAACGAGTTTCTTGTAAACAGAGCCGTTCCAAACTTTGCGGTGGCTGTGTCTTTTTGATTTTAATTTCCCTAAGCTATAGGACCATAAGTGGAAGTGCCCTAGGTTCTGTTGCTTTGTTTTTTAGATGTTTCAGGAAACACCATACACTTCTCCCAAGTGGTTGTTGGCAATTTACATCCCGCCCATCAGCATAACAAGGCTCCCAGTTCTCCATGGCCTGTCCTGCCTTTCTGGATTTTACACTTTTTTCAGATGGCCCTTTTGACCGGGGGGAAGTGAGACTTCATTGTAGTGCAGATTTCCTTTGCAAGCTTGCTTGGTTGGCCAAAAAGGGCGTATGCGTTTTTTCCTGAATATATTCAGGAAAAAACGCATATGCCCTTTTTGGCCAAGTGCATCATTGTGGACGTTCTGCCTCTTTTCCTATGCTTTCAATGCAATTCCAGTCTACCTCCTGAAATCGGTTTCCTGCAATTCTGCCCCGCATTCAAGTCCTCTTGGCAGCCTTACTTCAGTCTATTTTTGGCCGATAGCTGTCATTTATAACTCTGCAGGTTTGTGAATTACAGTGCCCCTGAGCTCCTTACTTCAACTCGCTTTCTTGTGACCTGGCCGCAACACCGCAGGATGTCTTCAGGCCCTAATCTGGTTCTGGCACGGCACGCTGAGCCTTTGGTTAATTCCTCTTCCTGGTGGGAAATGAGAGTTATATTTGCCCATCCAGACACCTCCAGCTAGTCTTTCATTGGTTCTCGCTATTCCTGTTCATCTTCCACAGAAATTGCAAACTTGGCCAAACAGGAAGTTAAAGGGACTGACTCTCCAAGTGGGGAGAGTGTTAGTAAAGCGTCTGGAATGTTGCACCCGAGTACCAGGGTACGAAAACTGAGACATATTTGAACACGTCTCCCGATCACATGGTTGATCATACTCTAGGTTCCACATGCATGTTTTAGCTGAAGGAAGAATACCTTAAACCTGGGTAGTTGAAACCCGTGGAATGGGTACCATGCAATATGACTTCAAAGGGTCTTCATTTGCTCACGAACCTCTCCAATCCTATCACTGCTGCGTTTATGCCCCTGTACACATGCTTGATTCTCTTTCGGGGACATAGCAATCCATAAGTTTTAAGATACTTACGAGTCAGGTACATTCTTAGGCGTTTAATATGGGGTTTTGTGTCCATTTCGTTGAGCAAGGAGTAGCTCTTGTGTATTCCATATTTGGCTTAAGGAACTTTATCTGTGCTCATTTCAATCTCTGGTTTTATGCTGCACCCCAACTCACCTTTCAGCTTAAGCAAGCATAAGTTGGTTTTCTAAATTTGAGACCCTGTTCTGTTTTGGAATGCAGTTCCTGTGTAGCCAAGTTTACATTCCGTGTATTAGTGATATCTTATGATGTTTCTTTTTCTGTGTGACTTATTTCAGTTAGAATCATCGTACCTGAATCCACTCATTATGCTGCTACGGGCCTGATGACATAGATTTCATTGCTGAGTGATACTGCATTGTACGTAAGTACCACAAGTTCTTTATCCATTTTTCACTTTCTGTGATATTGAACTTGTAAGGTAAACGAGGTTCTTGTAAACGGAGGCGTCCCAAACTTTGGGGTGGCTGTGTCTTTTTGATTTTAATTTCCCTAAGCTATAGGACCATAAGCGGAAGTGCCCTCGGCTCTGTTGCTTGGTTTTTTAGATGTTTCAGGAAACACCATACACTTCTCCTGAGTGTCTGTTGGCAATTTACATCCCGCCCATCAACATAACAAGGCTCCCAGTTCTCCATGGCCTGTCCTGCCTTTCTGGATTTTACACTTTTTTCAGATGGCCCTTTTGACCGGGGGGAAGTGAGACTTCATTGTAGTGCAGATTTCCTTTGCAAGTTTGCTTGGTTGTCCAAAAAGTGCGTATGCATTTTTTCCTGAATATATTCAGGAAAAAACGCATACGCCCTTTTTGGCCAAGTGCATCATTGTGGACGTTCTGCCTCTTTTCCTATGCCTTCAATGCAATTCCAGTCTACCTCCTGAAATCGGTTTCCTGCAATTCTGCCCCGCTTTCAAGTCCTCTTGGCAGCCTTACTTCAGTCTATTTTTGGACGATAGCTGTCATTTATAACTCTGCAGGTTTGTGAATTACAGTGCCCCTGAGCTCCTTTCTTCAACTCGCTTTCTTGTGACCTGGCCGCAACACCGCAGGATGTCTTCAGGCCCTAATCTGGTTCTGGCACGGCACGCTGAGCCTTTGGTTAATTCCTCTTCCTGATGGGAAATGAGAGTTAAATTTGCCCGTCCAGACACCTCAAGCTATTCTTTCATTGGTTGTCGCTATTCCTGTTCATCTTCCACAGAAATTGCAAACTGGGCCAAACAGGAGGTTAAAGGGACTGACTCTCCAAGTCGGGAGAGTGTTAGTAAAGCGTCTGGAATGTTGCACCCGAGTACCAGGGGAGGAAAACTGAGACATATTTGAACACGTCTCCCGTTCACATGGTTGATCATACTCTGGGTTCCACATGCATGTTTTAGCTGAAGGAAGAATACCTTAAACCTGGAGAGTTGAGACCCGTGTAATGGGTACCATGCAATATGACTTCAAAGGGTCTTCATTTGCTCACCGAACCTCTCCAATCCTATCACTGCTGCGTTTATGCCCCTGTACACACGCTTGATTCTCTTTTGGAGACATAGCAATCCATAGGTTTTAAGATACTTACTTGTCAGGTACATTCTTAGGCGTTTAATATGGGGTTTTGAGTCCATTTCGTTGAGCAAGGAGTAGCTCTTGTCTATTCCATATTTGGCTTAAGGAACTTTATCTGTGCTCATTTCAATCTCTGGTTTTATGCAGCACCCCAACTCACCTTTCCCCTTAAGCAAGCATAAGTTGGTTTTCTAAATTTGAGACCCTGTTCTGTTTTGGAATGCAGTTCCTGTGTAGCCAAGTTTACATTCCGTGTATTAGTGATATCTTATGATGTTTCTTTTTCTGTGTGACTTATTTCAGTTAGAATCATCATACCTGAATCCACTCATTGTGCTGCTAAGGGCCTGATGACACAGATTTCATTGCTGAGTGATATTGCTTTGTAAGTAAATACCACAACTTCTTTATCCATTTTTCACTTTCTGCAATGTTGAACTTGTACTGTAAACGAGGTTCTTGTAAACAGAGCCGTTCCAAACTTTGGGGTGGCTGTGTCTTTTTCATTTTAATTTCCCTAAGCTATAGGACCATAAGTGGAAGTGCCCTAGTTTCTGTTGCTTTGTTTTTTAGATGTTTCAGGAAACACCATACACTTCTCCCGAGTGGTTGTTGGCAAATTACATCCCGCCCATCAGCATAACAAGGCTCCCAGTTCTCCATGGCCTGTCCTGCCTTTCTGGATTTTACACTTTTTTCAGATGGCCCTTTTGACCGGGGGGAAGTGAGACTTCATTGTAGTGCAGATTTCCTTTGCAAGCTTGCTTGGTTGGCCAAAAAGGGCGTATGCGTTTTTTCCTGAATATATTCAGGAAAAAACGCATACGCCCTTTTTGGCCAAGTGCATCATTGTGGACGTTCTGCCTCTTTTCCTATGCTTTCAATGCAATTCCAGTCTACCTCCTGAAATCGGTTTCCTGCAATTCTGCCCCACTTTCAAGTCCTCTTGGCAGCCTTACTTCAGTCTATTTTTGGACGATAGCTGTCATTTATAACTCTGCAGGTTTGTGAATTACAGTGCCCCTGAGCTCCTTTCTTCAACTCGCTTTCTTGTGACCTGGCCGCAACACCGCAGGATGTCTTCAGGCCCTAATCTGGTTCTGGCACGGCACGCTGAGCCTTTGGTTAATTCCTCTTCCTGGTGGGAAATGAGAGTTAAATTTGCCCATCCAGACACCTCCAGCTAGTCTTTCATTGGTTCTCGCTATTCCTGTTCATCTTCCACAGAAATTGCAAACTGGGCCAAACAGGAAGTTAAAGGGACTGACTCTCCAAGTGGGGAGAGTGTTAGTAAAGCGTCTGGAATGTTGCACCCGAGTACCAGCGTACGAAAACTGAGACATATTTGAACACGTCTCCCGATCACATGGTTGATCATACTCTAGGTTCCACATGCATGTTTTAGCTGAAGGAAGAATACCTTAAACCTGGGTAGTTGAAACCCGTGGAATGGGTACCATGCAATATGACTTCAAAGGGTCTTCATTTGCTCACGAACCTCTCCAATCCTATCACTGCTGCGTTTATGCCCCTGTACACATGCTTGATTCTCTTTCGGAGACATAGCAATCCATAGGTTTTAAGATACTTACTAGTCAGGTGCATTCTTAGGCGTTTAATATGGGGTTTTGTGTCCATTTCGTTGAGCAAGGAGTAGCTCTTGTGTATTCCATATTTGGCTTAAGGAACTTTATCTGTGCTCATTTCAATCTCTGGTTTTATGCAGCACCCCAACTCACCTTTCACCTTAAGCAAGCATAAGTTGGTTTTCTAAATTTGAGACCCTGTTCTGTTTTGGAATGCAGTTCATGTGTAGCCAAGTTTACATTCCGTGTATTAGTGATATCTTATGATGTTTCTTTTTCTGTGTGACTTATTTCAGTTAGAATCATCGTACCTGAATCCACTCATTATGCTGCTACGGGCCTGATGACATAGATTTCATTGCTGAGTGATACTGCATTGTACGTAAGTACCACAAGTTCTTTATCCATTTTTCACTTTCTGTGATATTGAACTTGTACGGTAAACGAGGTTCTTGTAAACGGAGGCGTCCCAAACTTTGGGGTGGCTGTGTCTTTTTGATTTTAATTTCCCTAAGCTATAGGACCATAAGTGGAAGTGCCCTAGACTCTGTTGCTTTGTTTTTTAGATGTTTCAGGAAACACCATACACTTCTCCTGAGTGTCTGTTGGCAATTTACATCCCGCCCATCAGCATAACAAGGCTCCCAGTTCTCCATGGCCTGTCCTGCCTTTCTGGATTTTACACTTTTTTCAGATGGCCCTTTTGACCGGGGGGAAGTGAGACTTCATTGTAGTGCAGATTTCCTTTGCAAGTTTGCTTGGTTGGCCGAAAAGGGCATATGCGTTTTTTCCTGAATATATTCAGGAAAAAACGCATACGCCCTTTTTGGCCAAGTGCATCATTGTGGACGTTCTGCCTCTTTTCCTATGCTTTCAATGCAATTCCAGTCTACCTCCTGAAATCGGTTTCCTGCAATTCTGCCCCGCTTTCAAGTCCTCTTGGCAGCCTTACTTCAGTCTATTTTTGGACGATAGCTGTCATTTATAACTCTGCAGGTTTGTGAATTACAGTGCCCCTGAGCTCCTTTCTTCAACTCGCTTTCTTGTGACCTGGCCGCAACACCGCAGGATGTCTTCAGGCCCTAATCTGGTTCTGGCACGGCACGCTGAGCCTTTGGTTAATTCCTCTTCCTGGTGGGAAATGAGAGTTAAATTTGCCCATCCAGACACCTCCAGCTAGTCTTTCATTGGTTCTCGCTATTCCTGTTCATCTTCCACAGAAATTGCAAACTGGGCCAAACAGGAAGTTAAAGGGACTGACTCTCCAAGTGGGGAGAGTGTTAGTAAAGCGTCTGGAATGTTGCACCCGAGTACCAGGGTACGAAAACTGAGACATATTTGAACACGTCTCCCGATCACATGGTTGATCATACTCTAGGTTCCACATGCATGTTTTAGATGAAGGAAGAATACCTTAAACCTGGGTAGTTGAAACCCGTGGAATGGGTACCATGCAATATGACTTCAAAGGGTCTTCATTTGCTCACGAACCTCTCCAATCCTATCACTGCTGCGTTTATGCCCCTGTACACATGCTTGATTCTCTTTCGGGGACATAGCAATCCATAGGTTTTAAGATACTTACGAGTCAGGTACATTCTTAGGCGTTTAATATGGGGCTTTGTGTCCATTTCGTTGAGCAAGGAGTAGCTCTTGTCTATTCCATATTTGGCTTAAGGAACTTTATCTGTGCTCATTTCAATCTCTGGTTTTATGCTGCACCCCAACTCACCTTTCACCTTAAGCAAGCATAAGTTGGTTTTCTAAATTTGAGACCCTGTTCTGTTTTGGAATGCAGTTCCTGTGTAGCCAAGTTTACATTCCGTGTATTAGTGATATCTTATGATGTTTCTTTTTCTGTGTGACTTATTTCAGTTAGAATCATCGTACCTGAATCCACTCATTATGCTGCTACGGGCCTGATGACATAGATTTCATTGCTGAGTGATACTGCATTGTACGTAAGTACCACAAGTTCTTTATCCATTTTTCACTTTCTGTGATATTGAACTTGTACGGTAAACGAGGTTCTTGTAAACGGAGGCGTCCCAAACTTTGGGGTGGCTGTGTCTTTTTGATTTTAATTTCCCTAAGCTATAGGACCATAAGCGCAAGTGCCCTCGGCTCTGTTGCTTGGTTTTTTAGATGTTTCAGGAAACACCATACACTTCTCCTGAGTGTCTGTTGGCAATTTACATCCCGCCCATCAGCATAACAAGGCTCCCAGTTCTCCATGGCCTGTCCTGCCTTTCTGGATTTTACACTTTTTTCAGATGGCCCTTTTGACCGGGGGGAAGTGAGACTTCATTGTAGTGCAGATTTCCTTTGCAAGTTTGCTTGGTTGGCCGAAAAGGGCGTATGCGTTTTTTCCTGAATATATTCAGGAAAAAACGCATACGCCCTTTTTGGCCAAGTGCATCATTGTGGACGTTCTGCCTCTTTTCCTATGCCTTCAATGCAATTCCAGTCTACCTCCTGAAATCGGTTTCCTGCAATTCTGCCCCTCTTTCAAGTCCTCTTGGCAGCCTTACTTCAGTCTATTTTTGGACGATAGCTGTCATTTATAACTCTGCAGGTTTGTGAATTACAGTGCCCCTGAGCTCCTTTCTTCAACTCGCTTTCTTGTGACCTGGCCGCAACACCGCAGGATGTCTACAGGCCCTAATCTGGTTCCGGCACGGCACGCTGAGCCTTTGGTTAATTCCTCTTCCTGGTGGGAAATGAGAGTTAAATTTGCCCATCCAGACACCTCCAGCTAGTCTCTCATTGGTTCTCGCTATTCCTGTTCATCTTCCACAGAAATTGCAAACTGGGCCAAACAAGAGGTTAAAGGGACTGACTCTCCAAGTGGGGAGAGTGTTAGTAAAGCGTCTGGAATGTTGAACCCGAGTACCAGGGTACGAAAATTGAGACATATTTGAACACGTCTCCCGATCACATGGTTGATCATAATCTAGGTTCCACATGCATGTTTTAGCTGAAGGAACAATACCTTAAACCTGGAGAGTTGAGACCCGTGGAATGGGTACCATGCAATATGACTTCAAAGGGTCTTCATTTGCTCACGAACCCCTCCAATCCTATCACTGCTGCATTTATGCCCTTGTACACATGCTTGATTCTCTTTCGGAGACATAGCAATCCATAGGTTTTAAGATACTTACTAGTCAGGTACATTCTTAGGCGTTTAATATGCGGTGTTGAGTCCATTTCGTTGAGCAAGGAGTAGCTCTTGTCTATTCCATATTTGGCTTAAGGAACTTTATCTGTGCTCATTTCAATCTCTGGTTTTATGCAGCACCCCAACTCACCTTTCCCCTTAAGCAAGCATAAGTTGGTTTTCTAAATTTGAGACCCTGTTCTGTTCTGTAATTCAGTTCCTGTGTAGCCAAGTTTACATTCCGTGTATTACTGATATCTTATGATGTTTCTTTTTCTGTGTGACTTATTTCAGTTAGAATCATCATACCTGAATCCACTCATTGTGATGCTAAGGGCCTGATGACACAGATTTCATTGCTGAGTGATATTGCTTTGTAAGTAAATACCACAACTTCTTTATCCATTTTTCACTTTCTGCGATGTTGAACTTGTACTGTAAACGAGTTTCTTGTAAACAGAGCCGTTCCAAACTTTGCGGTGCCTGTGTCTTTTTGATTTTAATTTCCCTAAGCTATAGGACCATAAGTGGAAGTGCCCTAGGTTCTGTTGCTTTGTTTTTTAGATGTTTCAGGAAACACCATACACTTCTCCCAAGTGGTTGTTGGCAATTTACATCCCGCCCATCAGCATAACAAGGCTCCCAGTTCTCCATGGCCTGTCCTGCCTTTCTGGATTTTACACTTTTTTCAGATGGCCCTTTTGACCGGGGGGAAGTGAGACTTCATTGTAGTGCAGATTTCCTTTGCAAGCTTGCTTGGTTGGCCAAAAAGGGCGTATGCGTTTTTTCCTGAATATATTCAGGAAAAAACGCATACGCCCTTTTTGGCCAAGTGCATCATTGTGGACGTTCTGCCTCTTTTCCTATGCTTTCAATGCAATTCCAGTCTACCTCCTGAAATCGGATTCCTGCAATTCTGCCCCGCTTTCAAGTCCTCTTGGCAGCCTTACTTCAGTCTATTTTTGGACGATAGCTGTCATTTATAACTCTGCAGGTTTGTGAATTACAGTGCCCCTGAGCTCCTTTCTTCAACTCGCTTTCTTGTGACCTGGCCGCAACACCGCAGGATGTCTTCAGGCCCTAATCTGGTTCTGGCACGGCACGCTGAGCCTTTGGTTAATTCCTCTTCCTGGTGGGAAATGAGAGTTAAATTTGCCCATCCAGACACCTCCAGCTAGTCTTTCATTGGTTCTCGCTATTCCTGTTCATCTTCCACAGAAATTGCAAACTGGGCCAAACAGGAGGTTAAAGGGACTGACTCTCCAAGTGGGGAGAGTGTTAGTAAAGCGTCTGGAATGTTGCACCCGAGTACCAGGGGAGGAAAACTGAGACATATTTGAACACGTCTCCCGTTCACATGGTTGATCATACTCTGGGTTCCACATGCATGTTTTAGCTGAAGGAAGAATACCTTAAACCTGGAGAGTTGAGACCCGTGTAATGGGTACCATGCAATATGACTTCAAAGGGTCTTCATTTGCTCACCGAACCTCTCCAATCCTATCACTGCTGCGTTTATGCCCCTGTACACACGCTTGATTCTCTTTTGGAGACATAGCAATCCATAGGTTTTAAGATACTTACTTGTCAGGTACATTCTTAGGCGTTTAATATGGGGTTTTGAGTCCATTTCGTTGAGCAAGGAGTAGCTCTTGTCTATTCCATATTTGGCTTAAGGAACTTTATCTGTGCTCATTTCAATCTCTGGTTTTATGCAGCACCCCAACTCACCTTTCCCCTTAAGCAAGCATAAGTTGGTTTTCTAAATTTGAGACCCTGTTCTGTTTTGGAATGCAGTTCCTGTGTAGCCAAGTTTACATTCCGTGTATTAGTGATATCTTATGATGTTTCTTTTTCTGTGTGACTTATTTCAGTTAGAATCATCATACCTGAATCCACTCATTGTGCTGCTAAGGCCTGATGACACAGATTTCATTGCTGAGTGATATTGCTTTGTAAGTAAATACCACAACTTCTTTATCCATTTTTCACTTTCTGCAATGTTGAACTTGTACTGTAAACGAGGTTCTTGTAAACAGAGCCATTCCAAACTTTGGGGTGGCTGTGTCTTTTTCATTTTAATTTCCCTAAGCTATAGGACCATAAGTGGAAGTGCCCTAGTTTCTGTTGCTTTGTTTTTTAGATGTTTCAGGAAACACCATACACTTCTCCCGAGTGGTTGTTGGCAAATTACATCCCGCCCATCAGCATAACAAGGCTCCCAGTTCTCCATGGCCTGTCCTGCCTTTCTGGATTTTACACTTTTTTCAGATGGCCCTTTTGACCGGGGGGAAGTGAGACTTCATTGTAGTGCAGATTTCCTTTGCAAGCTTGCTTGGTTGGCCAAAAAGGGCGTATGCGTTTTTTCCTGAATATATTCAGGAAAAAACGCATACGCCCTTTTTGGCCAAGTGCATCATTGTGGACGTTCTGCCTCTTTTCCTATGCTTTCAATGCAATTCCAGTCTACCTCCTGAAATCGGTTTCCTGCAATTCTGCCCCACTTTCAAGTCCTCTTGGCAGCCTTACTTCAGTCTATTTTTGGACGATAGCTGTCATTTATAACTCTGCAGGTTTGTGAATTACAGTGCCCCTGAGCTCCTTTCTTCAACTCGCTTTCTTGTGACCTGGCCGCAACACCGCAGGATGTCTTCAGGCCCTAATCTGGTTCTGGCACGGCACGCTGAGCCTTTGGTTAATTCCTCTTCCTGGTGGGAAATGAGAGTTAAATTTGCCCATCCAGACACCTCCAGCTAGTCTTTCATTGGTTCTCGCTATTCCTGTTCATCTTCCACAGAAATTGCAAACTGGGCCAAACAGGAAGTTAAAGGGACTGACTCTCCAAGTGGGGAGAGTGTTAGTAAAGCGTCTGGAATGTTGCACCCGAGTACCAGCGTACGAAAACTGAGACATATTTGAACACGTCTCCCGATCACATGGTTGATCATACTCTAGGTTCCACATGCATGTTTTAGCTGAAGGAAGAATACCTTAAACCTGGGTAGTTGAAACCCGTGGAATGGGTACCATGCAATATGACTTCAAAGGGTCTTCATTTGCTCACGAACCTCTCCAATCCTATCACTGCTGCGTTTATGCCCCTGTACACATGCTTGATTCTCTTTCGGAGACATAGCAATCCATAGGTTTTAAGATACTTACTAGTCAGGTGCATTCTTAGGCGTTTAATATGGGGTTTTGTGTCCATTTCGTTGAGCAAGGAGTAGCTCTTGTGTATTCCATATTTGGCTTAAGGAACTTTATCTGTGCTCATTTCAATCTCTGGTTTTATGCAGCACCCCAACTCACCTTTCACCTTAAGCAAGCATAAGTTGGTTTTCTAAATTTGAGACACTGTTCTGTTTTGGAATGCAGTTCATGTGTAGCCAAGTTTACATTCCGTGTATTAGTGATATCTTATGATGTTTCTTTTTCTGTGTGACTTATTTCAGTTAGAATCATCGTACCTGAATCCACTCATTATGCTGCTACGGGCCTGATGACATAGATTTCATTGCTGAGTGATACTGCATTGTACGTAAGTACCACAAGTTCTTTATCCATTTTTCACTTTCTGTGATATTGAACTTGTACGGTAAACGAGGTTCTTGTAAACGGAGGCGTCCCAAACTTTGGGGTGGCTGTGTCTTTTTGATTTTAATTTCCCTAAGCTATAGGACCATAAGTGGAAGTGCCCTAGACTCTGTTGCTTTGTTTTTTAGATGTTTCAGGAAACACCATACACTTCTCCTGAGTGTCTGTTGGCAATTTACATCCCGCCCATCAGCATAACAAGGCTCCCAGTTCTCCATGGCCTGTCCTGCCTTTCTGGATTTTACACTTTTTTCAGATGGCCCTTTTGACCGGGGGGAAGTGAGACTTCATTGTAGTGCAGATTTCCTTTGCAAGTTTGCTTGGTTGGCCGAAAAGGGCATATGCGTTTTTTCCTGAATATATTCAGGAAAAAACGCATACGCCCTTTTTGGCCAAGTGCATCATTGTGGACGTTCTGCCTCTTTTCCTATGCTTTCAATGCAATTCCAGTCTACCTCCTGAAATCGGTTTCCTGCAATTCTGCCCCGCTTTCAAGTCCTCTTGGCAGCCTTACTTCAGTCTATTTTTGGACGATAGCTGTCATTTATAACTCTGCAGGTTTGTGAATTACAGTGCCCCTGAGCTCCTTTCTTCAACTCGCTTTCTTGTGACCTGGCCGCAACACCGCAGGATGTCTTCAGGCCCTAATCTGGTTCTGGCACGGCACGCTGAGCCTTTGGTTAATTCCTCTTCCTGGTGGGAAATGAGAGTTAAATTTGCCCATCCAGACACCTCCAGCTAGTCTTTCATTGGTTCTCGCTATTCCTGTTCATCTTCCACAGAAATTGCAAACTGGGCCAAACAGGAAGTTAAAGGGACTGACTCTCCAAGTGGGGAGAGTGTTAGTAAAGCGTCTGGAATGTTGCACCCGAGTACCAGGGTACGAAAACTGAGACATATTTGAACACGTCTCCCGATCACATGGTTGATCATACTCTAGGTTCCACATGCATGTTTTAGATGAAGGAAGAATACCTTAAACCTGGGTAGTTGAAACCCGTGGAATGGGTACCATGCAATATGACTTCAAAGGGTCTTCATTTGCTCACGAACCTCTCCAATCCTATCACTGCTGCGTTTATGCCCCTGTACACATGCTTGATTCTCTTTCGGGGACATAGCAATCCATAGGTTTTAAGATACTTACGAGTCAGGTACATTCTTAGGCCTTTAATATGGGGCTTTGTGTCCATTTCGTTGAGCAAGGAGTAGCTCTTGTCTATTCCATATTTGGCTTAAGGAACTTTATCTGTGCTCATTTCAATCTCTGGTTTTATGCTGCACCCCAACTCACCTTTCACCTTAAGCAAGCATAAGTTGGTTTTCTAAATTTGAGACCCTGTTCTGTTTTGGAATGCAGTTCCTGTGTAGCCAAGTTTACATTCCGTGTATTAGTGATATCTTATGATGTTTCTTTTTCTGTGTGACTTATTTCAGTTAGAATCATCGTACCTGAATCCACTCATTATGCTGCTACGGGCCTGATGACATAGATTTCATTGCTGAGTGATACTGCATTGTACGTAAGTACCACAAGTTCTTTATCCATTTTTCACTTTCTGTGATATTGAACTTGTACGGTAAACGAGGTTCTTGTAAACGGAGGCGTCCCAAACTTTGGGGTGGCTGTGTCTTTTTGATTTTAATTTCCCTAAGCTATAGGACCATAAGCGCAAGTGCCCTCGGCTCTGTTGCTTGGTTTTTTAGATGTTTCAGGAAACACCATACACTTCTCCTGAGTGTCTGTTGGCAATTTACATCCCGCCCATCAGCATAACAAGGCTCCCAGTTCTCCATGGCCTGTCCTGCCTTTCTGGATTTTACACTTTTTTCAGATGGCCCTTTTGACCGGGGGGAAGTGAGACTTCATTGTAGTGCAGATTTCCTTTGCAAGTTTGCTTGGTTGGCCGAAAAGGGCGTATGCGTTTTTTCCTGAATATATTCAGGAAAAAACGCATACGCCCTTTTTGGCCAAGTGCATCATTGTGGACGTTCTGCCTCTTTTCCTATGCCTTCAATGCAATTCCAGTCTACCTCCTGAAATCGGTTTCCTGCAATTCTGCCCCTCTTTCAAGTCCTCTTGGCAGCCTTACTTCAGTCTATTTTTGGACGATAGCTGTCATTTATAACTCTGCAGGTTTGTGAATTACAGTGCCCCTGAGCTCCTTTCTTCAACTCGCTTTCTTGTGACCTGGCCGCAACACCGCAGGATGTCTACAGGCCCTAATCTGGTTCCGGCACGGCACGCTGAGCCTTTGGTTAATTCCTCTTCCTGGTGGGAAATGAGAGTTAAATTTGCCCATCCAGACACCTCCAGCTAGTCTCTCATTGGTTCTCGCTATTCCTGTTCATCTTCCACAGAAATTGCAAACTGGGCCAAACAAGAGGTTAAAGGGACTGACTCTCCAAGTGGGGAGAGTGTTAGTAAAGCGTCTGGAATGTTGCACCCGAGTACCAGGGGAGGAAAACTGAGACATATTTGAACACGTCTCCCGTTCACATGGTTGATCATACTCTGGGTTCCACATGCATGTTTTAGCTGAAGGAAGAATACCTTAAACCTGGAGAGTTGAGACCCGTGTAATGGGTACCATGCAATATGACTTCAAAGGGTCTTCATTTGCTCACCGAACCTCTCCAATCCTATCACTGCTGCGTTTATGCCCCTGTACACACGCTTGATTCTCTTTTGGAGACATAGCAATCCATAGGTTTTAAGATACTTACTTGTCAGGTACATTCTTAGGCGTTTAATATGGGGTTTTGAGTCCATTTCGTTGAGCAAGGAGTAGCTCTTGTCTATTCCATATTTGGCTTAAGGAACTTTATCTGTGCTCATTTCAATCTCTGGTTTTATGCAGCACCCCAACTCACCTTTCCCCTTAAGCAAGCATAAGTTGGTTTTCTAAATTTGAGACCCTGTTCTGTTTTGGAATGCAGTTCCTGTGTAGCCAAGTTTACATTCCGTGTATTAGTGATATCTTATGATGTTTCTTTTTCTGTGTGACTTATTTCAGTTAGAATCATCATACCTGAATCCACTCATTGTGCTGCTAAGGGCCTGATGACACAGATTTCATTGCTGAGTGATATTGCTTTGTAAGTAAATACCACAACTTCTTTATCCATTTTTCACTTTCTGCAATGTTGAACTTGTACTGTAAACGAGGTTCTTGTAAACAGAGCCGTTCCAAACTTTGGGGTGGCTGTGTCTTTTTCATTTTAATTTCCCTAAGCTATAGGACCATAAGTGGAAGTGCCCTAGGTTCTGTTGCTTTGTTTTTTAGATGTTTCAGGAAACACCATACACTTCTCCCGAGTGGTTGTTGGCAAATTACATCCCGCCCATCAGCATAACAAGGCTCCCAGTTCTCCATGGCCTGTCCTGCCTTTCTGGATTTTACACTTTTTTCAGATGGCCCTTTTGACCGGGGGGAAGTGAGACTTCATTGTAGTGCAGATTTCCTTTGCAAGCTTGCTTGGTTGGCCAAAAAGGGCGTATGCGTTTTTTCCTGAATATATTCAGGAAAAAACGCATACGCCCTTTTTGGCCAAGTGCATCATTGTGGACGTTCTGCCTCTTTTCCTATGCTTTCAATGCAATTCCAGTCTACCTCCTGAAATCGGTTTCCTGCAATTCTGCCCCGCTTTCAAGTCCTCTTGGCAGCCTTACTTCAGTCTATTTTTGGACGATAGCTGTCATTTATAACTCTGCAGGTTTGTGAATTACAGTGCCCCTGAGCTCCTTTCTTCAACTCGCTTTCTTGTGAGCTGGCCGCAACACCGCAGGATGTCTTCAGGCCCTAATCTGGTTCTGGCACGGCACGCTGAGCCTTTGGTTAATTCCTCTTCCTGGTGGGAAATGAGAGTTATATTTGCCCATCCAGACACCTCCAGCTAGTCTTTCATTGGTTCTCGCTATTCCTGTTCATCTTCCACAGAAATTGCAAACTGGGCCAAACAGGAAGTTAAAGGGACTGACTCTCCAAGTGGGGAGAGTGTTAGTAAAGCGTCTGGAATGTTGCACCCGAGTACCAGGGTACGAAAACTGAGACATATTTGAACACGTCTCCCGATCACATGGTTGATCATACTCTAGGTTCCACATGCATGTTTTAGATGAAGGAAGAATACCTTAAACCTGGAGAGTTGAGACCCGTGTAATGGGTACCATGCAATATGACTTCAAAGGGTCTTCATTTGCTCACCGAACCTCTCCAATCCTATCACTGCTGCGTTTATGCCCCTGTACACAGGCTTGATTCTCTTTCGGAGACATAGCAATCCATAGGTTTTAAGATACTTACTAGTCAGGTACATTCTTAGGCGTTTAATATGGGGTTTTGAGATCATTTCGTTGAGCAAGGAGTAGCTCTTGTCTATTCCATATTTGGCTTAAGGAACTTTATCTGTGCTCATTTCAATCTCTGGTTTTATGCAGCACCCCAACTCACCTTTCCCCTTAAGCAAGCATAAGTTGGTTTTCTAAATTTGAGACCCTGTTCTGTTTTGGAATGCAGTTCCTGTGTAGCCAGGTTTACATTCCGTGTATTAGTGATATCTTATGATGTTTCTTTTTCTGTGTGACTTATTTCAGTTAGAATCATCATACCTGAATCCACTCATTATGCTGCTACGGGCCTGATGACATAGATTTCATTGCTGAGTGATACTGCATTGTACGTAAGTACCACAAGTTCTTTATCCATTTTTCACTTTCTGTGATATTGAACTTGTACGGTAAACGAGGTTCTTGTAAACGGAGGTGTCCCAAACTTTGGGGTGGCTGTGTCTTTTTCATTTTAATTTCCCTAAGCTATAGGACCATAAGTGGAAGTGCCCTAGGCTCTGATGCTTTGTTTTTTAGATGTTTCAGGAAACACCACACACTTCTCCTGAGTGTCTGTTGGCAATTTACATCCCGCCCATCAGCATAACAAGGCTCCCAGTTCTCCATGGCCTGTCCTGCCTTTCTGGAGTTTACACTTTTTTCAGATGACCCTTTTGACCGGGGAGAAGTGAGACTTCATTGTAGTGCAGATTTCCTTTGCAAGCTTGCTTGGTTGGCCAAAAAGGGCGTATGCGTTTTTTCCTGAATATATTCAGGAAAAAACGCATACGCCCTTTTTGGCCAAGTGCATCATTGTGGACGTTCTGCCTCTTTTCCTATGCCTTCAATGCAATTCCAGTCTACCTCCTGAAATCGGTTTCCTGCAATTCTGCCCCGCTTTCAAGTCCTCTTGGCAGCCTTACTTCAGTCTATTTTTGGACGATAGCTGTCATTTATAACTCTGCAGGTTTGTGAATTACAGTGCCCCTGAGCTCCTTTCTTCAACTCGCTTTCTTGTGACCTGGCCGCAACACCGCAGGATGTCTACAGGCCCTAATCTGGTTCCGGCACGGCACGCTGAGCCTTTGGTTAATTCCTCTTCCTGGTGGGAAATGAGAGTTAAATTTGCCCATCCAGACACCTCCAGCTAGTCTCTCATTGGTTCTCGCTATTCCTGTTCATCTTCCACAGAAATTGCAAACTGGGCCAAACAGGAGGTTAAAGGGACTGACTCTCCAAGTGGGGAGAGTGTTAGTAAAGCGTCTGGAATGTTGAACCCGAGTACCAGGGTACGAAAACTGAGACATATTTGAACACGTCTCCCGATCACATGGTTGATCATAATCTAGGTTCCACATGCATGTTTTAGCTGAAGGAACAATACCTTAAACCTGGAGAGTTGAGACCCGTGGAATGGGTACCATGCAATATGACTTCAAAGGGTCTTCATTTGCTCACGAACCCCTCCAATCCTATCACTGCTGCATTTATGCCCATGTACACATGCTTGATTCTCTTTCGGAGACATAGCAATCCATAGGTTTTAAGATACTTACTAGTCAGGTACATTCTTAGGCGTTTAATATGCGGTGTTGAGTCCATTTCGTTGAGCAAGGAGTAGCTCTTGTCTATTCCATATTTGGCTTAAGGAACTTTATCTGTGCTCATTTCAATCTCTGGTTTTATGCAGCACCCCAACTCACCTTTCCCCTTAAGCAAGCATAAGTTGGTTTTCTAAATTTGAGAACCTGTTCTGTTCTGTAATTCAGTTCCTGTGTAGCCAAGTTTACATTCCGTGTATTACTGATATCTTATGATGTTTCTTTTTCTGTGTGACTTATTTCAGTTAGAATCATCATACCTGAATCCACTCATTGTGATGCTAAGGGCCTGATGACACAGATTTCATTGCTGAGTGATATTGCTTTGTAAGTAAATACCACAACTTCTTTATCCATTTTTCACTTTCTGCGATGTTGAACTTGTACTGTAAACGAGTTTGTTGTAAACAGAGCCGTTCCAAACTTTGGGGTGGCTGTGTCTTTTTGATTTTAATTTCCCTAAGCTATAGGACCATAAGTGGAAGTACCCTAGGTTCTGTTGCTTTGTTTTTTAGATGTTTCAGGAAACACCATACACTTCTCCCGAGTGGTTGTTGGCAATTTACATCCCGCCCATCAGCATAACAAGGCTCCCAGTTCTCCATGGCCTGTCCTGCCTTTCTGGATTTTACACTTTTTTCAGATGGCCCTTTTGACCGGGGGGAAGTGAGACTTCATTGTAGTGCAGATTTCCTTTGCAAGCTTGCTTGGTTGGCCAAAAAGGGCGTATGCGTTTTTTCCTGAATATATTCAGGAAAAAACGCATACGCCCTTTTTGGCCAAGTGCATCATTGTGGACGTTCTGCCTCTTTTCCTATGCTTTCAATGCAATTCCAGTCTACCTCCTGAAATCGGTTTCCTGCAATTCTGCCCCGCTTTCAAGTCCTCTTGGCAGCCTTACTTCAGTGTATTTTTGGACGATAGCTGTCATTTATAACTCTGCAGGTTTGTGAATTACAGTGCCCCTGAGCTCCTTTCTTCAACTCGCTTTCTTTTGAGCTGGCCGCAACACCGCAGGATGTCTTCAGGCCCTAATCTGGTTCTGGCACGGCACGCTGAGCCTTTGGTTAATTCCTCTTCCTGGTGGGAAATGAGAGTTAAATTTGCCCGTCCAGACACCTCCAGCTAGTCTTTCATTGGTTCTCGTTATTCCTGTTCATCTTCCACAGAAATTGCAAACTGGGCCAAACAGGAAGTTAAAGGAACTGACTCTCCAAGTGGGGAGAGTGTTAGTAAAGCGTCTGGAAAGTTGCACCCGAGTACCAGGGTACGAAAACTGAGACATATTTGAACACGTCTCCCGATCACATGGTTGATCATACTCTAGGTTCCACATGCATGTTTTAGCTGAAGGAAGAATACCTTAAACCTGGGTAGTTGAAACCCGTGGAATGGGTACCATGCAATATGACTTCAAAGGGTCTTCATTTGCTCACGAACCTCTCCAATCCTATCACTGCTGCGTTTATGCCCCTGTACACATGCTTGATTCTCTTTCGGAGACATAGCAATCCATAGGTTTTAAGATACTTACTAGTCAGGTGCATTCTTAGGCGTTTAATATGGGGTTTTGTGTCCATTTCGTTGAGCAAGGAGTAGCTCTTGTGTATTCCATATTTGGCTTAAGGAACTTTATCTGTGCTCATTTCAATCTCTGGTTTTATGCAGCACCCCAACTCACCTTTCCCCTTAAGCAAGCATAAGTTGGTTTTCTAAATTTGAGACCCTGTTCTGTTTTGGAATGCAGTTCCTGTGTAGCCAAGTTTCCATTCCGTGTATTACTGATATCTTATGATGTTTCTTTTTCTGTGTGACTTATTTCAGTTAGAATCATCATACCTGAATCCACTCATTGTGCTGCTAAGGGCCTGATGACACAGATTTCATTGCTGAGTGATATTGCTTTGTAAGTAAATACCACAACTTCTTTATCCATTTTTCACTTTCTGCGATGTTGAACTTGTACTGTAAACTAGGTTCTTGTAAACAGAGCCGTTCCAAACTTTGGGGTGGCTGTGTCTTTTTGATTTTAATTTCCCTAAGCTATAGGACCATAAGTGGAAGTGCCCTAGGTTCTGTTGCTTTGTTTTTTAGTTGTTTCAGGAAACACCATACACTTCTCCCAAGTGGTTGTTGGCAATTTACATCCCGCCCATCAGCATAACAAGGCTCCCAGTTCTCCATGGCCTGTCCTGCCTTTCTGGATTTTACACTTTTATCAGATGGCCCTTTTGACCGGGGGGAAGTGAGACTTCATTGTAGTGCAGATTTCCTTTGCAAGCTTGCTTGGTTGGCCAAAAAGGGCGTATGCGTTTTTTCCTGAATATATTCAGGAAAAAACGCATACGCCCTTTCTGGCCAAGTGCATCATTGTGGACGTTCTGCCTCTTTTCCTATGCTTTCAATGCAATTCCAGTCTACCTCCTGAAATCGGTTTCCTGCAATTCTGCCCCGCTTTCAAGTCCTCTTGGCAGCCTTACTTCAGTATATTTTTGGACGATAGCTGTCATTTATAACTCTGCAGGTTTGTGAATTACAGTGCCCCTGAGCTCCTTTCTTAAACTCGCTTTCTTTTGAGCTGGCCGCAACACCGCAGGATGGCTTCCGGCCCTAATCTGGTTCCGGAACGGCACGCTGAGCCTTTGGTTATTTCCTCTTCCTGGTGGGAAATGAGAGTTAAATTTGCCCGACCAGACACCTCCAGCTAGTCTCTCATTGGTTCTCCCTATTCCTGTTCATCTTCCGCAGAAATTGCAAACTGGGCCAAACAGGAGGTTAAAGGCGCTGACTCTCCAAGTGGGGAGAGTGTTAGTAAAGCGTCTGGAATGTTGCACCCGAGTACCAGGGGAGGAAAACTGAGACATATTTGAACACGTCTCCCGTTCACATGGTTGATCATACTCTAGGTTCCACATGCATGTTTTAGCTGAAGGAAGAATACCTTAAACCTGGGTATTTGAAACCCGTGGAATGGGTACCATGCAATATGACTTAAAAGGGTCTTCATTTGCTCACCGAACCTCTCCAATCCTATCACTGCTGCGTTTATGCCCCTGTACACATGCTTGATTCTCTTTCGGAGACATAGCAATCCATAGGTTTTAAGATACTTACTAGTCAGGTACATTCTTAGGCGTTTAATATGCGGTGTTGAGTCCATTTCGTTGAGCAAGGAGTAGCTCTTGTCTATTCCATATTTGGCTTAAGTAACTTTATCTGTGCTCATTTCAATCTCTGGTTTTATGCAGCACCCCAACTCACCTTTCCCCTTAAGCAAGCATAAGTTGGTTTTCTAAATTTGAGACCCTGTTCTGTTCTGTAATTCAGTTCCTGTGTAGCCAAGTTTACATTCCGTGTATTACTAATATCTTATGATGTTTCTTTTTCTGTGTGACTTATTTCAGTTAGAATCATCATACCTGAATCCACTCATTGTGATGCTAAGGGCCTGATGACACAGATTTCATTGCTGAGTGATATTGCTTTGTAAGTAAATACCACAACTTCTTTATCCATTTTTCACTTTCTGCGATGTTGAACTTGTACTGTAAACGAGTTTGTTGTAAACAGAGCCGTTCCAAACTTTGGGGTGGCTGTGTCTTTTTCATTTTAATTTCCCTAAGCTATAGGACCATAAGTGGAAGTGCCCTAGGTTCTGTTGCTTTGTTTTTTAGATGTTTCAGGAAACACCATACACTTCTCCCAAGTGGTTGTTGGCAATTTACATCCCGCCCATCAGCATAACAAGGCTCCCAGTTCTCCATGGCCTGTCCTGCCTTTCTGGATTTTACACTTTTTTCAGATGGCCCTTTTGACCGGGGGGAAGTGAGACTTCATTGTAGTGCAGATTTCCTTTGCAAGCTTGCTTGGTTGGCCAAAAAGGGCGTATGCGTTTTTTCCTGAATATATTCAGGAAAAAACGCATACGCCCTTTTTGGCCAAGTGCATCATTGTGGACGTTCTGCCTCTTTTCCTATGCTTTCAATGCAATTCCAGTCTACCTCCTGAAATGGGTTTCCTGCAATTCTGCCCCGCTTTCAAGTCCTCTTGGCAGCCTTACTTCAGTCTATTTTTGGACGATAGCTGTCATTTATAACTCTGCAGGTTTGTGAATTACAGTGCCCCTGAGCTCCTTTCTTCAACTCGCTTTCTTGTGACCTGGCCGCAACACCGCAGGATGTCTTCAGGCCCTAATCTGGTTCTGGCACGGCACGCTGAGCCTTTGGTTAATTCCTCTTCCTGGTGGGAAATGAGAGTTATATTTGCCCATCCAGACACCTCCAGCTAGTCTTTCATTGGTTCTCGCTATTCCTGTTCATCTTCCACAGAAATTGCAAACTGGGCCAAACAGGAAGTTAAAGGGACTGACTCTCCAAGTGGGGAGAGTGTTAGTAAAGCGTCTGGAATGTTGCACCCGAGTACCAGGGTACGAAAACTGAGACATATTTGAACACGTCTCCCGATCACATGGTTGATCATACTCTAGGTTCCACATGCATGTTTTAGCTGAAGGAAGAATACCTTAAACCTGGGTAGTTGAAACCCGTGGAATGGGTACCATGCAATATGACTTCAAAGGGTCTTCATTTGCTCACGAACCTCTCCAATCCTATCACTGCTGCGTTTATGCCCCTGTACACATGCTTGATTCTCTTTCGGAGACATAGCAATCCATAGGTTTTAAGATACTTACTAGTCAGGTGCATTCTTAGGCGTTTAATATGGGGTTTTGTGTCCATTTCGTTGAGCAAGGAGTAGCTCTTGTGTATTCCATATTTGGCTTAAGGAACTTTATCTGTGCTCATTTCAATCTCTGGTTTTATGCAGCACCCCAACTCACCTTTCACCTTAAGCAAGCATAAGTTGGTTTTCTAAATTTGAGACCCTGTTCTGTTTTGGAATGCAGTTCCTGTGTAGCCAAGTTTACATTCCGTGTATTAGTGATATCTTATGATGTTTCTTTTTCTGTGTGACTTATTTCAGTTAGAATCATCGTACCTGAATCCACTCATTATGCTGCTACGGGCCTGATGTCAAAGATTTCATTGCTGAGTGATACTGCATTGTACGTAAGTACCACAAGTTCTTTATCCATTTTTCACTTTCTGTGATATTGAACTTGTACGGTAAACGAGGTTCTTGTAAACGGAGGCGTCCCAAACTTTGGGGTGGCTGTGTCTTTTTCATTTTAATTTCCCTAAGCTGTAGGACCATAAGTGGAAGTGCCCTAGGCTCTGATGCTTTGTTTTTTAGATGTTTCAGGAAACACCATACACTTCTCCTGAGTGTCTGTTGGCAATTTACATCCCGCCCATCAGCATAACAAGGCTCCCAGTTCTCCATGGCCTGTCCTGCCTTTCTGGAGTTTACACTTTTTTCAGATGGCCCTTTTGACCGGGGAGAAGTGAGACTTCATTGTAGTGCAGATTTCCTTTGCAAGTTTGCTTGGTTGGCCATAAAGGGCGTATGCGTTTTTTCCTGAATATATTCAGGAAAAAACGCATACGCCCTTTTTGGCCAAGTGCATCATTGTGGACGTTCTGCCTCTTTTCCTATGCCTTCAATGCAATTCCAGTCTACCTCCTGAAATCGGTTTCCTGCAATTCTGCCCCGCTTTCAAGTCCTCTTGGCAGCCTTACTTCAGTCTATTTTTGGACGATAGCTGTCATTTATAACTCTGCAGGTTTGTGAATTACAGTGCCCCTGAGCTCCTTTCTTCAACTCGCTTTCTTGTGACCTGGCCGCAACACCGCAGGATGTCTACAGGCCCTAATCTGGTTCCGGCACGGCACGCTGAGCCTTTGGTTAATTCCTCTTCCTGGTGGGAAATGAGAGTTAAATTTGCCCATCCAGACACCTCCAGCTAGTCTCTCATTGGTTCTCGCTATTCCTGTTCATCTTCCACAGAAATTGCAAACTGGGCCAAACAGGAGGTTAAAGGGACTGACTCTCCAAGTGGGGAGAGTGTTAGTAAAGCGTCTGGAATGTTGAACCCGAGTACCAGGGTACGAAAACTGAGACATATTTGAACACGTCCCCCGATCACATGGTTGATCATAATCTAGGTTCCACATGCATGTTTTAGCTGAAGGAACAATAACTTAAACTTGGAGAGTTGAGACCCGTGGAATGGGTACCATGCAATATGACTTCAAAGGGTCTTCATTTGCTCACGAACCCCTCCAATCCTATCACTGCTGCATTTATGCCCATGTACACATGCTTGATTCTCTTTCGGAGACATAGCAATCCATAGGTTTTAAGATACTTACTAGTCAGGTACATTCTTAGGCGTTTAATATGCGGTGTTGAGTCCATTTCGTTGAGCAAGGAGTAGCTCTTGTCTATTCCATATTTGGCTTAAGGAACTTTATCTGTGCTCATTTCAATCTCTGGTTTTATGCAGCACCCCAACTCACCTTTCCCCTTAAGCAAGCATAAGTTGGTTTTCTAAATTTGAGACCCTGTTCTGTTTTGGAATGCAGTTCCTGTGTAGCCAAGTTTACATTCCGTGTATTAGTGATATCTTATGATGTTTCTTTTTCTGTGTGACTTATTTCAGTTAGAATCATCATTCCTGAATCCACTCATTGTGCTGCTAAGGGCCTGATGACACAGATTTCATTGCTGAGTGATATTGCTTTGTAAGTAAATACCACAACTTCTTTATCCATTTTTCACTTTCTGCGATGTTGAACTTGTACTGTAAACGAGGTTCTTGTAAACAGAGCCGTTCCAAACTTTGGGGTGGCTGTGTCTTTTTCATTTTAATTTCCCTAAGCTATAGGACCATAAGTGGAAGTGCCCTAGGTTCTGTTGCTTTGTTTTTTAGTTGTTTCAGGAAACACCATACACTTCTCCCAAGTGGTTCTTGGCAATTTACATCCCGCCCATCAGCATAACAAGGCTCCCAGTTCTCCATGGCCTGTCCTGCCTTTCTGGATTTTACCCTTTTTTCAGATGGCCCTTTTGACCGGGGGGAAGTGAGACTTCATTGTAGTGCAGATTTCCTTTGCAAGCTTGCTTGGTTGGCCAAAAAGGGCGTATGCGTTTTTTCCTGAATATATTCAGGAAAAAACGCATACGCCCTTTTTGGCCAAGTGCATCATTGTGGACGTTCTGCCTCTTTTCCTATGCTTTCAATGCAATTCCAGTCTACCTCCTGAAATCGGTTTCCTGCAATTCTGCCCCGCTTTCAAGTCCTCTTGGCAGCCTTACTTCAGTCTATTTTTGGACGATAGCTGTCATTTATAACTCTGCAGGTTTGTGAATTACAGTGCCCCTGAGCTCCTTTCTTCAACTCGCTTTCTTGTGACCTGGCCGCAACACCGCAGGATGGCTTCAGGCCCTAATCTGGTTCCGGCCCGGCATGCTGAGCCTTTGGTTAATTCCTCTTCCTGGTGGGAAATGAGAGTTGAATTTGCCCGTCCAGACACCTCCAGCTAGCCTCTCATTGGTTCTCGCTATTCCTGTTCATCTTCCGCAGAAATTGCAAACTGGGCCAAACAGGAGGTTAAAGGGACTGACTCTCCAAGTCGGGAGAGTGTTAGTAAAGCGTCTGGAATGTTGCACCCGAGTACCAGGGGAGGAAAACTGAGACATATTTGAACACGTCTCCCGTTCACATGGTTGATCATACTCTGGGTTCCACATGCATGTTTTAGCTGAAGGAAGAATACCTTAAACCTGGAGAGTTGAGACCCGTGTAATGGGTACCATGCAATATGACTTCAAAGGGTCTTCATTTGCTCACCGAACCTCTCCAATCCTATCACTGCTGCATTTATGCCCCTGTACACACGCTTGATTCTCTTTTGGAGACATAGCAATCCATAGGTTTTAAGATACTTACGAGTCAGGTACATTCTTAGGCGTTTAATATGGGGTTTTGAGTCCATTTCGTTGAGCAAGGAGTAGCTCTTGTCTATTCCATATTTGGCTTAAGGAACTTTATCTGTGCTCATTTCAATCTCTGGTTTTATGCAGCACCCCAACTCACCTTTCACCTTAAGCAAGCATAAGTTGGTTTTCTAAATTTGAGACCCTGTTCTGTTTTGGAATGCAGTTCCTGTGTAGCCAAGTTTACATTCCATGTATTAGTGATATCTTATGATGTTTCTTTTTCTGTGTGACTTATTTCAGTTAGAATCATCATACCTGAATCCACTCATTGTGCTGCTAAGGGCCTGATGACACAGATTTCATTGCTGAGTGATATTGCTTTGTAAGTAAATACCACAACTTCTTTATCCATTTTTCACTTTCTGCGATGTTGAACTTGTACTGTAAACGAGGTTCTTGTAAACAGAGCCGTTCCAAACTTTGGGGTGGCTGTGTCTTTTTCATTTTAATTTCCCTAAGCTATAGGATCATAAGTGGAAGTGCCCTAGGTTCTGTTGCTTTGTTTTTTAGATGTTTCAGGAAACACCATACACTTCTCCCGAGTGGTTGTTGGCAAATTACATCCCGCCCATCAGCATAACAAGGCTCCCAGTTCTCCATGGCCTGTCATGCCTTTCTGGATTTTACACTTTTTTCAGATGGCCCTTTTGACCGGGGGGAAGTGAGACTTCATTGTAGTGCAGATTTCCTTTGCAAGCTTGCTTGGTTGGCCAAAAAGGGCGTATGCGTTTTTTCCTGAATATATTCAGGAAAAAACGCATACGCCCTTTTTGGCCAAGTGCATCATTGTGGACGTTCTGCCTCTTTTCCTATGCTTTCAATGCAATTCCAGTCTACCTCCTGAAATCGGTTTCCTGCAATTCTGCCCCGCTTTCAAGTCCTCTTGGCAGCCTTACTTCAGTCTATTTTTGGACGATAGCTGTCATTTATAACTCTGCAGGTTTGTGAATTACAGTGCCCCTGAGCTCCTTTCTTCAACTCGCTTTCTTGTGACCTGGCCGCAACACCGCAGGATGGCTTCAGGCCCTAATCTGGTTCCGGCACGGCACGCTGAGCCTTTGGTTAATTCCTCTTCCTGGTGGGAAATGAGAGTTAAATTTGCCCGTCCAGACACCTCCAGCTAGTCTCTCATTGGTTCTCGCTATTCCTGTTCATTTCCGCAGAAATTGCAAACTGGGCCAAACAGGAGGTTAAAGGGACTGACTCTCCAAGTGGGGAGAGTGTTAGTAAAGCGTCTGGAATGTTGCACCCGAGTACCAGGGGAGGAAAACTGAGACATATATGAACACGTCTCCCGTTCACATGGTTGATCATACTCTGGGTTCCACATGCATGTTTTAGCTGAAGGAAGAATACCTTAAACCTGGAGAGTTGAGACCCGTGTAATGGGTACCATGCAATATGACTTAAAAGGGTCTTCATTTGCTCACCGAACCTCTCCAATCCTATCACTGCTGCGTTTATGCCCCTGTACACATGCTTGATTCTCTTTCGGAGACATAGCAGTCCATAGGTTTTAAGATACTTACTAGTCAGGTACATTCTTAGGCCTTTAATATGGGGTTTTGAGTCCATTTCGTTGAGCAAGGAGTAGCTCTTGTCTATTCCATATTTGGCTTAAGGAACTTTATCTGTGCTCATTTCAATCTCTGGTTTTATGCAGCACCCCAACTCACCTTTCCCCTTAAGCAAGCATAAGTTGGTTTTCTAAATTTGAGACCCTGTTCTGTTTTGGAATGCAGTTCCTGTGTAGCCAAGTTTACATTCCGTGTATTAGTGATATCTTATGATGTTTCTTTTTCTGTGTGACTTATTTCAGTTAGAATCATCATACCTGAATCCACTCATTATGCTGCTACGGGCCTGATGACATAGATTTCATTGCTGAGTGATACTGCATTGTACGTAAGTACCACAAGTTCTTTATCCATTTTTCACTTTCTGTGATATTGAACTTGTACGGTAAACGGGGTTCTTGTAAACGGAGGTGTCCCAAACTTTGGGGTGGCTGTATCTTTTTCATTTTAATTTCCCTAAGCTATAGGACCATAAGTGGAAGTGCCCTAGGCTCTGATGCTTTGTTTTTTAGATGTTTCAGGAAACACCATACACTTCTCCTGAGTGTCTGTTGGCAATTTACATCCCGCCCATCAGCATAACAAGGCTCCCAGTTCTCCATGGCCTGTCCTGCCTTTCTGGAGTTTACACTTTTTTCAGATGGCCCTTTTGACTGGGGAGAAGTGAGACTTCATTGTAGTGCAGATTTCCTTTGCAAGTTTGCTTGGTTGGCCAAAAAGTGCGTATGCGTTTTTTCCTGAATATATTCAGGAAAAAACGCATACGCCCTTTTTGGCCAAGTGCATCATTGTGGACGTTCTGCCTCTTTTCCTATGCCTTCAATGCAATTCCAGTCTACCTCCTGAAATCGGTTTCCTGCAATTCTGCCCCGCTTTCAAGTCCTCTTGGCAGCCTTACTTCAGTCTATTTTTGGACGATAGCTGTCATTTATAACTCTGCAGGTTTGTGAATTACAGTGCCCCTGAGCTCCTTTCTTCAACTCGCTTTCTTTTGAGCTGGCCGCAACACCGCAGGATGTCTACAGGCCCTAATCTGGTTCCGGCACGGCACGCTGAGCCTTTGGTTAATTCCTCTTCCTGGTGGGAAATGAGAGTTAAATTTGCCCATCCAGACACCTCCAGCTAGTCTCTCATTGGTTCTCGCTATTCCTGTTCATCTTCCACAGAAATTGCAAACTGGGCCAAACAGGAAGTTAAAGGCGCTGACTCTCCAAGTGGGGAGAGTGTTAGTAAAGCGTCTGGAATGTTGCACCCGAGTACCAGGGTACGAAAACTGAGACATATTTGAACACGTCTCCCGATCACATGGTTGATCATAATCTAGGTTCCACATGCATGTTTTAGCTGAAGGAACAATACCTTTAATCTGGAGAGTTGAGACCCGTGGAATGGGTACCATGCAATATGACTTCAAAGGGTCTTCATTTGCTCACGAACCCCTCCAATCCTATCACTGCTGCATTTATGCCCATGTACACATGCTTGATTCTCTTTCGGAGACATAGCAATCCATAGGTTTTAAGATACTTACTAGTCAGGTACATTCTTAGGCGTTTAATATGCGGTGTTGAGTCCATTTCGTTGAGCAAGGAGTAGCTCTTGTGTATTCCATATTTGGCTTAGGGAACTTTATCTGTGCTCATTTCAATCTCTGGTTTTATGCAGCACCCCAACTCACCTTTCCCCTTAAGCAAGCATAAGTTGGTTTTCTAAATTTGAGACCCTGTTCTGTTCTGTAATTCAGTTCCTGTGTAGCCAAGTTTACATTCCGTGTATTACTGATATCTTATGATGTTTCTTTTTCTGTGTGACTTATTTCAGTTAAAATCATCATACCTGAATCCACTCATTGTGATGCTAAGGGCCTGATGACACAGATTTCATTGCTGAGTGATATTGCTTTGTAAGTAAATACCACAACTTCTTTATCCATTTTTCACTTTCTGCGATGTTGAACTTGTACTGTAAACGAGTTTCTTGTAAACAGAGCCGTTCCAAACTTTGCGGTGGCTGTGTCTTTTTGATTTTAATTTCCCTAAGCTATAGGACCATAAGTGGAAGTGCCCTAGGTTCTGTTGCTTTGTTTTTTAGATGTTTCAGGAAACACCATACACTTCTCCCAAGTGGTTGTTGGCAATTTACATCCCGCCCATCAGCATAACAAGGCTCCCAGTTCTCCATGGCCTGTCCTGCCTTTCTGGATTTTACACTTTTTTCAGATGGCCCTTTTGACCGCGGGGAAGTGAGACTTCATTGTAGTGCAGATTTCCTTTGCAAGCTTGCTTGGTTGGCCAAATAGGGCGTATGCGTTTTTTCCTGAATATATTCAGGAAAAAACGCATACGCCCTTTTTGGCCAAGTGCATCATTGTGGACGTTCTGCCTCTTTTCCTATGCTTTCAATGCAATTCCAGTCTACCTCCTGAAATCGGTTTCCTGCAATTCTGCCCCGCTTTCAAGTCCTCTTGGCAGCCTTACTTCAGTCTATTTTTGGACGATAGCTGTCATTTATAACTCTGCAGGTTTGTGAATTACAGTGCCCCTGAGCTCCTTTCTTCAACTCGCTTTCTTGTGACCTGGCCGCAACACCGCAGGATGTCTTCAGGCCCTAATCTGGTTCTGGCACGGCACGCTGAGCCTTTGGTTAATTCCTCTTCCTGGTGGGAAATGAGAGTTATATTTGCCCATCCAGACACCTCCAGCTAGTCTTTCATTGGTTCTCGCTATTCCTGTTCATCTTCCACAGAAATTGCAAACTTGGCCAAACAGGAAGTTAAAGGGACTGACTCTCCAAGTGGGGAGAGTGTTAGTAAAGCGTCTGGAATGTTGCACCCGAGTACCAGGGTACGAAAACTGAGACATATTTGAACACGTCTTCCGATCACATGGTTGATCATACTCTAGGTTCCACATGCATGTTTTAGCTGAAGGAAGAATACCTTAAACCTGGGTAGTTGAAACCCGTGGAATGGGTACCATGCAATATGACTTCAAAGGGTCTTCATTTGCTCACGAACCTCTCCAATCCTATCACTGCTGCGTTTATGCCCCTGTACACATGCTTGATTCTCTTTCGGGGACATAGCAATCCATAGGTTTTAAGATACTTACGAGTCAGGTACATTCTTAGGCGTTTAATATGGGGTTTTGTGTCCATTTCGTTGAGCAAGGAGTAGCTCTTGTGTATTCCATATTTGGCTTAAGGAACTTTATCTGTGCTCATTTCAATCTCTGGTTTTATGCTGCACCCCAACTCACCTTTCACCTTAAGCAAGCATAAGTTGGTTTTCTAAATTTGAGACCCTGTTCTGTTTTGGAATGCAGTTCCTGTGTAGCCAAGTTTACATTCCGTGTATTAGTGATATCTTATGATGTTTCTTTTTCTGTGTGACTTATTTCAGTTAGAATCATTGTACCTGAATCCACTCATTATGCTGCTACGGGCCTGATGACATAGATTTCATTGCTGAGTGATACTGCATTGTACGTAAGTACCACAAGTTCTTTATCCATTTTTCACTTTCTGTGATATTGAACTTGTACGGTAAACGAGGTTCTTGTAAACGGAGGCGTCCCAAACTTTGGGGTGGCTGTGTCTTTTTGATTTTAATTTCCCTAAGCTATAGGACCATAAGCGCAAGTGCCCTCGGCTCTGTTGCTTGGTTTTTTAGATGTTTCAGGAAACACCATACACTTCTCCTGAGTGTCTGTTGGCAATTTACATCCCGCCCATCAACATAACAAGGCTCCCAGTTCTCCATGGCCTGTCCTGCCTTTCTGGATTTTACACTTTTTTCAGATGGCCCTTTTGACCGGGGGGAAGTGAGACTTCATTGTAGTGCAGATTTCCTTTGCAAGTTTGCTTGGTTGTCCAAAAAGTGCGTATGCGTTTTTTCCTGAATATATTCAGGAAAAAACGCATACGCCCTTTTTGGCCAAGTGCATCATTGTGGACGTTCTGCCTCTTTTCCTATGCCTTCAATGCAATTCCAGTCTACCTCCTGAAATCGGTTTCCTGCAATTCTGCCCCGCTTTCAAGTCCTCTTGGCAGCCTTACTTCAGTCTATTTTTGGACGATAGCTGTCATTTATAACTCTGCAGGTTTGTGAATTACAGTGCCCCTGAGCTCCTTTCTTCAACTCGCTTTCTTGTGACCTGGCCGCAACACCGCAGGATGTCTACAGGCCCTAATCTGGTTCCGGCACGGCACGCTGAGCCTTTGGTTAATTCCTCTTCCTGGTGGGAAATGAGAGTTAAATTTGCCCATCCAGACACCTCCAGCTAGTCTCTCATTGGTTCTCGCTATTCCTGTTCATCTTCCACAGAAATTGCAAACTGGGCCAAACAGGAAGTTAAAGGCGCTGACTCTCCAAGTGGGGAGAGTGTTAGTAAAGCGTCTGGAATGTTGAACCCGAGTACCAGGGTACGAAAACTGAGACATATTTGAACACGTCTCCCGATCACATGGTTGATCATAATCTAGGTTCCACATGCATGTTTTAGCTGAAGGAACAATGCCTTTAACCTGGAGAGTTGAGACCCGTGGAATGGGTACCATGCAATATGACTTCAAAGGGTCTTCATTTGCTCACGAACCCCTCCAATCCTATCACTGCTGCATTTATGCCCATGTACACATGCTTGATTCTCTTTCGGAGACATAGCAATCCATAGGTTTTAAGATACTTACTAGTCAGGTACATTCTTAGGCGTTTAATATGCGGTGTTGAGTCCATTTCGTTGAGCAAGGAGTAGCTCTTGTGTATTCCATATTTGGCTTAAGGAACTTTATCTGTGCTCATTTCAATCTCTGGTTTTATGCAGCACCCCAACTCACCTTTCCCCTTAAGCAAGCATAAGTTGGTTTTCTAAATTTGAGACCCTGTTCTGTTCTGTAATTCAGTTCCTGTGTAGCCAAGTTTACATTCCGTGTATTACTGATATCTTATGATGTTTCTTTTTCTGTGTGACTTATTTCAGTTAAAATCATCATACCTGAATCCACTCATTGTGATGCTAAGGGCCTGATGACACAGATTTCATTGCTGAGTGATATTGCTTTGTAAGTAAATACCACAACTTCTTTATCCATTTTTCACTTTCGGCGATGTTGAACTTGTACTGTAAACGAGTTTCTTGTAAACAGAGCCGTTCCAAACTTTGCGGTGGCTGTGTCTTTTTGATTTTAATTTCCCTAAGCTATAGGACCATAAGTGGAAGTGCCCTAGGTTCTGTTGCTTTGTTTTTTAGATGTTTCAGGAAACACCATACACTTCTCCCAAGTGGTTGTTGGCAATTTACATCCCGCCTATCAGCATAACAAGGCTCCCAGTTCTCCATGGCCTGTCCTGCCTTTCTGGATTTTACACTTTTTTCAGATGGCCCTTTTGACCGGGGGGAAGTGAGACTTCATTGTAGTGCAGATTTCCTTTGCAAGCTTGCTTGGTTGGCCAAAAAGGGCGTATGCGTTTTTTCCTGAATATATTCAGGAAAAAACGCATACGCCCTTTTTGGCCAAGTGCATCATTGTGGACGTTCTGCCTCTTTTCCTATGCTTTCAATGCAATTCCAGTCTACCTCCTGAAATCGGTTTCCTGCAATTCTGCCCCGCTTTCAAGTCCTCTTGGCAGCCTTACTTCAGTCTATTTTTGGACGATAGCTGTCATTTATAACTCTGCAGGTTTGTGAATTACAGTGCCCCTGAGCTCCTTTCTTCAACTCGCTTTCTTGTGACCTGGCCGCAACACCGCAGGATGTCTTCAGGCCCTAATCTGGTTCTGGCACGGCACGCTGAGCCTTTGGTTAATTCCTCTTCCTGGTGGGAAATGAGAGTTATATTTGCCCATCCAGACACCTCCAGCTAGTCTTTCATTGGTTCTCGCTATTCCTGTTCATCTTCCACAGAAATTGCAAACTTGGCCAAACAGGAAGTTAAAGGGACTGACTCTCCAAGTGGGGAGAGTGTTAGTAAAGCGTCTGGAATGTTGCACCCGAGTACCAGGGTACGAAAACTGAGACATATTTGAACACGTCTTCCGATCACATGGTTGATCATACTCTAGGTTCCACATGCATGTTTTAGCTGAAGGAAAAATACCTTAAACCTGGGTAGTTGAAACCCGTGGAATGGGTACCATGCAATATGACTTCAAAGGGTCTTCATTTGCTCACGAACCTCTCCAATCCTATCACTGCTGCGTTTATGCCCCTGTACACATGCTTGATTCTCTTTCGGGGACATAGCAATCCATAGGTTTTAAGATACTTACGAGTCAGGTACATTCTTAGGCGTTTAATATGGGGTTTTGTGTCCATTTCGTTGAGCAAGGAGTAGCTCTTGTGTATTCCATATTTGGCTTAAGGAACTTTATCTGTGCTCATTTCAATCTCTGGTTTTATGCTGCACCCCAACTCACCTTTCACCTTAAGCAAGCATAAGTTGGTTTTCTAAATTTGAGACCCTGTTCTGTTTTGGAATGCAGTTCCTGTGTAGCCAAGTTTACATTCCGTGTATTAGTGATATCTTATGATGTTTCTTTTTCTGTGTGACTTATTTCAGTTAGAATCATCGTACCTGAATCCACTCATTATGCTGCTACGGGCCTGATGACATAGATTTCATTGCTGAGTGATACTGCATTGTACGTAAGTACCACAAGTTCTTTATCCATTTTTCACTTTCTTTGATATTGAACTTGTACGGTAAACGAGGTTCTTGTAAACGGAGGCGTCCCAAACTTTGGGGTGGCTGTGTCTTTTTGATTTTAATTTCCCTAAGCTATAGGACCATAAGCGCAAGTGCCCTCGGCTCTGTTGCTTGGTTTTTTAGATGTTTCAGGAAACACCATACACTTCTCCTGAGTGTCTGTTGGCAATTTACATCCCGCCCATCAACATAACAAGGCTCCCAGTTCTCCATGGCCTGTCCTGCCTTTCTGGATTTTACACTTTTTTCAGATGGCCCTTTTGACCGGGGGGAAGTGAGACTTCATTGTAGTGCAGATTTCCTTTGCAAGTTTGCTTGGTTGTCCAAAAAGGGCGTATGCGTTTTTTCCTGAATATATTCAGGAAAAAACGCATACGCCCTTTTTGGCCAAGTGCATCATTGTGGACGTTCTGCCTCTTTTCCTATGCCTTCAATGCAATTCCAGTCTACCTCCTGAAATCGGTTTCCTGCAATTCTGCCCCGCTTTCAAGTCCTCTTGGCAGCCTTACTTCAGTCTATTTTTGGACGATAGCTGTCATTTATAACTCTGCAGGTTTGTGAATTACAGTGCCCCTGAGCTCCTTTCTTCAACTCGCTTTCTTGTGACCTGGCCGCAACACCGCAGGATGTCTACAGGCCCTAATCTGGTTCCGGCCCGGCATGCTGAGCCTTTGGTTAATTCCTCTTCCTGGTGGGAAATGAGAGTTAAATTTGCCCATCCAGACACCTCCAGCTAGTCTCTCATTGGTTCTCGCTATTCCTGTTCATCTTCCACAGAAATTGCAAACTGGGCCAAACAAGAGGTTAAAGGGACTGACTCTCCAAGTGGGGAGAGTGTTAGTAAAGCGTCTGGAATGTTGAACCCGAGTACCAGGGTACGAAAACTGAGACATATTTGAACACGTCTCCCGATCACATGGTTGATCATAATCTAGGTTCCACATGCATGTTTTAGCTGAAGGAACAATACCTTAAACCTGGAGAGTTGAGACCCGTGGAATGGGTACCATGCAATATGACTTCAAAGGGTCTTCATTTGCTCACGAACCCCTCCAATCCTATCACTGCTGCATTTATGCCCATGTACACATGCTTGATTCTCTTTCGGAGACATAGCAATCCATAGGTTTTAAGATACTTACTAGTCAGGTACATTCTTAGGCGTTTAATATGGGGTGTTGAGTCCATTTCGTTGAGCAAGGAGTAGCTCTTGTGTATTCCATATTTGGCTTAAGGAACTTTATCTGTGCTCATTTCAATCTCTGGTTTTATGCAGCACCCCAACTCACCTTTCCCCTTAAGCAAGCATAAGTTGGTTTTCTAAATTTGAGACCCTGTTCTGTTCTGTAATTCAGTTCCTGTGTAGCCAAGTTTACATTCCGTGTATTACTGATATCTTATGATGTTTCTTTTTCTGTGTGACTTATTTCAGTTAGAATCATCATGCCTGAATCCACTCATTGTGATGCTAAGGGCCTGATGACACAGATTTCATTGCTGAGTGATATTGCTTTGTAAGTAAATACCACAACTTCTTTATCCATTTTTCACTTTCTGCGATGTTGAACTTGTACTGTAAACGAGTTTCTTGTAAACAGAGCCGTTCCAAACTTTGCGGTGGCTGTGTCTTTTTGATTTTAATTTCCCTAAGCTATAGGACCATAAGTGGAAGTGCCCTAGGTTCTGTTGCTTTGTTTTTTAGATGTTTCAGGAAACACCATACACTTCTCCCAAGTGGTTGTTGGCAATTTACATCCCGCCCATCAGCATAACAAGGCTCCCAGTTCTCCATGGCCTGTCCTGCCTTTCTGGATTTTACACTTTTTTCAGATGGCCCTTTTGACCGGGGGGAAGTGAGACTTCATTGTAGTGCAGATTTCCTTTGCAAGCTTGCTTGGTTGGCCAAAAAGGGCGTATGCGTTTTTTCCTGAATATATTCAGGAAAAAACGCATACGCCCTTTTTGGCCAAGTGCATCATTGTGGACGTTCTGCCTCTTTTCCTATGCTTTCAATGCAATTCCAGTCTACCTCCTGAAATCGGTTTCCTGCAATTCTGCCCCGCTTTCAAGTCCTCTTGGCAGCCTTACTTCAGTCTATTTTTGGACGATAGCTGTCATTTATAACTCTGCAGGTTTGTGAATTACAGTGCCCCTGAGCTCCTTTCTTCAACTCGCTTTCTTGTGACCTGGCCGCAACACCGCAGGATGTCTTCAGGCCCTAATCTGGTTCTGGCACGGCACGCTGAGCCTTTGGTTAATTCCTCTTCCTGGTGGGAAATGAGAGTTATATTTGCCCATCCAGACACCTCCAGCTAGTCTTTCATTGGTTCTCGCTATTCCTGTTCATCTTCCACAGAAATTGCAAACTTGGCCAAACAGGAAGTTAAAGGGACTGACTCTCCAAGTGGGGAGAGTGTTAGTAAAGCGTCTGGAATGTTGCACCCGAGTACCAGGGTACGAAAACTGAGACATATTTGAACACGTCTCCCGATCACATGGTTGATCATACTCTAGGTTCCACATGCATGTTTTAGATGAAGGAAGAATACCTTAAACCTGGGTAGTTGAAACCCGTGGAATGGGTACCATGCAATATGACTTCAAAGGGTCTTCATTTGCTCACGAACCTCTCCAATCCTATCACTGCTGCGTTTATGCCCCTGTACACATGCTTGATTCTCTTTCGGAGACATAGCAATCCATAGGTTTTAAGATACTTACTAGTCAGGTGCATTCTTAGGCGTTTAATATGGGGTTTTGTGTCCATTTCGTTGAGCAAGGAGTAGCTCTTGTCTATTCCATATTTGGCTTAAGGAACTTTATCTGTGCTCATTTCAATCTCTGGTTTTATGCAGCACCCCAACTCACCTTTCACCTTAAGCAAGCATAAGTTGGTTTTCTAAATTTGAGACCCTGTTCTGTTTTGGAATGCAGTTCATGTGTAGCCAAGTTTAAATTCCGTGTATTAGTGATATCTTATGATGTTTCTTTTTCTGTGTGACTTATTTCAGTTAGAATCATCGTACCTGAATCCACTCATTATGCTGCTACAGGCCTGATGACATAGATTTCATTGCTGAGTGATACTGCATTGTACGTAAGTACCACAAGTTCTTTATCCATTTTTCACTTTCTGTGATATTGAACTTGTACGGTAAACGAGGTTCTTGTAAACGGAGGCGTCCCAAACTTTGGGGTGGCTGTGTCTTTTTGATTTTAATTTCCCTAAGCTATAGGACCATAAGCGCAAATGCCCTCGGCTCTGTTGCTTTGTTTTTTAGATGTTTCAGGAAACACCATACACTTCTCCTGAGTGTCTGTTGGCAATTTACATCCCGCCCATCAGCATAACAAGGCTCCCAGTTCTCCATGGCCTGTCCTGCCTTTCTGGATTTTACACTTTTTTCAGATGGCCCTTTTGACCGGGGGGAAGTGAGACTTCATTGTAGTGCAGATTTCCTTTGCAAGTTTGCTTGGTTGGCCGAAAAGGGCGTATGCGTTTTTTCCTGAATATATTCAGGAAAAAACGCATACGCCCTTTTTGGCCAAGTGCATCATTGTGGACGTTCTGCCTCTTTTCCTATGCTTTCAATGCAATTCCAGTCTACCTCCTGAAATCGGTTTCCTGCAATTCTGCCCCGCTTTCAAGTCCTCTTGGCAGCCTTACTTCAGTCTATTTTTGGACGATAGCTGTCATTTATAACTCTGCAGGTTTGTGAATTACAGTGCCCCTGAGCTCCTTTCTTCAACTCGCTTTCTTGTGAGCTGGCCGCAACACCGCAGGATGGCTTCAGGCCCTAATCTGGTTCTGGCACGGCACGCTGAGCCTTTGGTTAATTCCTCTTCCTGGTTGGAAATGAGAGTTAAATTTGCCCGTCCAGACACCTCCAGCTATTCTTTAATTGGTTCTCGCTATTCCTGTTCATCTTCCACAGAAATTGCAAACTGGGCCAAACAGGAGGTTAAAGGGACTGACTCTCCAAGTCGGGAGAGTGTTAGTAAAGCGTCTGGAATGTTGCACCCGAGTACCAGGGGAGGAAAACTGAGACATATTTGAACACGTCTCCCGTTCACATGGTTGATCATACTCTGGGTTCCACATGCATGTTTTAGCTGAAGGAAGAATACCTTAAACCTGGAGAGTTGAGACCCGTGTAATGGGTACCATGCAATATGACTTCAAAGGGTCTTCATTTGCTCACCGAACCTCCCCAATCCTATCACTGCTGCGTTTATGCCCCTGTACACACGCTTGATTCTCTTTTGGAGACATAGCAATCCATAGGTTTTAAGATACTTACTAGTCAGGTACATTCTTAGGCGTTTAATATGGGGTTTTGAGTCCATTTCGTTGAGCAAGGAGTAGCTCTTGTCTATTCCATATTTGGCTTAAGGAACTTTATCTGTGCTCATTTCAATCTCTGGTTTTATGCAGCACCCCAACTCACCTTTCCCCTTAAGCAAGCATAAGTTGGTTTTCTAAATTTGAGACCCTGTTCTGTTTTGGAATGCAGTTCCTGTGTAGCCAAGTTTACATTCCGTGTATTAGTGATATCTTATGATGTTTCTTTTTCTGTGTGACTTATTTCAGTTAGAATCATCATACCTGAATCCACTCATTGTGCTGCTAAGGGCCTGATGACACAGATTTCATTGCTGAGTGATATTGCTTTGTAAGTAAATACCACAACTTCTTTATCCATTTTTCACTTTCTGCGATGTTGAACTTGTACTGTAAACGAGGTTCTTGTAAACAGAGCCGTTCCAAACTTTGGGGTGGCTGTGTCTTTTTGATTTTAATTTCCCTAAGCTATAGGACCATAAGTGGAAGTGCCCTAGGTTCTGTTGCTTTGTTTTTTAGATGTTTCAGGAAACACCATACACTTCTCCCGAGTGGTTGTTGGCAAATTACATCCCGCCCATCAGCATAACAAGGCTCCCAGTTCTCCATGGCCTGTCCTGCCTTTCTGGATTTTACACTTTTTTCAGATGGCCCTTTTGACCGGGGGGAAGTGAGACTTCATTGTAGTGCAGATTTCCTTTGCAAGCTTGCTTGGTTGGCCAAAAAGGGCGTATGCGTTTTTTCCTGAATATATTCAGGAAAAAACGCATACGCCCTTTTTGGCCAAGTGCATCATTGTGGACGTTCTGCCTCTTTTCCTATGCTTTCAATGCAATTCCAGTCTACCTCCTGAAATCGGTTTCCTGCAATTCTGCCCCACTTTCAAGTCCTCTTGGCAGCCTTACTTCAGTCTATTTTTGGACGATAGCTGTCATTTATAACTCTGCAGGTTTGTGAATTACAGTGCCCCTGAGCTCCTTTCTTCAACTCGCTTTCTTGTGACCTGGCCGCAACACCGCAGGATGTCTTCAGGCCCTAATCTGGTTCTGGCACGGCATGCTGAGCCTTTGGTTAATTCCTCTTCTTGGTGGGAAATGAGAGTTATATTTGCCCATCCAGACACCTCCAGCTAGTCTTTCATTGGTTCTCGCTATTCCTGTTCATCTTCCACAGAAATTGCAAACTGGGCCAAACAGGAAGTTAAAGGGACTGACTCTCCAAGTGGGGAGAGTGTTAGTAAAGCGTCTGGAATGTTGCAGCCGAGTACCAGCGTACGAAAACTGAGACATATTTGAACACGTCTCCCGATCACATGGTTGATCATACTCTAGGTTCCACATGCATGTTTTAGATGAAGGAAGAATACCTTAAACCTGGGTAGTTGAAACCCGTGTAATGGGTACCATGCAATATGACTTCAAAGGGTCTTCATTTGCTCACCGAACCTCCCCAATCCTATCACTGCTGCGTTTATGCCCCTGTACACACGCTTGATTCTCTTTTGGAGACATAGCAATCCATAGGTTTTAAGATACTTACTAGTCAGGTACATTCTTAGGCGTTTAATATGGGGTTTTGAGTCCATTTCGTTGAGCAAGGAGTAGCTCTTGTCTATTCCATATTTGGCTTAAGGAACTTTATCTGTGCTCATTTCAATCTCTGGTTTTATGCAGCACCCCAACTCACCTTTCCCCTTAAGCAAGCATAAGTTGGTTTTCTAAATTTGAGACCCTGTTCTGTTTTGGAATGCAGTTCCTGTGTAGCCAAGTTTACATTCCGTGTATTAGTGATATCTTATGATGTTTCTTTTTCTGTGTGACTTATTTCAGTTAGAATCATCATACCTGAATCCACTCATTGTGCTGCTAAGGGCCTGATGACACAGATTTCATTGCTGAGTGATATTGCTTTGTAAGTAAATACCACAACTTCTTTATCCATTTTTCACTTTCTGCGATGTTGAACTTGTACTGTAAACGAGGTTCTTGTAAACAGAGCCGTTCCAAACTTTGGGGTGGCTGTGTCTTTTTCATTTTAATTTCCCTAAGCTATAGGACCATAAGTGGAAGTGCCCTAGGTTCTGTTGCTTTGTTTTTTAGATGTTTCAGGAAACACCATACACTTCTCCCGAGTGGTTGTTGGCAAAGTACATCCCGCCCATCAGCATAACAAGGCTCCCAGTTCTCCATGGCCTGTCCTGCCTTTCTGGATTTTACACTTTTTTCAGATGGCCCTTTTGACCGGGGGGAAGTGAGACTTCATTGTAGTGCAGATTTCCTTTGCAAGCTTGCTTGGTTGGCCAAAAAGGGCGTATGCGTTTTTTCCTGAATATATTCAGGAAAAAACGCATACGCCCTTTTTGGCCAAGTGCATCATTGTGGACGTTCTGCCTCTTTTCCTATGCTTTCAATGCAATTCCAGTCTACCTCCTGAAATCGGTTTCCTGCAATTCTGCCCCACTTTCAAGTCCTCTTGGCAGCCTTACTTCAGTCTATTTTTGGACGATAGCTGTCATTTATAACTCTGCAGGTTTGTGAATTACAGTGCCCCTGAGCTCCTTTCTTCAACTCGCTTTCTTGTGACCTGGCCGCAACACCGCAGGATGTCTTCAGGCCCTAATCTGGTTCTGGCACGGCATGCTGAGCCTTTGGTTAATTCCTCTTCCTGGTGGGAAATGAGAGTTATATTTGCCCATCCAGACACCTCCAGCTAGTCTTTCATTGGTTCTCGCTATTCCTGTTCATCTTCCACAGAAATTGCAAACTGGGCCAAACAGGAAGTTAAAGGGACTGACTCTCCAAGTGGGGAGAGTGTTAGTAAAGCGTCTGGAATGTTGCACCCGAGTACCAGCGTACGAAAACTGAGACATATTTGAACACGTCTCCCGATCACATGGTTGATCATACTCTAGGTTCCACATGCATGTTTTAGATGAAGGAAGAATACCTTAAACCTGGGTAGTTGAAACCCGTGGAATGGGTACCATGCAATATGACTTCAAAGGGTCTTCGTTTGCTCACGAACCTCTCCAATCGTATCACTGCTGCGTTTATGCCCCTGTACACATGCTTGATTCTCTTTCGGAGACATAGCAATCCATAGGTTTTAAGATACTTACTAGTCAGGTGCATTCTTAGGCGTTTAATATGGGGTTTTGTGTCCATTTCGTTGAGCAAGGAGTAGCTCTTGTGTATTCCATATTTGGCTTAAGGAACTTTATCTGTGCTCATTTCAATCTCTGGTTTTATGCAGCACCCCAACTCACCTTTCACCTTAAGCAAGCATAAGTTGGTTTTCTAAATTTGAGACCCTGTTCTGTTTTGGAATGCAGTTCATGTGTAGCCAAGTTTACATTCCGTGTATTAGTGATATCTTATGATGTTTCTTTTTCTGTGTGACTTATTTCAGTTAGAATCATCGTACCTGAATCCACTCATTATGCTGCTACGGGCCTGATGACATAGATTTCATTGCTGAGTGATACTGCATTGTACGTAAGTACCACAAGTTCTTTATCCATTTTTCACTTTCTGTGATATTGAACTTGTACGGTAAACGAGGTTCTTGTAAACGGAGGCGTCCCAAACTTTGGGGTGGCTGTGTCTTTTTGATTTTAATTTCCCTAAGCTATAGGACCATAAGCGCAAGTGCCCTCGGCTCTGTTGCTTTGTTTTTTAGATGTTTCAGGAAACACCATACACTTCTCCTGAGTGTCTGTTGGCAATTTACATCCCGCCCATCAGCATAACAAGGCTCCCAGTTCTCCATGGCCTGTCCTGCCTTTCTGGATTTTACACTTTTTTCAGATGGCCCTTTTGACTGGGGGGAAGTGAGACTTCATTGTAGTGCAGATTTCCTTTGCAAGTTTGCTTGGTTGGCCGAAAAGGGCGTATGCGTTTTTTCCTGAATATATTCAGGAAAAAACGCATACGCCCTTTTTGGCCAAGTGCATCATTGTGGACGTTCTGCCTCTTTTCCTATGCCTTCAATGCAATTCCAGTCTACCTCCAGAAATCGGTTTCCTGCAATTCTGCCCCGCTTTCAAGTCCTCTTGGCAGCCTTACTTCAGTCTATTTTTGGACGATAGCTGTCATTTATAACTCTGCAGGTTTGTGAATTACAGTGCCCCTGAGCTCCTTTCTTCAACTCGCTTTCTTGTGACCTGGCCGCAACACCGCAGGATGTCTACAGGCCCTAATCTGGTTCCGGCACGGCACGCTGAGCCTTTGGTTAATTCCTCTTCCTGGTTGGAAATGAGAGTTAAATTTGCCCATCCAGACACCTCCAGCTAGTCTCTCATTGGTTCTCGCTATTCCTGTTCATCTTCCACAGAAATTGCAAACTGGGCCAAACAAGAGGTTAAAGGGACTGACTCTCCAAGTGGGGAGAGTGTTAGTAAAGCGTCTGGAATGTTGAACCCGAGTACCAGGGTACGAAAACTGAGACATATTTGAACACGTCTCCCGATCACATGGTTGATCATAATCTAGGTTCCACATGCATGTTTTAGCTGAAGGAACAATACCTTAAACCTGGAGAGTTGAGACCCGTGGAATGGGTACCATGCAATATGACTTCAAAGGGTCTTCATTTGCTCACGAACCCCTCCAATCCTATCACTGCTGCATTTATGCCCATGTACACATGCTTGATTCTCTTTCGGAGACATAGCTATCCATAGGTTTTAAGATACTTACTAGTCAGGTACATTCTTAGGCGTTTAATATGCGGTGTTGAGTCCATTTCGTTGAGCAAGGAGTAGCTCTTGTCTATTCCATATTTGGCTTAAGGAACTTTATCTGTGCTCATTTCAATCTCTGGTTTTATGCAGCACCCCAACTCACCTTTCCCCTTAAGCAAGCATAAGTTGGTTTTCTAAATTTGAGACCCTGTTCTGTTCTGTAATTCAGTTCCTGTGTAGCCAAGTTTACATTCCGTGTATTACTGATATCTTATGATGTTTCTTTTTCTGTGTGACTTATTTCAGTTAGAATCATCATACCTGAATCCACTCATTGTGATGCTAAGGGCCTGATGACACAGATTTCATTGCTGAGTGATATTGCTTTGTAAGTAAATACCACAACTTCTTTATCCATTTTTCACTTTCTGCGATGTTGAACTTGTACTGTAAACGAGTTTCTTGTAAACAGAGACGTTCCAAACTTTGCGGTGGCTGTGTCTTTTTGATTTTAATTTCCCTAAGCTATAGGACCATAAGTGGAAGTGCCCTAGGTTCTGTTGCTTTGTTTTTTAGATGTTTCAGGAAACACCATACACTTCTCCCAAGTGGTTGTTGGCAATTTACATCCCGCCCATCAGCATAACAAGGCTCCCAGTTCTCCATGGCCTGTCCTGCCTTTCTGGATTTTACACTTTTTTCAGATGGCCCTTTTGACCGGGGGGAAGTGAGACTTCATTGTAGTGCAGATTTCCTTTGCAAGCTTGCTTGGTTGGCCAAAAAGGGCGTATGCGTTTTTTCCTGAATATATTCAGGAAAAAACGCATACGCCCTTTTTGGCCAAGTGCATCATTGTGGACGTTCTGCCTCTTTTCCTATGCTTTCAATGCAATTCCAGTCTACCTCCTGAAATCGGTTTCCTGCAATTCTGCCCCGCTTTCAAGTCCTCTTGGCAGCCTTACTTCAGTCTATTTTTGGACGATAGCTGTCATTTATAACTCTGCAGGTTTGTGAATTACAGTGCCCCTGAGCTCCTTTCTTCAACTCGCTTTCTTGTGACCTGGCCGCAACACCGCAGGATGTCTTCAGGCCCTAATCTGGTTCTGGCACGGCACGCTGAGCCTTTGGTTAATTCCTCTTCCTGGTGGGAAATGAGAGTTATATTTGCCCATCCAGACACCTCCAGCTAGTCTTTCATTGGTTCTCGCTATTCCTGTTCATCTTCCACAGAAATTGCAAACTGGGCCAAACAGGAAGTTAAAGGGACTGACTCTCCAAGTGGGGAGAGTGTTAGTAAAGCGTCTGGAATGTTGCACCCGAGTACCAGGGTACGAAAACTGAGACATATTTGAACACGTCTCCCGATCACATGGTTGATCATACTCTAGGTTCCACATGCATGTTTTAGATGAAGGAAGAATACCTTAAACCTGGGTAGTTGAAACCCGTGGAATGGGTACCATGCAATATGACTTCAAAGGGTCTTCATTTGCTCACGAACCTCTCCAATCCTATCACTGCTGCGTTTATGCCCCTGTACACATGCTTGATTCTCTTTCGGAGACATAGCAATCCATAGGTTTTAAGATACTTACTAGTCAGGTGCATTCTTAGGCGTTTAATATGGGGTTTTGTGTCCATTTCGTTGAGCAAGGAGTAGCTCTTGTGTATTCCATATTTGGCTTAAGGAACTTTATCTGTGCTCATTTCAATCTCTGGTTTTATGCAGCACCCCAACTCACCTTTCCCCTTAAGCAAGCATAAGTTGGTTTTCTAAATTTGAGACCCTGTTCTGTTTTGGAATGCAGTTCATGTGTAGCCAAGTTTAAATTCCGTGTATTAGTGATATCTTATGATGTTTCTTTTTCTGTGTGACTTATTTCAGTTAGAATCATCATACCTGAATCCACTCATTATGCTGCTACGGGCCTGATGACATAGATTTCATTGCTGAGTGATACTGCATTGTACGTAAGTACCACAAGTTCTTTATCCATTTTTCACTTTCTGTGATATTGAACTTGTACGGTAAACGAGGTTCTTATAAACGAAGGCGTCCCAAACTTTGGGGTGGCTGTGTCTTTTTGATTTTAATTTCCCTAAGCTATAGGACCATAAGCGCAAGTGCCCTCGGCTCTGTTGCTTTGTTTTTTAGATGTTTCAGGAAACACCATACACTTCTCCTGAGTGTCTGTTGGCAATTTACATCCCGCCCATCAGCATAACAAGGCTCCCAGTTCTCCATGGCCTGTCCTGCCTTTCTGGATTTTACACTTTTTTCAGATGGCCCTTTTGACCGGGGGGAAGTGAGACTTCATTGTAGTGCAGATTTCCTTTTTAAGTTTGCTTGGTTGGCCGAAAAGTGGGTATGCGTTTTTTCCTGAATATATTCAGGAAAAAACGCATACGCCCTTTTTGGCCAAGTGCATCATTGTGGACGTTCTGCCTCTTTTCCTATGCTTTCAATGCAATTCCAGTCTACCTCCTGAAATCGGTTTCCTGCAATTCTGCCCCGCATTCAAGTCCTCTTGGCAGCCTTACTTCAGTCTATTTTTGGACGATAGCTGTCATTTATAACTCTGCAGGTTTGTGAATTACAGTGCCCCTGAGCTCCTTTCTTCAACTCGCTTTCTTGTGACCTGGCCGCAACACCGCAGGATGTCTTCAGGCCCTAATCTGGTTCTGGCACGGCACGCTGAGCCTTTGGTTAATTCCTCTTCCTGGTGGGAAATGAGAGTTAAATTTGCCCGTCCAGACACCTCCAGCTATTCTTTCATTGGTTGTCGCTATTCCTGTTCATCTTCCACAGAAATTGCAAACTGGGCCAAACAGGAGGTTAAAGGGACTGACTCTCCAAGTCGGGAGAGTGTTAGTAAAGCGTCTGGAATGTTGCACCCGAGTACCAGGGGAGGAAAACTGAGACATATTTGAACACGTCTCCCGTTCACATGGTTGATCATACTCTGGGTTCCACATGCATGTTTTAGCTGAAGGAAGAATACCTTAAACCTGGAGAGTTGAGACCCGTGTAATGGGTACCATGCAATATGACTTCAAAGGGTCTTCATTTGCTCACCGAACCTCTCCAATCCTATCACTGCTGCGTTTATGCCCCTGTACACACGCTTGATTCTCTTTTGGAGACATAGCAATCCATAGGTTTTAAGATACTTACTTGTCAGGTACATTCTTAGGCGTTTAATATGGGGTTTTGAGTCCATTTCGTTGAGCAAGGAGTAGCTCTTGTCTATTCCATATTTGGCTTAAGGAACTTTATCTGTGCTCATTTCAATCTCTGGTTTTATGCAGCATCCCAACTCACCTTTCCCCTTAAGCAAGCATAAGATGGTTTTCTAAATTTGAGACCCTGTTCTGTTTTGGAATGCAGTTCCTGTGTACCCAAGTTTACATTCCGTGTATTAGTGATATCTTATGATGTTTCTTTTTCTGTGTGACTTATTTCAGTTAGAATCATCATACCTGAATCCACTCATTGTGCTGCTAAGGGCCTGATGACACAGATTTCATTGCTGAGTGATATTGCTTTGTAAGTAAATACCACAACTTCTTTATCCATTTTTCACTTTCTGCAATGTTGAACTTGTACTGTAAACGAGGTTCTTGTAAACAGAGCCGTTCCAAACTTTGGGGTGGCTGTGTCTTTTTGATTTTAATTTCCCTAAGCTATAGGACCATAAGTGGAAGTGCCCTAGGTTCTGTTGCTTTGTTTTTTAGATGTTTCAGGAAACACCATACACTTCTCCCGAGTGGTTGTTGGCAAATTACATCCCGCCCATCAGCATAACAAGGCTCCCAGTTCTCCATGGCCTGTCCTGCCTTTCTGGATTTTACACTTTTTTCAGATGGCCCTTTTGACCGGGGGGAAGTGAGACTTCATTGTAGTGCAGATTTCCTTTGCAAGCTTGCTTGGTTGGCCAAAAATGGCGTATGCGTTTTTTCCTGAATATATTCAGGAAAAAACGCATACGCCCTTTTTGGCCAAGTGCATCATTGTGGACGTTCTGCCTCTTTTCCTATGCTTTCAATGCAATTCCAGTCTACCTCCTGAAATCGGTTTCCTGCAATTCTGCCCCGCTTTCAAGTCCTCTTGGCAGCCTTACTTCAGTCTATTTTTGGACGATAGCTGTCATTTATAACTCTGCAGGTTTGTGAATTACAGTGCCCCTGAGCTCCTTTCTTCAACTCGCTTTCTTGTGAGCTGGCCGCAACACCGCAGGATGTCTTCAGGCCCTAATCTGGTTTTGGCACGGCACGCTGAGCCTTTGGTTAATTCCTCTTCCTGGTGGGAAATGAGAGTTATATTTGCCCATCCAGACACCTCCAGCTAGTCTTTCATTGGTTCTCGCTATTCCTGTTCATCTTCCACAGAAATTGCAAATTGGGCCAAACAGGAAGTTAAAGGGACTGACTCTCCAAGTGGGGAGAGTGTTAGTAAAGCGTCTGGAATGTTGCACCCGAGTACCAGGGTACGAAAACTGAGACATATTTGAACACGTCTCCCGATCACATGGTTGATCATACTCTAGGTTCCACATGCATGTTTTAGATGAAGGAAGAATACCTTAAACCTGGAGAGTTGAGACCCGTGTAATGGGTACCATGCAATATGACTTCAAAGGGTCTTCATTTGCTCACCGAACCTCTCCAATCCTATCACTGCTGCGTTTATGCCCCTGTACACAGGCTTGATTCTCTTTCGGAGACATAGCAATCCATAGGTTTTAAGATACTTACTAGTCAGGTACATTCTTAGGCGTTTAATATGGGGTTTTGAGATCATTTCGTTGAGCAAGGAGTAGCTCTTGTCTATACCATATTTGGCTTAAGGAACTTTATCTGTGCTCATTTCAATCTCTGGTTTTATGCAGCACCCCAACTCACCTTTCCCCTTAAGCAAGCATAAGTTGGTTTTCTAAATTTGAGACCCTGTTCTGTTTTGGAATGCAGTTCCTGTGTAGCCAAGTTTACATTCCGTGTATTAGTGATATCTTATGATGTTTCTTTTTCTGTGTGACTTATTTCAGTTAGAATCATCATACCTGAATCCACTCATTATGCTGCTACGGGCCTGATGACATAGATTTCATTGCTGAGTGATACTGCATTGTACGTAAGTACCACAAGTTCTTTATCCATTTTTCACTTTCTGTGATATTGAACTTGTACGGTAAACGAGGTTCTTGTAAACGGAGGTGTCCCAAACTTTGGGGTGGCTGTGTCTTTTTCATTTTAATTTCCCTAAGCTATAGGACCATAAGTGGAAGTGCCCTAGGCTCTGATGCTTTGTTTTTTAGATGTTTCAGGAAACACCACACACTTCTCCTGAGTGTCTGTTGGCAATTTACATCCCGCCCATCAGCATAACAAGGCTCCCAGTTCTCCATGGCCTGTCCTGCCTTTCTGGAGTTTACACTTTTTTCAGATGACCCTTTTGACCGGGGAGAAGTGAGACTTCATTGTAGTGCAGATTTCCTTTGCAAGCTTGCTTGGTTGGCCAAAAAGGGCGTATGCGTTTTTTCCTGAATATATTCAGGAAAAAACGCATACGCCCTTTTTGGCCAAGTGCATCATTGTGGACGTTCTGCCTCTTTTCCTATGCCTTCAATGCAATTCCAGTCTACCTCCTGAAATCGGTTTCCTGCAATTCTGCCCCGCTTTCAAGTCCTCTTGGCAGCCTTACTTCAGTCTATTTTTGGACGATAGCTGTCATTTATAACTCTGCAGGTTTGTGAATTACAGTGCCCCTGAGCTCCTTTCTTCAACTCGCTTTCTTGTGACCTGGCCGCAACACCGCAGGATGTCTTCAGGCCCTAATCTGGTTCTGGCACGGCACGCTGAGCCTTTGGTTAATTCCTCTTCCTGGTGGGAAATGAGAGTTAAATTTGCCCATCCAGACACCTCCAGCTAGTCTCTCATTGGTTCTCGCTATTCCTGTTCATCTTCCACAGAAATTGCAAACTGGGCCAAACAGGAGGTTAAAGGGACTGACTCTCCAAGTGGGGAGAGTGTTAGTAAAGCGTCTGGAATGTTGAACCCGAGTACCAGGGTACGAAAACTGAGACATATTTGAACACGTCTCCCGATCACATGGTTGATCATACTCTAGGTTCCACATGCATGTTTTAGCTGAAGGAACAATACCTTAAACCTGGAGAGTTGAGACCCGTGGAATGGGTACCATGCAATATGACTTCAAAGGGTCTTCATTTGCTCACGAACCCCTCCAATCCTATCACTGCTGCATTTATGCCCATGTACACATGCTTGATTCTCTTTCGGAGACATAGCAATCCATAGGTTTTAAGATACTTACTAGTCAGGTACATTCTTAGGCGTTTAATATGCGGTGTTGAGTCCATTTCGTTGAGCAAGGAGTAGCTCTTGTCTATTCCATATTTGGCTTAAGGAACTTTATCTGTGCTCATTTCAATCTCTGGTTTTATGCAGCACCCCAACTCACCTTTCCCCTTAAGCAAGCATAAGTTGGTTTTCTAAATTTGAGAACCTGTTCTGTTCTGTAATTCAGTTCCTGTGTAGCCAAGTTTACATTCCGTGTATTACTGATATCTTATGATGTTTCTTTTTCTGTGTGACTTATTTCAGTTAGAATCATCATACCTGAATCCACTCATTGTGATGCTAAGGGCCTGATGACACAGATTTCATTGCTGAGTGATATTGCTTTGTAAGTAAATACCACAACTTCTTTATCCATTTTTCACTTTCTGCGATGTTGAACTTGTACTGTAAACGAGTTTGTTGTAAACAGAGCCGTTCCAAACTTTGGGGTGGCTGTGTCTTTTTGATTTTAATTTCCCTAAGCTATAGGACCATAAGTGGAAGTACCCTAGGTTCTGTTGCTTTGTTTTTTAGATGTTTCAGGAAACACCATACACTTCTCCCAAGTGGTTGTTGGCAATTTACATCCCGCCCATCAGCATAACAAGGCTCCCAGTTCTCCATGGCCTGTCCTGCCTTTCTGGATTTTACACTTTTTTCAGATGGCCCTTTTGACCGGGGGGAAGTGAGACTTCATTGTAGTGCAGATTTCCTTTGCAAGCTTGCTTGGTTGGCCAAAAAGGGCGTATGCGTTTTTTCCTGAATATATTCAGGAAAAAACGCATACGCCCTTTTTGGCCAAGTGCATCATTGTGGACGTTCTGCCTCTTTTCCTATGCTTTCAATGCAATTCCAGTCTACCTCCTGAAATCGGTTTCCTGCAATTCTGCCCCGCTTTCAAGTCCTCTTGGCAGCCTTACTTCAGTGTATTTTTGGACGATAGCTGTCATTTATAACTCTGCAGGTTTGTGAATTACAGTGCCCCAGAGCTCCTTTCTTCAACTCGCTTTCTTTTGAGCTGGCCGCAACACCGCAGGATGTCTTCAGGCCCTAATCTGGTTCTGGCACGGCACGCTGAGCCTTTGGTTAATTCCTCTTCCTGGTGGGAAATGAGAGTTAAATTTGCCCGTCCAGACACCTCCAGCTAGTCTTTCATTGGTTCTCGTTATTCCTGTTCATCTTCCACAGAAATTGCAAACTGGGCCAAACAGGAAGTTAAAGGAACTGACTCTCCAAGTGGGGAGAGTGTTAGTAAAGCGTCTGGAAAGTTGCACCCGAGTACCAGGGTACGAAAACTGAGACATATTTGAACACGTCTCCCGATCACATGGTTGATCATACTCTAGGTTCCACATGCATGTTTTAGCTGAAGGAAGAATACCTTAAACCTGGGTAGTTGAAACCCGTGGAATGGGTGCCATGCAATATGACTTCAAAGGGTCTTCATTTGCTCACGAACCTCTCCAATCCTATCACTGCTGCGTTTATGCCCCTGTACACATGCTTGATTCTCTTTCGGAGACATAGCAATCCATAGGTTTTAAGATACTTACTAGTCAGGTGCATTCTTAGGCGTTTAATATGGGGTTTTGTGTCCATTTCGTTGAGCAAGGAGTAGCTCTTGTGTATTCCATATTTGGCTTAAGGAACTTTATCTGTGCTCATTTCAATCTCTGGTTTTATGCAGCACCCCAACTCACCTTTCACCTTAAGCAAGCATAAGTTGGTTTTCTAAATTTGAGACCCTGTTCTGTTTTGGAATGCAGTTCCTGTGTAGCCAAGTTTCCATTCCGTATATTACTGATATCTTATGATGTTTCTTTTTCTGTGTGACTTATTTCAGTTAGAATCATCATACCTGAATCCACTCATTGTGCTGCTAAGGGCCTGATGACACAGATTTCATTGCTGAGTGATATTGCTTTGTAAGTAAATACCACAACTTCTTTATCCATTTTTCACTTTCTGCGATGTTGAACTTGTACTGTAAACGAGGTTCTTGTAAACAGAGCCGTTCCAAACTTTGGGGTGGCTGTGTCTTTTTGATTTTAATTTCCCTAAGCTATAGGACCATAAGTGGAAGTGCCCTAGGTTCTGTTGCTTTGTTTTTGAGTTGTTTCAGGAAACACCATACACTTCTCCCAAGTGGTTGTTGGCAATTTACATCCCGCCCATCAGCATAACAAGGCTCCCAGTTCTCCATGGCCTGTCCTGCCTTTCTAGATTTTACACTTTTATCAGATGGCCCTTTTGACCGGGGGGAAGTGAGACTTCATTGTAGTGCAGATTTCCTTTGCAAGCTTGCTTGGTTGGCCAAAAAGGGCGTATGCGTTTTTTCCTGAATATATTCAGGAAAAAACGCATACGCCCTTTTTGGCCAAGTGCATCATTGTGGACGTTCTGCCTCTTTTCCTATGCTTTCAATGCAATTCCAGTCTACCTCCTGAAATCGGTTTCCTGCAATTCTGCCCCGCTTTCAAGTCCTCTTGGCAGCCTTACTTCAGTATATTTTTGGACGATAGCTGTCATTTATAACTCTGCAGGTTTGTGAATTACAGTGCCCCTGAGCTCCTTTCTTCAACTCGCTTTCTTTTGAGCTGGCCGCAACACCGCAGGATGGCTTCCGGCCCTAATCTGGTTCCGGAACGGCACGCTGAACCTTTGGTTATTTCCTCTTCCTGGTGGGAAATGAGAGTTAAATTTGCCCGACCAGACACCTCCAACTAGTCTCTCATTGGTTCTCCCTATTCCTGTTCATCTTCCGCAGAAATTGCAAACTGGGCCAAACAGGAGGTTAAAGGCGCTGACTCTCCAAGTGGGGAGAGTGTTAGTAAAGCGTCTGGAATGTTGCACCCGAGTACCAGGGGAGGAAAACTGAGACATATTTGAACACGTCTCCCGTTCACATGGTTGATCATACTTGGGTTCCACATGCATGTTTTAGCTGAAGGAAGAATACCTTAAACCTGGGTATTTGAAACCCGTGGAATGGGTACCATGCAATATGACTTCAAAGGGTGTTCATTTGCTCACCGAACCTCTCCAATCCTATCACTGCTGCGTTTATGCCCCTGTACACATGCTTGATTCTCTTTCGGAGACATAGCAATCCATAGGTTTTAAGATACTTACTAGTCAGGTACATTCTTAGGCGTTTAATATGCGGTGTTGAGTCCATTTCGTTGAGCAAGGAGTAGCTCTTGTCTATTCCATATTTGGCTTAAGTAACTTTATCTGTGCTCATTTCAATCTCTGGTTTTATGCAGCACCCCAACTCACCTTTCCCCTTAAGCAAGCATAAGTTGGTTTTCTAAATTTGAGACCCTGTTCTGTTCTGTAATTCAGTTCCTGTGTAGCCAAGTTTACATTCCGTGTATTACTAATATCTTATGATGTTTCTTTTTCTGTGTGACTTATTTCAGTTAGAATCATCATACCTGAATCCACTCATTGTGCTGCTAAGGGCCTGATGACACAGATTTCATTGCTGAGTGATATTGCTTTGTAAGTAAATACCACAATTTCTTTATCCATTTTTCACTTTCTGCGATGTTGAACTTGTACTGTAAACGAGGTTCTTGTAAACAGAGCCGTTCCAAACTTGGGGTGGCTGTGTCTTTTTGATTTTAATTTCCCTAAGCTATAGGACCATAAGTGGAAGTGCCCTAGGTTCTGTTGCTTTGTTTTTTAGATGTTTCAGGAAACACCATACACTTCTCCCAAGTGGTTGTTGGCAATTTACATCCCGCCCATCAGCATAACAAGGCTCCCAGTTCTCCATGGCCTGTCCTGCCTTTCTGGATTTTACACTTTTTTCAGATGGCCCTTTTGACCGGGGGGAAGTGAGACTTCATTGTAGTGCAGATTTCCTTTGCAAGCTTGCTTGGTTGGCCAAAAAGGGCGTATGCGTTTTTTCCTGAATATATTCAGGAAAAAACGCATACGCCCTTTTTGGCCAAGTGCATCATTGTGGACGTTCTGCCTCTTTTCCTATGCTTTCAATGCAATTCCAGTCTACCTCCTGAAATCGGTTTCCTGCAATTCTGCCCCGCTTTCAAGTCCTCTTGGCAGCCTTACTTCAGTCTATTTTTGGACGATAGCTGTCATTTATAACTCTGCAGGTTTGTGAATTACAGTGCCCCTGAGCTCCTTTCTTCAACTCGCTTTCTTGTGACCTGGCCGCAACACCGCAGGATGGCTTCAGGCCCTAATCTGGTTCTGGCACGGCACGCTGAGCCTTTGGTTAATTCCTATTCCTGGTGGGAAATGAGAGTTATATTTGCCCATCCAGACACCTCCAGCTAGTCTTTCATTGGTTCTCGCTATTCCTGTTCATCTTCCACAGAAATTGCAAACTGGGCCAAACAGGAAGTTAAAGGGACTGACTCTCCAAGTGGGGAGAGTGTTAGTAAAGCGTCTGGAATGTTGCTCCCGAGTACCAGGGTACGAAAACTGAGACATATTTGAACACGTCTCCCGATCACATGGTTGATCATACTCTAGGTTCCACATGCATGTTTTAGATGAAGGAAGAATACCTTAAACCTGGGTAGTTGAAACCCGTGGAATGGGTACCATGCAATATGACTTCAAAGGGTCTTCATTTGCTCACGAACCTCTCCAATCCTATCACTGCTGCGTTTATGCCCCTGTACACATGCTTGATTCTCTTTCGGAGACATAGCAATCCATAGGTTTTAAGATACTTACTAGTCAGGTGCATTCTTAGGCGTTTAATATGGGGTTTTGTGTCCATTTCGTTGAGCAAGGAGTAGCTCTTGTGTATTCCATATTTGGCTTAAGGAACTTTATCTGTGCTCATTTCAATCTCTGGTTTTATGCTGCACCCCAACTCACCTTTCACCTTAAGCAAGCATAAGTTGGTTTTCTAAATTTGAGACCCTGTTCTGTTTTGGAATGCAGTTCATGTGTAGCCAAGTTTACATTCCGTGTATTAGTGATATCTTATGATGTTTCTTTTTCTGTGTGACTTATTTCAGTTAGAATCATCGTACCTGAATCCACTCATTATGCTGCTACGGGCCTGATGACATAGATTTCATTGCTGAGTGATACTGCATTGTACGTAAGTACCACAAGTTGTTTATCCATTTTTCACTTTCTGTGATATTGAACTTGTACGGTAAACGAGGTTCTTGTAAACGGAGGCGTCCCAAACTTTGGGGTGGCTGTGTCTTTTTGATTTTAATTTCCCTAAGCTATAGGACCATAAGCGCAAGTGCCCTCGGCTCTGTTGCTTTGTTTTTTAGATGTTTCAGGAAACACCATACACTTCTCCTGAGTGTCTGTTGGCAATTTACATCCCGCCCATCAGCATAACAAGGCTCCCAGTTCTCCATGGCCTGTCCTGCCTTTCTGGATTTTACACTTTTTTCAGATGGCCCTTTTGACCGGGGGGAAGTGAGACTTCATTGTAGTGCAGATTTCTTTTGCAAGTTTGCTTGGTTGGCCAAAAAGGGCATATGCGTTTTTTCCTGAATATATTCAGGAAAAACGCATACGCCCTTTTTGGCCAAGTGCATCATTGTGGACGTTCTGCCTCTTTTCCTATGCTTTCAATGCAATTCCAGTCTACCTCCTGAAATCGGTTTCCTGCAATTCTGCCCCGCTTTCAAGTCCTCTTGGCAGCCTTACTTCAGTCTATTTTTGGACGATAGCTGTCATTTATAACTCTGCAGGTTTGTGAATTACAGTGCCCCTGAGCTCCTTTCTTCAACTCGCTTTCTTGTGACCTGGCCGCAACACCGCAGGATGTCTTCAGGCCCTAATCTGGTTCTGGCACGGCACGCTGAGCCTTTGGTTAATTCCTCTTCCTGGTGGGAAATGAGAGTTATATTTGCCCATCCAGACACCTCCAGCTAGTCTTTCATTGGTTCTCGCTATTCCTGTTCATCTTCCACAGAAATTGCAAACTGGGCCAAACAGGAAGTTAAAGGGACTGACTCTCCAAGTGGGGAGAGTGTTAGTAAAGCGTCTGGAATGTTGCTCCCGAGTACCAGGGTACGAAAACTGAGACATATTTGAACACGTCTCCCGATCACATGGTTGATCATACTCTAGGTTCCACATGCATGTTTTAGATGAAGGAAGAATACCTTAAACCTGGGTAGTTGAAACCCGTGGAATGGGTACCATGCAATATGACTTCAAAGGGTCTTCATTTGCTCACGAACCTCTCCAATCCTATCACTGCTGCGTTTATGCCCCTGTACACATGCTTGATTCTCTTTCGGAGACATAGCAATCCATAGGTTTTAAGATACTTACTAGTCAGGTGCATTCTTAGGCGTTTAATATGGGGTTTTGTGTCCATTTCGTTGAACAAGGAGTAGCTCTTGTGTATTCCATATTTGGCTTAAGGAACTTTATCTGTGCTCATTTCAATCTCTGGTTTTATGCAGCACCCCAACTCACCTTTCACCTTAAGCAAGCATAAGTTGGTTTTCTAAATTTGAGACCCTGTTCTGTTTTGGAATGCAGTTCCTGTGTAGCCAAGTTTCCATTCCGTATATTACTGATATCTTATGATGTTTCTTTTTCTGTGTGACTTATTTCAGTTAGAATCATCATACCTGAATCCACTCATTGTGCTGCTAAGGGCCTGATGACACAGATTTCATTGCTGAGTGATATTGCTTTGTAAGTAAATACCACAACTTCTTTATCCATTTTTCACTTTCTGCGATGTTGAACTTGTACTGTAAACGAGGTTCTTGTAAACAGAGCCGTTCCAAACTTTGGGGTGGCTGTGTCTTTTTGATTTTAATTTCCCTAAGCTATAGGACCATAAGTGGAAGTGCCCTAGGTTCTGTTGCTTTGTTTTTGAGTTGTTTCAGGAAACACCATACACTTCTCCCAAGTGGTTGTTGGCAATTTACATCCCGCCCATCAGCATAACAAGGCTCCCAGTTCTCCATGGCCTGTCCTGCCTTTCTAGATTTTACACTTTTATCAGATGGCCCTTTTGACCGGGGGGAAGTGAGACTTCATTGTAGTGCAGATTTCCTTTGCAAGCTTGCTTGGTTGGCCAAAAAGGGCGTATGCGTTTTTTCCTGAATATATTCAGGAAAAAACGCATACGCCCTTTTTGGCCAAGTGCATCATTGTGGACGTTCTGCCTCTTTTCCTATGCTTTCAATGCAATTCCAGTCTACCTCCTGAAATCGGTTTCCTGCAATTCTGCCCCGCTTTCAAGTCCTCTTGGCAGCCTTACTTCAGTATATTTTTGGACGATAGCTGTCATTTATAACTCTGCAGGTTTGTGAATTACAGTGCCCCTGAGCTCCTTTCTTCAACTCGCTTTCTTTTGAGCTGGCCGCAACACTGCAGGATGGCTTCCGGCCCTAATCTGGTTCCGGAACGGCACGCTGAACCTTTGGTTATTTCCTCTTCCTGGTGGGAAATGAGAGTTAAATTTGCCCGACCAGACACCTCCAACTAGTCTCTCATTGGTTCTCCCTATTCCTGTTCATCTTCCGCAGAAATTGCAAACTGGGCCAAACAGGAGGTTAAAGGCGCTGACTCTCCAAGTGGGGAGAGTGTTAGTAAAGCGTCTGGAATGCTGCACCCGAGTACCAGGGGAGGAAAACTGAGACATATTTGAACACGTCTCCCGTTCACATGGTTGATCATACTTGGGTTCCACATGCATGTTTTAGCTGAAGGAAGAATACCTTAAACCTGGGTATTTGAAACCCGTGGAATGGGTACCATGCAATATGACTTCAAAGGGTGTTCATTTGCTCACCGAACCTCTCCAATCCTATCACTGCTGCGTTTATGCCCCTGTACACATGCTTGATTCTCTTTCGGAGACATAGCAATCCATAGGTTTTAAGATACTTACTAGTCAGGTACATTCTTAGGCGTTTAATATGCGGTGTTGAGTCCATTTCGTTGAGCAAGGAGTAGCTCTTGTCTATTCCATATTTGGCTTAAGTAACTTTATCTGTGCTCATTTCAATCTCTGGTTTTATGCAGCACCCCAACTCACCTTTCCCCTTAAGCAAGCATAAGTTGGTTTTCTAAATTTGAGACCCTGTTCTGTTCTGTAATTCAGTTCCTGTGTAGCCAAGTTTACATTCCGTGTATTACTAATATCTTATGATGTTTCTTTTTCTGTGTGACTTATTTCAGTTAGAATCATCATACCTGAATCCACTCATTGTGATGCTAAGGGCCTGATGACACAGATTTCATTGCTGAGTGATATTGCTTTGTAAGTAAATACCACAACTTCTTTATCCATTTTTCACTTTCTGCGATGTTGAACTTGTACTGTAAACGAGGTTCTTGTAAACAGAGCCGTTCCAAACTTGGGGTGGCTGTGTCTTTTTGATTTTAATTTCCCTAAGCTATAGGACCATAAGTGGAAGTGCCCTAGGTTCTGTTGCTTTGTTTTTTAGATGTTTCAGGAAACACCATACACTTCTCCCAAGTGGTTGTTGGCAATTTACATCCCGCCCATCAGCATAACAAGGCTCCCAGTTCTCCATGGCCTGTCCTGCCTTTCTGGATTTTACACTTTTTTCAGATGGCCCTTTTGACCGGGGGGAAGTGAGACTTCATTGTAGTGCAGATTTCCTTTGCAAGCTTGCTTGGTTGGCCAAAAAGGGCGTATGCGTTTTTTCCTGAATATATTCAGGAAAAAACGCATACGCCCTTTTTGGCCAAGTGCATCATTGTGGACGTTCTGCCTCTTTTCCTATGCTTTCAATGCAATTCCAGTCTACCTCCTGAAATCGGTTTCCTGCAATTCTGCCCCGCTTTCAAGTCCTCTTGGCAGCCTTACTTCAGTCTATTTTTGGACGATAGCTGTCATTTATAACTCTGCAGGTTTGTGAATTACAGTGCCCCTGAGCTCCTTTCTTCAACTCGCTTTCTTGTGACCTGGCCGCAACACCGCAGGATGGCTTCAGGCCCTAATCTGGTTCTGGCACGGCACGCTGAGCCTTTGGTTAATTCCTCTTCCTGGTGGGAAATGAGAGTTATATTTGCCCATCCAGACACCTCCAGCTAGTCTTTCATTGGTTCTCGCTATTCCTGTTCATCTTCCACAGAAATTGCAAACTGGGCCAAACAGGAAGTTAAAGGGACTGACTCTCCAAGTGGGGAGAGTGTTAGTAAAGCGTCTGGAATGTTGCTCCCGAGTACCAGGGTACGAAAACTGAGACATATTTGAACACGTCTCCCGATCACATGGTTGATCATACTCTAGGTTCCACATGCATGTTTTAGATGAAGGAAGAATACCTTAAACCTGGGTAGTTGAAACCCGTGGAATGGGTACCATGCAATATGACTTCAAAGGTCTTCATTTGCTCACGAACCTCTCCAATCCTATCACTGCTGCGTTTATGCCCCTGTACACATGCTTGATTCTCTTTCAGAGACATAGCAATCCATAGGTTTTAAGATACTTACTAGTCAGGTGCATTCTTAGGCGTTTAATATGGGGTTTTGTGTCCATTTCGTTGAGCAAGGAGTAGCTCTTGTGTATTCCATATTTGGCTTAAGGAACTTTATCTGTGCTCATTTCAATCTCTGGTTTTATGCTGCACCCCAACTCACCTTTCACCTTAAGCAAGCATAAGTTGGTTTTCTAAATTTGAGACCCTGTTCTGTTTTGGAATGCAGTTCATGTGTAGCCAAGTTTACATTCCGTGTATTAGTGATATCTTATGATGTTTCTTTTTCTGTGTGACTTATTTCAGTTAGAATCATCGTACCTGAATCCACTCATTATGCTGCTACGGGCCTGATGACATAGATTTCATTGCTGAGTGATACTGCATTGTACGTAAGTACCACAAGTTCTTTATCCATTTTTCACTTTCTGTGATATTGAACTTGTACGGTAAACGAGGTTCTTGTAAACGGAGGCGTCCCAAACTTTGGGGTGGCTGTGTCTTTTTGATTTTAATTTCCCTAAGCTATAGGACCATAAGCGCAAGTGCCCTCGGCTCTGTTGCTTTGTTTTTTAGATGTTTCAGGAAACACCATACACTTCTCCTGAGTGTCTGTTGGCAATTTACATCCCGCCCATCAGCATAACAAGGCTCCCAGTTCTCCATGGCCTGTCCTGCCTTTCTGGATTTTACACTTTTTTCAGATGGCCCTTTTGACCGGGGGGAAGTGAGACTTCATTGTAGTGCAGATTTCCTTTGCAAGTTTGCTTGGTTGGCCGAAAAGGGCGTATGCGTTTTTTCCTGAATATATTCAGGAAAAAACGCATACGCCCTTTTTGGCCAAGTGCATCATTGTGGACGTTCTGCCTCTTTTCCTATGCTTTCAATGCAATTCCAGTCTACCTCCTGAAATCAGTTTCCTGCAATTCTGCCCCGCTTTCAAGTCCTCTTGGCAGCCTTACTTCAGTCTATTTTTGGACGATAGCTGTCATTTATAACTCTGCAGGTTTGTGAATTACAGTGCCCCTGAGCTCCTTTCTTCAACTCGCTTTCTTGTGACCTGGCCGCAACACCGCAGGATGTCTTCAGGCCCTAATCTGGTTCTGGCACGGCACGCTGAGCCTTTGGTTAATTCCTCTTCCTGGTGGGAAATGAGAGTTATATTTGCCCATCCAGACACCTCCAGCTAGTCTTTCATTGGTTCTCGCTATTCCTGTTCATCTTCCACAGAAATTGCAAACTGGGCCAAACAGGAAGTTAAAGGGACTGACTCTCCAAGTGGGGAGAGTGTTAGTAAAGCGTCTGGAATGTTGCTCCCGAGTACCAGGGTACGAAAACTGAGACATATTTGAACACGTCTCCCGATCACATGGTTGATCATACTCTAGGTTCCACATGCATGTTTTAGATGAAGGAAGAATACCTTAAACCTGGGTAGTTGAAACCCGTGGAATGGGTACCATGCAATATGACTTCAAAGGGTCTTCATTTGCTCACGAACCTCTCCAATCCTATCACTGCTGCGTTTATGCCCCTGTACACATGCTTGATTCTCTTTCGGAGACATAGCAATCCATAGGTTTTAAGATACTTACTAGTCAGGTGCATTCTTAGGCGTTTAATATGGGGTTTTGTGTCCATTTCGTTGAGCAAGGAGTAGCTCTTGTGTATTCCATATTTGGCTTAAGGAACTTTATCTGTGCTCATTTCAATCTCTGGTTTTATGCTGCACCCCAACTCACCTTTCACCTTAAGCAAGCATAAGTTGGTTTTCTAAATTTGAGACCCTGTTCTGTTTTGGAATGCAGTTCATGTGTAGCCAAGTTTACATTCCGTGTATTAGTGATATCTTATGATGTTTCTTTTTCTGTGTGACTTATTTCAGTTAGAATCATCGTACCTGAATCCACTCATTATGCTGCTACGGGCCTGATGACATAGATTTCATTGCTGAGTGATACTGCATTGTACGTAAGTACCACAAGTTCTTTATCCATTTTTCACTTTCTGTGATATTGAACTTGTACGGTAAACGAGGTTCTTGTAAACGGAGGCGTCCCAAACTTTGGGGTGGCTGTGTCTTTTTGATTTTAATTTCCCTAAACTATAGGACCATAAGCGCAAGTGCCCTCGGCTCTGTTGCTTGGTTTTTTAGATGTTTCAGGAAACACCATACACTTCTCCTGAGTGTCTGTTGGCAATTTACATCCCGCCCATCAGCATAACAAGGCTCCCAGTTCTCCATGGCCTGTCCTGCCTTTCTGGATTTTACACTTTTTTCAGATGGCCCTTTTGACCGGGGGGAAGTGAGACTTCATTGTAGTGCAGATTTCCTTTGCAAGTTTGCTTGGTTGGCCGAAAAGGGCGTATGCGTTTTTTCCTGAATATATTCAGGAAAAAACGCATACGCCCTTTTTGGCCAAGTGCATCATTGTGGACGTTCTGCCTCTTTTCCTATGCTTTCAATGCAATTCCAGTCTACCTCCTGAAATCGGTTTCCTGCAATTCTGCCCCGCTTTCAAGTCCTCTTGGCAGCCTTACTTCAGTCTATTTTTGGACGATAGCTGTCATTTATAACTCTGCAGGTTTGTGAATTACAGTGCCCCTGAGCTCCTTTCTTCAACTCGCTTTCTTGTGGCCTGGCCGCAACACCGCAGGATGTCTTCAGGCCCTAATCTGATTCTGGCACGGTACGCTGAGCCTTTGGTTAATTCCTCTTCCTGGTGGGAAATGAGAGTTAAATTTGCCCGTCCAGACACCTCCAGCTATTCTTTCATTGGTTCTCGCTATTCCTGTTCATCTTCCACAGAAATTGCAAACTGGGCCAAACAGGAGGTTAAAGGGACTGACTCTCCAAGTCGGGAGAGTGTTAGTAAAGCGTCTGGAATGTTGCACCCGAGTACCAGGGGAGGAAAACTGAGACATATTTGAACACGTCTCCCGTTCACATGGTTGATCATACTCTGGGTTCCACATGCATGTTTTAGCTGAAGGAAGAATACCTTAAACCTGGAGAGTTGAGACCCGTGTAATGGGTACCATGCAATATGACTTCAAAGGGTCTTCATTTGCTCACCGAACCTCTCCAATCCTATCACTGCTGCGTTTATGCCCCTGTACACACGCTTGATTCTCTTTTGGAGACATAGCAATCCATAGGTTTTAAGATACTTACTTGTCAGGTACATTCTTAGGCGTTTAATATGGGGTTTTGAGTCCATTTCGTTGAGCAAGGAGTAGCTCTTGTCTATTCCATATTTGGCTTAAGGAACTTTATCTGTGCTCATTTCAATCTCTGGTTTTATGCAGCACCCCAACTCACCTTTCCCCTTAAGCAAGCATAAGTTGGTTTTCTAAATTTGAGACCCTGTTCTGTTTTGGAATGCAGTTCCTGTGTAGCCAAGTTTACATTCCGTGTATTAGTGATATCTTATGATGTTTCTTTTTCTGTGTGACTTATTTCAGTTAGAATCATCATACCTGAATCCACTCATTGTGCTGCTAAGGGCCTGATGACACAGATTTCATTGCTGAGTGATATTGCTTTGTAAGTAAATACCACAACTTCTTTATCCATTTTTCACTTTCTGCGATGTTGAACTTGTACTGTAAACGAGGTTCTTGTAAACAGAGCCGTTCCAAACTTTGGGGTGGCTGTGTCTTTTTCATTTTAATTTCCCTAAGCTATAGGACCATAAGTGGAAGTGCCCTAGGTTCTGTTGCTTTGTTTTTTAGTTGTTTCAGGAAACACCATACACTTCTCCCAAGTGGTTGTTGGCAATTTACATCCCGCCCATCAGCATAACAAGGCTCCCAGTTCTCCATGGCCTGTCCTGCCTTTCTGGATTTTACACTTTTTTCAGATGGCCCTTTTGACCGGGGGGAAGTGAGACTTCATTGTAGTGCAGATTTCCTTTGCAAGCTTGCTTGGTTGGCCAAAAAGGGCGTATGCGTTTTTTCCTGAATATATTCAGGAAAAAACGCATACGCCCTTTTTGGCCAAGTGCATCATTGTGGACGTTCTGCCTCTTTTCCTATGCTTTCAATGCAATTCCAGTCTACCTCCTGAAATCGGTTTCCTGCAATTCTGCCCCGCTTTCAAGTCCTCTTGGCAGCCTTACTTCAGTCTATTTTTGGACGATAGCTGTCATTTATAACTCTGCAGGTTTGTGAATTACAGTGCCCCTGAGCTCCTTTCTTCAACTCGCTTTCTTTTGAGCTGGCCGCAACACCGCAGGATGGCTTCAGGCCCTAATCTGGTTCCGGCACGGCACGCTGAGCCTTTGGTTAATTCCTCTTCCTGGTGGGAAATGAGAGTTAAATTTGCCCGTCCAGACACCTCCAGCTAGTCTCTCATTGGTTCTCACTATTCCTGTTCATCTTCCGCAGAAATTGCAAACTGGGCCAAACAGGAGGTTAAAGGGACTGACTCTCCAAGTCGGGAGAGTGTTAGTAAAGCGTCTGGAATGTTGCACCCGAGTGCCAGGGTACGAAAACTGAGACATATTTGAACACGTCTCCCGATCACATGGTTGATCATACTCTGGGTTCCACATGCATGTTTTAGCTGAAGGAAGAATACCTAAAACCTGGGTAGTTGAAACCCGTGGAATGGGTACCATGCAATATGACTTCAAAGGGTCTTCATTTGCTTACCGAACCTCTCCAATGCTATCACTGCTGCGTTTATGCCCCTGTACACATGCTTGATTCTCTTTCGGAGACATAGCAATCCATAGGTTTTAAGATACTTACTAGTCAGGTACATTCTTAGACGTTTAATATGCGGTGTTGAGTCCATTTCGTTGAGCAAGGAGTAGCTCTTCTCTATTCCATATTTGGCTTAAGGAACTTTATCTGTGCTCATTTCAATCTCTGGTTTTATGCAGCACCCGAACTCACCTTTCCCCTTAAGCAAGCATAAGTTGGTTTTCTAAATTTGAGACCCTGTTCTGTTCTGTAATTCAGTTCCTGTGTAGCCAAGTTTACATTCCGTGTATTACTGATATCTTATGATGTTTCTTTTTCTGTGTGACTTATTTCAGTTAGAATCATCATACCTGAATCCACTCATTGTGCTGCTAAGGGCCTGATGACACAGATTTCATTGCTGAGTGATATTGCTTTGTAAGTAAATACCACAACTTCTTTATCCATTTTTCACTTTCTGCGATGTTGAACTTGTACTGTAAACGAGGTTCTTGTAAACAGAGCCGTTCCAAACTTTGGGGTGGCTGTGTCTTTTTGATTTTAATTTCCCTAAGCTATAGGACCATAAGTGGAAGTGCCCTAGGCTCTGTTGCTTTGTTTTTTAGATGTTTCAGGAAACACCATACACTTCTCCCGAGTGTCTGTTGGCAATTTACATCCCGCCCATCAGCATAACAAGGCTCCCAGTTCTCCATGGCCTGTCCTGCCTTTCTGGATTTTACCCTTTTTTCAGATGGCCCTTTTGACCGGGGGGAAGTGAGACTTCATTGTAGTGCAGATTTCCTTTGCAAGCTTGCTTGGTTGGCCAAAAAGTGCGTATGCGTTTTTTCCTGAATATATTCAGGAAAAAACGCATACGCCCTTTTTGGCCAAGTGCATCATTGTGGACGTTCTGCCTCTTTTCCTATGCTTTCAATGCAATTCCAGTCTACCTCCTGAAATCGGTTTCCTGCAATTCTGCCCCGCTTTCAAGTCCTCTTGGCAGCCTTACTTCAGTCTATTTTTGGACGATAGCTGTCATTTATAACTCTGCAGGTTTGTGAATTACAGTGCTCCTGAGCTCCTTTCTTCAACTCGCTTTCTTGTGACCTGGCCGCAACACCGCAGGATGTCTTCAGGCCCTAATCTGGTTCTGGCACGGCACGCTGAGCCTTTGGTTAATTCCTCTTCCTGGTGGGAAATGAGAGTTATATTTGCCCATCCAGACACCTCCAGCTAGTCTTTCATTGGTTCTCGCTATTCCTGTTCATCTTCCACAGAAATTGCAAACTGGGCCAAACAGGAAGTTAAAGGGACTGACTCTCCAAGTGGGGAGAGTGTTAGTAAAGCGTCTGGAATGTTGCTCCCGAGTACCAGGGTACGAAAACTGAGACATATTTGAACACGTCTCCCGATCCCATGGTTGATCATACTCTAGGTTCCACATGCATGTTTTAGATGAAGGAAGAATACCTTAAACCTGGGTAGTTGAAACCCGTGGAATGGGTACCATGCAATATGACTTCAAAGGGTCTTCATTTGCTCACGAACCTCTCCAATCCTATCACTGCTGCGTTTATGCCCCTGTACACATGCTTGATTCTCTTTCGGAGACATAGCAATCCATAGGTTTTAAGATACTTACTAGTCAGGTGCATTCTTAGGCGTTTAATATGGGGTTTTGTGTCCATTTCGTTGAGCAAGGAGTAGCTCTTGTGTATTCCATATTTGGCTTAAGGAACTTTATCTGTGCTCATTTCAATCTCTGGTTTTATGCAGCACCCCAACTCACCTTTCACCTTAAGCAAGCATAAGTTGGTTTTCTAAATTTGAGACCCTGTTCTGTTTTGGAATGCAGTTCCTGTGTAGCCAAGTTTACATTCCGTGTATTAGTGATATCTTATGATGTTTCTTTTTCTGTGTGACTTATTTCAGTTAGAATCATCGTACCTGAATCCACTCATTATGCTGCTACGGGCCTGATGACATAGATTTCATTGCTGAGTGATACTGCATTGTACGTAAGTACCACAAGTTCTTTATCCATTTTTCACTTTCTGTGATATTGAACTTGTACGGTAAACGAGGTTCTTGTAAACAGAGCCGTTCCAAACTTTGGGGTGGCTGTGTCTTTTTGATTTTAATTTCCCTAAGCTATAGGACCATAAGCGCAAGTGCCCTCGGCTCTGTTGCTTTGTTTTTTAGATGTTTCAGGAAACACCATACACTTCTCCTGAGTGTCTGTTGGCAATTTACATCCCGCCCATCAGCATAACAAGGCTCCCAGTTCTCCATGGCCTGTCCTGCCTTTCTGGATTTTACACTTTTATCAGATGGCCCTTTTGACCGGGGGGAAGTGAGACTTCATTGTAGTGCAGATTTCATTTGCAAGCTTGCTTGGTTGGCCAAAAAGGGCGTATGCGTTTTTTCCTGAATATATTCAGGAAAAAACGCATACGCCCTTTTTGGCCAAGTGCATCATTGTGGACGTTCTGCCTCTTTTCCTATGCTTTCAATGCAATTCCAGTCTACCTCCTGAAATCGGTTTCCTGCAATTCTGCCCCGCTTTCAAGTCCTCTTGGCAGCCTTACTTCAGTCTATTTTTGGACGATAGCTGTCATTTATAACTCTGCAGGTTTGTGAATTACAGTGCCCCTGAGCTCCTTTCTTCAACTCGCTTTCTTGTGACCTGGCCGCAACACCGCAGGATGGCTTCCGGCCCTAATCTGGTTCCGGCACGGCACGCTGAGCCTTTGGTTATTTCCTCTTCCTGGTGGGAAATGAGAGTTAAATTTGCCCGACCAGACACCTCCAGCTAGTCTCTCATTGGGTCTCCCTATTCCTGTTCATCTTCCGCAGAAATTGCAAACTGGGCCAAACAGGAGGTTAAAGGCGCTGACTCTCCAAGTGGGGAGAGTGTTAGTAAAGCGTCTGGAATGTTGCACCCGAGTACCAGGGGAGGAAAACTGAGACATATTTGAACACGTCTCCCGTTCACATGGTTGATCATACTTGGGTTCCACATGCATGTTTTAGCTGAAGGAAGAATACCTTAAACCTGGGTAGTTGAAACCCGTGGAATGGGTACCATGCAATATGACTTCAAAGGGTGTTCATTTGCTCACCGAACCTCTCCAATCCTATCACTGCTGCGTTTATGCCCCTGTACACATGCTTGATTCTCTTTCGGAGACATAGCAATCCATAGGTTTTAAGATACTTACTAGTCAGGTACATTCTTAGGCGTTTAATATGCGGTGTTGAGTCCATTTCGTTGAGCAAGGAGTAGCTCTTGTCTATTCCATATTTGGCTTAAGTAACTTTATCTGTGCTCATTTCAATCTCTGGTTTTATGCAGCACCCCAACTCACCTTTCCCCTTAAGCAAGCATAAGTTGGTTTTCTAAATTTGAGACCCTGTTCTGTTCTGTAATTCAGTTCCTGTGTAGCCAAGTTTACATTCCGTGTATTACTGATATCTTATGATGTTTCTTTTTCTGTGTGACTTATTTCAGTTAGAATCATCATACCTGAATCCACTCATTGTGATGCTAAGGGCCTGATGACACAGATTTCATTGCTGAGTGATATTGCTTTGTAAGTAAATACCACAACTTCTTTATCCATTTTTCACTTTCTTCGATGTTGAACTTGTACTGTAAACGAGGTTCTTGTAAACAGAGCTGTTCCAAACTTTGGGGTGGCTGTGTCTTTTTGATTTTAATTTCCCTAAGCTATAGGACCATAAGTGGAAGTGCCCTAGGTTCTGTTGCTTTGTTTTTTAGATGTTTCAGGAAACACCATACACTTCTCCCAAGTGGTTGTTGGCAATTTACATCCCTCCCATCAGCATAACAAGGCTCCCAGTTCTCCATGGCCTGTCCTGCCTTTCTGGATTTTACACTTTTTTCAGATGGCCCTTTTGACCGGGGGGAAGTGAGACTTCATTGTAGTGCAGATTTCCTTTGCAACCTTGCTTGGTTGGCCAAAAAGGGCGTATGCGTTTTTTCCTGAATATATTCAGGAAAAAACGCATACGCCCTTTTTGGCCAAGTGCATCATTGTGGACGTTCTGCCTCTTTTCCTATGCTTTCAATGCAATTCCAGTCTACCTCCTGAAATCAGTTTCCTGCAATTCTGCCCCGCTTTCAAGTCCTCTTGGCAGCCTTACTTCAGTCTATTTTTGGACGATAGCTGTCATTTATAACTCTGCAGGTTTGTGAATTACAGTGCTCCTGAGCTCCTTTCTTCAACTCGCTTTCTTGTGACCTGGCCGCAACACCGCAGGATGTCTTCAGGCCCTAATCTGGTTCTGGCACGGCACGCTGAGCCTTTGGTTAATTCCTCTTCCTGGTGGGAAATGAGAGTTATATTTGCCCATCCAGACACCTCCAGCTAGTCTTTCATTGGTTCTCGCTATTCCTGTTCATCTTCCACAGAAATTGCAAACTGGGCCAAACAGGAAGTTAAAGGGACTGACTCTCCAAGTGGGGAGAGTGTTAGTAAAGCGTCTGGAATGTTGCACCCGAGTACCAGGGTACGAAAACTGAGACATATTTGAACACGTCTCCCGATCCCATGGTTGATCATACTCTAGGTTCCACATGCATGTTTTAGATGAAGGAAGAATACCTTAAACCTGGGTAGTTGAAACCCGTGGAATGGGTACCATGCAATATGACTTCAAAGGGTCTTCATTTGCTCACGAACCTCTCCAATCCTATCACTGCTGCGTTTATGCCCCTGTACACATGCTTGATTCTCTTTCGGAGACATAGCAATCCATAGGTTTTAAGATACTTACTAGTCAGGTGCATTCTTAGGCGTTTAATATGGGGTTTTGTGTCCATTTCGTTGAGCAAGGAGTAGCTCTTGTGTATTCCATATTTGGCTTAAGGAACTTTATCTGTGCTCATTTCAATCTCTGGTTTTATGCAGCACCCCAACTCACCTTTCACCTTAAGCAAGCATAAGTTGGTTTTCTAAATTTGAGACCCTGTTCTGTTTTGGAATGCAGTTCCTGTGTAGCCAAGTTTACATTCCGTGTATTAGTGATATCTTATGATGTTTCTTTTTCTGTGTGACTTATTTCAGTTAGAATCATCGTACCTGAATCTACTCATTATGCTGCTACGGGCCTGATGACATAGATTTCATTGCTGAGTGATACTGCATTGTACGTAAGTACCACAAGTTCTTTATCCATTTTTCACTTTCTGTGATATTGAACTTGTACGGTAAACGAGGTTCTTGTAAACGGAGACGTCCCAAACTTTGGGGTGGCTGTGTCTTTTTGATTTTAATTTCCCTAAGCTATAGGACCATAAGCGCAAGTGCCCTCGGCTCTGTTGCTTTGTTTTTTAGATGTTTCAGGAAACATCATACACTTCTCCTGAGTGTCTGTTGGCAATTTACATCCCGCCCATCAGCATAACAAGGCTCCCAGTTCTCCATGGCCTGTCCTGCCTTTCTGGATTTTACACTTTTTTCAGATGGCCCTTTTGACTGGGGGGAAGTGAGACTTCATTGTAGTGCAGATTTCCTTTGCAAGTTTGCTTGGTTGGCCAAAAAGGGCGTATGCGTTTTTTCCTGAATATATTCAGGAAAAAACGCATACGCCCTTTTTGGCCAAGTGCATCATTGTGGACGTTCTGCCTCTTTTCCTATGCCTTCAATGCAATTCCAGTCTACCTCCTGAAATCGGTTTCCTGCAATTCTGCCCCGCTTTCAAGTCCTCTTGGCAGCCTTACTTCAGTCTATTTTTGGACGAGAGCTGTCATTTATAACTCTGCAGGTTTGTGAATTACAGTGCCCCTGAGCTCCTTTCTTCAGCTCGCTTTCTTGTGACCTGGCCGCAACACCGCAGGATGTCTACAGTCCCTAATCTGGTTCCGGCACGGCACGCTGAGCCTTTGGTTAATTCCTCTTTCTGGTGGGAAATGAGAGTTAAATTTGCCCATCCAGACACCTCCAGCTAGTCTCTCATTGGTTCTCGCTATTCCTGTTCATCTTCCACAGAAATTGCAAACTGGGCCAAACAGGAGGTTAAAGGGACTGACTCTCCAAGTGGGGAGAGTGTTAGTAAAGCGTCTGGAATGTTGAACCCGAGTACCAGGGTATGAAAACTGAGACATATTTGAACACATCTCCCGATCACATGGATGATCATAATCTAGGTTCCACATGCATGTTTTAGCTGAAGGAACAATACCTTAAACCTGGAGAGTTGAGACCCGTGGAATGGGTACCATGAAGTATGACTTCAAAGGGTCTTCATTTGCTCACGAACCCCTCCAATCCTATCACTGCTGCATTTATGCCCATGTACACATGCTTGATTCTCTTTCGGAGACATAGCAATCCATAGGTTTTAAGATACTTACTAGTCAGGTACATTCTTAGGCGTTTAATATGCGGTGTTGAGTCCAATTCTTTGAGCAAGGAGTAGCTCTTGTCTATTCCATATTTGGCTTAAGGAACTTTATCTGTGCTCATTTCAATCTCTGGTTTTATGCAGCACCCCAACTCACCTTTACCCTTAAGCAAGCATAAGTTGGTTTTCTAAATTTGAGACCCTGTTCTGTTCTGTAATTCAGTTCCTGTGTAGCCAAGTTTACATTCCGTGTATTACTGATATCTTATGATGTTTCTTTTTCTGTGTGACTTATTTCAGTTAGAATCATCATACCTGAATCCACTCATTGTGATGCTAAGGGCCTGATGAAACAGATTTCATTGCTGAGTGATATTGCTTTGTAAGTAAATACCACAACTTCTTTATCCATTTTTCACTTTCTGCGATGTTGAACTTGTACTGTAAACGAGTTTCTTGTAAACACAGCCGTTCCAAACTTTGGGGTGGCTGTGTCTTTTTAATTTTAATTTCCCTAAGCTATAGGACCATAAGTGGAAGTGCCCTAGGTTCTGTTGCTTTGTTTTTTAGATGTTTCAGGAAACACCATACACTTCTCCCAAGTGGTTGTTGGCAATTTACATCCCGCCCATCAGCATAACAAGGCTCCCAGTTCTCCATGGCCTGTCCTGCCTTTCTGGATTTTACACTTTTTTCAGATGGCCCTTTTGACCGGGGGGAAGTGAGACTTCATTGTAGTGCAGATTTCCTTTGCAAGCTTGCTTGGTTGGCTAAAAAGGGCGTATGCGTTTTTTCCTGAATATATTCAGGAAAACACGCATACGCCCTTTTTGGCCAAGTGCATCATTGTGGACGTTCTGCCTCTTTTCCTATGCTTTCAATGCAATTCCAGTCTACCTCCTGAAATCGGTTTCCTGCAATTCTGCCCCGCTTTCAAGTCCTCTTGGCAGCCTTACTTCAGTCTATTTTTGGATGATAGCTGTCATTTATAACTCTGCAGGTTTGTGAATTACAGTGCCCCTGAGCTCCTTTCTTCAACTCGCTTTCTTGTGACCTGGCCGCAACACCGCAGGATGTCTTCAGGCCCTAATCTGGTTCTGGCACGGCACGCTGAGCCTTTGGTTAATTCCTCTTCCTGGTGGGAAATGAGAGTTATATTTGCCCATCCAGACACATCCAGCTAGTCTTTCATTGGTTCTCGCTATTCCTGTTCATCTTCCACAGAAATTGCAAACTGGGCCAAACAGGAAGTTAAAGGGACTGACTCTCCAAGTGGGGAGAGTGTTAGTAAAGCGTCTGGAATGTTGCACCCGAGTACCAGGGTACGAAAACTGAGACATATTTGAACACGTCTCCCGATCACATGGTTGATCATACTCTAGGTTCCACATGCATGTTTTAGCTGAAGGAAGAATACCTTAAACCTGGGTAGTTGAAACCCGTGGAATGGGTACCATGCAATATGACTTCAAAGGGTCTTCATTTGCTCACGAACCTCTCCAATCCTATCACTGCTGCGTTTATGCCCCTGTACACATGCTTGATTCTCTTTCGGAGACATAGCAATCCATAGGTTTTAAGATACTTACTAGTCAGGTACATTCTTAGGCGTTTAATATGCGGTGTTGAGTCCAATTCGTTGAGCAAGGAGTAGCTCTTGTCTATTCCATATTTGGCTTAAGGAACTTTATCTGTGCTCATTTCAATCTCTGGTTTTATGCAGCACCCCAACTCACCTTTACCCTTAAGCAAGCATAAGTTGGTTTTCTAAATTTGAGACCCTGTTCTGTTCTGTAATTCAGTTCCTGTGTAGCCATGTTTACATTCCGTGTATTACTGATATCTTATGATGTTTCTTTTTCTGTGTGACTTATTTCAGTTAGAATCATCATACCTGAATCCACTCATTGTGCTGCTAAGGGCCTGATGACACAGATTTCATTGCTGAGTGATATTGCTTTGTAAGTAAATACCACAACTTCTTTATCCATTTTTCACTTTCTGCGATGTTGAACTTGTACTGTAAACGAGGTTCTTGTAAACAGAGCCGTTCCAAACTTTGGGGTGGCTGTGTCTTTTTGATTTTAATTTCCCTAAGCTATAGGACCATAAGTGGAAGTGCCCTAGGTTCTGTTGCTTTGTATTTTAGATGTTTCAGGAAACACCATACACTTCTCCCGAGTGGTTGTTGGCAATTTACATCCCGCCCATCAGCATAACAAGGCTCCCAGTTCTCCATGGCCTGTCCTGCCTTTCTGGATTTTACACTTTTTTCAGATGGCCCTTTTGACCGCGGGGAAGTGAGACTTCATTGTAGTGCAGATTTCCTTTGCAAGCTTGCTTGGTTGGCCAAAAAGGGCGTATGCGTTTTTTCCTGAATATATTCAGGAAAAAACGCATACGCCCTTTTTGGCCAAGTGCATCATTGTGGACGTTCGGCCTCTTTTCCTATGCTTTCAATGCAATTCCAGTCTACCTCCTGAAATCGGTTTCCTGCAATTCTGCCCCGTTTTCAAGTCCTCTTGGCAGCCTTACTTCAGTCTATTTTTGGACGATAGCTGTCATTTATAACTCTGCAGGTTTGTGAATTACAGTGCCCCTGAGCTCCTTTCTTCAACTCGCTTTCTTGTGAGCTGGCCGCAACACCGCAGGATGGCTTCAGGCCCTAATCTGGTTCTGGCCCGGCATGCTGAGCCTTTGGTTAATTCCTCTTCCTGGTGGGAAATGAGAGTTGAATTTGCCAGTCCAGACACCTCCAGCTAGCCTCTCATTGGTTCTCGCTATTCCTGTTCATCTTCCGCAGAAATTGCAAACTGGGCCAAACAGGAGGTTAAAGGGACTGACTCTCCAAGTCGGGAGAGTGTTAGTAAAGCGTCTGGAATGTTGCACCCGAGTACCAGGGGAGGAAAACTGAGACATATTTGAACACGTCTCCCGTTCACATGGTTGATCATACTCTGGGTTCCACATGCATGTTTTAGCTGAAGGAAGAATACCTTAAACCTGGAGAGTTGAGACCCGTGTAATGGGTACCATGCAATATGACTTCAAAGGGTCTTCATTTGCTCACCGAACCTCTCCAATCCTATCACTGCTGCGTTTATGCCCCTGTACACATGCTTGATTCTCTTTCGGAGACATAGCAATCTATAGGTTTTAAGATACTTACTAGTCAGGTACATTCTTAGGCGTTTAATATGCGGTGTTGAGTCCATTTCGTTGAGCAAGGAGTAGCTCTTGTCTATTCCATATTTGGCTTAAGGAACTTTATTTGTGCTCATTTCAATCTCTGGTTTTATGCAGCACCACAACTCACCTTTCCCCTTAAGCAAGCATAAGTTGGTTTTCTAAATTTGAGACCCTGTTCTGTTCTGTAATTCAGTTCCTGTGTAGCCAAGTTTACATTCCGTGTATTACTGATATCTTATGATGTTTCTTTTTCTGTGTGACTTATTTCAGTTAGAATCATCATACCTGAATCCACTCATTATGCTGCTACGGGCCTGATGACATAGGTTTCATTGCTGAGTGATACTGCATTGTACGTAAGTACCACAAGTTCTTTATCCATTTTTCACTTTCTGTGATATTGAACTTGTACGGTAAACGAGGTTCTTGTAAACAGAGGCGTCCCAAACTTTGGGGTGGCTGTGTCTTTTTGATTTTAATTTCCCTAAGCTATAGGACCATAAGTGGAAGTGCCCTAGGCTCTGTTGCTTTGTTTTTTAGATGTTTCAGGAAACACCATACACTTCTCCCGAGTGTCTGTTGGCAATTTACATCCCGCCCATCAGCATAACAAGGCTCCCAGTTCTCCATGGCCTGTCCTGCCTTTCTGGATTTTACACTTTTTTCAGATGGCCCTTTTGACCGGGGGGAAGTGAGACTTCATTGTAGTGCAGATTTCCTTTGCAAGTTTGCTTGGTTGGCCAAAAAGGGCGTATGCGTTTTTTCCTGAATATATTCAGGAAAAAACGCATACGCCCTTTTTGGCCAAGTGCATCATTGTGGACGTTCTGCCTCTTTTCCTATGCTTTCAATGCAATTCCAATCTACCTCCTGAAATCGGTTTCCTGCAATTCTGCCCCGCTTTCAAGTCCTCTTGGCAGCCTTACTTCAGTCTATTTTTGGACGATAGCTGTCATTTATAACTCTGCAGGTTTGTGAATTACAGTGCCCCTGAGCTCCTTTCTTCAACTCGCTTTCTTGTGACCTGGCCGCAACAACGCAGGATGTCTTCAGGCCCTAATCTGGTTCCGGCACGGCACGCTGAACCTTTGGTTAATTCCTCTTCCCGGTGGGAAATGAGAGTTAAATTTGCCCGTTCAGACACCTCCAGCTAGTCTCTCATTGGTTCTCGCTATTCCTGTTCATCTTCCGCAGAAATTGCAAACTGGGCCAAACAGGAGGTTAAAGGGACTGACTCTCCAAGTCGGGAGAGTGTTAGTTAAGCGTCTGGAATGTTGCACCCGAGTACCAGGGTAGGAAAACTGAGACATATTTGAACACGTCTCCCGTTCACATGGTTGATCATACTCCGGGTTCCACATGCATGTTTTAGCTGAAGGAAGAATACCTTAAACCTGGAGAGTTGAGACCCGTGTAATGGGTACCATGCAATATGACTTCAAAGGGTCTTCATTTGCTCACCGAACCTCTCCAATCCTATCACTGCTGCGTTTATGCCCCTGTACACACGCTTGATTCTCTTTTGGAGACATAGCAATCCATAGGTTTTAAGATACTTACTAGTCAGGTACATTCTTAGGCGTTTAATATGCGGTGTTGAGTCCATTTCGTTGAGCAAGGAGTAGCTCTTGTCTATTCCATATTTGGCTTAAGGAACTTTATCTGTGCTCATTTCAATCTCTGGTTTTATGCAGCACCCCAACTCACCTTTCCCCTTAAGCAAGCATAAGTTGGTTTTCTAAATTTGAGACCCTGTTCTGTTCTGTAATTCAGTTCCTGTGTAGCCAAGTTTACATTCCGTGTATTACTGATATCTTATGATGTTTCTTTTTCTGTGTGACTTATTTCAGTTAGAATCATCATACCTGAATCCACTCATTGTGCTGCTAAGGGCCTGATGACACAGATTTCATTGCTGAGTGATATTGCTTTGTAAGTAAATACCACAACTTTTTTATCCATTTTTCACTTTCTGCGATGTTGAACTTGTACTGTAAACGAGGTTCTTGTAAACAGAGGCGTCCCAAACTTTGGGGTGGCTGTGTCTTTTTGATTTTAAATTCCCTAAGCTATAGGACCATAAGTGGAAGTGCCCTAGGCTCTCTTGCTTTGTTTTTTAGATGTTTCAGGAAACACCATACACTTCTCCCGAGTGTCTGTTGGCAATTTACATCCCGCCCATCAGCATAACAAGGCTCCCAGTTCTCCATGGCCTGTCCTGCCTTTCTGGATTTTACACTTTTTTCAGATGGCCCTTTTGACCGGGGGGAAGTGAGACTTCATTGTAGTGCAGATTTCCTTTGCAAGCTTGCTTGGTTGGCCAAAAAGTGCGTATGCGTTTTTTCCTGAATATATTCAGGAAAAAACGCATACGCCCTTTTTGGCCAAGTGCATCATTGTGGACGTTCTGCCTCTTTTCCTATGCTTTCAATGCAATTCCAGTCTACCTCCTGAAATCGGTTTCCTGCAATTCTGCCCCGCTTTCAAGTCCTCTTGGCAGCCTTACTTCAGTCTATTTTTGGACGATAGCTGTCATTTATAACTCTGCAGGTTTGTGAATTACAGTGCCCCTGAGCTCCTTTCTTCAACTCGCTTTCTTGTGACCTGGCCGCAACACCGCAGGATGGCTTCGGGCCCTAATCTGGTTCCGGCCCGGCATGCTGAGCCTTTGGTTAATTCCTCTTCCTGGTGGGAAATGAGAGTTAAATTTGCCCGTCCAGACACCTGCAGCTAGCCTCTCATTGGTTCTCGCTATTCCTGTCCATCTTCTGCAGAAATTGCAAACTGGGCCAAACAGGAGGTTAAAGGCGCTGACTCTCCAAGTGGGGAGAGTGTTAGTAAAGCATCTGGAATGTTGCACCCGAGTACCAGGGTACGAAAACTGAGACATATTTGAACACGTCTCCCGATCACATGGTTGATCATACTCTGGGTTCCACATGCATGTTTTAGCTGAAGGAAGAATACCTAAAACCTGGGTAGTTGAAACCCGTGGAATGGGTACCATGCAATATGACTTCAAAGGGTCTTCATTTGCTCACCGAACCTCTCCAATCCTATCACTGCTGCGTTTATGCCCCTGTACACATGCTTGATTCTCTTTCGGAGACATAGCAATCTATAGGTTTTAAGATACTTACTAGTCAGGTACATTCTTAGGCGTTTAATATGCGGTGTTGAGTCCATTTCGTTGAGCAAGGAGTAGCTCTTGTCTATTCCATATTTGGCTTAAGGAACTTTATCTGTGCTCATTTCAATCTCTGGTTTTATGCAGCACCCCAACTCACCTTTCCCCTTAAGCAAGCATAAGTTGGTTTTCTAAATTTGAGACCCTGTTCTGTTCTGTAATTCAGTTCCTGTGTAGCCAAGTTTACATTCCGTGTATTACTGATATCTTATGATGTTTCTTTTTCTGTGTGACTTATTTCAGTTAGAATCATCATACCTGAATCCACTCATTGTGCTGCTAAGGGCCTGATGACACAGATTTCATTGCTGAGTGATATTGCTTTGTAAGTAAATACCACAACTTTTTTATCCATTTTTCACTTTCTGCGATGTTGAACTTGTACTGTAAACGAGGTTCTTGTAAACAGAGGCGTCCCAAACTTTGGGGTGGCTGTGTCTTTTTGATTTTAAATTCCCTAAGCTATAGGACCATAAGTGGAAGTGCCCTAGGCTCTCTTGCTTTGTTTTTTAGATGTTTCAGGAAACACCATACACTTCTCCCGAGTGTCTGTTGGCAATTTACATCCCGCCCATCAGCATAACAAGGCTCCCAGGTCTCCATGGCCTGTCCTGCCTTTCTGGATTTTACACTTTTTTCAGATGGCCCTTTTGACCGGGGGGAAGTGAGACTTCATTGTAGTGCAGATTTCCTTTGCAAGCTTGCTTGGTTGGCCAAAAAGGGCGTATGCGTTTTTTCCTGAATATATTCAGGAAAAAACGCATACGCCCTTTTTGGCCAAGTGCATCATTGTGGACGTTCTGCCTCTTTTCCTATGCTTTCAATGCAATTCCAGTCTACCTCCTGAAATCGGTTTCCTGCAATTCTGCCCCGCTTTCAAGTCCTCTTGGCAGCCTTACTTCAGTCTATTTTTGGACGATAGCTGTCATTTATAACTCTGCAGGTTTGTGAATTACAGTGCCCCTGAGCTCCTTTCTTCAACTCGCTTTCTTGTGACCTGGCCGCAACACCGCAGGATGGCTTCGGGCCCTAATCCGGTTCCGGCCCGGCATGCTGAGCCTTTGGTTAATTCCTCTTCCTGGTGGGAAATGAGAGTTAAATTTGCCCGTCCAGACACCTGCAGCTAGCCTCTCATTGGTTCTCGCTATTCCTGTCCATCTTCTGCAGAAATTGCAAACTGGGCCAAACAGGAGGTTAAAGGCGCTGACTCTCCAAGTGGGGAGAGTGTTAGTAAAGCATCTGGAATGTTGCACCCGAGTACCAGGGTACGAAAACTGAGACATATTTGAACACGTCTCCCGATCACATGGTTGATCATACTCTGGGTTCCACATGCATGTTTTAGCTGAAGGAAGAATACCTAAAACCTGGGTAGTTGAAACCCGTGGAATGGGTACCATGCAATATGACTTCAAAGGGTCTTCATTTGCTCACCGAACCTCTCCAATCCTATCACTGCTGCGTTTATGCCCCTGTACACATGCTTGATTCTCTTTCGGAGACATAGCAATCCATAGGTTTTAAGATACTTACTAGTCAGGTACATTCTTAGGCGTTTAATATGGGGTGTTGAGTCCATTTCGTTGAGCAAGGAGTAGCTCTTGTCTATTCCATATTTGGCTTAAGGAACTTTATCTGTGCTCATTTCAATCTCTGGTTTTATGCAGCACCCCAACTCACCTTTCCCCTTAAGCAAGCATAAGTTGGTTTTCTAAATTTGAGACACTGTTCTGTTCTGTAATTCAGTTCCTGTGTAGCCAAGTTTACATTCCGTGTATTACTGATATCTTATGATGTTTCTTTTTCTGTGTGACTTATTTCAGTTAGAATCATCATACCTGAATCCACTCATTGTGCTGCTAAGGGCCTGATGACACAGATTTCATTGCTGAGTGATATTGTTTTGTAAGTAAATACCACAACTTCTTTACCCATTTTTCACTTTCTGCGATGTTGAACTTGTACTGTAAACGAGGTTCTTGTAAACAGAGCCGTTCCAAACTTTGGGGTGGCTGTGTCTTTTTGATTTTAATTTCCCTAAGCTATAGGACCATAAGTGGAAGTGCCCTAGGTTCTGTTGCTTTGTTTTTTAGATGTTTCAGGAAACACCATACACTTCTCCCGAGTGGTTGTTGGCAATTTACATCCCGCCCTTCAGCATAACAAGGCTCCCAGTTCTCCATGGCCTGTCCTGCCTTTCTGGATTTTACCCTTTTTTCAGATGGCCCTTTTGACCGGGGGGAAGTGAGACTTCATTGTAGTGCAGATTTCCTTTGCAAGCTTGCTTGGTTGGCCAAAAAGGGCGTATGCGTTTTTTCCTGAATATATTCAGGAAAAAACGCATACGCCCTTTTTGGCCAAGTGCATCATTGTGGACGTTCTGCCTCTTTTCCTATGCTTTCAATGCAATTCCAGTCTACCTCCTGAAATCGGTTTCCTGCAATTCTGCCCCGCTTTCAAGTCCTCTTGGCAGCCTTACTTCAGTCTATTTTTGGACGATAGCTGTCATTTATAACTCTGCAGGTTTGTGAATTACAGTGCCCCTGAGCTCCTTTCTTCAACTCGCTTTCTTGTGACCTGGCCGCAACACCGCAGGATGGCTTCAGGCCCTAATCTGGATCCGGCACGGCACGCTGAGCCTTTGGTTATTTCCTCTTCCTGGTAGGAAATGAGAGTTAAATTTGCCCGTCCAGACACCTCCAGCTAGTCTCTCATTGGTTCTCGCTATTCCTGTTCATCTTCCGCAGAAATTGCAAACTGGGCCAAACAGGAGGTTAAAGGCGCTGACTCTCCAAGTGGGGAGAGTGTTAGTAAAGCGTCTGGAATGTTGCACCCGAGTACCAGGGGAGGAAACTGAGACATATTTGAACACGTCTCCCGTTCACATGGTTGATCATACTCTGGGTTCCACATGCATGTTTTAGCTGAAGGAAGAATACCTAAAACCTGGGTAGTTGAAACCCGTGGAATGGGTACCATGCAATATGACTTCAAAGGGTCTTCATTTGCTCACCGAACATCTCCAATCCTATCACTGCTGCGTTTATGCCCCTGTACACATGTTTGATTCTCTTTCGGAGACATAGCAATCCATAGGTTTTAAGATACTTACTAGTCAGGTACATTCTTAGGCGTTTAATATGGGGTGTTGAGTCCATTTCGTTGAGCAAGGAGTAGCTCTTGTCTATTCCATATTTGGCTTAAGGAACTTTATCTGTGCTCATTTCAATCTCTGGTTTTATGCAGCACCCCAACTCACCTTTACCCTTAAGCAAGCATAAGTTGGTTTTCTAAATTTGAGACACTGTTCTGTTCTGTAATTCAGTTCCTGTGTAGCCAAGTTTACATTCCGTGTATTACTGATATCTTATGATGTTTCTTTTTCTGTGTGACTTATTTCAGTTAGAATCATCATACCTGAATCCACTCATTGTGCTGCTAAGGGCCTGATGACACAGATTTCATTGCTGAGTGATATTGTTTTGTAAGTAAATACCACAACTTCTTTACCCATTTTTCACTTTCTGTGATGTTGAACTTGTACTGTAAACGAGGTTCTTATAAACAGAGCCGTTCCAAACTTTGGGGTGGCTGTGTCTTTTTGATTTTAATTTCCCTAAGCTATAGGACCATAAGTGGAAGTGCCCTAGGTTCTGTTGCTTTGTTTTTTAGATGTTTCAGGAAACACCATACACTTCTCCCGAGTGGTTGTTGGCAATTTACATCCCGCCCTTCAGCATAACAAGGCTCCCAGTTCTCCATGGCCTGTCCTGCCTTTCTGGATTTTACCCTTTTTTCAGATGGCCCTTTTGACCGGGGGGAAGTGAGACTTCATTGTAGTGCAGATTTCCTTTGCAAGCTTGCTTGGTTGGCCAAAAAGGGCGTATGCGTTTTTTCCTGAATATATTCAGGAAAAAACGCATACGCCCTTTTTGGCCAAGTGCATCATTGTGGACGTTCTGCCTCTTTTCCTATGCTTTCAATGCAATTCCAGTCTACCTCCTGAAATCGGTTTCCTGCAATTCTGCCCTGCTTTCAAGTCCTCTTGGCAGCCTTACTTCAGTCTATTTTTGGACGATAGCTGTCATTTATAACTCTGCAGGTTTGTGAATTACAGTGCCCCTGAGCTCCTTTCTTCAACTCGCTTTCTTTTGAGCTGGCCGCAACACCGCAGGATGGCTTCAGGCCCTAATCTGGTTCCGGCACGGCACGCTGAGCCTTTGGTTATTTCCTCTTCCTGGTGGGAAATGAGAGTTAAATTTGCCCGTCCAGACACCTCCAGCTAGTCTCTCATTGGTTCTCGCTATTCCTGTTCATCTTCCGCAGAAATTGCAAACTGGGCCAAACAGGAGGTTAAAGGCGCTGACTCTCCAAGTGGGGAGAGTGTTAGTAAAGCGTCTGGAATGTTGCACCTGAGTACCAGGGTACGAAAACTGGGACATATTTGAACACGTCTCCCGATCACATGGTTGATCATACTCTGGGTTCCACATGCATGTTTTAGCTCAAGGAAGAATACCTAAAACCTGGGGAGTTGAAACCCGTGGAATGGGTACCATGCAATATGACTTCAAAGGGTCTTCATTTGCTCACGAACCTCTCCAATCCTATCACTGCTGCGTTTATGCCCCTGTACACATGCTTGATTCTCTTTCGGAGACATAGCAATCCATAGGTTTTAAGATACTTACTAGTCAGGTACATTCTTAGGCGTTTAATATGGGGTGTTGAGTACATTTCGTTGAGCAAGGAGTAGCTCTTGTCTATTCCATATTTGGCTTAAGGAACTTTATCTGTGCTCATTTCAATCTCTGGTTTTATGCAGCACCCCAACTCACCTTTCCCCTTAAGCAAGCATAAGTTGGTTTTCTAAATTTGAGACACTGTTCTGTTCTGTAATTCAGTTCCTGTGTAGCCAAGTTTACATTCCGTGTATTACTGATATCTTATGATGTTTCTTTTTCTGTGTGACTTATTTCAGTTAGAATCATCATACCTGAATCCACTCTTTGTGCTGCTAAGGGCCTGATGACACAGATTTCATTGCTGAGTGATATTGCTTTGTAAGTAAATACCACAACTTCTTTACCCATTTTTCACTTTCTGCGATGTTGAACTTGTACTGTAAACGAGGTTCTTGTAAACAGAGCCGTTCCAAACTTTGGGGTGGCTGTGTCTTTTTGATTTTAATTTCCCTAAGCTATAGGACCATAAGTGGAAGTGCCCTAGGTTCTGTTGCTTTGTTTTTTAGATGTTTCAGGAAACACCATACACTTCTCCCGAGTGGTTGTTGGCAATTTACATCCCGCCCTTCAGCATAACAAGGCTCCCAGTTCTCCATGGCCTGTCCTGCCTTTCTGGATTTTACCCTTTTTTCAGATGGCCCTTTTGACCGGGGGGATGTGAGACTTCATTGTAGTGCAGATTTCCTTTGCAAGCTTGCTTGGTTGGCCAAAAAGGGCGTATGCGTTTTTTCCTGAATATATTCAGGAAAAAACGCATACGCCCTTTTTGGCCAAGTGCATCATTGTGGACGTTCTGCCTCTTTTCCTATGCTTTCAATGCAATTCCAGTCTACCTCCTGAAATCGGTTTCCTGCAATTCTGCCCCGTTTTCAAGTCCTCTTGGCAGCCTTACTTCTTTCTATTTTTGGACGATAGCTGTCATTTATAACTCTGCAGGTTTGTGAATTACAGTGTCCCTGAGCTCCTTTCTTCAACTCGCTTTCTTGTGACCTGGCCGCAACACCGCAGGATGGCTTCAGGCCCTAATATGGATCCGGCACGGCACGCTGAGCCTTTGGTTATTTCCTCTTCCTGGTGGGAAATGAGAGTTAAATTTGCCCGTCCAGACACCTCCAGCTAGTCTCTCATTGGTTCTCGCTATTCCTGTTCATCTTCCGCAGAAATTGCAAACTGGGCCAAACAGGAGGTTAAAGGCGCTGACTCTCCAAGTGGGGAGAGTGTTAGTAAAGCGTCTGGAATGTTGCACCCGAGTACCAGGGGAGGAAAACTGAGACATATTTGAACACGTCTCCCGTTCACATGGTTGATCATACTTGGGTTCCACATGCATGTTTTAGCTGAAGGAAGAATACCTAAAACCTGTGTAGTTGAAACCCGTGGAATGGGTACCATGCAATATGACTTCAAAGGGTCTTCATTTGCTCACCGAACCTCTCCAATCCTATCACTGCTGCGTTTATGCCCCTGTACACATGCTTGATTCTCTTTCGGAGACATAGCAATCCATAGGTTTTAAGATACTTACTAGTCAGGTACATTCTTAGGCGTTTAATATGCGGTATTTAGTCCATTTCGTTGAGCAAGGAGTAGCTCTTGTCTATTCCATATTTGGCTTAAGGAACTTTATCTGTGCTCATTTCAATCTCTGGTTTTATGCAGCACCCCAACTCACCTTTCCCCTTAAGCAAGCATAAGTTGGTTTTCTAAATTTGAGACCCTGTTCTGTTTTGGAAAGCAGTTCCTGTGTAGCCAAGTTTACATTCCGTGTATTAGTGATATCTTATGATGTTTCTTTTTCTGTGTGACTTATTTCAGTTAGAATCATCGTACCTGAATCTACTCATTATGCTGCTACGGGCCTGATGACATAGATTTCATTGCTGAGTGATACTGCACTGTACGTAAGTACCACAAGTTCTTTATGCATTTTTCACTTTCTGTGATATTGAACTTGTACGGTAAACGAGGTTCTTGTAAACAGAGGCGCCCCAAACTTTGGGGTGGCTGTGTCTTTTTGAATTTAATTTCCCTAAGCTATAGGACCATAAGTGGAAGTGCCCTAGGCTCTGTTGCTTTGTTTTTTAGATGTTTCAGGAAACACCATACACTTCTCCCGAGTGTCTGTTGGCAATTTACATCCCGCCCATCAGCATAACAAGGCTCCCAGTTCTCCATGGCCTGTCCTGCCTTTCTGGATTTTACACTTTTTTCAGATGGCCCTTTTGACCGGGGGGAAGTGAGACTTCATTGTAGTGCAGATTTCCTTTGCAAGTTTGCTTGGTTGGCCAAAAAGGGCGTATGCGTTTTTTCCTGAATATATTCAGGAAAAAACGCATACGCCCTTTATGGCCAAGTGCACCATTGTGGACGTTCTGCCTCTTTTCCTATGCTTTCAATGCAATTCCAGTCTACCTCCTGAAATCGGTTTCCTGCAATTCTGCCCCGCTTTCAAGTCCTCTTGGCAGCCTTACTTCAGTCTATTTTTGGATGATAGCTGTCATTTATAACTCTGCAGGTTTGTGAATTACAGTGCCCCTGAGCTCCTTTCTTCAACTCGCTTTCTTTTGAGCTGGCCGCAACACCGCAGGATGGCTTCAGGCCCTAATCTGGTTCCGGCACGGCACGCTGAGCCTTTGGTTAATTCCTCTTCCTGGTGGGAAATGAGAGTTAAATTTGCCCATCCAGACACCTCCAGCTAGTCTCTCATTGGTTCTCGCTATTCCTGTTCATCTTCCACAGAAATTGCAAACTGGGCCAAACAGGAGGTTAAAGGGACTGACTCTCCAAGTCGGGAGAGTGTTAGTAAAGCGTCTGGAATGTTGCACCCGAGTACCAGGGTACGAAAACTGAGACATATTTGAACACGTCTCCCGATCACATGGTTGATCATACTCTAGGTTCCACATGCATGTTTTAGCTGAAGGAAGAATACCTTAAACCTGGGTAGTTGAAACCCGTGGAATGGGTACCATGCAATATGACTTCAAAGGGTCTTCATTTGCTCACCGAACATCTCCAATCCTATCACTGCTGCGTTTATGCCCCTGTACACATGCTTGATTCTCTTTCGGAGACATAGCAATCCATAGGTTTTAAGATACTTACTAGTCAGGTACATTCTTAGGCGTTTAATATGGGGTGTTGAGTCCATTTCGTTGAGCAAGGAGTAGCTCTTGTCTATTCCATATTTGGCTTAAGGAACTTTATCTGTGCTCATTTCAATCTCTGGTTTTATGCAGCACCCCAACTCACCTTTCCCCTTAAGCAAGCATAAGTTGGTTTTCTAAATTTGAGACCCTGTTCTGTTTTGGAATGCAGTTCCTGTGTAGCCAAGTTTACATTCCGTGTATTAGTGATATCTTATGATGTTTCTTTTTCTGTGTGACTTATTTCAGTTAGAATCATCGTACCTGAATCCACTCATTATGCTGCTACGGGCCTGATGACATAGATTTCATTGCTGAGTGATACTGCATTGTACGTAAGTACCACAATTTCTTTATCCATTTTTCACTTTCTGCGATGTTGAACTTGTACTGTAAACGAGGTTCTTGTAAACAGAGGCGTCCCAAACTTTGGGGTGGCTGTGTCTTTTTGATTTTAATTTCCCTAAGCTATAGGACCATAAGTGGCAGTGTCCTAGGCTCTGTTGCATTGTTTTTTAGATGTTTCAGGAAACACCATACACTTCTCCCGAGTGTCTGTTGGCAATTTACATCCCGCCCATCAGCATAACAAGGCTCCCAGTTCTCCATGGCCTGTCCTGCCTTTCTGGATTTTACACTTTTTTCAGATGGCCCTTTTGACCGGGGGGAAGTGAGACTTCATTGTAGTGCAGATTTCCTTTGCAAGCTTGCTTGGTTGGCCAAAAAGGGCGTATGCGTTTTTTCCTGAATATATTCAGGAAAACACGCATACGCCCTTTTTGGCCAAGTGCATCATTGTGGACGTTCTGCCTCTTTTCCTATGCTTTCAATGCAATTCCAGTCTACCTCCTGAAATCGGTTTCCTGCAATTCTGCCCCGCTTTCAAGTCCTCTTGGCAGCCTTACTTCAGTCTATTTTTGGACGATAGCTGTCATTTATAACTCTGCAGGTTTGTGAATTACAGTGCCCCTGAGCTCCTTTCTTCAACTCGCTTTCTTGTGAGCTGGCCGCAACACCGCAGGATGGCTTCAGGCCCTAATCTGGTTCTGGCACGGCACGCTGAGCCTTTGGTTAATTCCTCTTCCTGGTGGGAAATGAGAGTTAAATTTGCCCGTTCAGACACCTCCAGCTAGTCTCTCATTGGTTCTCGCTATTCCTGTTCATCTTCCGCAGAAATTGCAAACTGGGCCAAACAGGAGGTTAAAGGGACTGACTCTCCAAGTGGGGAGAGTGTTAGTAAAGCGTCTGGAATGTTGCACCCGAGTACCAGGGTACGAAAACTGAGACATATTTGAACACGTCTCCCGATCACATGGTTGATCATACTCTAGGTTCCACATGCATGTTTTAGCTGAAGGAAGAATACCTTAAACCTGGGTAGTTGAAACCCGTGGAATGGGTACCATGCAATATGACTTCAAAGGGTCTTCATTTGCTCACCGAACATCTCCAAACCTATCACTGCTGCGTTTATGCCCCTGTACACATGCTTGATTCTCTTTCGGAGACATTGCAATCCATAGGTTTTAAGATACTTACTAGTCAGGTACATTCTTAGGCGTTTAATATGCGGTGTTTAGTCCATTTCGTTGAGCAAGGAGTAGCTCTTGTCTATTCCATATTTGGCTTAAGGAACTTTATCTGTGCTCATTTCAATCTCTGGTTTTATGCAGCACCCCAACTCACCTTTCCCCTTAAGCAAGCATAAGTTGGTTTTCTAAATTTGAGACCCTGTTCTGTTTTGGAATGCAGTTCCTGTGTAGCCAAGTTTACATTCCGTGTATTAGTGATATCTTATGATGTTTCTTTTTCTGTGTGACTTATTTCAGTTAGAATCATCGTACCTGAATCTACTCATTATGCTGCTACGGGCCTGATGACATAGATTTCATTGCTGAGTGATACTGCATTGTACGTAAGTACCACAAGTTCTTTATGCATTTTTCACTTTCTGTGATATTGAACTTGTACGGTAAACGAGGTTCTTGTAAACAGAGGCGTCCCAAACTTTGGGGTGGCTGTGTCTTTTTGATTTTAATTTCCCTAAGCTATAGGACCATAAGTGGAAGTGCCCTAGGCTCTGTTGCTTTGTTTTTTAGATGTTTCAGGAAAGACCATACACTTCTCCCGAGTGTCTGTTGGCAATTTACATCCCGCCCATCAGCATAACAAGGCTCCCAGTTCTCCATGGCCTGTCCTGCCTTTCTGGATTTTACACTTTTTTCAGATGGCCCTTTTGACCGGGGGGAAGTGAGACTTCATTGTAGTGCAGATTTCCTTTGCAAGTTTGCTTGGTTGGCCAAAAAGGGCGTATGCGTTTTTTCCTGAATATATTCAGGAAAAAACGCATACGCCCTTTTTGGCCAAGTGCATCATTGTGGACGTTCTGCCTCTTTTCCTATGCTTTCAATGCAATTCCAGTCTACCTCCTGAAATCGGTTTCCTGCAATTCTGCCCCGCTTTCAAGTCCTCTTGGCAGCCTTACTTCAGTCTATTTTTGGACGATAGCTGTCATTTATAACTCTGCAGGTTTGTGAATTACAGTGCCCCTGAGCTCCTTTCTTCAACTCGCTTTCTTTTGAGCTGGCCGCAACACCGCAGGATGGCTTCAGGCCCTAATCTGGATCCGGCACGGCACGCTGAGCCTTTGGTTAATTCCTCTTCCTGGTGGGAAATGAGAGTTAAATTTCCCATCCAGACACCTCCAGCTAGTCTCTCATTGGTTCTCGCTATTCCTGTTCATCTTCCACAGAAATTGCAAACTGGGCCACACAGGAGGTTAAAGGGACTGACTCTCCAAGTCGGGAGAGTGTTAGTAAAGCATCTGGAATGTTGCACCCGAGTACCAGGGTACGAAAACTGAGACATATTTGAACACGTCTCCCGTTCACATGGTTGATCATACTCTGGGTTCCACATGCATGTTTTAGCTGAAGGAAGAATACCTTAAACCTGGAGAGTTGAGACCCGTGTAATGGGTACCATGCAATATGACTTCAAAGGGTCTTCATTTGCTCACCGAACCTCTCCAATCCTATCACTGCTGCGTTTATGCCCCTGTACACAAGCTTGATTCTCTTTTGGAGACATAGCAATCCATAGGTTTTAAGATACTTACTAGTCAGGTACATTCTTAGGCGTTTAATATGGGGTGTTGAGTCCATTTCGTTGAGCAAGGAGTAGCTCTTGTCTATTCCATATTTGGCTTAAGGAACTTTATCTGTGCTCATTTCAATCTCTGGTTTTATGCAGCACCCCAACTCACCTTTCCCCTTAAGCAAGCATAAGTTGGTTTTCTAAATTTGAGACCCTGTTCTGTTTTGGAATGCAGTTCCTGTGTAGCCAAGTTTACATTCCGTGTATTAGTGATATCTTATGATGTTTCTTTTTCTGTGTGACTTATTTCAGTTAGAATCATCGTACCTGAATCCACTCATTATGCTGCTACGGGCCTGATGACATAGATTTCATTGCTGAGTGATACTGCATTGTACGTAAGTACCACAATTTCTTTATCCATTTTTCACTTTCTGCGATGTTGAACTTGTACTGTAAACGAGGTTCTTGTAAACAGAGGCGTCCCAAACTTTGGGGTGGCTGTGTCTTTTTGATTTTAATTTCCCTAAGCTATAGGACCATAAGTGGCATTGCCCTAGGCTCTGTTGCTTTGTTTTTTAGATGTTTCAGGAAACACCATACACTTCTCCCGAGTGTCTGTTGGCAATTTACATCCCGCCCATCAGCATAACAAGGCTCCCAGTTCTCCATGGCCTGTCCTGCCTTTCTGGATTTTACACTTTTTTCAGATGGCCCTTTTGACCGGGGGGAAGTGAGACTTCATTGTAGTGCAGATTTCCTTTGCAAGCTTGCTTGGTTGGCCAAAAAGGGCGTATGCGTTTTTTCCTGAATATATTCAGGAAAACACGCATACGCCCTTTTTGGCCAAGTGCATCATTGTGGACGTTCTGCCTCTTTTCCTATGCTTTCAATGCAATTCCAGTCTACCTCCTGAAATCGGTTTCCTGCAATTTTGCCCCGCTTTCAAGTCCTCTTGGCAGCCTTACTTCAGTCTATTTTTGGACGATAGCTGTCATTTATAACTCTGCAGGTTTGTGAATTACAGTGCCCCTGAGCTCCTTTCTTCAACTCGCTTTCTTGTGAGCTGGCCGCAACACCGCAGGATGGCTTCAGGCCCTAATCTGGTTCTGGCACGGCACGCTGAGCCTTTGGTTAATTCCTCTTCCTGGTGGGAAATGAGAGTTAAATTTGCCCGTTCAGACACCTCCAGCTAGTCTCTCATTGGTTCTCGCTATTCCTGTTCATCTTCCGCAGAAATTGCAAACTGAGCCAAACAGGAGGTTAAAGGGACTGACTCTCCAAGTGGGGAGAGTGTTAGTAAAGCGTCTGGAATGTTGCACCCGAGTACCAGGGTACGAAAACTGAGACATATTTGAACACGTCTCCCGATCACATGGTTGATCATACTCTAGGTTCCAGATGCATGTTTTAGCTGAAGGAAGAATACCTTAAACCTGGGTAGTTGAAACCCGTGGAATGGGTACCATGCAATATGACTTCAAAGGGTCTTCATTTGCTCACCGAACATCTCCAAACCTATCACTGCTGCGTTTATGCCCCTGTACACATGCTTGATTCTCTTTCGGAGACATTGCAATCCATAGGTTTTAAGATACTTACTAGTCAGGTACATTCTTAGGCGTTTAATATGCGGTGTTGAGTCCATTTCGTTGAGCAAGGAGTAGCTCTTGTCTATTCCATATTTGGCTTAAGGAACTTTATCTGTGCTCATTTCAATCTCTGGTTTTATGCAGCACCCCAACTCACCTTTCCCCTTAAGCAAGCATAAGTTGGTTTTCTAAATTTGAGACCCTGTTCTGTTTTGGAATGCAGTTCCTGTGTAGCCAAGTTTACATTCCGTGTATTAGTGATATCTTATGATGTTTCTTTTTCTGTGTGACTTATTTCAGTTAGAATCATCGTACCTGAATCTACTCATTATGCTTCTACGGGCCTGATGACATAGATTTCATTGCTGAGTGATACTGCATTGTACGTAAGTACCACAAGTTCTTTATGCATTTTTCACTTTCTGTGATATTGAACTTGTACGGTAAACGAGGTTCTTGTAAACAGAGGCGTCCCAAACTTTGGGGTGGCTGTGTCTTTTTGATTTTAATTTCCCTAAGCTATAGGACCATAAGTGGAAGTGCCCTAGGCTCTGTTGCTTTGTTATTTAGATGTTTCAGGAAAGACCATACACTTCTCCCGAGTGTCTGTTGGCAATTTACATCCCGCCCATCAGCATAACAAGGCTCCCAGTTCTCCATGGCCTGTCCTGCCTTTCTGGATTTTACACTTTTTTCAGATGGCCCTTTTGACCGGGGGGAAGTGAGACTTCATTGTAGTGCAGATTTCCTTTGCAAGTTTGCTTGGTTGGCCAAAAAGGGCGTATGCGTTTTTTCCTGAATATATTCAGGAAAAAACGCATACGCCCTTTTTGGCCAAGTGCATCATTGTGGACGTTCTGCCTCTTTTCCTATGCTTTCAATGCAATTCCAGTCTACCTCCTGAAATCGGTATCCTGCAATTCTGCCCCGCTTTCAAGTCCTCTTGGCAGCCTTACTTCAGTCTATTTTTGGACGATAGCTGTCATTTATAACTCTGCAGGTTTGTGAATTACAGTGCCCCTGAGCTCCTTTCTTCAACTCGCTTTCTTTTGAGCTGGCCGCAACACCGCAGAATGGCTTCAGGCCCTAATCTGGATCCGGCACGGCACGCTGAGCCTTTGGTTAATTCCTCTTCCTGGTGGGAAATGAGAGTTAAATTTCCCATCCAGACACCTCCAGCTAGTCTCTCATTGGTTCTCGCTATTCCTGTTCATCTTCCACAGAAATTGCAAACTGGGCCACACAGGAGGTTAAAGGGACTGACTCTCCAAGTCGGGAGAGTGTTAGTAAAGCATCTGGAATGTTGCACCCGAGTACCAGGGTACGAAAACTGAGACATATTTGAACACGTCTCCCGTTCACATGGTTGATCATACTCTGGGTTCCACATGCATGTTTTAGCTGAAGGAAGAATACCTTAAACCTGGAGAGTTGAGACCCGTGTAATGGGTACCATGCAATATGACTTCAAAGGGTCTTCATTTGCTCACCGAACCTCTCCAATCCTATCACTGCTGCGTTTATGCCCCTGTACACAAGCTTGATTCTCTTTTGGAGACATAGCAATCCATAGGTTTTAAGATACTTACTAGTCAGGTACATTCTTAGGCGTTTAATATGGGGTGTTGAGTCCATTTCGTTGAGCAAGGAGTAGCTCTTGTGTATTCCATATTTGGCTTAAGGAACTTTATCTGTGCTCATTTCAATCTCTGGTTTTATGCAGCACCCCAACTCACCTTTACCCTTAAGCAAGCATAAGTTGGTTTTCTAAATTTGAGACCCTGTTCTGTTCTGTAATTCAGTTCCTGTGTAGCCAAGTTTACATTCCGTGTATTACTGATATCTTATGATGTTTCTTTTTCTGTGTGACTTATTTCAGTTAGAATCATCATACCTGAATCCACTCATTGTGCTGCTAAGGGCCTGATGACACAGATTTCATTGCTGAGTGATATTGCTTTGTAAGTAAATACCACAACTTCTTTATCCATTTTTCACTTTCTGCGATGTTGAACTTGTACTGTAAACGAGGTTCTTGTAAACAGAGCCGTTCCAAACTTTGGGGTGGCTGTGTCTTTTTGATTTTAAATTCCCTAAGCTATAGGACCATAAGTGGAAGTGCCCTAGGCTCTGTTGCTTTGTTTTTTAGATGTTTCAGGAAACACCATACACTTCTCCCGAGTGGTTGTTAGCAATTTACATCCCGCCTTTCAGCATAACAAGGCTCACAGTTCTCCATGGCCTGTCCTGCCTTTCTGGATTTTACACTTTTTTCAGATGGCCCTTTTGACCGGGGGGAAGTGAGACTTCATTGTAGTGCAGATTTCCTTTGCAAGCTTGCTTGGTTGGCCAAAAAGGGCGTATGCGTTTTTTCCTGAATATATTCAGGAAAAAACGCATACGCCCTTTTTGGCCAAGTGCATCATTGTGGACGTTCGGCCTCTTTTCCTATGCTTTCAATGCAATTCCAGTCTACCTCCTGAAATCGGTTTCCTGCAATTCTGCCCCGCTTTCAAGTCCTCTTGGCAGCCTTACTTCAGTCTATTTTTGGACGATAGCTGTCATTTATAACTCTGCAGGTTTGTGAATTACAGTGCCCCTGAGCTCCTTTCTTCAACTCGCTTTCTTGTGACCTGGCCGCAACACCGCAGGATGGCTTCAGGCCCTAATCTGGTTCCGGCCCGGCATGCTGAGCCTTAGATTAATTCCTCTTCCTGGTGGGAAATGAGAGTTAAATTTGCCCGTTCAGACACCTCCAGCTAGCCTCTCATTGGTTCTCGCTATTCCTGTTCATCTTCCGCAGAAATTGCAAACTGGGCCAAACAGGAGGTTAAAGGCACTGACTCTCCAAGTCGGGAGAGTGTTAGTAAAGCGTTTGGAATGTTGCACCCGAGTACCAGGGGAGGAAACCTGAGACATATTTGAACACGTCTCCCGTTCACATGGTTGATCATACTCTGGGTTCAACATGCATGTTTTAGCTGAAGGAAGAATACCTTAAACCTGGAGAGTTGAGACCCGTGTAATGGGTACCATGCAATATGACTTCAAAGGGTCTTCATTTGCTCACCGAACCTCTCCAATCCTATCACTGCTGCGTTTATGCCCCTGTACACAAGCTTGATTCTCTTTTGGAGACATAGCAATCCATAGGTTTTAAGATACTTACTAGTCAGGTACATTCTTAGGCGTTTAATATGGGGTGTTGAGTCCATTTCGTTGAGCAAGGAGTAGCTCTTGTCTATTCCATATTTGGCTTAAGGAACTTTATCTGTGCTCATTTCAATCTCTGGTTTTATGCAGCACCCCAACTCACCTTTCCCCTTAAGCAAGCATAAGTTGGTTTTCTTAATTTGAGACCCTGTTCTGTTTTGGAATGCAGTTCCTGTGTAGCCAAGTTTACATTCCGTGTATTAGTGATATCTTATGATGTTTCTTTTTCTGTGTGACTTATTTCAGTTAGAATCATCGTACCTGAATCCACTCATTATGCTGCTACGGGCCTGATGACATAGATTTCATTGCTGAGTGATACTGCATTGTACGTAAGTACCACAATTTCTTTATCCATTTTTCACTTTCTGCGATGTTGAACTTGTACTGTAAACGAGGTTCTTGTAAACAGAGGCGTCCCAAACTTTGGGGTGGCTGTGTCTTTTTGATTTTAATTTCCCTAAGCTATAGGACCATAAGCGCAAGTGCCCTCGGCTCTGTTGCTTGGTTTTTTAGATGTTTCAGGAAACACCATACACTTCTCCTGAGTGTCTGTTGGCAATTTACATCCCGCCCATCAGCATAACAAGGCTCCCAGTTCTCCATGGCCTGTCCTGCCTTTCTGGATTTTACACTTTTTTCAGATGGCCCTTTTGACCGGGGGGAAGTGAGACTTCATTGTAGTGCAGATTTCCTTTGCAAGCTTGCTTGGTTGGCCAAAAAGGGCGTATGCGTTTTTTCCTGAATATATTCAGGAAAACACGCATACGCCCTTTTTGGCCAAGTGCATCATTGTGGACGTTCTGCCTCTTTTCCTATGCTTTCAATGCAATTCCAGTCTACCTCCTGAAATCGGTTTCCTGCAATTCTGCCCCGCTTTCAAGTCCTCTTGGCAGCCTTACTTCAGTCTATTTTTGGACGATAGCTGTCATTTATAACTCTGCAGGTTTGTGAATTACAGTGCCCCTGAGCTCCTTTCTTCAACTCGCTTTCTTGTGAGCTGGCCGCAACACCGCAGGATGGCTTCAGGCCCTAATCTGGTTCTGGCACGGCACGCTGAGCCTTTGGTTAATTCCTCTTCCTGGTGGGAAATGAGAGTTAAATTTGCCCGTTCAGACACCTCCAGCTAGTCTCTCATTGGTTCTCGCTATTCCTGTTCATCTTCCGCAGAAATTGCAAACTGGGCCAAACAGGAGGTTAAAGGGACTGACTCTCCAAGTGGGGAGAGTGTTAGTAAAGCGTCTGGAATGTTGCACCCGAGTACCAGGGTACGAAAACTGAGACATATTTGAACACGTCTCCCGATCACATGGTTGATCATACTCTAGGTTCCACATGCATGTTTTAGCTGAAGGAAGAATACCTTAAACCTGGGTAGTTGAAACCCGTGGAATGGGTACCATGCAATATGACTTCAAAGGCTCTTCATTTGCTCACCGAACATCTCCAAACCTATCACTGCTGCGTTTATGCCCCTGTACACATGCTTGATTCTCTTTCGGAGACATTGCAATCCATAGGTTTTAAGATACTTACTAGTCAGGTACATTCTTAGGTGTTTAATATGCGGTGTTGAGTCCATTTCGTTGAGCAAGGAGTAGCTCTTGTCTATTCCATATTTGGCTTAAGGAACTTTATCTGTGCTCATTTCAATCTCTGGTTTTATGCAGCACCGCAACTCACCTTTACCCTTAAGCAAGCATAAGTTGGTTTTCTAAATTTGAGACCCTGTTCTGTTCTGTAATTCAGTTCCTGTGTAGCCAAGTTTACATTCCGTGTATTACTGATATCTTATGATGTTTCTTTTTCTGTGTGACTTATTTCAGTTAGAATCATCATACCTGAATCCACTCATTGTGCTGCTAAGGGCCTGATGACACAGATTTCATTGCTGAGTGATATTGCTTTGTAAGTAAATACCACAACTTCTTTATCCATTTTTCACTTTCTGCGATGTTGAACTTGTACTGTAAACGAGGTTCTTGTAAACAGAGGCGTCCCAAACTTTGGGGTGGCTGTGTCTTTTTGATTTTAATTTCCCTAAGCTATAGGACCATAAGTGGCATTGCCCTAGGCTCTGTTGCTTTGTTTTTTAGATGTTTCAGGAAACACCATACACTTCTCCCGAGTGTCTGTTGGCAATTTACATCCCGCCCATCAGCATAACAAGGCTCCCAGTTCTCCATGGCCTGTCCTGCCTTTCTGGATTTTACACTTTTTTCAGATGGCCCTTTTGACCGGGGGGAAGTGAGACTTCATTGTAGTGCAGATTTCCTTTGCAAGCTTGCTTGGTTGGCCAAAAAGGGCGTATGCGTGTTTTCCTGAATATATTCAGGAAAACACGCATACGCCCTTTTTGGCCAAGTGCATCATTGTGGACGTTCTGCCTCTTTTCCTATGCTTTCAATGCAATTCCAGTCTACCTCCTGAAATCGGTTTCCTGCAATTCTGCCCCGCTTTCAAGTCCTCTTGGCAGCCTTACTTCAGTCTATTTTTGGACGATAGCTGTCATTTATAACTCTGCAGGTTTGTGAATTACAGTGCCCCTGAGCTCCTTTCTTCAACTCGCTTTCTTGTGAGCTGGCCGCAACACCGCAGGATGGCTTCAGGCCCTAATCTGGTTCTGGCACGGCACGCTGAGCCTTTGGTTAATTCCTCTTCCTGGTGGGAAATGAGAGTTAAATTTGCCCGTTCAGACACCTCCAGCTAGTCTCTCATTGGTTCTCGCTATTCCTGTTCATCTTCCGCAGAAATTGCAAACTGGGCCAAACAGGAGGTTAAAGGGACTGACTCTCCAAGTGGGGAGAGTGTTAGTAAAGCGTCTGGAATGTTGCACCCGAGTACCAGGGTACGAAAACTGAGACATATTTGAACACGTCTCCCGATCACATGGTTGATCATACTCTAGGTTCCACATGCATGTTTTAGCTGAAGGAAGAATACCTTAAACCTGGGTAGTTGAAACCCGTGGAATGGGTACCATGCAATATGACTTCAAAGGCTCTTCATTTGCTCACCGAACATCTCCAAACCTATCACTGCTGCGTTTATGCCCCTGTACACATGCTTGATTCTCTTTCGGAGACATTGCAATCCATAGGTTTTAAGATACTTACTAGTCAGGTACATTCTTAGGTGTTTAATATGCGGTGTTGAGTCCATTTCGTTGAGCAAGGAGTAGCTCTTGTCTATTCCATATTTGGCTTAAGGAACTTTATCTGTGCTCATTTCAATCTCTGGTTTTATGCAGCACCGCAACTCACCTTTACCCTTAAGCAAGCATAAGTTGGTTTTCTAAATTTGAGACCCTGTTCTGTTCTGTAATTCAGTTCCTGTGTAGCCAAGTTTACATTCCATGTATTACTGATATCTTATGATGTTTCTTTTTCTGTGTGACTTATTTCAGTTAGAATCATCATACCTGAATCCACTCATTGTGCTGCTAAGGGCCTGATGACACAGATTTCATTGCTGAGTGATATTGCTTTGTAAGTAAATACCACAACTTCTTTATCCATTTTTCACTTTCTGCGATGTTGAACTTGTACTGTAAACGAGGTTCTTGTAAACAGAGGCGTCCCAAACTTTGGGGTGGCTGTGTCTTTTTTATTTTAATTTCCCTAAGCTATAGGACCATAAGTGGAAGTGCCCTAGGCTCTGTTGCTTTGTTTTTTAGATGTTTCAGGAAACACCATACACTTCTCCCGAGTGTCTGTTGGCAATTTACATCCCGCCCATCAGCATAACAAGGCTCCCAGTTCTCCATGGCCTGTCCTGCCTTTCTGGATTTTACACTTTTTTCAGATGGCCCTTTTGACCGGGGGGAAGTGAGACTTCATTGTAGTGCAGATTTCCTTTGCAAGCTTGCTTGGTTGGCCAAAAAGGGCGTATGCGTTTTTTCCTGAATATATTCAGGAAAAAACGCATACGCCCTTTTTGGCCAAGTGCATCATTGTGGACGTTCTGCCTCTTTTCCTATGCTTTCAATGCAATTCCAGTCTACCTCCTGAAATCGGTTTCCTGCAATTCTGCCCCGCTTTCAAGTCCTCTTGGCAGCCTTACTTCAGTCTATTTTTGGACGATAGCTGTCATTTATAACTCTGCAGGTTTGTGAATTACAGTGCCCCTGAGCTCCTTTCTTCAACTCGCTTTCTTTTGAGCTGGCCACAACACCGCAGGATGGCTTCAGGCCCTAATCTGGTTCCGGCACGGCACGCTGAGCCTTTGGTTAATTCCTCTTCCTGGTGGGAAATGAGAGTTAAATTTGCCCGTCCAGACACCTCCAGCTAGTCTCTCATTGGTTCTCACTATTCCTGTTCATCTTCCGCAGAAATTGCAAACTGGGCCAAACAGGAGGTCAAAGGGACTGACTCTCCAAGTCGGGAGAGTGTTAGTAAAGCGTCTGGAATGTTGCACCCGAGTACCAGGGTACGAAAACTGAGACATATTTGAACACGTCTCCCGATCACATGGTTGATCATACTCTGGGTTCCACATGCATGTTTTAGCTGAAGGAAGAATACCTAAAACCTGGGTAGTTGAAACCCGTGGAATGGGTACCATGCAATATGACTTCAAAGGGTCTTCATTTGCTCACCGAACCTCTCCAATGCTATCACTGCTGCGTTTATGCCCCTGTACACATGCTTGATTCTCTTTCGGAGACATAGCAATCCATAGGTTTTAAGATACTTACTAGTCAGGTACATTCTTAGGCGTTTAATATGCGGTGTTGAGTCCATTTCGTTGAGCAAGGAGTAGCTCTTGTGTATTCCATATTTGGCTTAAGGAACTTTATCTGTGCTCATTTCAATCTCTGGTTTTATGCAGCACCCCAACTCACCTTTCCCCTTAAGCAAGCATAAGTTGGTTTTCTAAATTTGAGACCCTGTTCTGTTCTGTAATTCAGTTCCTGTGTAGCCAAGTTTACATTCCGTGTATTACTGATATCTTATGATGTTTCTTTTTCTGTGTGACTTATTTCAGTTAGAATCATCATACCTGAATCCACTCATTGTGCTGCTAAGGGCCTGATGACACAGATTTCATTGCTGAGTGATATTGCTTTGTAAGTAAATACCACAACTTCTTTATCCATTTTTCACTTTCTGCGATGTTGAACTTGTACTGTAAACGAGGTTCTTGTAAACAGAGCCATTCCAAACTTTGGGGTGGCTGTGTCTTTTTGATTTTAATTTCCCTAAGCTATAGGACCATAAGTGGAAGTGCCCTAGGTTCTGTTGCTTTGTTTTTTAGATGTTTCAGGAAACACCATACACTTCTCCCGAGTGTCTGTTGGCAATTTACATCCCGCCCATCAGCATAACAAGGCTCCCAGTTCTCCATGGCCTGTCCTGCCTTTCTGGATTTTACACTTTTTTCAGATGGCCCTTTTGACCAGGGGGAAGTGAGACTTCATTGTAGTGCAGATTTCCTTTGCAAGCTTGCTTGGTTGGCCAAAAAGGGCGTATGCGTTTTTTCCTGAATATATTCAGGAAAAAACGCATACGCCCTTTTTGGCCAAGTGCATCATTGTGGACGTTCTGCCTCTTTTCCTATGCTTTCAATGCAATTCCAGTCTACCTCCTGAAATCGGTTTCCTGCAATTCTGCCCCGCTTTCAAGTCCTCTTGGCAGCCTTACTTCAGTCTATTTTTGGACGATAGCTGTCATTTATAACTCTGCAGGTTTGTGAATTACAGTGCCCCTGAGCTCCTTTCTTCAACTCGCTTTCTTGTGAGCTGGCCGCAACACCGCAGGATGGCTTCAGGCCCTAATCTGGTTCTGGCACGGCACGCTGAGCCTTTGGTTAATTCCTCTTCCTGGTGGGAAATGAGAGTTAAATTTGCCCGTTCAGACACCTCCAGCTAGTCTCTCATTGGTTCTCGCTATTCCTGTTCATCTTCCGCAGAAATTGCAAACTGGGCCAAACAGGAGGTTAAAGGGACTGACTCTCCAAGTGGGGAGAGTGTTAGTAAAGCGTCTGGAATGTTGCACCCGAGTACCAGGGTACGAAAACTGAGACATATTTGAACACGTCTCCCGATCACATGGTTGATCATACTCTAGGTTCCACATGCATGTTTTAGCTGAAGGAAGAATACCTTAAACCTGGGTAGTTGAAACCCGTGGAATGGGTACCATGCAATATGACTTCAAAGGCTCTTCATTTGCTCACCGAACATCTCCAAACCTATCACTGCTGCGTTTATGCCCCTGTACACATGCTTGATTCTCTTTCGGAGACATAGCAATCCATAGGTTTTAAGATACTTACTAGTCAGGTACATTCTTAGGCGTTTAATATGCGGTGTTGAGTCCATTTCGTTGAGCAAGGAGTAGCTCTTGTGTATTCCATATTTGGCTTAAGGAACTTTATCTGTGCTCATTTCAATCTCTGGTTTTATGCAGCACCGCAACTCACCTTTCCCCTTAAGCAAGCATAAGTTGGTTTTCTAAATTTGAGACCCTGTTCTGTTCTGTAATTCAGTTCCTGTGTAGCCAAGTTTACATTCCGTGTATTACTGATATCTTATGATGTTTCTTTTTCTGTGTGACTTATTTCAGTTAGAATCATCATACCTGAATCCACTCATTGTGCTGCTAAGGGCCTGATGACACAGATTTCATTGCTGAGTGATATTGCTTTGTAAGTAAATACCACAACTTCTTTATCCATTTTTCACTTTCTGCGATGTTGAACTTGTACTGTAAACGAGGTTCTTGTAAACAGAGCCGTTCCAAACTTTGGGGTGGCTGTGTCTTTTTGATTTTAATTTCCCTAAGCTATAGGACCATAAGTGGCATTGCCCTAGGCTCTGTTGCTTTGTTTTTTAGATGTTTCAGGAAACACCATACACTTCTCCCGAGTGTCTGTTGGCAATTTACATCCCGCCCATCAGCATAACAAGGCTCCCAGTTCTCCATGGCCTGTCCTGCCTTTCTGGATTTTACACTTTTTTCAGATGGCCCTTTTGACCGGGGGGAAGTGAGACTTCATTGTAGTGCAGATTTCCTTTGCAAGCTTGCTTGGTTGGCCAAAAAGGGCGTATGCGTTTTTTCCTGAATATATTCAGGAAAACACGCATACGCCCTTTTTGGCCAAGTGCATCATTGTGGACGTTCTGCCTCTTTTCCTATGCTTTCAATGCAATTCCAGTCTACCTCCTGAAATCGGTTTCCTGCAATTCTGCCCCGCTTTCAAGTCCTCTTGGCAGCCTTACTTCAGTCTATTTTTGGACGATAGCTGTCATTTATAACTCTGCAGGTTTGTGAATTACAGTGCCCCTGAGCTCCTTTCTTCAACTCGCTTTCTTGTGAGCTGGCCGCAACACCGCAGGATGGCTTCAGGCCCTAATCTGGTTCTGGCACGGCACGCTGAGCCTTTGGTTAATTCCTCTTCCTGGTGGGAAATGAGAGTTAAATTTGCCCGTCCAGACACCTCCAGCTAGTCTCTCATTGGTTCTCGCTATTCCTGTTCATCTTCCGCAGAAATTGCAAACTGGGCCAAACAGGAGGTTAAAGGGACTGACTCTCCAAGTGGGGAGAGTGTTAGTAAAGCGTCTGGAATGTTGCACCCGAGTACCAGGGTACGAAAACTGAGACATATTTGAACACGTCTCCCGATCACATGGTTGATCATACTCTAGGTTCCACATGCATGTTTTAGCTGAAGGAAGAATACCTTAAACCTGGGTAGTTGAAACCCGTGGAATGGGTACCATGCAATATGACTTCAAAGGGTCTTCATTTGCTCACCGAACATCTCCAAACCTATCACTGCTGCGTTTATGCCCCTGTACACATGCTTGATTCTCTTTCGGAGACATTGCAATCCATAGGTTTTAAGATACTTACTAGTCAGGTACATTCTTAGGCGTTTAATATGCGGTGTTTAGTCCATTTCGTTGAGCAAGGAGTAGCTCTTGTCTATTCCATATTTGGCTTAAGGAACTTTATCTGTGCTCATTTCAATCTCTGGTTTTATGCAGCACCCCAACTCACCTTTCCCCTTAAGCAAGCATAAGTTGGTTTTCTAAATTTGAGACCCTGTTCTGTTTTGGAATGCAGTTCCTGTGTAGCCAAGTTTACATTCCGTGTATTAGTGATATCTTATGATGTTTCTTTTTCTGTGTGACTTATTTCAGTTAGAATCATCGTACCTGAATCTACTCATTATGCTGCTACGGGCCTGATGACATAGATTTCATTGCTGAGTGATACTGCATTGTACGTAAGTACCACAAGTTCTTTATGCATTTTTCACTTTCTGTGATATTGAACTTGTACGGTAAACGAGGTTCTTGTAAACAGAGGCGTCCCAAACTTTGGGGTGGCTGTGTCTTTTTGATTTTAATTTCCCTAAGCTATAGGACCATAAGTGGAAGTGCCCTAGGCTCTGTTGCTTTGTTTTTTAGATGTTTCAGGAAAGACCATACACTTCTCCCGAGTGTCTGTTGGCAATTTACATCCCGCCCATCAGCATAACAAGGCTCCCAGTTCTCCATGGCCTGTCCTGCCTTTCTGGATTTTACACTTTTTTCAGATGGCCCTTTTGACCGGGGGGAAGTGAGACTTCATTGTAGTGCAGATTTCCTTTGCAAGTTTGCTTGGTTGGCCAAAAAGGGCGTATGCGTTTTTTCCTGAATATATTCAGGAAAAAACGCATACGCCCTTTTTGGCCAAGTGCATCATTGTGGACGTTCTGCCTCTTTTCCTATGCTTTCAATGCAATTCCAGTCTACCTCCTGAAATCGGTTTCCTGCAATTCTGCCCCGCTTTCAAGTCCTCTTGGCAGCCTTACTTCAGTCTATTTTTGGACGATAGCTGTCATTTATAACTCTGCAGGTTTGTGAATTACAGTGCCCCTGAGCTCCTTTCTTCAACTCGCATTCTTTTGAGCTGGCCGCAACACCGCAGGATGGCTTCAGGCCCTAATCTGGATCCGGCACGGCACGCTGAGCCTTTGGTTAATTCCTCTTCCTGGTGGGAAATGAGAGTTAAATTTCCCATCCAGACACCTCCAGCTAGTCTCTCATTGGTTCTCGCTATTCCTGTTCATCTTCCACAGAAATTGCAAACTGGGCCACACAGGAGGTTAAAGGGACTGACTCTCCAAGTCGGGAGAGTGTTAGTAAAGCGTCTGGAATGTTGCACCCGAGTACCAGGGGAAGAAAACTGAGACATATTTGAACACGTCTCCCGTTCACATGGTTGATCATACTCTGGGTTCCACATGCATGTTTTAGCTGAAGGAAGAATACCTTAAACCTGGAGAGTTGAGACCCGTGTAATGGGTACCATGCAATATGACTTCAAAGGGTCTTCATTTGCTCACCGAACCTCTCCAATCCTATCACTGCTGCGTTTATGTCCCTGTACACAAGCTTGATTCTCTTTTGGAGACATAGCAATCCATAGGTTTTAAGATACTTACTAGTCAGGTACATTCTTAGGCGTTTAATATGGGGTGTTGAGTCCATTTCGTTGAGCAAGGAGTAGCTCTTGTCTATTCCATATTTGGCTTAAGGAACTTTATCTGTGCTCATTTCAATCTCTGGTTTTATGCAGCACCCCAACTCACCTTTCCCCTTAAGCAAGCATAAGTTGGTTTTCTAAATTTGAGACCCTGTTCTGTTTTGGAATGCAGTTCCTGTGTAGCCAAGTTTACATTCCGTGTATTAGTGATATCTTATGATGTTTCTTTTTCTGTGTGACTTATTTCAGTTAGAATCATCGTACCTGAATCTACTCATTATGCTTCTACGGGCCTGATGACATAGATTTCATTGCTGAGTGATACTGCATTGTACGTAAGTACCACAAGTTCTTTATGCATTTTTCACTTTCTGTGATATTGAACTTGTACGGTAAACGAGGTTCTTGTAAACAGAGGCGTCCCAAACTTTGGGGTGGCTGTGTCTTTTTGATTTTAATTTCCCTAAGCTATAGGACCATAAGTGGAAGTGCCCTAGGCTCTGTTGCTTTGTTTTTTAGATGTTTCAGGAAAGACCATACACTTCTCCCGAGTGTCTGTTGGCAATTTACATCCCGCCCATCAGCATAACAAGGCTCCCAGTTCTCCATGGCCTGTCCTGCCTTTCTGGATTTTACACTTTTTTCAGATGGCCCTTTTGACCGGGGGTAAGTGAGACTTCATTGTAGTGCAGATTTCCTTTGCAAGTTTGCTTGGTTGGCCAAAAAGGGCGTATGCGTTTTTTCCTGAATATATTCAGGAAAAAACGCATACGCCCTTTTTGGCCAAGTGCATCATTGTGGACGTTCTGCCTCTTTTCCTATGCTTTCAATGCAATTCTAGTCTACCTCCTGAAATCGGTTTCCTGCAATTCTGCCCCGCTTTCAAGTCCTCTTGGCAGCCTTACTTCAGTCTATTTTTGGACGATAGCTGTCATTTATAACTCTGCAGGTTTGTGAATTACAGTGCCCCTGAGCTCCTTTCTTCAACTCGCTTTCTTTTGAGCTGGCCGCAACACCGCAGGATGGCTTCAGGCCCTAATCTGGATCCGGCACGGCATGCTGAGCCTTTGGTTAATTCCTCTTCCTGGTGGGAAATGAGAGTTAAATTTCCCATCCAGACACCTCCAGCTAGTCTCTCATTGGTTCTCGCTATTCCTGTTCATCTTCCACAGAAATTGCAAACTGGGCCACACAGGAGGTTAAAGGGACTGACTCTCCAAGTCGGGAGAGTGTTAGTAAAGCGTCTGGAATGTTGCACCCGAGTACCAGGGTACGAAAACTGAGACATATTTGAACACGTCTCCCGTTCACATGGTTGATCATACTCTGGGTTCCACATGCATGTTTTAGCTGAAGGAAGAATACCTTAAACCTGGAGAGTTGAGACCCGTGTAATGGGTACCATGCAATATGACTTCAAAGGGTCTTCATTTGCTCACCGAACCTCTCCAATCCTATCACTGCTGCGTTTATGCCCCTGTACACAAGCTTGATTCTCTTTTGGAGACATAGCAATCCATAGGTTTTAAGATACTTACTAGTCAGGTACATTCTTAGGCGTTTAATATGGGGTGTTGAGTCCATTTCGTTGAGCAAGGAGTAGCTCTTGTCTATTCCATATTTGGCTTAAGGAACTTTATCTGTGCTCATTTCAATCTCTGGTTTTATGCAGCACCCCAACTCACCTTTACCCTTAAGCAAGCATAAGTTGGTTTTCTAAATTTGAGACCCTGTTCTGTTCTGTAATTCAGTTCCTGTGTAGCCAAGTTTACATTCCGTGTATTACTGATATCTTATGATGTTTCTTTTTCTGTGTGACTTATTTCAGTTAGAATCATCATACCTGAATCCACTCATTGTGCTGCTAAGGGCCTGATGACACAGATTTCATTGCTGAGTGATATTGCTTTGTAAGTAAATACCACAACTTCTTTATCCATTTTTCACTTTCTGCGATGTTGAACTTGTACTGTAAACGAGGTTCTTGTAAACAGAGCCGTTCCAAACTTTGGGGTGGCTGTGTCTTTTTGATTTTAAATTTCCTAAGCTATAGGACCATAAGTGGAAGTGCCCTAGGCTCTGTTGCTTTGTTTTTTAGATGTTTCAGGAAACACCATACACTTCTCCCGAGTGGTTGTTGGCAATTTACATCCCGCCTCTCAGCATAACAAGGCTCACAGTCCTCCATGGCCTGTCCTGCCTTTCTGGATTTTACACTTTTTTCAGATGGCCCTTTTGACCGGGGGGAAGTGAGACTTCATTGTAGTGCAGATTTCCTTTGCAAGCTTGCTTGGTTGGCCAAAAAGTGCGTATGCGTTTTTTCCTGAATATATTCAGGAAAAAACGCATACGCCCTTTTTGGCCAAGTGCATCATTGTGGACGTTCTGCCTCTTTTCCTATGCTTTCAATGCAATTCCAGTCTAACTCCTGAAATCGGTTTCCTGCAATTCTGCCCCGCTTTCAAGTCCTCTTGGCAGCCTTACTTCAGTCTATTTTTGGACGATAGCTGTCATTTATAACTCTGCAGGTTTGTGAATTACAGTGCCCCTGAGCTCCTTTCTTCAACTCGCTTTCTTGTGACCTGGCCGCAACACCGCAGGATGGCTTCAGGCCCTAATCTGGTTCCGGCCCGGCATGCTGAGCCTTTGATTAATTCCTCTTCCTGGTGGGAAATGAGAGTTAAATTTGCCCGTTCAGACACCTCCAGCTAGCCTCTCATTGGTTCTCGCTATTCCTGTTCATCTTCCGCAGAAATTGCAAACTGGGCCAAACAGGAGGTTAAAGGCACTGACTCTCCAAGTCGGGAGAGTGTTAGTAAAGCGTTTGGAATGTTGCACCCGAGTACCAGGGGAGGAAACCTGAGACATATTTGAACACGTCTCCCGTTCACATGGTTGATCATACTCTGGGTTCAACATGCATGTTTTAGCTGAAGGAAGAATACCTTAAACCTGGAGAGTTGAGACCCGTGGAATGGGTACCATGCAATATGACTTCAAAGGGTCTTCATTTGCTCACCGAACCTCTCCAATCCTATCACTGCTGCGTTTATGCCCCTGTACACAAGCTTGATTCTCTTTTGGAGACATAGCAATCCATAGGTTTTAAGATACTTACTAGTCAGGTACATTCTTAGGCGTTTAATATGGGGTGTTGAGTCCATTTCGTTGAGCAAGGAGTAGCTCTTGTCTATTCCATATTTGGCTTAAGGAACTTTATCTGTGCTCATTTCAATCTCTGGTTTTATGCAGCACCCCAACTCACCTTTCCCCTTAAGCAAGCATAAGTTGGTTTTCTAAATTTGAGACCCTGTTCTGTTTTGGAATGCAGTTCCTGTGTAGCCAAGTTTACATTCCGTGTATTAGTGATATCTTATGATGTTTCTTTTTCTGTGTGACTTATTTCAGTTAGAATCATCGTACCTGAATCCACTCATTATGCTGCTACGGGCCTGATGACATAGATTTCATTGCTGAGTGATACTGCATTGTACGTAAGTACCACAATTTCTTTATCCATTTTTCACTTTCTGTGATGTTGAACTTGTACTGTAAACGAGGTTCTTGTAAACAGAGGCGTCCCAAACTTTGGGGTGGCTGTGTCTTTTTGATTTTAATTTCCCTAAGCTATAGGACCATAAGTGGCATTGCCCTAGGCTCTGTTGCTTTGTTTTTTAGATGTTTCAGGAAACACCATACACTTCTCCCGAGTGTCTGTTGGCAATTTACATCCCGCCCATCAGCATAACAAGGCTCCCAGTTCTCCATGGCCTGTCCTGCCTTTCTGGATTTTACACTTTTTTCAGATGGCCCTTTTGACCGGGGGGAAGTGAGACTTCATTGTAGTGCAGATTTCCTTTGCAAGCTTGCTTGGTTGGCCAAAAAGGGCGTATGCGTTTTTTCCTGAATATATTCAGGAAAACACGCATACGCCCTTTTTGGCCAAGTGCATCATTGTGGACGTTCTGCCTCTTTTCCTATGCTTTCAATGCAATTCCAGTCTACCTCCTGAAATCGGTTTCCTGCAATTCTGCCCCGCTTTCAAGTCCTCTTGGCAGCCTTACTTCAGTCTATTTTTGGACGATAGCTGTCATTTATAACTCTGCAGGTTTGTGAATTACAGTGCCCCTGAGCTCCTTTCTTCAACTCGCTTTCTTGTGAGCTGGCCGCAACACCGCAGGATGGCTTCAGGCCCTAATCTGGTTCTGGCACGGCACGCTGAGCCTTTGGTTAATTCCTCTTCCTGGTGGGAAATGAGAGTTAAATTTGCCCGTTCAGACACCTCCAGCTAGTCTCTCATTGGTTCTCGCTATTCCTGTTCATGTTCCGCAGAAATTGCAAACTGGGCCAAACAGGAGGTTAAAGGGACTGACTCTCCAAGTGGGGAGAGTGTTAGTAAAGCGTCTGGAATGTTGCACCCGAGTACCAGGGTACGAAAACTGAGACATATTTGAACACGTCTCCCGATCACATGGTTGATCATACTCTAGGTTCCACATGCATGTTTTAGCTGAAGGAAGAATACCTTAAACCTGGGTAGTTGAAACCCGTGGAATGGGTACCATGCAATATGACTTCAAAGGCTCTTCATTTGCTCACCGAACATCTCCAAACCTATCACTGCTGCGATTATGCCCCTGTACACATGCTTGATTCTCTTTCGGAGACATTGCAATCCATAGGTTTTAAGATACTTACTAGTCAGGTACATTCTTAGGTGTTTAATATGCGGTGTTGAGTCCATTTCGTTGAGCAAGGAGTAGCTCTTGTCTATTCCATATTTGGCTTAAGGAACTTTATCTGTGCTCATTTCAATCTCTGGTTTTATGCAGCACCGCAACTCACCTTTACCCTTAAGCAAGCATAAGGTGGTTTTCTAAATTTGAGACCCTGTTCTGTTCTGTAATTCAGTTCCTGTGTAGCCAAGTTTACATTCCGTGTATTACTGATATCTTATGATGTTTCTTTTTCTGTGTGACTTATTTCAGTTAGAATCATCATACCTGAATCCACTCATTGTGCTGCTAAGGGCCTGATGACACAGATTTCATTGCTGAGTGATATTGCTTTGTAAGTAAATACCACAACTTCTTTATCCATTTTTCACTTTCTGCGATGTTGAACTTGTACTGTAAACGAGGTTCTTGTAAACAGAGCCGTTCCAAACTTTGGGGTGGCTGTGTCTTTTTGATTTTAAATTCCCTAAGCTATAGGACCATAAGTGGAAGTGCCCTAGGCTCTGTTGCTTTGTTTTTTAGATGTTTCAGGAAACACCATACACTTCTCCCGAGTGGTTGTTGGCAATTTACATCCCGCCTTTCAGCATAACAAGGCTCACAGTTCTCCATGGCCTGTCCTGCCTTTCTGGATTTTACACTTTTTTCAGATGGCCTTTTTGACCGGGGGGAAGTGAGACTTCATTGTAGTGCAGATTTCCTTTGCAAGCTTGCTTGGTTGGCCAAAAAGGGCGTATGCGTTTTTTCCTGAATATATTCAGGAAAAAACGCATACGCCCTTTTTGGCCAAGTGCATCATTGTGGACGTTCTGCCTCTTTTCCTATGCTTTCAATGCAATTCCAGTCTACCTCCTGAAATCGGTTTCCTGCAATTCTGCCCCGCTTTCAAGTCCTCTTGGCAGCCTTACTTCAGTCTATTTTTGGACGATAGCTGTCATTTATAACTCTGCAGGTTTGTGAATTACAGTGCCCCTGAGCTCCTTTCTTCAACTCGCTTTCTTTTGAGCTGGCCGCAACACCGCAGGATGGCTTCAGGCCCTAATCTGGATCCGGCACGGCACGCTGAGCCTTTGGTTAATTCCTCTTCCTGGTGGGAAATGAGAGTTAAATTTCCCATCCAGACACCTCCAGCTAGTCTCTCATTGGTTCTCGCTATTCCTGTTCATCTTCCACAGAAATTGCAAACTGGGCCACACAGGAGGTTAAAGGGACTGACTCTCCAAGTCGGGAGAGTGTTAGTAAAGCGTCTGGAATGTTGCACCCGAGTACCAGGGTACGAAAACTGAGACATATTTGAACACGTCTCCCGATCAAATGGTTGATCATACTCTGGGTTCCACATGCATGTTTTAGCTGAAGGAAGAATACCTTAAACCTGGAGAGTTAAGACCCGTGGAATGGGTACCATGCAATATGACTTCAAAGGGTCTTCATTTGCTCACCGAACCTCTCCAATCCTATCACTGCTGCGTTTATGCCCCTGTACACATGCTTGATTCTCTTTCAGAGACATAGCAATCCATAGGTTTTAAGATACTTACTAGTCAGGTACATTCTTAGGCGTTTAATATAGGGTGTTGAGTCCATTTCGTTGAGCAAGGAGTAGCTCTTGTGTATTCCATATTTGGCTTAAGGAACTTTATCTGTGCTCATTTCAATCTCTGGTTTTATGCAGCACCCCAACTCACCTTTCCCCTTAAGCAAGCATAAGTTGGTTTTCTAAATTTGAGACCCTGTTCTGTTCTGTAATTCAGTTCCTGTGTAGCCAAGTTTACATTCCGTGTATTACTGATATCTTATGATGTTTCTTTTTCTGTGTGACTTATTTCAGTTAGAATCATCATACCTGAATCCACTCATTGTGCTGCTAAGGGCCTGATGACACAGATTTCATTGCTGAGTGATATTGCTTTGTAAGTAAATACCACAACTTCTTTATCCATTTTTCACTTTCTGCGATGTTGAACTTGTACTGTAAACGAGGTTCTTGTAAACAGAGCCGTTCCAAACTTTGGGGTGGCTGTGTCTTTTTGATTTTAAATTCCCTAAGCTATAGGACCATAAGTGGAAGTGCCCTAGGCTCTGTTGCTTTGTTTTTTAGATGTTTCAGGAAACACCATACACTTCTCCCGAGTGGTTGTTGGCAATTTACATCCCGCCTTTCAGCATAACAAGGCTCACAGTTCTCCATGGCCTGTCCTGCCTTTCTGGATTTTACACTTTTTTCAGATGGCCCTTTTGACCGGGGGGAAGTGAGACTTCATTGTAGTGCAGATTTCCTTTGCAAGCTTGCTTGGTTGGCCAAAAAGGGCGTATGCGTTTTTTCCTGAATATATTCAGGAAAAAACGCATACGCCCTTTTTGGCCAAGTGCATCATTGTGGACGTTCTGCCTCTTTTCCTATGCTTTCAATGCAATTCCAGTCTACCTCCTGAAATCGGTTTCCTGCAATTCTGCCCCGCTTTCAAGTCCTCTTGGCAGCCTTACTTCAGTCTATTTTTGGACGATAGCTGTCATTTATAACTCTGCAGGTTTGTGAATTACAGTGCCCCTGAGCTCCTTTCTTCAACTCGCTTTCTTTTGAGCTGGCCGCAACACCGCAGGATGGCTTCAGGCCCTAATCTGGTTCCGGCCCGGCATGCTGAGGCTTTGATTAATTCCTCTTCCTGGTGGGAAATGAGAGTTAAATTTGCCCGTTCAGACACCTCCAGCTAGCCTCTCATTGGTTCTCGCTATTCCTGTTCATCTTCCGCAGAAATTGCAAACTGGGCCAAACAGGAGGTTAAAGGCACTGACTCTCCAAGTCGGGAGAGTGTTAGTAAAGCGTTTGGAATGTTGCACCCGAGTACCAGGGGAGGAAACCTGAGACATATTTGAACACGTCTCCCGTTCACATGGTTGATCATACTCTGGGTTCAACATGCATGTTTTAGCTGAAGGAAGAATACCTTAAACCTGGAGAGTTGAGACCCGTGTAATGGGTACCATGCAATATGACTTCAAAGGGTCTTCATTTGCTCACCGAACCTCTCCAATCCTATCACTGCTGCGTTTATGCCCCTGTACACAAGCTTGATTCTCTTTTGGAGACATAGCAATCCATAGGTTTTAAGATACTTACTAGTCAGGTACATTCTTAGGCGTTTAATATGGGGTGTTGAGTCCATTTCGTTGAGCAAGGAGTAGCTCTTGTCTATTCCATATTTGGCTTAAGGAACTTTATCTGTGCTCATTTCAATCTCTGGTTTTATGCAGCACCCCAACTCACCTTTCCCCTTAAGCAAGCATAAGTTGGTTTTCTAAATTTGAGACCCTGTTCTGTTTTGGAATGCAGTTCCTGTGTAGCCAAGTTTACATTCCATGTATTAGTGATATCTTATGATGTTTCTTTTTCTGTGTGACTTATTTCAGTTAGAATCATCGTACCTGAATCCACTCATTATGCTGCTACGGGCCTGATGACATAGATTTCATTGCTGAGTGATACTGCATTGTACGTAAGTACCACAATTTCTTTATCCATTTTTCACTTTCTGCGATGTTGAACTTGTACTGTAAACGAGGTTCTTGTAAACAGAGGCGTCCCAAACTTTGGGGTGGCTGTGTCTTTTTGATTTTAATTTCCCTAAGCTATAGGACCATAAGTGGCATTGCCCTAGGCTCTGTTGCTTTGTTTTTTAGATGTTTCAGGAAACACCATACACTTCTCCCGAGTGTCTGTTGGCAATTTACATCCCGCCCATCAGCATAACAAGGCTCCCAGTTCTCCATGGCCTGTCCTGCCTTTCTGGATTTTACCCTTTTTTCAGATGGCCCTTTTGACCGGGGGGAAGTGAGACTTCATTGTAGTGCAGATTTCCTTTGCAAGCTTGCTTGGTTGGCCAAAAAGGGCGTATGCGTTTTTTCCTGAATATATTCAGGAAAAAACGCATACGCCCTTTTTGGCCAAGTGCATCATTGTGGACGTTCTGCCTCTTTTCCTATGCTTTCAATGCAATTCCAGTCTACCTCCTGAAATCGGTTTCCTGCAATTCTGCCCCGCTTTCAAGTCCTCTTGGCAGCCTTACTTCAGTCTATTTTTGGACGATAGCTGTCATTTATAACTCTGCAGGTTTGTGAATTACAGTGCCCCTGAGCTCCTTTCTTCAACTCGCTTTCTTGTGACCTGGCCGCAACACCGCAGGATGGCTTCAGGCCCTAATCTGGATCCGGCACGGCACGCTGAGCCTTTGGTTATTTCCTCTTCCTGGTAGGAAATGAGAGTTAAATTTGCCCGTCCAGACACCTCCAGCTAGTCTCTCATTGGTTCTCGCTATTCCTGTTCATCTTCCGCAGAAATTGCAAACTGGGCCAAACAGGAGGTTAAAGGCGCTGACTCTCCAAGTGGGGAGAGTGTTAGTAAAGCGTCTGGAATGTTGCACCCGAGTACCAGGGGAGGAAACTGAGACATATTTGAACACGTCTCCCGTTCACATGGTTGATCATACTTGGGTTCCACATGCATGTTTTAGCTGAAGGAAGAATACCTAAAACCTGGGTAGTTGAAACCCGTGGAATGGGTACCATGCAATATGACTTCAAAGGGTCTTCATTTGCTCACCGAACCTCTCCAATCCTATCACTGCTGCGTTTATGCCCCTGTACACATGCTTGATTCTCTTTCGGAGACATAGCAATCCATAGGTTTTAAGATACTTACTAGTCAGGTACATTCTTAGGCGTTTAATATGCGGTGTTGAGTCCATTTCGTTGAGCAAGGAGTAGCTCTTGTCTATTCCATATTTGGCTTAAGGAACTTTATCTGTGCTCATTTCAATCTCTGGTTTTATGCAGCACCCCAACTCACCTTTCCCCTTAAGCAAGCATAAGTTGGTTTTCTAAATTTGAGACCCTGTTCTGTTCTGTAATTCAGTTCCTGTGTAGCCAAGTTTACATTCCGTGTATTAGTGATATCTTATGATGTTTCTTTTTCTGTGTGACTTATTTCAGTTAGAATCATCGTACCTGAATCTACTCATTATGCTGCTACGGGCCTGATGACATAGATTTCATTGCTGAGTGATACTGCATTGTACGTAAGTACCACAAGTTCTTTATGCATTTTTCACTTTCTGTGATATTGAACTTGTACGGTAAACGAGGTTCTTGTAAACAGAGGCGCCCCAAACTTTGGGGTGGCTGTGTCTTTTTGATTTTAATTTCCCTAAGCTATAGGACCATAAGTGGAAGTGCCCTAGGCTCTGTTGCTTTGTTTTTTAGATGTTTCAGGAAACACCATACACTTCTCCCGAGTGTCTGTTGGCAATTTACATCCCGCCCATCAGCATAACAAGGCTCCCAGTTCTCCATGGCCTGTCCTGCCTTTCTGGATTTTACACTTTTTTCAGATGGCCCTTTTGACCGGGGGGAAGTGAGACTTCATTGTAGTGCAGATTTCCTTTGCAAGTTTGCTTGGTTGGCCAAAAAGGGCGTATGCGTTTTTTCCTGAATATATTCAGGAAAAAACGCATACACCCTTTTTGGCCAAGTGCATCATTGTGGACGTTCTGCCTCTTTTCCTATGCTTTCAATGCAATTCCAGTCTACCTCCTGAAATCGGTTTCCTGCAATTCTGCCCCGCTTTCAAGTCCTCTTGGCAGCCTTACTTCAGTCTATTTTTGGACGATAGCTGTCATTTATAACTCTGCAGGTTTGTGAATTACAGTGCCCCTGAGCTCCTTTCTTCAACTCGCTTTCTTTTGAGCTGGCCGCAACACCGCAGGATGGCTTCAGGCCCTAATCTGGTTCCGGCACGGCACGCTGAGCCTTTGGTTAATTCCTCTTCCTGGTGGGAAATGAGAGTTAAATTTGCCCATCCAGACACCTCCAGCTAGTCTCTCATTGGTTCTCGCTATTCCTGTTCATCTTCCACAGAAATTGCAAACTGGGCCAAACAGGAGGTTAAAGGGACTGACTCTCCAAGTCGGGAGAGTGTTAGTAAAGCGTCTGGAATGTTGCACCCGAGTACCAGGGTACGAAAACTGAGACATATTTGAACACGTCTCCCGATCACATGGTTGATCATACTCTGGGTTCCACATGCATGTTTTAGCTGAAGGAAGAATACCTAAAACCTGGGTAGTTGAAACCCGTGGAATGGGTACCATGCAATATGACTTCAAAGGGTCTTCATTTGCTCACCGAACATCTCCAATCCTATCACTGCTGCGTTTATGCCCCTGTACACATGTTTGATTCTCTTTCGGAGACATAGCAATCCATAGGTTTTAAGATACTTACTAGTCAGGTACATTCTTAGGCGTTTAATATGGGGTGTTGAGTCCATTTCGTTGAGCAAGGAGTAGCTCTTGTCTATTCCATATTTGGCTTAAGGAACTTTATCTGTGCTCATTTCAATCTCTGGTTTTATGCAGCACCCCAACTCACCTTTACCCTTAAGCAAGCATAAGTTGGTTTTCTAAATTTGAGACACTGTTCTGTTCTGTAATTCAGTTCCTGTGTAGCCAAGTTTACATTCCGTGTATTACTGATATCTTATGATGTTTCTTTTTCTGTGTGACTTATTTCAGTTAGAATCATCATACCTGAATCCACTCATTGTGCTGCTAAGGGCCTGATGACACAGATTTCATTGCTGAGTGATATTGTTTTGTAAGTAAATACCACAACTTCTTTACCCATTTTTCACTTTCTGTGATGTTGAACTTGTACTGTAAACGAGGTTCTTATAAACAGAGCCGTTCCAAACTTTGGGGTGGCTGTGTCTTTTTGATTTTAATTTCCCTAAGCTATAGGACCATAAGTGGAAGTGCCCTAGGTTCTGTTGCTTTGTTTTTTAGATGTTTCAGGAAACACCATACACTTCTCCCGAGTGGTTGTTGGCAATTTACATCCCGCCCTTCAGCATAACAAGGCTCCCAGTTCTCCATGGCCTGTCCTGCCTTTCTGGATTTTACCCTTTTTTCAGATGGCCCTTTTGACCGGGGGGAAGTGAGACTTCATTGTAGTGCAGATTTCCTTTGCAAGCTTGCTTGGTTGGCCAAAAAGGGCGTATGCGTTTTTTCCTGAATATATTCAGGAAAAAACGCATACGCCCTTTTTGGCCAAGTGCATCATTGTGGACGTTCTGCCTCTTTTCCTATGCTTTCAATGCAATTCCAGTCTACCTCCTGAAATCGGTTTCCTGCAATTCTGCCCTGCTTTCAAGTCCTCTTGGCAGCCTTACTTCAGTCTATTTTTGGACGATAGCTGTCATTTATAACTCTGCAGGTTTGTGAATTACAGTGCCCCTGAGCTCCTTTCTTCAACTCGCTTTCTTTTGAGCTGGCCGCAACACCGCAGGATGGCTTCAGGCCCTAATCTGGTTCCGGCACGGCACGCTGAGCCTTTGGTTATTTCCTCTTCCTGGTGGGAAATGAGAGTTAAATTTGCCCGTCCAGACACCTCCAGCTAGTCTCTCATTGGTTCTCGCTATTCCTGTTCATCTTCCGCAGAAATTGCAAACTGGGCCAAACAGGAGGTTAAAGGCGCTGACTCTCCAAGTGGGGAGAGTGTTAGTAAAGCGTCTGGAATGTTGCACCTGAGTACCAGGGTACGAAAACTGGGACATATTTGAACACGTCTCCCGATCACATGGTTGATCATACTCTGGGTTCCACATGCATGTTTTAGCTCAAGGAAGAATACCTAAAACCTGGGGAGTTGAAACCCGTGGAATGGGTACCATGCAATATGACTTCAAAGGGTCTTCATTTGCTCACGAACCTCTCCAATCCTATCACTGCTGCGTTTATGCCCCTGTACACATGCTTGATTCTCTTTCGGAGACATAGCAATCCATAGGTTTTAAGATACTTACTAGTCAGGTACATTCTTAGGCGTTTAATATGGGGTGTTGAGTACATTTCGTTGAGCAAGGAGTAGCTCTTGTCTATTCCATATTTGGCTTAAGGAACTTTATCTGTGCTCATTTCAATCTCTGGTTTTATGCAGCACCCCAACTCACCTTTCCCCTTAAGCAAGCATAAGTTGGTTTTCTAAATTTGAGACACTGTTCTGTTCTGTAATTCAGTTCCTGTGTAGCCAAGTTTACATTCCGTGTATTACTGATATCTTATGATGTTTCTTTTTCTGTGTGACTTATTTCAGTTAGAATCATCATACCTGAATCCACTCTTTGTGCTGCTAAGGGCCTGATGACACAGATTTCATTGCTGAGTGATATTGCTTTGTAAGTAAATACCACAACTTCTTTACCCATTTTTCACTTTCTGCGATGTTGAACTTGTACTGTAAACGAGGTTCTTGTAAACAGAGCCGTTCCAAACTTTGGGGTGGCTGTGTCTTTTTGATTTTAATTTCCCTAAGCTATAGGACCATAAGTGGAAGTGCCCTAGGTTCTGTTGCTTTGTTTTTTAGATGTTTCAGGAAACACCATACACTTCTCCCGAGTGGTTGTTGGCAATTTACATCCCGCCCTTCAGCATAACAAGGCTCCCAGTTCTCCATGGCCTGTCCTGCCTTTCTGGATTTTACCCTTTTTTCAGATGGCCCTTTTGACCGGGGGGATGTGAGACTTCATTGTAGTGCAGATTTCCTTTGCAAGCTTGCTTGGTTGGCCAAAAAGGGCGTATGCGTTTTTTCCTGAATATATTCAGGAAAAAACGCATACGCCCTTTTTGGCCAAGTGCATCATTGTGGACGTTCTGCCTCTTTTCCTATGCTTTCAATGCAATTCCAGTCTACCTCCTGAAATCGGTTTCCTGCAATTCTGCCCCGTTTTCAAGTCCTCTTGGCAGCCTTACTTCTTTCTATTTTTGGACGATAGCTGTCATTTATAACTCTGCAGGTTTGTGAATTACAGTGTCCCTGAGCTCCTTTCTTCAACTCGCTTTCTTGTGACCTGGCCGCAACACCGCAGGATGGCTTCAGGCCCTAATATGGATCCGGCACGGCACGCTGAGCCTTTGGTTATTTCCTCTTCCTGGTGGGAAATGAGAGTTAAATTTGCCCGTCCAGACACCTCCAGCTAGTCTCTCATTGGTTCTCGCTATTCCTGTTCATCTTCCGCAGAAATTGCAAACTGGGCCAAACAGGAGGTTAAAGGCGCTGACTCTCCAAGTGGGGAGAGTGTTAGTAAAGCGTCTGGAATGTTGCACCCGAGTACCAGGGGAGGAAAACTGAGACATATTTGAACACGTCTCCCGTTCACATGGTTGATCATACTTGGGTTCCACATGCATGTTTTAGCTGAAGGAAGAATACCTAAAACCTGTGTAGTTGAAACCCGTGGAATGGGTACCATGCAATATGACTTCAAAGGGTCTTCATTTGCTCACCGAACCTCTCCAATCCTATCACTGCTGCGTTTATGCCCCTGTACACATGCTTGATTCTCTTTCGGAGACATAGCAATCCATAGGTTTTAAGATACTTACTAGTCAGGTACATTCTTAGGCGTTTAATATGCGGTATTTAGTCCATTTCGTTGAGCAAGGAGTAGCTCTTGTCTATTCCATATTTGGCTTAAGGAACTTTATCTGTGCTCATTTCAATCTCTGGTTTTATGCAGCACCCCAACTCACCTTTCCCCTTAAGCAAGCATAAGTTGGTTTTCTAAATTTGAGACCCTGTTCTGTTTTGGAAAGCAGTTCCTGTGTAGCCAAGTTTACATTCCGTGTATTAGTGATATCTTATGATGTTTCTTTTTCTGTGTGACTTATTTCAGTTAGAATCATCGTACCTGAATCTACTCATTATGCTGCTACGGGCCTGATGACATAGATTTCATTGCTGAGTGATACTGCACTGTACGTAAGTACCACAAGTTCTTTATGCATTTTTCACTTTCTGTGATATTGAACTTGTACGGTAAACGAGGTTCTTGTAAACAGAGGCGCCCCAAACTTTGGGGTGGCTGTGTCTTTTTGAATTTAATTTCCCTAAGCTATAGGACCATAAGTGGAAGTGCCCTAGGCTCTGTTGCTTTGTTTTTTAGATGTTTCAGGAAACACCATACACTTCTCCCGAGTGTCTGTTGGCAATTTACATCCCGCCCATCAGCATAACAAGGCTCCCAGTTCTCCATGGCCTGTCCTGCCTTTCTGGATTTTACACTTTTTTCAGATGGCCCTTTTGACCGGGGGGAAGTGAGACTTCATTGTAGTGCAGATTTCCTTTGCAAGTTTGCTTGGTTGGCCAAAAAGGGCGTATGCGTTTTTTCCTGAATATATTCAGGAAAAAACGCATACGCCCTTTATGGCCAAGTGCACCATTGTGGACGTTCTGCCTCTTTTCCTATGCTTTCAATGCAATTCCAGTCTACCTCCTGAAATCGGTTTCCTGCAATTCTGCCCCGCTTTCAAGTCCTCTTGGCAGCCTTACTTCAGTCTATTTTTGGATGATAGCTGTCATTTATAACTCTGCAGGTTTGTGAATTACAGTGCCCCTGAGCTCCTTTCTTCAACTCGCTTTCTTTTGAGCTGGCCGCAACACCGCAGGATGGCTTCAGGCCCTAATCTGGTTCCGGCACGGCACGCTGAGCCTTTGGTTAATTCCTCTTCCTGGTGGGAAATGAGAGTTAAATTTGCCCATCCAGACACCTCCAGCTAGTCTCTCATTGGTTCTCGCTATTCCTGTTCATCTTCCACAGAAATTGCAAACTGGGCCAAACAGGAGGTTAAAGGGACTGACTCTCCAAGTCGGGAGAGTGTTAGTAAAGCGTCTGGAATGTTGCACCCGAGTACCAGGGTACGAAAACTGAGACATATTTGAACACGTCTCCCGATCACATGGTTGATCATACTCTAGGTTCCACATGCATGTTTTAGCTGAAGGAAGAATACCTTAAACCTGGGTAGTTGAAACCCGTGGAATGGGTACCATGCAATATGACTTCAAAGGGTCTTCATTTGCTCACCGAACATCTCCAATCCTATCACTGCTGCGTTTATGCCCCTGTACACATGCTTGATTCTCTTTCGGAGACATAGCAATCCATAGGTTTTAAGATACTTACTAGTCAGGTACATTCTTAGGCGTTTAATATGGGGTGTTGAGTCCATTTCGTTGAGCAAGGAGTAGCTCTTGTCTATTCCATATTTGGCTTAAGGAACTTTATCTGTGCTCATTTCAATCTCTGGTTTTATGCAGCACCCCAACTCACCTTTCCCCTTAAGCAAGCATAAGTTGGTTTTCTAAATTTGAGACCCTGTTCTGTTTTGGAATGCAGTTCCTGTGTAGCCAAGTTTACATTCCGTGTATTAGTGATATCTTATGATGTTTCTTTTTCTGTGTGACTTATTTCAGTTAGAATCATCGTACCTGAATCCACTCATTATGCTGCTACGGGCCTGATGACATAGATTTCATTGCTGAGTGATACTGCATTGTACGTAAGTACCACAATTTCTTTATCCATTTTTCACTTTCTGCGATGTTGAACTTGTACTGTAAACGAGGTTCTTGTAAACAGAGGCGTCCCAAACTTTGGGGTGGCTGTGTCTTTTTGATTTTAATTTCCCTAAGCTATAGGACCATAAGTGGCAGTGTCCTAGGCTCTGTTGCATTGTTTTTTAGATGTTTCAGGAAACACCATACACTTCTCCCGAGTGTCTGTTGGCAATTTACATCCCGCCCATCAGCATAACAAGGCTCCCAGTTCTCCATGGCCTGTCCTGCCTTTCTGGATTTTACACTTTTTTCAGATGGCCCTTTTGACCGGGGGGAAGTGAGACTTCATTGTAGTGCAGATTTCCTTTGCAAGCTTGCTTGGTTGGCCAAAAAGGGCGTATGCGTTTTTTCCTGAATATATTCAGGAAAACACGCATACGCCCTTTTTGGCCAAGTGCATCATTGTGGACGTTCTGCCTCTTTTCCTATGCTTTCAATGCAATTCCAGTCTACCTCCTGAAATCGGTTTCCTGCAATTCTGCCCCGCTTTCAAGTCCTCTTGGCAGCCTTACTTCAGTCTATTTTTGGACGATAGCTGTCATTTATAACTCTGCAGGTTTGTGAATTACAGTGCCCCTGAGCTCCTTTCTTCAACTCGCTTTCTTGTGAGCTGGCCGCAACACCGCAGGATGGCTTCAGGCCCTAATCTGGTTCTGGCATGGCACGCTGAGCCTTTGGTTAATTCCTCTTCCTGGTGGGAAATGAGAGTTAAATTTGCCCGTTCAGACACCTCCAGCTAGTCTCTCATTGGTTCTCGCTATTCCTGTTCATCTTCCGCAGAAATTGCAAACTGGGCCAAACAGGAGGTTAAAGGGACTGACTCTCCAAGTGGGGAGAGTGTTAGTAAAGCGTCTGGAATGTTGCACCCGAGTACCAGGGTACGAAAACTGAGACATATTTGAACACGTCTCCCGATCACATGGTTGATCATACTCTAGGTTCCACATGCATGTTTTAGCTGAAGGAAGAATACCTTAAACCTGGGTAGTTGAAACCCGTGGAATGGGTACCATGCAATATGACTTCAAAGGGTCTTCATTTGCTCACCGAACATCTCCAAACCTATCACTGCTGCGTTTATGCCCCTGTACACATGCTTGATTCTCTTTCGGAGACATTGCAATCCATAGGTTTTAAGATACTTACTAGTCAGGTACATTCTTAGGCGTTTAATATGCGGTGTTTAGTCCATTTCGTTGAGCAAGGAGTAGCTCTTGTCTATTCCATATTTGGCTTAAGGAACTTTATCTGTGCTCATTTCAATCTCTGGTTTTATGCAGCACCCCAACTCACATTTCCCCTTAAGCAAGCATAAGTTGGTTTTCTAAATTTGAGACCCTGTTCTGTTTTGGAATGCAGTTCCTGTGTAGCCAAGTTTACATTCCGTGTATTAGTGATATCTTATGATGTTTCTTTTTCTGTGTGACTTATTTCAGTTAGAATCATCGTACCTGAATCTACTCATTATGCTGCTACGGGCCTGATGACATAGATTTCATTGCTGAGTGATACTGCATTGTACGTAAGTACCACAAGTTCTTTATGCATTTTTCACTTTCTGTGATATTGAACTTGTACGGTAAACGAGGTTCTTGTAAACAGAGGCGTCCCAAACTTTGGGGTGGCTGTGTCTTTTTGATTTTAATTTCCCTAAGCTATAGGACCATAAGTGGAAGTGCCCTAGGCTCTGTTGCTTTGTTTTTTAGATGTTTCAGGAAAGACCATACACTTCTCCCGAGTGTCTGTTGGCAATTTACATCCCGCCCATCAGCATAACAAGGCTCCCAGTTCTCCATGGCCTGTCCTGCCTTTCTGGATTTTACACTTTTTTCAGATGGCCCTTTTGACCGGGGGGAAGTGAGACTTCATTGTAGTGCAGATTTCCTTTGCAAGTTTGCTTGGTTGGCCAAAAAGGGCGTATGCGTTTTTTCCTGAATATATTCAGGAAAAAACGCATACGCCCTTTTTGGCCAAGTGCATCATTGTGGACGTTCTGCCTCTTTTCCTATGCTTTCAATGCAATTCCAGTCTACCTCCTGAAATCGGTTTCCTGCAATTCTGCCCCGCTTTCAAGTCCTCTTGGCAGCCTTACTTCAGTCTATTTTTGGACGATAGCTGTCATTTATAACTCTGCAGGTTTGTGAATTACAGTGCCCCTGAGCTCCTTTCTTCAACTCGCTTTCTTTTGAGCTGGCCGCAACACCGCAGGATGGCTTCAGGCCCTAATCTGGATCCGGCACGGCACGCTGAGCCTTTGGTTAATTCCTCTTCCTGGTGGGAAATGAGAGTTAAATTTCCCATCCAGACACCTCCAGCTAGTCTCTCATTGGTTCTCGCTATTCCTGTTCATCTTCCACAGAAATTGCAAACTGGGCCACACAGGAGGTTAAAGGGACTGACTCTCCAAGTCGGGAGAGTGTTAGTAAAGCATCTGGAATGTTGCACCCGAGTACCAGGGTACGAAAACTGAGACATATTTGAACACGTCTCCCGTTCACATGGTTGATCATACTCTGGGTTCCACATGCATGTTTTAGCTGAAGGAAGAATACCTTAAACCTGGAGAGTTGAGACCCGTGTAATGGGTACCATGCAATATGACTTCAAAGGGTCTTCATTTGCTCACCGAACCTCTCCAATCCTATCACTGCTGCGTTTATGCCCCTGTACACAAGCTTGATTCTCTTTTGGAGACATAGCAATCCATAGGTTTTAAGATACTTACTAGTCAGGTACATTCTTAGGCGTTTAATATGGGGTGTTGAGTCCATTTCGTTGAGCAAGGAGTAGCTCTTGTCTATTCCATATTTGGCTTAAGGAACTTTATCTGTGCTCATTTCAATCTCTGGTTTTATGCAGCACCCCAACTCACCTTTCCCCTTAAGCAAGCATAAGTTGGTTTTCTAAATTTGAGACCCTGTTCTGTTTTGGAATGCAGTTCCTGTGTAGCCAAGTTTACATTCCGTGTATTAGTGATATCTTATGATGTTTCTTTTTCTGTGTGACTTATTTCAGTTAGAATCATCGTACCTGAATCCACTCATTATGCTGCTACGGGCCTGATGACATAGATTTCATTGCTGAGTGATACTGCATTGTACGTAAGTACCACAATTTCTTTATCCATTTTTCACTTTCTGCGATGTTGAACTTGTACTGTAAACGAGGTTCTTGTAAACAGAGGCGTCCCAAACTTTGGGGTGGCTGTGTCTTTTTGATTTTAATTTCCCTAAGCTATAGGACCATAAGTGGCATTGCCCTAGGCTCTGTTGCTTTGTTTTTTAGATGTTTCAGGAAACACCATACACTTCTCCCGAGTGTCTGTTGGCAATTTACATCCCGCCCATCAGCATAACAAGGCTCCCAGTTCTCCATGGCCTGTCCTGCCTTTCTGGATTTTACACTTTTTTCAGATGGCCCTTTTGACCGGGGGGAAGTGAGACTTCATTGTAGTGCAGATTTCCTTTGCAAGCTTGCTTGGTTGGCCAAAAAGGGCGTATGCGTTTTTTCCTGAATATATTCAGGAAAACACGCATACGCCCTTTTTGGCCAAGTGCATCATTGTGGACGTTCTGCCTCTTTTCCTATGCTTTCAATGCAATTCCAGTCTACCTCCTGAAATCGGTTTCCTGCAATTTTGCCCCGCTTTCAAGTCCTCTTGGCAGCCTTACTTCAGTCTATTTTTGGACGATAGCTGTCATTTATAACTCTGCAGGTTTGTGAATTACAGTGCCCCTGAGCTCCTTTCTTCAACTCGCTTTCTTGTGAGCTGGCCGCAACACCGCAGGATGGCTTCAGGCCCTAATCTGGTTCTGGCACGGCACGCTGAGCCTTTGGTTAATTCCTCTTCCTGGTGGGAAATGAGAGTTAAATTTGCCCGTTCAGACACCTCCAGCTAGTCTCTCATTGGTTCTCGCTATTCCTGTTCATCTTCCGCAGAAATTGCAAACTGAGCCAAACAGGAGGTTAAAGGGACTGACTCTCCAAGTGGGGAGAGTGTTAGTAAAGCGTCTGGAATGTTGCACCCGAGTACCAGGGTACGAAAACTGAGACATATTTGAACACGTCTCCCGATCACATGGTTGATCATACTCTAGGTTCCAGATGCATGTTTTAGCTGAAGGAAGAATACCTTAAACCTGGGTAGTTGAAACCCGTGGAATGGGTACCATGCAATATGACTTCAAAGGGTCTTCATTTGCTCACCGAACATCTCCAAACCTATCACTGCTGCGTTTATGCCCCTGTACACATGCTTGATTCTCTTTCGGAGACATTGCAATCCATAGGTTTTAAGATACTTACTAGTCAGGTACATTCTTAGGCGTTTAATATGCGGTGTTGAGTCCATTTCGTTGAGCAAGGAGTAGCTCTTGTCTATTCCATATTTGGCTTAAGGAACTTTATCTGTGCTCATTTCAATCTCTGGTTTTATGCAGCACCCCAACTCACCTTTCCCCTTAAGCAAGCATAAGTTGGTTTTCTAAATTTGAGACCCTGTTCTGTTTTGGAATGCAGTTCCTGTGTAGCCAAGTTTACATTCCGTGTATTAGTGATATCTTATGATGTTTCTTTTTCTGTGTGACTTATTTCAGTTAGAATCATCGTACCTGAATCTACTCATTATGCTTCTACGGGCCTGATGACATAGATTTCATTGCTGAGTGATACTGCATTGTACGTAAGTACCACAAGTTCTTTATGCATTTTTCACTTTCTGTGATATTGAACTTGTACGGTAAATGAGGTTCTTGTAAACAGAGGCGTCCCAAACTTTGGGGTGGCTGTGTCTTTTTGATTTTAATTTCCCTAAGCTATAGGACCATAAGTGGAAGTGCCCTAGGCTCTGTTGCTTTGTTATTTAGATGTTTCAGGAAAGACCATACACTTCTCCCGAGTGTCTGTTGGCAATTTACATCCCGCCCATCAGCATAACAAGGCTCCCAGTTCTCCATGGCCTGTCCTGCCTTTCTGGATTTTACACTTTTTTCAGATGGCCCTTTTGACCGGGGGGAAGTGAGACTTCATTGTAGTGCAGATTTCCTTTGCAAGTTTGCTTGGTTGGCCAAAAAGGGCGTATGCGTTTTTTCCTGAATATATTCAGGAAAAAACGCATACGCCCTTTTTGGCCAAGTGCATCATTGTGGACGTTCTGCCTCTTTTCCTATGCTTTCAATGCAATTCCAGTCTACCTCCTGAAATCGGTATCCTGCAATTCTGCCCCGCTTTCAAGTCCTCTTGGCAGCCTTACTTCAGTCTATTTTTGGACGATAGCTGTCATTTATAACTCTGCAGGTTTGTGAATTACAGTGCCCCTGAGCTCCTTTCTTCAACTCGCTTTCTTTTGAGCTGGCCGCAACACCGCAGGATGGCTTCAGGCCCTAATCTGGATCCGGCACGGCACGCTGAGCCTTTGGTTAATTCCTCTTCCTGGTGGGAAATGAGAGTTAAATTTCCCATCCAGACACCTCCAGCTAGTCTCTCATTGGTTCTCGCTATTCCTGTTCATCTTCCACAGAAATTGCAAACTGGGCCACACAGGAGGTTAAAGGGACTGACTCTCCAAGTCGGGAGAGTGTTAGTAAAGCATCTGGAATGTTGCACCCGAGTACCAGGGTACGAAAACTGAGACATATTTGAACACGTCTCCCGTTCACATGGTTGATCATACTCTGGGTTCCACATGCATGTTTTAGCTGAAGGAAGAATACCTTAAACCTGGAGAGTTGAGACCCGTGTAATGGGTACCATGCAATATGACTTCAAAGGGTCTTCATTTGCTCACCGAACCTCTCCAATCCTATCACTGCTGCGTTTATGCCCCTGTACACAAGCTTGATTCTCTTTTGGAGACATAGCAATCCATAGGTTTTAAGATACTTACTAGTCAGGTACATTCTTAGGCGTTTAATATGGGGTGTTGAGTCCATTTCGTTGAGCAAGGAGTAGCTCTTGTGTATTCCATATTTGGCTTAAGGAACTTTATCTGTGCTCATTTCAATCTCTGGTTTTATGCAGCACCCCAACTCACCTTTACCCTTAAGCAAGCATAAGTTGGTTTTCTAAATTTGAGACCCTGTTCTGTTCTGTAATTCAGTTCCTGTGTAGCCAAGTTTACATTCCGTGTATTACTGATATCTTATGATGTTTCTTTTTCTGTGTGACTTATTTCAGTTAGAATCATCATACCTGAATCCACTCATTGTGCTGCTAAGGGCCTGATGACACAGATTTCATTGCTGAGTGATATTGCTTTGTAAGTAAATACCACAACTTCTTTATCCATTTTTCACTTTCTGCGATGTTGAACTTGTACTGTAAACGAGGTTCTTGTAAACAGAGCCGTTCCAAACTTTGGGGTGGCTGTGTCTTTTTGATTTTAAATTCCCTAAGCTATAGGACCATAAGTGGAAGTGCCCTAGGCTCTGTTGCTTTGTTTTTTAGATGTTTCAGGAAACACCATACACTTCTCCCGAGTGGTTGTTAGCAATTTACATCCCGCCTTTCAGCATAACAAGGCTCACAGTTCTCCATGGCCTGTCCTGCCTTTCTGGATTTTACACTTTTTTCAGATGGCCCTTTTGACCGGGGGGAAGTGAGACTTCATTGTAGTGCAGATTTCCTTTGCAAGCTTGCTTGGTTGGCCAAAAAGGGCGTATGCGTTTTTTCCTGAATATATTCAGGAAAAAACGCATACGCCCTTTTTGGCCAAGTGCATCATTGTGGACGTTCGGCCTCTTTTCCTATGCTTTCAATGCAATTCCAGTCTACCTCCTGAAATCGGTTTCCTGCAATTCTGCCCCGCTTTCAAGTCCTCTTGGCAGCCTTACTTCAGTCTATTTTTGGACGATAGCTGTCATTTATAACTCTGCAGGTTTGTGAATTACAGTGCCCCTGAGCTCCTTTCTTCAACTCGCTTTCTTGTGACCTGGCCGCAACACCGCAGGATGGCTTCAGGCCCTAATCTGGTTCCGGCCCGGCATGCTGAGCCTTAGATTAATTCCTCTTCCTGGTGGGAAATGAGAGTTAAATTTGCCCGTTCAGACACCTCCAGCTAGCCTCTCATTGGTTCTCGCTATTCCTGTTCATCTTCCGCAGAAATTGCAAACTGGGCCAAACAGGAGGTTAAAGGCACTGACTCTCCAAGTCGGGAGAGTGTTAGTAAAGCGTTTGGAATGTTGCACCCGAGTACCAGGGGAGGAAACCTGAGACATATTTGAACACGTCTCCCGTTCACATGGTTGATCATACTCTGGGTTCAACATGCATGTTTTAGCTGAAGGAAGAATACCTTAAACCTGGAGAGTTGAGACCCGTGTAATGGGTACCATGCAATATGACTTCAAAGGGTCTTCATTTGCTCACCGAACCTCTCCAATCCTATCACTGCTGCGTTTATGCCCCTGTACACAAGCTTGATTCTCTTTTGGAGACATAGCAATCCATAGGTTTTAAGATACTTACTAGTCAGGTACATTCTTAGGCGTTTAATATGGGGTGTTGAGTCCATTTCGTTGAGCAAGGAGTAGCTCTTGTCTATTCCATATTTGGCTTAAGGAACTTTATCTGTGCTCATTTCAATCTCTGGTTTTATGCAGCACCCCAACTCACCTTTCCCCTTAAGCAAGCATAAGTTGGTTTTCTTAATTTGAGACCCTGTTCTGTTTTGGAATGCAGTTCCTGTGTAGCCAAGTTTACATTCCGTGTATTAGTGATATCTTATGATGTTTCTTTTTCTGTGTGACTTATTTCAGTTAGAATCATCGTACCTGAATCCACTCATTATGCTGCTACGGGCCTGATGACATAGATTTCATTGCTGAGTGATACTGCATTGTACGTAAGTACCACAATTTCTTTATCCATTTTTCACTTTCTGCGATGTTGAACTTGTACTGTAAACGAGGTTCTTGTAAACAGAGGCGTCCCAAACTTTGGGGTGGCTGTGTCTTTTTGATTTTAATTTCCCTAAGCTATAGGACCATAAGCGCAAGTGCCCTCGGCTCTGTTGCTTGGTTTTTTAGATGTTTCAGGAAACACCATACACTTCTCCTGAGTGTCTGTTGGCAATTTACATCCCGCCCATCAGCATAACAAGGCTCCCAGTTCTCCATGGCCTGTCCTGCCTTTCTGGATTTTACACTTTTTTCAGATGGCCCTTTTGACCGGGGGGAAGTGAGACTTCATTGTAGTGCAGATTTCCTTTGCAAGCTTGCTTGGTTGGCCAAAAAGGGCGTATGCGTTTTTTCCTGAATATATTCAGGAAAACACGCATACGCCCTTTTTGGCCAAGTGCATCATTGTGGACGTTCTGCCTCTTTTCCTATGCTTTCAATGCAATTCCAGTCTACCTCCTGAAATCGGTTTCCTGCAATTCTGCCCCGCTTTCAAGTCCTCTTGGCAGCCTTACTTCAGTCTATTTTTGGACGATAGCTGTCATTTATAACTCTGCAGGTTTGTGAATTACAGTGCCCCTGAGCTCCTTTCTTCAACTCGCTTTCTTGTGAGCTGGCCGCAACACCGCAGGATGGCTTCAGGCCCTAATCTGGTTCTGGCACGGCACGCTGAGCCTTTGGTTAATTCCTCTTCCTGGTGGGAAATGAGAGTTAAATTTGCCCGTTCAGACACCTCCAGCTAGTCTCTCATTGGTTCTCGCTATTCCTGTTCATCTTCCGCAGAAATTGCAAACTGGGCCAAACAGGAGGTTAAAGGGACTGACTCTCCAAGTGGGGAGAGTGTTAGTAAAGCGTCTGGAATGTTGCACCCGAGTACCAGGGTACGAAAACTGAGACATATTTGAACACGTCTCCCGATCACATGGTTGATCATACTCTAGGTTCCACATGCATGTTTTAGCTGAAGGAAGAATACCTTAAACCTGGGTAGTTGAAACCCGTGGAATGGGTACCATGCAATATGACTTCAAAGGCTCTTCATTTGCTCACCGAACATCTCCAAACCTATCACTGCTGCGTTTATGCCCCTGTACACATGCTTGATTCTCTTTCGGAGACATTGCAATCCATAGGTTTTAAGATACTTACTAGTCAGGTACATTCTTAGGTGTTTAATATGCGGTGTTGAGTCCATTTCGTTGAGCAAGGAGTAGCTCTTGTCTATTCCATATTTGGCTTAAGGAACTTTATCTGTGCTCATTTCAATCTCTGGTTTTATGCAGCACCGCAACTCACCTTTACCCTTAAGCAAGCATAAGTTGGTTTTCTAAATTTGAGACCCTGTTCTGTTCTGTAATTCAGTTCCTGTGTAGCCAAGTTTACATTCCGTGTATTACTGATATCTTATGATGTTTCTTTTTCTGTGTGACTTATTTCAGTTAGAATCATCATACCTGAATCCACTCATTGTGCTGCTAAGGGCCTGATGACACAGATTTCATTGCTGAGTGATATTGCTTTGTAAGTAAATACCACAACTTCTTTATCCATTTTTCACTTTCTGCGATGTTGAACTTGTACTGTAAACGAGGTTCTTGTAAACAGAGGCGTCCCAAACTTTGGGGTGGCTGTGTCTTTTTGATTTTAATTTCCCTAAGCTATAGGACCATAAGTGGCATTGCCCTAGGCTCTGTTGCTTTGTTTTTTAGATGTTTCAGGAAACACCATACACTTCTCCCGAGTGTCTGTTGGCAATTTACATCCCGCCCATCAGCATAACAAGGCTCCCAGTTCTCCATGGCCTGTCCTGCCTTTCTGGATTTTACACTTTTTTCAGATGGCCCTTTTGACCGGGGGGAAGTGAGACTTCATTGTAGTGCAGATTTCCTTTGCAAGCTTGCTTGGTTGGCCAAAAAGGGCGTATGCGTGTTTTCCTGAATATATTCAGGAAAACACGCATACGCCCTTTTTGGCCAAGTGCATCATTGTGGACGTTCTGCCTCTTTTCCTATGCTTTCAATGCAATTCCAGTCTACCTCCTGAAATCGGTTTCCTGCAATTCTGCCCCGCTTTCAAGTCCTCTTGGCAGCCTTACTTCAGTCTATTTTTGGACGATAGCTGTCATTTATAACTCTGCAGGTTTGTGAATTACAGTGCCCCTGAGCTCCTTTCTTCAACTCGCTTTCTTGTGAGCTGGCCGCAACACCGCAGGATGGCTTCAGGCCCTAATCTGGTTCTGGCACGGCACGCTGAGCCTTTGGTTAATTCCTCTTCCTGGTGGGAAATGAGAGTTAAATTTGCCCGTTCAGACACCTCCAGCTAGTCTCTCATTGGTTCTCGCTATTCCTGTTCATCTTCCGCAGAAATTGCAAACTGGGCCAAACAGGAGGTTAAAGGGACTGACTCTCCAAGTGGGGAGAGTGTTAGTAAAGCGTCTGGAATGTTGCACCCGAGTACCAGGGTACGAAAACTGAGACATATTTGAACACGTCTCCCGATCACATGGTTGATCATACTCTAGGTTCCACATGCATGTTTTAGCTGAAGGAAGAATACCTTAAACCTGGGTAGTTGAAACCCGTGGAATGGGTACCATGCAATATGACTTCAAAGGCTCTTCATTTGCTCACCGAACATCTCCAAACCTATCACTGCTGCGTTTATGCCCCTGTACACATGCTTGATTCTCTTTCGGAGACATTGCAATCCATAGGTTTTAAGATACTTACTAGTCAGGTACATTCTTAGGTGTTTAATATGCGGTGTTGAGTCCATTTCGTTGAGCAAGGAGTAGCTCTTGTCTATTCCATATTTGGCTTAAGGAACTTTATCTGTGCTCATTTCAATCTCTGGTTTTATGCAGCACCGCAACTCACCTTTACCCTTAAGCAAGCATAAGTTGGTTTTCTAAATTTGAGACCCTGTTCTGTTCTGTAATTCAGTTCCTGTGTAGCCAAGTTTACATTCCATGTATTACTGATATCTTATGATGTTTCTTTTTCTGTGTGACTTATTTCAGTTAGAATCATCATACCTGAATCCACTCATTGTGCTGCTAAGGGCCTGATGACACAGATTTCATTGCTGAGTGATATTGCTTTGTAAGTAAATACCACAACTTCTTTATCCATTTTTCACTTTCTGCGATGTTGAACTTGTACTGTAAACGAGGTTCTTGTAAACAGAGGCGTCCCAAACTTTGGGGTGGCTGTGTCTTTTTTATTTTAATTTCCCTAAGCTATAGGACCATAAGTGGAAGTGCCCTAGGCTCTGTTGCTTTGTTTTTTAGATGTTTCAGGAAACACCATACACTTCTCCCGAGTGTCTGTTGGCAATTTACATCCCGCCCATCAGCATAACAAGGCTCCCAGTTCTCCATGGCCTGTCCTGCCTTTCTGGATTTTACACTTTTTTCAGATGGCCCTTTTGACCGGGGGGAAGTGAGACTTCATTGTAGTGCAGATTTCCTTTGCAAGCTTGCTTGGTTGGCCAAAAAGGGCGTATGCGTTTTTTCCTGAATATATTCAGGAAAAAACGCATACGCCCTTTTTGGCCAAGTGCATCATTGTGGACGTTCTGCCTCTTTTCCTATGCTTTCAATGCAATTCCAGTCTACCTCCTGAAATCGGTTTCCTGCAATTCTGCCCCGCTTTCAAGTCCTCTTGGCAGCCTTACTTCAGTCTATTTTTGGACGATAGCTGTCATTTATAACTCTGCAGGTTTGTGAATTACAGTGCCCCTGAGCTCCTTTCTTCAACTCGCTTTCTTTTGAGCTGGCCACAACACCGCAGGATGGCTTCAGGCCCTAATCTGGTTCCGGCACGGCACGCTGAGCCTTTGGTTAATTCCTCTTCCTGGTGGGAAATGAGAGTTAAATTTGCCCGTCCAGACACCTCCAGCTAGTCTCTCATTGGTTCTCACTATTCCTGTTCATCTTCCGCAGAAATTGCAAACTGGGCCAAACAGGAGGTCAAAGGGACTGACTCTCCAAGTCGGGAGAGTGTTAGTAAAGCGTCTGGAATGTTGCACCCGAGTACCAGGGTACGAAAACTGAGACATATTTGAACACGTCTCCCGATCACATGGTTGATCATACTCTGGGTTCCACATGCATGTTTTAGCTGAAGGAAGAATACCTAAAACCTGGGTAGTTGAAACCCGTGGAATGGGTACCATGCAATATGACTTCAAAGGGTCTTCATTTGCTCACCGAACCTCTCCAATGCTATCACTGCTGCGTTTATGCCCCTGTACACATGCTTGATTCTCTTTCGGAGACATAGCAATCCATAGGTTTTAAGATACTTACTAGTCAGGTACATTCTTAGGCGTTTAATATGCGGTGTTGAGTCCATTTCGTTGAGCAAGGAGTAGCTCTTGTGTATTCCATATTTGGCTTAAGGAACTTTATCTGTGCTCATTTCAATCTCTGGTTTTATGCAGCACCCCAACTCACCTTTCCCCTTAAGCAAGCATAAGTTGGTTTTCTAAATTTGAGACCCTGTTCTGTTCTGTAATTCAGTTCCTGTGTAGCCAAGTTTACATTCCGTGTATTACTGATATCTTATGATGTTTCTTTTTCTGTGTGACTTATTTCAGTTAGAATCATCATACCTGAATCCACTCATTGTGCTGCTAAGGGCCTGATGACACAGATTTCATTGCTGAGTGATATTGCTTTGTAAGTAAATACCACAACTTCTTTATCCATTTTTCACTTTCTGCGATGTTGAACTTGTACTGTAAACGAGGTTCTTGTAAACAGAGCCATTCCAAACTTTGGGGTGGCTGTGTCTTTTTGATTTTAATTTCCCTAAGCTATAGGACCATAAGTGGAAGTGCCCTAGGTTCTGTTGCTTTGTTTTTTAGATGTTTCAGGAAACACCATACACTTCTCCCGAGTGTCTGTTGGCAATTTACATCCCGCCCATCAGCATAACAAGGCTCCCAGTTCTCCATGGCCTGTCCTGCCTTTCTGGATTTTACACTTTTTTCAGATGGCCCTTTTGACCAGGGGGAAGTGAGACTTCATTGTAGTGCAGATTTCCTTTGCAAGCTTGCTTGGTTGGCCAAAAAGGGCGTATGCGTTTTTTCCTGAATATATTCAGGAAAAAACGCATACGCCCTTTTTGGCCAAGTGCATCATTGTGGACGTTCTGCCTCTTTTCCTATGCTTTCAATGCAATTCCAGTCTACCTCCTGAAATCGGTTTCCTGCAATTCTGCCCCGCTTTCAAGTCCTCTTGGCAGCCTTACTTCAGTCTATTTTTGGACGATAGCTGTCATTTATAACTCTGCAGGTTTGTGAATTACAGTGCCCCTGAGCTCCTTTCTTCAACTCGCTTTCTTGTGAGCTGGCCGCAACACCGCAGGATGGCTTCAGGCCCTAATCTGGTTCTGGCACGGCACGCTGAGCCTTTGGTTAATTCCTCTTCCTGGTGGGAAATGAGAGTTAAATTTGCCCGTTCAGACACCTCCAGCTAGTCTCTCATTGGTTCTCGCTATTCCTGTTCATCTTCCGCAGAAATTGCAAACTGGGCCAAACAGGAGGTTAAAGGGACTGACTCTCCAAGTGGGGAGAGTGTTAGTAAAGCGTCTGGAATGTTGCACCCGAGTACCAGGGTACGAAAACTGAGACATATTTGAACACGTCTCCCGATCACATGGTTGATCATACTCTAGGTTCCACATGCATGTTTTAGCTGAAGGAAGAATACCTTAAACCTGGGTAGTTGAAACCCGTGGAATGGGTACCATGCAATATGACTTCAAAGGCTCTTCATTTGCTCACCGAACATCTCCAAACCTATCACTGCTGCGTTTATGCCCCTGTACACATGCTTGATTCTCTTTCGGAGACATAGCAATCCATAGGTTTTAAGATACTTACTAGTCAGGTACATTCTTAGGCGTTTAATATGCGGTGTTGAGTCCATTTCGTTGAGCAAGGAGTAGCTCTTGTGTATTCCATATTTGGCTTAAGGAACTTTATCTGTGCTCATTTCAATCTCTGGTTTTATGCAGCACCGCAACTCACCTTTCCCCTTAAGCAAGCATAAGTTGGTTTTCTAAATTTGAGACCCTGTTCTGTTCTGTAATTCAGTTCCTGTGTAGCCAAGTTTACATTCCGTGTATTACTGATATCTTATGATGTTTCTTTTTCTGTGTGACTTATTTCAGTTAGAATCATCATACCTGAATCCACTCATTGTGCTGCTAAGGGCCTGATGACACAGATTTCATTGCTGAGTGATATTGCTTTGTAAGTAAATACCACAACTTCTTTATCCATTTTTCACTTTCTGCGATGTTGAACTTGTACTGTAAACGAGGTTCTTGTAAACAGAGCCGTTCCAAACTTTGGGGTGGCTGTGTCTTTTTGATTTTAATTTCCCTAAGCTATAGGACCATAAGTGGCATTGCCCTAGGCTCTGTTGCTTTGTTTTTTAGATGTTTCAGGAAACACCATACACTTCTCCCGAGTGTCTGTTGGCAATTTACATCCCGCCCATCAGCATAACAAGGCTCCCAGTTCTCCATGGCCTGTCCTGCCTTTCTGGATTTTACACTTTTTTCAGATGGCCCTTTTGACCGGGGGGAAGTGAGACTTCATTGTAGTGCAGATTTCCTTTGCAAGCTTGCTTGGTTGGCCAAAAAGGGCGTATGCGTTTTTTCCTGAATATATTCAGGAAAACACGCATACGCCCTTTTTGGCCAAGTGCATCATTGTGGACGTTCTGCCTCTTTTCCTATGCTTTCAATGCAATTCCAGTCTACCTCCTGAAATCGGTTTCCTGCAATTCTGCCCCGCTTTCAAGTCCTCTTGGCAGCCTTACTTCAGTCTATTTTTGGACGATAGCTGTCATTTATAACTCTGCAGGTTTGTGAATTACAGTGCCCCTGAGCTCCTTTCTTCAACTCGCTTTCTTGTGAGCTGGCCGCAACACCGCAGGATGGCTTCAGGCCCTAATCTGGTTCTGGCACGGCACGCTGAGCCTTTGGTTAATTCCTCTTCCTGGTGGGAAATGAGAGTTAAATTTGCCCGTCCAGACACCTCCAGCTAGTCTCTCATTGGTTCTCGCTATTCCTGTTCATCTTCCGCAGAAATTGCAAACTGGGCCAAACAGGAGGTTAAAGGGACTGACTCTCCAAGTGGGGAGAGTGTTAGTAAAGCGTCTGGAATGTTGCACCCGAGTACCAGGGTACGAAAACTGAGACATATTTGAACACGTCTCCCGATCACATGGTTGATCATACTCTAGGTTCCACATGCATGTTTTAGCTGAAGGAAGAATACCTTAAACCTGGGTAGTTGAAACCCGTGGAATGGGTACCATGCAATATGACTTCAAAGGGTCTTCATTTGCTCACCGAACATCTCCAAACCTATCACTGCTGCGTTTATGCCCCTGTACACATGCTTGATTCTCTTTCGGAGACATTGCAATCCATAGGTTTTAAGATACTTACTAGTCAGGTACATTCTTAGGCGTTTAATATGCGGTGTTTAGTCCATTTCGTTGAGCAAGGAGTAGCTCTTGTCTATTCCATATTTGGCTTAAGGAACTTTATCTGTGCTCATTTCAATCTCTGGTTTTATGCAGCACCCCAACTCACCTTTCCCCTTAAGCAAGCATAAGTTGGTTTTCTAAATTTGAGACCCTGTTCTGTTTTGGAATGCAGTTCCTGTGTAGCCAAGTTTACATTCCGTGTATTAGTGATATCTTATGATGTTTCTTTTTCTGTGTGACTTATTTCAGTTAGAATCATCGTACCTGAATCTACTCATTATGCTGCTACGGGCCTGATGACATAGATTTCATTGCTGAGTGATACTGCATTGTACGTAAGTACCACAAGTTCTTTATGCATTTTTCACTTTCTGTGATATTGAACTTGTACGGTAAACGAGGTTCTTGTAAACAGAGGCGTCCCAAACTTTGGGGTGGCTGTGTCTTTTTGATTTTAATTTCCCTAAGCTATAGGACCATAAGTGGAAGTGCCCTAGGCTCTGTTGCTTTGTTTTTTAGATGTTTCAGGAAAGACCATACACTTCTCCCGAGTGTCTGTTGGCAATTTACATCCCGCCCATCAGCATAACAAGGCTCCCAGTTCTCCATGGCCTGTCCTGCCTTTCTGGATTTTACACTTTTTTCAGATGGCCCTTTTGACCGGGGGGAAGTGAGACTTCATTGTAGTGCAGATTTCCTTTGCAAGTTTGCTTGGTTGGCCAAAAAGGGCGTATGCGTTTTTTCCTGAATATATTCAGGAAAAAACGCATACGCCCTTTTTGGCCAAGTGCATCATTGTGGACGTTCTGCCTCTTTTCCTATGCTTTCAATGCAATTCCAGTCTACCTCCTGAAATCGGTTTCCTGCAATTCTGCCCCGCTTTCAAGTCCTCTTGGCAGCCTTACTTCAGTCTATTTTTGGACGATAGCTGTCATTTATAACTCTGCAGGTTTGTGAATTACAGTGCCCCTGAGCTCCTTTCTTCAACTCGCATTCTTTTGAGCTGGCCGCAACACCGCAGGATGGCTTCAGGCCCTAATCTGGATCCGGCACGGCACGCTGAGCCTTTGGTTAATTCCTCTTCCTGGTGGGAAATGAGAGTTAAATTTCCCATCCAGACACCTCCAGCTAGTCTCTCATTGGTTCTCGCTATTCCTGTTCATCTTCCACAGAAATTGCAAACTGGGCCACACAGGAGGTTAAAGGGACTGACTCTCCAAGTCGGGAGAGTGTTAGTAAAGCGTCTGGAATGTTGCACCCGAGTACCAGGGGAAGAAAACTGAGACATATTTGAACACGTCTCCCGTTCACATGGTTGATCATACTCTGGGTTCCACATGCATGTTTTAGCTGAAGGAAGAATACCTTAAACCTGGAGAGTTGAGACCCGTGTAATGGGTACCATGCAATATGACTTCAAAGGGTCTTCATTTGCTCACCGAACCTCTCCAATCCTATCACTGCTGCGTTTATGTCCCTGTACACAAGCTTGATTCTCTTTTGGAGACATAGCAATCCATAGGTTTTAAGATACTTACTAGTCAGGTACATTCTTAGGCGTTTAATATGGGGTGTTGAGTCCATTTCGTTGAGCAAGGAGTAGCTCTTGTCTATTCCATATTTGGCTTAAGGAACTTTATCTGTGCTCATTTCAATCTCTGGTTTTATGCAGCACCCCAACTCACCTTTCCCCTTAAGCAAGCATAAGTTGGTTTTCTAAATTTGAGACCCTGTTCTGTTTTGGAATGCAGTTCCTGTGTAGCCAAGTTTACATTCCGTGTATTAGTGATATCTTATGATGTTTCTTTTTCTGTGTGACTTATTTCAGTTAGAATCATCGTACCTGAATCTACTCATTATGCTTCTACGGGCCTGATGACATAGATTTCATTGCTGAGTGATACTGCATTGTACGTAAGTACCACAAGTTCTTTATGCATTTTTCACTTTCTGTGATATTGAACTTGTACGGTAAACGAGGTTCTTGTAAACAGAGGCGTCCCAAACTTTGGGGTGGCTGTGTCTTTTTGATTTTAATTTCCCTAAGCTATAGGACCATAAGTGGAAGTGCCCTAGGCTCTGTTGCTTTGTTTTTTAGATGTTTCAGGAAAGACCATACACTTCTCCCGAGTGTCTGTTGGCAATTTACATCCCGCCCATCAGCATAACAAGGCTCCCAGTTCTCCATGGCCTGTCCTGCCTTTCTGGATTTTACACTTTTTTCAGATGGCCCTTTTGACCGGGGGTAAGTGAGACTTCATTGTAGTGCAGATTTCCTTTGCAAGTTTGCTTGGTTGGCCAAAAAGGGCGTATGCGTTTTTTCCTGAATATATTCAGGAAAAAACGCATACGCCCTTTTTGGCCAAGTGCATCATTGTGGACGTTCTGCCTCTTTTCCTATGCTTTCAATGCAATTCTAGTCTACCTCCTGAAATCGGTTTCCTGCAATTCTGCCCCGCTTTCAAGTCCTCTTGGCAGCCTTACTTCAGTCTATTTTTGGACGATAGCTGTCATTTATAACTCTGCAGGTTTGTGAATTACAGTGCCCCTGAGCTCCTTTCTTCAACTCGCTTTCTTTTGAGCTGGCCGCAACACCGCAGGATGGCTTCAGGCCCTAATCTGGATCCGGCACGGCACGCTGAGCCTTTGGTTAATTCCTCTTCCTGGTGGGAAATGAGAGTTAAATTTCCCATCCAGACACCTCCAGCTAGTCTCTCATTGGTTCTCGCTATTCCTGTTCATCTTCCACAGAAATTGCAAACTGGGCCACACAGGAGGTTAAAGGGACTGACTCTCCAAGTCGGGAGAGTGTTAGTAAAGCGTCTGGAATGTTGCACCCGAGTACCAGGGTACGAAAACTGAGACATATTTGAACACGTCTCCCGTTCACATGGTTGATCATACTCTGGGTTCCACATGCATGTTTTAGCTGAAGGAAGAATACCTTAAACCTGGAGAGTTGAGACCCGTGTAATGGGTACCATGCAATATGACTTCAAAGGGTCTTCATTTGCTCACCGAACCTCTCCAATCCTATCACTGCTGCGTTTATGCCCCTGTACACAAGCTTGATTCTCTTTTGGAGACATAGCAATCCATAGGTTTTAAGATACTTACTAGTCAGGTACATTCTTAGGCGTTTAATATGGGGTGTTGAGTCCATTTCGTTGAGCAAGGAGTAGCTCTTGTCTATTCCATATTTGGCTTAAGGAACTTTATCTGTGCTCATTTCAATCTCTGGTTTTATGCAGCACCCCAACTCACCTTTACCCTTAAGCAAGCATAAGTTGGTTTTCTAAATTTGAGACCCTGTTCTGTTCTGTAATTCAGTTCCTGTGTAGCCAAGTTTACATTCCGTGTATTACTGATATCTTATGATGTTTCTTTTTCTGTGTGACTTATTTCAGTTAGAATCATCATACCTGAATCCACTCATTGTGCTGCTAAGGGCCTGATGACACAGATTTCATTGCTGAGTGATATTGCTTTGTAAGTAAATACCACAACTTCTTTATCCATTTTTCACTTTCTGCGATGTTGAACTTGTACTGTAAACGAGGTTCTTGTAAACAGAGCCGTTCCAAACTTTGGGGTGGCTGTGTCTTTTTGATTTTAAATTTCCTAAGCTATAGGACCATAAGTGGAAGTGCCCTAGGCTCTGTTGCTTTGTTTTTTAGATGTTTCAGGAAACACCATACACTTCTCCCGAGTGGTTGTTGGCAATTTACATCCCGCCTCTCAGCATAACAAGGCTCACAGTCCTCCATGGCCTGTCCTGCCTTTCTGGATTTTACACTTTTTTCAGATGGCCCTTTTGACCGGGGGGAAGTGAGACTTCATTGTAGTGCAGATTTCCTTTGCAAGCTTGCTTGGTTGGCCAAAAAGGGCGTATGCGTTTTTTCCTGAATATATTCAGGAAAAAACGCATACGCCCTTTTTGGCCAAGTGCATCATTGTGGACGTTCTGCCTCTTTTCCTATGCTTTCAATGCAATTCCAGTCTACCTCCTGAAATCGGTTTCCTGCAATTCTGCCCCGCTTTCAAGTCCTCTTGGCAGCCTTACTTCAGTCTATTTTTGGACGATAGCTGTCATTTATAACTCTGCAGGTTTGTGAATTACAGTGCCCCTGAGCTCCTTTCTTCAACTCGCTTTCTTGTGACCTGGCCGCAACACCGCAGGATGGCTTCAGGCCCTAATCTGGTTCCGGCCCGGCATGCTGAGCCTTTGATTAATTCCTCTTCCTGGTGGGAAATGAGAGTTAAATTTGCCCGTTCAGACACCTCCAGCTAGCCTCTCATTGGTTCTCGCTATTCCTGTTCATCTTCCGCAGAAATTGCAAACTGGGCCAAACAGGAGGTTAAAGGCACTGACTCTCCAAGTCGGGAGAGTGTTAGTAAAGCGTTTGGAATGTTGCACCCGAGTACCAGGGGAGGAAACCTGAGACATATTTGAACACGTCTCCCGTTCACATGGTTGATCATACTCTGGGTTCAACATGCATGTTTTAGCTGAAGGAAGAATACCTTAAACCTGGAGAGTTGAGACCCGTGGAATGGGTACCATGCAATATGACTTCAAAGGGTCTTCATTTGCTCACCGAACCTCTCCAATCCTATCACTGCTGCGTTTATGCCCCTGTACACAAGCTTGATTCTCTTTTGGAGACATAGCAATCCATAGGTTTTAAGATACTTACTAGTCAGGTACATTCTTAGGCGTTTAATATGGGGTGTTGAGTCCATTTCGTTGAGCAAGGAGTAGCTCTTGTCTATTCCATATTTGGCTTAAGGAACTTTATCTGTGCTCATTTCAATCTCTGGTTTTATGCAGCACCCCAACTCACCTTTCCCCTTAAGCAAGCATAAGTTGGTTTTCTAAATTTGAGACCCTGTTCTGTTTTGGAATGCAGTTCCTGTGTAGCCAAGTTTACATTCCGTGTATTAGTGATATCTTATGATGTTTCTTTTTCTGTGTGACTTATTTCAGTTAGAATCATCGTACCTGAATCCACTCATTATGCTGCTACGGGCCTGATGACATAGATTTCATTGCTGAGTGATACTGCATTGTACGTAAGTACCACAATTTCTTTATCCATTTTTCACTTTCTGTGATGTTGAACTTGTACTGTAAACGAGGTTCTTGTAAACAGAGGCGTCCCAAACTTTGGGGTGGCTGTGTCTTTTTGATTTTAATTTCCCTAAGCTATAGGACCATAAGTGGCATTGCCCTAGGCTCTGTTGCTTTGTTTTTTAGATGTTTCAGGAAACACCATACACTTCTCCCGAGTGTCTGTTGGCAATTTACATCCCGCCCATCAGCATAACAAGGCTCCCAGTTCTCCATGGCCTGTCCTGCCTTTCTGGATTTTACACTTTTTTCAGATGGCCCTTTTGACCGGGGGGAAGTGAGACTTCATTGTAGTGCAGATTTCCTTTGCAAGCTTGCTTGGTTGGCCAAAAAGGGCGTATGCGTTTTTTCCTGAATATATTCAGGAAAACACGCATACGCCCTTTTTGGCCAAGTGCATCATTGTGGACGTTCTGCCTCTTTTCCTATGCTTTCAATGCAATTCCAGTCTACCTCCTGAAATCGGTTTCCTGCAATTCTGCCCCGCTTTCAAGTCCTCTTGGCAGCCTTACTTCAGTCTATTTTTGGACGATAGCTGTCATTTATAACTCTGCAGGTTTGTGAATTACAGTGCCCCTGAGCTCCTTTCTTCAACTCGCTTTCTTGTGAGCTGGCCGCAACACCGCAGGATGGCTTCAGGCCCTAATCTGGTTCTGGCACGGCACGCTGAGCCTTTGGTTAATTCCTCTTCCTGGTGGGAAATGAGAGTTAAATTTGCCCGTTCAGACACCTCCAGCTAGTCTCTCATTGGTTCTCGCTATTCCTGTTCATGTTCCGCAGAAATTGCAAACTGGGCCAAACAGGAGGTTAAAGGGACTGACTCTCCAAGTGGGGAGAGTGTTAGTAAAGCGTCTGGAATGTTGCACCCGAGTACCAGGGTACGAAAACTGAGACATATTTGAACACGTCTCCCGATCACATGGTTGATCATACTCTAGGTTCCACATGCATGTTTTAGCTGAAGGAAGAATACCTTAAACCTGGGTAGTTGAAACCCGTGGAATGGGTACCATGCAATATGACTTCAAAGGCTCTTCATTTGCTCACCGAACATCTCCAAACCTATCACTGCTGCGATTATGCCCCTGTACACATGCTTGATTCTCTTTCGGAGACATTGCAATCCATAGGTTTTAAGATACTTACTAGTCAGGTACATTCTTAGGTGTTTAATATGCGGTGTTGAGTCCATTTCGTTGAGCAAGGAGTAGCTCTTGTCTATTCCATATTTGGCTTAAGGAACTTTATCTGTGCTCATTTCAATCTCTGGTTTTATGCAGCACCGCAACTCACCTTTACCCTTAAGCAAGCATAAGGTGGTTTTCTAAATTTGAGACCCTGTTCTGTTCTGTAATTCAGTTCCTGTGTAGCCAAGTTTACATTCCGTGTATTACTGATATCTTATGATGTTTCTTTTTCTGTGTGACTTATTTCAGTTAGAATCATCATACCTGAATCCACTCATTGTGCTGCTAAGGGCCTGATGACACAGATTTCATTGCTGAGTGATATTGCTTTGTAAGTAAATACCACAACTTCTTTATCCATTTTTCACTTTCTGCGATGTTGAACTTGTACTGTAAACGAGGTTCTTGTAAACAGAGCCGTTCCAAACTTTGGGGTGGCTGTGTCTTTTTGATTTTAAATTCCCTAAGCTATAGGACCATAAGTGGAAGTGCCCTAGGCTCTGTTGCTTTGTTTTTTAGATGTTTCAGGAAACACCATACACTTCTCCCGAGTGGTTGTTGGCAATTTACATCCCGCCTTTCAGCATAACAAGGCTCACAGTTCTCCATGGCCTGTCCTGCCTTTCTGGATTTTACACTTTTTTCAGATGGCCTTTTTGACCGGGGGGAAGTGAGACTTCATTGTAGTGCAGATTTCCTTTGCAAGCTTGCTTGGTTGGCCAAAAAGGGCGTATGCGTTTTTTCCTGAATATATTCAGGAAAAAACGCATACGCCCTTTTTGGCCAAGTGCATCATTGTGGACGTTCTGCCTCTTTTCCTATGCTTTCAATGCAATTCCAGTCTACCTCCTGAAATCGGTTTCCTGCAATTCTGCCCCGCTTTCAAGTCCTCTTGGCAGCCTTACTTCAGTCTATTTTTGGACGATAGCTGTCATTTATAACTCTGCAGGTTTGTGAATTACAGTGCCCCTGAGCTCCTTTCTTCAACTCGCTTTCTTTTGAGCTGGCCGCAACACCGCAGGATGGCTTCAGGCCCTAATCTGGATCCGGCACGGCACGCTGAGCCTTTGGTTAATTCCTCTTCCTGGTGGGAAATGAGAGTTAAATTTCCCATCCAGACACCTCCAGCTAGTCTCTCATTGGTTCTCGCTATTCCTGTTCATCTTCCACAGAAATTGCAAACTGGGCCACACAGGAGGTTAAAGGGACTGACTCTCCAAGTCGGGAGAGTGTTAGTAAAGCGTCTGGAATGTTGCACCCGAGTACCAGGGTACGAAAACTGAGACATATTTGAACACGTCTCCCGATCAAATGGTTGATCATACTCTGGGTTCCACATGCATGTTTTAGCTGAAGGAAGAATACCTTAAACCTGGAGAGTTAAGACCCGTGGAATGGGTACCATGCAATATGACTTCAAAGGGTCTTCATTTGCTCACCGAACCTCTCCAATCCTATCACTGCTGCGTTTATGCCCCTGTACACATGCTTGATTCTCTTTCAGAGACATAGCAATCCATAGGTTTTAAGATACTTACTAGTCAGGTACATTCTTAGGCGTTTAATATAGGGTGTTGAGTCCATTTCGTTGAGCAAGGAGTAGCTCTTGTGTATTCCATATTTGGCTTAAGGAACTTTATCTGTGCTCATTTCAATCTCTGGTTTTATGCAGCACCCCAACTCACCTTTCCCCTTAAGCAAGCATAAGTTGGTTTTCTAAATTTGAGACCCTGTTCTGTTCTGTAATTCAGTTCCTGTGTAGCCAAGTTTACATTCCGTGTATTACTGATATCTTATGATGTTTCTTTTTCTGTGTGACTTATTTCAGTTAGAATCATCATACCTGAATCCACTCATTGTGCTGCTAAGGGCCTGATGACACAGATTTCATTGCTGAGTGATATTGCTTTGTAAGTAAATACCACAACTTCTTTATCCATTTTTCACTTTCTGCGATGTTGAACTTGTACTGTAAACGAGGTTCTTGTAAACAGAGCCGTTCCAAACTTTGGGGTGGCTGTGTCTTTTTGATTTTAAATTCCCTAAGCTATAGGACCATAAGTGGAAGTGCCCTAGGCTCTGTTGCTTTGTTTTTTAGATGTTTCAGGAAACACCATACACTTCTCCCGAGTGGTTGTTGGCAATTTACATCCCGCCTTTCAGCATAACAAGGCTCACAGTTCTCCATGGCCTGTCCTGCCTTTCTGGATTTTACACTTTTTTCAGATGGCCCTTTTGACCGGGGGGAAGTGAGACTTCATTGTAGTGCAGATTTCCTTTGCAAGCTTGCTTGGTTGGCCAAAAAGGGCGTATGCGTTTTTTCCTGAATATATTCAGGAAAAAACGCATACGCCCTTTTTGGCCAAGTGCATCATTGTGGACGTTCTGCCTCTTTTCCTATGCTTTCAATGCAATTCCAGTCTACCTCCTGAAATCGGTTTCCTGCAATTCTGCCCCGCTTTCAAGTCCTCTTGGCAGCCTTACTTCAGTCTATTTTTGGACGATAGCTGTCATTTATAACTCTGCAGGTTTGTGAATTACAGTGCCCCTGAGCTCCTTTCTTCAACTCGCTTTCTTTTGAGCTGGCCGCAACACCGCAGGATGGCTTCAGGCCCTAATCTGGTTCCGGCCCGGCATGCTGAGGCTTTGATTAATTCCTCTTCCTGGTGGGAAATGAGAGTTAAATTTGCCCGTTCAGACACCTCCAGCTAGCCTCTCATTGGTTCTCGCTATTCCTGTTCATCTTCCGCAGAAATTGCAAACTGGGCCAAACAGGAGGTTAAAGGCACTGACTCTCCAAGTCGGGAGAGTGTTAGTAAAGCGTTTGGAATGTTGCACCCGAGTACCAGGGGAGGAAACCTGAGACATATTTGAACACGTCTCCCGTTCACATGGTTGATCATACTCTGGGTTCAACATGCATGTTTTAGCTGAAGGAAGAATACCTTAAACCTGGAGAGTTGAGACCCGTGTAATGGGTACCATGCAATATGACTTCAAAGGGTCTTCATTTGCTCACCGAACCTCTCCAATCCTATCACTGCTGCGTTTATGCCCCTGTACACAAGCTTGATTCTCTTTTGGAGACATAGCAATCCATAGGTTTTAAGATACTTACTAGTCAGGTACATTCTTAGGCGTTTAATATGGGGTGTTGAGTCCATTTCGTTGAGCAAGGAGTAGCTCTTGTCTATTCCATATTTGGCTTAAGGAACTTTATCTGTGCTCATTTCAATCTCTGGTTTTATGCAGCACCCCAACTCACCTTTCCCCTTAAGCAAGCATAAGTTGGTTTTCTAAATTTGAGACCCTGTTCTGTTTTGGAATGCAGTTCCTGTGTAGCCAAGTTTACATTCCATGTATTAGTGATATCTTATGATGTTTCTTTTTCTGTGTGACTTATTTCAGTTAGAATCATCGTACCTGAATCCACTCATTATGCTGCTACGGGCCTGATGACATAGATTTCATTGCTGAGTGATACTGCATTGTACGTAAGTACCACAATTTCTTTATCCATTTTTCACTTTCTGCGATGTTGAACTTGTACTGTAAACGAGGTTCTTGTAAACAGAGGCGTCCCAAACTTTGGGGTGGCTGTGTCTTTTTGATTTTAATTTCCCTAAGCTATAGGACCATAAGTGGCATTGCCCTAGGCTCTGTTGCTTTGTTTTTTAGATGTTTCAGGAAACACCATACACTTCTCCCGAGTGTCTGTTGGCAATTTACATCCCGCCCATCAGCATAACAAGGCTCCCAGTTCTCCATGGCCTGTCCTGCCTTTCTGGATTTTACACTTTTTTCAGATGGCCCTTTTGACCGGGGGGAAGTGAGACTTCATTGTAGTGCAGATTTCCTTTGGAAGCTTGCTTGGTTGGCCAAAAAGGGCGTATGCGTTTTTTCCTGAATATATTCAGGAAAAAACGCATACGCCCTTTTTGGCCAAGTGCATCATTGTGGACGTTCTGCCTCTTTTCCTATGCTTTCAATGCAATTCCAGTCTACCTCCTGAAATCGGTTTCCTGCAATTCTGCCCCGCTTTCAAGTCCTCTTGGCAGCCTTACTTCAGTCTATTTTTGGACGATAGCTGTCATTTATAACTCTGCAGGTTTGTGAATTACAGTGCCCCTGAGCTCCTTTCTTCAACTCGCTTTCTTGTGAGCTGGCCGCAACACCGCAGGATGGCTTCAGGCCCTAATCTGGTTCTGGCACGGCACGCTGAGCCTTTGGTTAATTCCTCTTCCTGGTGGGAAATGAGAGTTAAATTTGCCCGTTCAGACACCTCCAGCTAGTCTCTCATTGGTTCTCGCTATTCCTGTTCATCTTCCGCAGAAATTGCAAACTGGGCCAAACAGGAGGTTAAAGGGACTGACTCTCCAAGTGGGGAGAGTGTTAGTAAAGCGTCTGGAATGTTGCACCCGAGTACCAGGGTACGAAAACTGAGACATATTTGAACACGTCTCCCGATCACATGGTTGATCATACTCTAGGTTCCACATGCATGTTTTAGCTGAAGGAAGAATACCTTAAACCTGGGTAGTTGAAACCCGTGGAATGGGTACCACGCAATATGACTTCAAAGGCTCTTCATTTGCTCACCGAACATCTCCAAACCTATCACTGCTGCGTTTATGCCCCTGTACACATGCTTGATTCTCTTTCGGAGACATTGCAATCCATAGGTTTTAAGATACTTACTAGTCAGGTACATTCTTAGGTGTTTAATATGCGGTGTTGAGTCCATTTCGTTGAGCAAGGAGTAGCTCTTGTCTATTCCATATTTGGCTTAAGGAACTTTATCTGTGCTCATTTCAATCTCTGGTTTTATGCAGCACCGCAACTCACCTTTACCCTTAAGCAAGCATAAGTTGGTTTTCTAAATTTGAGACCCTGTTCTGTTCTGTAATTCAGTTCCTGTGTAGCCAAGTTTACATTCCGTGTATTACTGATATCTTATGATGTTTCTTTTTCTGTGTGACTTATTTCAGTTAGAATCATCATACCTGAATCCACTCATTGTGCTGCTAAGGGCCTGATGACACAGATTTCATTGCTGAGTGATATTGCTTTGTAAGTAAATACCACAACTTCTTTATCCATTTTTCACTTTCTGCGATGTTGAACTTGTACTGTAAACGAGGTTCTTGTAAACAGAGGCGTCCCAAACTTTGGGGTGTCTGTGTCTTTTTTATTTTAATTTCCCTAAGCTATAGGACCATAAGTGGAAGTGCCCTAGGCTCTGTTGCTTTGTTTTTTAGATGTTTCAGGAAACACCATACACTTCTCCCGAGTGTCTGTTGGCAATTTACATCCCGCCCATCAGCATAACAAGGCTCCCAGTTCTCCATGGCCTGTCCTGCCTTTCTGGATTTTACACTTTTTTCAGATGGCCCTTTTGACCGGGGGGAAGTGAGACTTCATTGTAGTGCAGATTTCCTTTGCAAGCTTGCTTGGTTGGCCAAAAAGGGCGTATGCGTTTTTTCCTGAATATATTCAGGAAAAAACGCATACGCCCTTTTTGGCCAAGTGCATCATTGTGGACGTTCTGCCTCTTTTCCTATGCTTTCAATGCAATTCCAGTCTACCTCCTGAAATCGGTTTCCTGCAATTCTGCCCCGCTTTCAAGTCCTCTTGGCAGCCTTACTTCAGTCTATTTTTGGACGATAGCTGTCATTTATAACTCTGCAGGTTTGTGAATTACAGTGCCCCTGAGCTCCTTTCTTCAACTCGCTTTCTTTTGAGCTGGCCGCAACACCGCAGGATGGCTTCAGGCCCTAATCTGGATCCGGCACGGCACGCTGAGCCTTTGGTTAATTCCTCTTCCTGGTGGGAAATGAGAGTTAAATTTGCCCGTCCAGACACCTCCAGCTAGTCTCTCATTGGTTCTCACTATTCCTGTTCATCTTCCGCAGAAATTGCAAACTGGGCCAAACAGGAGGTTAAAGGGACTGACTCTCCAAGTCGGGAGAGTGTTAGTAAAGCGTCTGGAATGTTGCACCCGAGTGCCAGGGTACGAAAACTGAGACATATTTGAACACGTCTCCCGATCACATGGTTGATCATACTCTGGGTTCCACATGCATGTTTTAGCTGAAGGAAGAATACCTAAAACCTGGGTAGTTGAAACCCGTGGAATGGGTACCATGCAATATGACTTCAAAGGGTCTTCATTTGCTCACCAAACCTCTCCAATGCTATCACTGCTGCGTTTATGCCCCTGTACACATGCTTGATTCTCTTTCGGAGACATAGCAATCCATAGGTTTTAAGATACTTACTAGTCAGGTACATTCTTAGACGTTTAATATGCGGTGTTGAGTCCATTTCGTTGAGCAAGGAGTAGCTCTTCTCTATTCCATATTTGGCTTAAGGAACTTTATCTGTGCTCATTTCAATCTCTGGTTTTATGCAGCACCCCAACTCACCTTTCCCCTTAAGCAAGCATAAGTTGGTTTTCTAAATTTGAGACCCTGTTCTGTTCTGTAATTCAGTTCCTGTGTAGCCAAGTTTACATTCCGTGTATTACTGATATCTTATGATGTTTCTTTTTCTGTGTGACTTATTTCAGTTAGAATCATCATACCTGAATCCACTCATTGTGCTGCTAAGGGCCTGATGACACAGATTTCATTGCTGAGTGATATTGCTTTGTAAGTAAATACCACAACTTCTTTATCCATTTTTCACTTTCTGCGATGTTGAACTTGTACTGTAAACGAGGTTCTTGTAAACAGAGCCGTTCCAAACTTTGGGGTGGCTGTGTCTTTTTGATTTTAATTTCCCTAAGCTATAGGACCATAAGTGGAAGTGCCCTAGGTTCTGTTGCTTTGTTTTTTAGATGTTTCAGGAAACACCATACACTTCTCCCGAGTGTCTGTTGGCAATTTACATCCCGCCCATCAGCATAACAAGGCTCCCAGTTCTCCATGGCCTGTCCTGCCTTTCTGGATTTTACCCTTTTTTCAGATGGCCCTTTTGACCGGGGGGAAGTGAGACTTCATTGTAGTGCAGATTTCCTTTGCAAGCTTGCTTGGTTGGCCAAAAAGGGCGTATGCGTTTTTTCCTGAATATATTCAGGAAAAAACGCATACGCCCTTTTTGGCCAAGTGCATCATTGTGGACGTTCTGCCTCTTTTCCTATGCTTTCAATGCAATTCCAGTCTACCTCCTGAAATCGGTTTCCTGCAATTCTGCCCCGCTTTCAAGTCCTCTTGGCAGCCTTACTTCAGTATATTTTTGGACGATAGCTGTCATTTATAACTCTGCAGGTTTGTGAATTACAGTGCCCCTGAGCTCCTTTCTTCAACTCGCTTTCTTGTGAGCTGGCCGCAACACCGCAGGATGGCTTCAGGCCCTAATCTGGTTCCGGCACGGCACGCTGAGCCTTTGGTTAATTCCTCTTCCTGGTGGGAAATGAGAGTTAAATTTGCCTGTCCAGACACCTCCAGCTAGTCTCTCATTGGTTCTCGCTATTCCTGTTTATCTTCCGCAGAAATTGCAAACTGGGCCAAACAGGAGGTTAAAGGGACTGACTCTCCAAGTCGGGAGAGTGTTAGTAAAGCGTCTGGAATGTTGCACCCGAGTACCAGGGTACGAAAACTGAGACATATTTGAACACGTCTCCTGATCACATGGTTGATCATACTCTAGGTTCCACATGCATGTTTTAGCTGAAGGAAGAATACCTTAAACCTGGGTAGTTGAAACCCGTGGAATGGGTACCATGCAATATGACTTCAAAGGGTCTTCATTTGCTCACCAAACCTCTCCAATCCTATCACTGCTGCGTTTATGCCCCTGTACACATGCTTGATTCTCTTTCGGAGACATAGCAATCCATAGGTTTTAAGATACTTACAAGTCAGGTACATTCTTAGGCGTTTAATATGCGGTGTTGAGTCCATTTCGTTGAGCAAGGAGTAGCTCTTGTCTATTCCATATTTGGCTTAAGGAACTTTATCTGTGCTCATTTCAATCTCTGGTTTTATGCAGCACCCCAACTCACCTTTACCCTTAAGCAAGCATAAGTTGGTTTTCTAAATTTGAGACCCTGTTCTGTTCTGTAATTCAGTTCCTGTGTAGCCAAGTTTACATTCCATGTATTACTGATATCTTATGATGTTTCTTTTTCTGTGTGACTTATTTCAGTTAGAATCATCATACCTGAATCCACTCATTATGCTGCTACGGGCCTGATGACATAGATTTCATTGCTGATTGATACTGCATTGTACGTAAGTACCACAAGTTCTTTATCCATTTTTCACTTTCTGTGATATTGAACTTGCATGGTAAACGAGGTTCTTGTAAACAGAGGCGTCCCAAACTTTGGGGTGGCTGTGTCTTTTTGATTTTAATTTCCCTAAGCTATAGGACCATAAGTGGAAGTGCCCTAGACTCTGTTGTTTTGTTTTTTCGATGTTTGAGGAAACACCATACACTTCTCCCGAGTTTCTGTTGGCAATTTACATCCCGCCCATCAGCATAACAAGGCTCCCAGTTCTCCATGGCCTGTCCTGCCTTTCTGGATTTTACACTTTTTTCAGATGGCCCTTTTGACCGGGGAGAAGTGAGACTTCTTTGTAGTGCAGATTTCCTTTGCAAGTTTGCTTGGTTGGCCAAAAAGGGCGTATGCGTTTTTTCCTGAACATATTCAGGAAAAAACGCATACGCCCTTTTTGGCCAAGTGCATCATTGTGGACGTTCTGCCTCTTTTCCTATGCTTTCAATGCAATTCCAGTCTACCTCCTGAAATCGGTTTCCTGCAATTCTGCCCCCCTTTCAAGTCCTCTTGGCAGCCTTACTTCAGTCTATTTTTGGACGATAGCTGTCATTTATAACTCTGCAGGTTTGTGAATTACAGTGCCCCTGAGCTCCTTTCTTCAACTCGCTTTCTTGTGAGCTGGCGCAACACCGCAGGATGTCTTCAGGCCCTAATCTGGTTCTGGCATGGCACGCTGAGCCTTTGGTTAATTCCTCTTCCTGGTGGGAAATGAGAGTTAAATTTGCCCATCCAGACACCTTCAGCTAGTCTCTCATTGGTTCTCGCTATTCCTGTTCATCTTCCACAGAAATTGCAAACTGGGCCAAACAGGAGGTTAAAGGGACTGACTCTCCAAGTGGGGAGAGTGTTAGTAAAGCGTCTGGAATGTTGCACCCGAGTACCAGGGTACGAAAACTGAGACATATTTGAACACGTCTCCCGATCACATGGTTGATCATACTCTAGGTTCCACATGCAAGTTTTAGCTGAAGGAAGAATACCTTAAACATGGGTAGTTAAAACCCATGGAATGGGTACCATGTAATATGACTTCAAAGGGTCTTCTTTTGCTCACCGAACCTCTCCAATCCTTTCACTGCTGTGTTTATGCCCCTGTACACATGCTTCATTCTCTTTCGGAGACATAGCAATCCATAGGTTTTAAGATACTTACTAGTCAGGTACATTCTTAGGCGTTTAATATGCGGTGTCGAGTCCATTTCGTTGAGCAAGCAGTAGCTCTTGTCTATTCCATATTTGGCTTAAGGAACTTTATCTGTGCTCATTTCGATCTCTGGTTTTATGCAGCACCCCAACTCACCTTTCCCCTTAAGCAAGCATAAGTTGGTTTTCTAAATTTGAGACCCTGTTCTGTTCTGTAATTCAGTTCCTGTGTAGCCAAGTTTACATTCCGTGTATTAGTGATATCTTATGATGTTTCTTTTTCTGTGTGACTTATTTCAGTTAGAAACATCGTACCTGAATCCACTCATTAAGCTGCTACGGGCCTGATGACAAAGATTTCATTGCTGAGTGATACTGCATTGTACGTAAGTACCACAACTTCTTTATCCATTTTTCACTTTCTGCGATATTGAACTTTTACAGTAAACGAGGTTCTTGTAAACAGAGGAGTCCCAAACTTTTGGGTGGCTGTGTCTTTTTGATTTTAATTTCCCTAAGCTATAGGACCATAAGTGGAAGTGCCCTAGGCTCTGTTGCTTTGTTTTTTAGATGTTTCAGGAAACACCATACACTTCTCAGGAGTGTCTGTTGACAATTTACATCCCGCCCATCAGCATAACAAAGCTCCCAGTTCTCCATGGCCTGTCCTGCCTTTCTGGATTTTACACCTTTTTCAGATGGCCCTTTTGACCGGGGGGAAGTGAGACTTCTTTGTAGTGCAGATTTCCTTTGCAAGCTTGCTTGGTTGGCCAAAAAGGGCGTATGCGTTTTTTCCTGAATATATTCAGGAAAAAACGCATACGCACTTTTTGGCCAAGTGCATCATTGTGGACGTTCTGCCTCTTTTCCTATGCTTTCAATGCAATTCCAGTCTACCTCCTGAAATCGGTTTCCTGCAATTCTGCCCTGCTTTCAAGTCCTCTTGGCAGCCTTACTTCAGTCTATTTTTGGACGATAGCTGTCATTTATAACTCTGCAGGTTTGTGAATTACAGTGCCCCTGAGCTCCTTTCTTCAACTCGCTTTCTTGTGACCTGGCCGCAACACCGCAGGATGGCTTCAGGACCTAATCTGGTTCTGGCACGGCACGCTGAGCCTTTGGTTAATTCCTCTTCCTGGTGGGAAATGAGAGTTAAATTTGCCCGTCCAGACACCTCCAGCTAGTCTCTCATTGGTTCTCGCTATTCCTGTTCATCTTCCGCAGATATTGCAAACTGGGCCAAACAGGAGGTTAAAGGGACTGACTCTCCAAGTCGGGAGAGTGTTAGTAAAGCGTCTGGAATGTTGCACCCGAGTACCAGGGTACGAAAACTGAGACATATTTGAACACGTCTCCCGATCACATGGTTGATCATACTCTAGGTTCCACATGCATGTTTTAGCTGAAGGAAGAATACCTTAAACCTGGGTAGTTGAAACCCGTGGAATGGGTACCGTGTAATATGACTTCAAAGGGTCTTCTTTTGCTCACCGAACCTCTCCAATCCTTTCACTGCTGTGTTTATGCCCCTGTACACACGCTTGATTCTCTTTTGGAGACATAGCAATCCATAGGTTTTAAGATACTTACTAGTCACGTACATTCTTAGGCGTTTAATATGGGGTGTTGAGTCCATTTCGCTGAGCAAGTAGTAGCTCTTGTCTATTCCATATTTGGCTTAAGGAAATTTATCTGTGCTCATTTCAATCTTTGGTTTTATGCAGCACCCCAACTCACCTTTCCCCTTAAGCAAGCATAAGTTGGTTTTCTAAATTTGAGACCCTGTTCTGTTTTGGAATTCAGTTCCTGTGTAGCCAAGTTTACATTCCGTGTATTAGTGATATATTATGATGTTTCTTTTTCTGTGTGACTTATTTCAGTTAGAATCATCGTACCTGAATCCACTCATTATGCTGCTACGGGCCTGATGACATAGATTTCATTGCTGATTGATACTGCATTGTACGTAAGTACCACAAGTTCTTTATCCATTTTTCACTTTCTGTGATATTGAACTTGCACGGTAAACGAGGTTCTTGTAAACAGAGGCGTCCCAAACTTTGGGGTGGCTGTGTCTTTTTGATTTTAATTTCCCTAAACTATAGGACCATAAGTGGAAGTGCCCTAGACTCTGTTGTTTTGTTTTTTCGATGTTTCAGGAAACACCATACACTTCTCCCGAGTTTCTGTTGGCAATTTACATCCCGCCCATCAGCATAACAAGGCTCCCAGTTCTCCATGGCCTGTCCTGCTTTTCTGGATTTTACACTTTTTTCAGATGGCCCTTTTGACCGGGGAGAAGTGAGACTTCTTTGTAGTGCAGATTTCCTTTGCAAGTTTGCTTGGTTGGCCAAAAAGGGCGTATGCGTTTTCTCCTGAACATATTCAGGAAAAAACGCATACGCCCTTTTTGGCCAAGTGCATCATTGTGGACGTTCTGCCTCTTTTCCTATGCTTTCAATGCAATTCCAGTCTACCTTCTGAAATCGGTTTCCTGCAATTCTGCCCCGCTTTCAAGTCCTCTTGGCAGCCTTACTTCAGTCTATTTTTGGACGATAGCTGTCATTTATAACTCTGCAGGTTTGTGAATTACAGTGCCCCTGAGCTCCTTTCTTCAACTCGCTTTCTTGTGAGCTGGCGCAACACCGCAGGATGTCTTCAGGCCCTAATCTGGTTCTGGCACGGCACGCTGAGCCTTTGGTTAATTCCTCTTCCTGGTGGGAAATGAGAGTTAAATTTGCCCATCCAGACACCTCCAGCTAGTCTCTCATTGGTTCTCGCTATTCCTGTTCATCTTCCACAGAAATTGCAAACTGGGCCAAACAGGAGGTTAAAGGGACTGACTCTCCAAGTGGGGAGAGTGTTAGTAAAGCGTCTGGAATGTTGCACCCGAGTACCAGGGTACGAAAACTGAGACATATTTGAACACGTCTCCCGATCACATGGTTGATCATACTCTAGGTTCCACATGCAAGTTTTAGCTGAAGGAAGAATACCTTAAACCTGGGTAGTTAAAACCCATGGAATGGGTACCATGTAATATGACTTCAAAGGGTCTTCTTTTGCTCACCGAACCTCTCCAATCGTTTCACTGCTGTGTTTATGCCCCTGTGCACATGCTTCATTCTCTTTCGGAGACATAGCAATCCATAGGTTTTAAGATACTTACTAGTCAGGTACATTCTTAGGCGTTTAATATGCGGTGTCGAGTCCATTTTGTTGAGCAAGCAGTAGCTCTTGTCTATTCCATATTTGGCTTAAGGAACTTTATCTGTGCTCATTTCGATCTCTGGTTTTATGCAGCACCCCAACTCACCTTTCCCCTTAAGCAAGCATAAGTTGGTTTTCTAATTTTGAGACCCTGTTCTGTTGTGTAATTCAGTTCCTGTGTAGCCAAGTTTACATTCCGTGTATTACTGATATCTTATGATGTTTCTTTTTCTGTGTGACTTATTTCAGTTAGAAACATCGTACCTGAATTCACTCATTAAGCTGCTACGGGCCTGATGACAAAGATTTCATTGCTGAGTGATACTGCATTGTACGTAAGTACCACAACTTCTTTATCCATTTTTCACTTTCTGCGATATTGAACTTTTACAGTAAACGAGGTTCTTGTAAACAGAGGAGTCCCAAACTTTTGGGTGGCTGTGTCTTTTTGATTTTAATTTCCCTAAGCTATAGGACCATAAGTGGAAGTGCCCTAGGCTCTGTTGCTTTGTTTTTTAGATGTTTCAGGAAACACCATACACTTCTCAGGAGTGTCTGTTGACAATTTACATCCCGCCCATCAGCATAACAAAGCTCCCAGTTCTCCATGGCCTGTCCTGCCTTTCTGGATTTTACACCTTTTTCAGATGGCCCTTTTGACCGGGGGGAAGTGAGACTTCTTTGTAGTGCAGATTTCCTTTGCAAGCTTGCTTGGTTGGCCAAAAAGGGCGTATGCGTTTTTTCCTGAATATATTCAGGAAAAAACGCATACGCACTTTTTGGCCAAGTGCATCATTGTGGACGTTCTGCCTCTTTTCCTATGCTTTCAATGCAATTCCAGTCTACCTCCTGAAATCGGTTTCCTGCAATTCTGCCCTGCTTTCAAGTCCTCTTGGCAGCCTTACTTCAGTCTATTTTTGGAAGATAGCTGTCATTTATAACTCTGCAGGTTTGTGAATTACAGTGCCCCTGAGCTCCTTTCTTCAACTCGCTTTCTTTTGAGCTGGCCGCAACACCGCAGGATGGCTTCAGGCCCTAATCTGGTTCTGGCACGGCACGCTGAGCCTTTGGTTAATTCATCTTCCTGGTGGGAAATGAGAGTTAAATTTGCCCGTCCAGACACCTCCAGCTAGTCTCTCATTGGTTCTCGCTATTCCTGTTCATCTTCCGCAGAAATTGCAAACTGGGCCAAACAGGAGGTTAAAGGCACTGACTCTCCAAGTGGGGAGAGTGTTAGTAAAGCGTCTGGAATGTTGCACCCGAGTACCAGGGTATGAAAACTGAGACATATTTGAACACGTCTCCCGATCACATGGTTGATCATACTCTAGGTTCCACATGCATGTTTTAGCTGAAGGAAGAATACCTTAAACCTGGGTAGTTGAAACCCGTGGAATGGGTACCATGTAATATGACTTCAAAGGGTCTTCTTTTGCTCACCGAACCTCTCCAATCCTTTCACTGCTGTGTTTATGCCCCTGTACACACGCTTGATTCTCTTTTGGAGACATAGCAATCCATAGGTTTTAAGATACTTACTAGTCACGTACATTCTTAGGCGTTTAATATGGGGTGTTGAGTACATTTCGTTGAGCAAGGAGTAGCTCTTGTCTATTCCATATTTGGCTTAAGGAAATTTATCTGTGCTCATTTCTATCTTTGGTTTTATGCAGCACCCCAACTCACCTTTCCCCTTAAGCAAGCATAAGTTGGTTTTCTAAATTTGAGACCCTGTTCTGTTTTGGAATTCAGTTCCTGTGTAGCCAAGTTTACATTCCTTGTATTAGTGATATATTATGATGTTTCTTTTTCTGTGTGACTTATTTCAGTTAGAATCATCGTACCTGAATCCACTCATTATGCTGCTACGGGCCTGATGACATAGATTTCATTGCTGAGTGATACTGCATTGTACGTAAGTACCACAAGTTCTTTATCCATTTTTCACTTTCTGTGATATTGAACTTGCACGGTAAACGAGGTTCTTGTAAACAGAGGCGTCCCAAACTTTGGGGTGGCTGTGTCTTTTTGATTTTAATTTCCCTAAGCTATAGGACCATAAGTGGAAGTGCCCTAGACTCTGTTGTTTTGTTTTTTCGATGTTTCAGGAAACACCATACACTTCTCCCGAGTTTCTGTTGGCAATTTACATCCCGCCCATCAGCATAACAAGGCTCCCAGTTCTCCATGGCCTGTCCTGCCTTTCTGGATTTTACACTTTTTTCAGATGGCCCTTTTGACCGGGGGGAAGGGAGACTTCTTTGTAGTGCAGATTTCCTTTGCAAGTTTGCTTGGTTGGCCAAAAAGGGCGTATGCGTTTTTTCCTGAACATATTCAGGAAAAAACGCATACGCCCTTTTTGGCCAAGTGCATCATTGTGGACGTTCTGCCTCTTTTCCTATGCTTTCAATGCAATTCCAGTCTACCTCCTGAAATCGGTTTCCTGCAATTCTGCCCCGCTTTCAAGTCCTCTTGGCAGCCTTACTTCAGTCTATTTTTGGACGATAGCTGTCATTTATAACTCTGCAGGTTTGTGAATTACAGTGCCCCTGAGCTCCTTTCTTCAACTCGCTTTCTTGTGAGCTGGCCGCAACACCGCAGGATGTCTTCAGGCCCTAATCTGGTTCTGGCACGGCACGCTGAGCCTTTGGTTAATTCCTCTTCCTGGTGGGAAATGAGAGTTAAATTTGCCCATCCAGACACCTTCAGCTAGTCTCTCATTGGTTCTCACTATTCCTGTTCATCTTCCACAGAAATTGCAAACTGGGCCAAACAGGAGGTTAAAGGGACTGACTCTCCAAGTGGGGAGAGTGTTAGTAAAGCGTCTGGAATGTTGCACCCGAGTACCAGGGTACGAAAACTGAGACATATTTGAACACGTCTCCCGATCACATGGTTGATCATACTCTAGGTTCCACATGCAAGTTTTAGCTGAAGGAAGAATACCTTAAACCTGGGTAGTTAAAACCCGTGGAATGGGTACCATGTAATATGACTTCAAAGGGTCTTCTTTTGCTCACCGAACCTCTCCAATCCTTTCACTGCTGTGTTTATGCCCCTGTACACATGCTTCATTCTCTTTCGGAGACATAGCAATCCATAGGTTTTAAGATACTTACTAGTCAGGTACATTCTTAGGCGTTTAATATGCGGTGTCGAGTCCATTTCGTTGAGCAAGCAGTAGCTCTTGTCTATTCCATATTTGGCTTAAGGAACTTTATCTGTGCTCATTTCGATCTCTGGTTTTATGCAGCACCCCAACTCACCTTTCCCCTTAAGCAAGCATAAGTTGGTTTTCTAAATTTGAGACCCTGTTCTGTTCTGTAATTCAGTTCCTGTGTAGCCAAGTTTACATTTCGTGTATTACTGATATCTTATGATGTTTCTTTTTCTGTGTGACTTATTTCAGTTAGAATCATCATACCTGAATCCACTCATTGTGCTGCTAAGGGCCTGATGACATAGATTTCATTGCTGAGTGATATTGCTTTGTAAGTAAATACCACAACTTCTTTATCCATTTTTCACTTTCTGCGATGTTGAACTTGTATGGTAAACGAGGTTCTTGTAAGCAGAGCCGTTCCAAACTTTTGGGTGGCTGTGTCTTTTTGATTTTAATTTCCCTAAGCTATAGGACCATAAGTGGAAGTGCCCTAGACTCTGTTGCTTTGTTTTTTCGATGTTTCAGGAAACACCATACACTTCTCCTGAGTGTCTGTTGGCAATTTACATCCCGCCCATCAGCATAACAAGGCTCCCAGTTCTCCATGGCCTGTCCTGCCTTTCTGGATTTTACACTTTTTTCAGATGGCCCTTTTGACCGGGGGGAAGTGAGACTTCATTGTAGTGCAGATTTCCTTTGCAAGTTTGCTTGGTTGGCCGAAAAGGGCGTATGCGTTTTTTCCTGAATATATTCAGGAAAAAACGCATACGCCCTTTTTGGCCAAGTGCATCATTGTGGACGTTCTGCCTCTTTTCCTATGCTTTCAATGCAATTCCAGTCTACCTCCTGAAATCGGTTTCCTGCAATTCTGCCCCGCTTTCAAGTCCTCTTGGCAGCCTTACTTCAGTCTATTTTTGGACGATAGCTGTCATTTATAACTCTGCAGGTTTGTGAATTACAGTGCCCCTGAGCTCCTTTCTTCAACTCGCTTTCTTGTGAGCTGGCCGCAACACCGCAGGATGGCTTCAGGCCCTAATCTGGTTCCGGCACGGCACGCTGAGCCTTTGGTTAATTCCTCTTCCTGGTGGGATGTGAGTGTTAAATTTGCCCGTCAGGACACCTCCAGCTAGTCTCTCATTGGTTCTCGCTATTCCTGTTCATCTTCCGCAGAAATTGCAAACTGGGCCAAACAGGAGATTTAAGGGATTGACTCTGAAGTCGGGAGAGTGTTAGTAAAGCGTCTGGAATGTTGCACCCGAGTACCAGGGTACAAAAACTGAGACATATTTGAACACATCTCCCGATCACATGGTTGATCATACTCTAGGTTCCACATGCATGTTTTAGCTGAAGGAAGAATACATTAAACCTGGGTAGTTGAAACCTGTGGAATGGGTACCATGCAATATGACTTCAAAGGGTCTTCGTTTGCTCACCGAACCTCTCCAATCATATCACTGCTGCGTTTATGCCCCTGTACACACGCTTGATTCTCTTTTGGAGACATAGAAATCCATAGGTTTTAAGATACTTACTAGTCAGTTACATTCTTAGGCGTTTAATATGGGGTGTTGAGTCCATTTCGTTGAGCAAGGAGTAGCTCTTGTCTATTCCATATTTGGCTTAAGGAACTTTATCTGTGCTCATTTCAATCTCTGGTTTTATGCAGCACCCCAACTCACCTTTCCCCTTAAGCAAGCATAAGTTGGTTTTCAGAATTTGAGACCCTGTGCTGTTTTGGAATTCAGTTCCTGTGTAGCCAAGTTTACATTCCGTGTATTAGTGATATCTTATGATGTTTCTTTTTCTGTGTGACTTATTTCAGTTAGAATCATCGTACCTGAATCCACTCATTATGCTGCTACAGGCCTGATGACATAGATTTCATTGCTGAGTGATACTGCATTGTACGTAAGTACCACAAGTTCTTTATCCATTTTTCACTTTCTGTGATATTGAACTTGTACGGTAAACGAGGTTCTTGTAAACAGAGGCGTCCCAAATTTTGGGGTGGCTGTGTCTTTTTGATTTTAATTTCCCTAAGCTATAGGACCATAAGTGGAAGTGCCCTAGGCTCTGTTGCTTTGTTTTTTAGATGTTTCAGGAAACACCATACACTTCTCCCGAGTGTCTGTTGGCAATTTACATCCCGCCCATCAACATAACAAGGCTCCCAGTTCTCCAGGGCCTGTCCTGCCTTTCAGGATTTTACACTTTTTTCAGATGGCCCTTTTGACCGGGGGGAAGTGAGACTTCATTGTACTGCAGACTTCTTTGCAAGCTTGCTTGGTTGGCCAAAAAGGGCGTATGCGTTTTTTCCTGAATATATTCAGGAAAAAACGCATACGCCCTTTTTGGCCAAGTGCATCATTGTGGACGTTCTGCCTCTTTTCCTATGCTTTCAATGCAATTCCAGTCTACCTCCTGAAATCGGTTTCCTGCAATTCTGCCCCGCTTTCAAGTCCTCTTGGCAGCCTTACTTCAGTCTATTTTTGGACGATAGCTGTCATTTATAACTCTGCAGGTTTGTGAATTACAGTGCCCCTGAGCTCCTTTCTTCAACTCGCTTTCTTGTGAGCTGGCCGCAACACCGCAGGATGGCTTCAGGCCCTAATCTGGTTCTGGCACGGCACGCTGAGCCTTTGGTTAATTCCTCTTCCTGGTGGGAAATGAGAGTTAAATTTGCCCGTCCAGACACCTCCAGCTAGTCTCTCTTTGGTTCTCACTATTCCTGTTCATCTTCCGCAGAAATTGCAAACTGGGCCAAACAGGAGGTTTAAGGCGCTGACTCTCCAAGTGGGGAGAGTGTTAGTAAAGCATCTGGAATGTTGCACCCGAGTACCAGGGGAAGAAAACTGAGACATATTTGAACACGTCTCCCGTTCACACGGTTGATCATACTCTGGGTTCCACATGCATGTTTTAGCTGAAGGAAGAATACCTGAAACCTGCAGAGTTGAGACCCGTGGAATGGGTACCATGCAATATGACTTCAAAGGGTCTTCATTTGCTCACCGAACCTCTCCAATCCTATCACTGCTGCGTTTATGCCCCTGTACACACGCTTGATTCTCTTTTGGAGACATAGCAATCCATAGGTTTTAAGATACTTACTAGTCAGGTACATTCTTAGGCGTTTAATATGGGGTGTCGAGTCCATTTCGTTGAGCAAGGAGTAGCTCTTGTCTATTCCATATTTGGCTTAAGGAACTTTATCTGTGCTCATTTCAATCTCTGGTTTTATGCAGCACCCCAACTCACCTTTCCCCTTAAGCAAGCATAAGTTGGCTTTCTAAATTTGAGACCCTGTTCTGTTCTGTAATTCAGTTCCTGTGTAGCCAAGTTTCCATTCCGTGTATTACTGATATCTTATGATGTTTCTTTTTCTGTGTGACTTATTTCAGTTAGCATCATCGTACCTGAATCCACTCATTATGCTGCCACGGGCCTGATGACATAGATTTCATTGCTGAGTGATACTGCATTGTACGTAAGTACCACAAGTTCTTTATCCATTTTTCACTTTCTGTGATATTGAACTTGTACGGAAAACGAGGTTCTTGTAAACAGAGGCGTCCCAAACTTTGGGGTGGCTGTGTCTTTTTGCTTTTAATTTCCCTAAGCTATAGGACCATAAGTGGAAGTGCCCTAGGCTCTGTTGCTTTGTTTTTTAGATGTTTCAGGAAACACCATACACTTCTCCGGAGTGTCTGTTGGCAATTTACATCCCGCCCATCAGCATAACAAGGCTCCCAGTTCTCCATGGCCTGTCCTGCCTTTCTGGATTTTACACTTTTTTCAGATGGCCCTTTTGACCGGGGGGAAGTGAGACTTCATTGTAGTGCAGATTTCCTTTGCAAGTTTGCTTGTTTGGCCAAAAAGGGCGTACGCGTTTTTTCCTGAATATATTCAGGAAAAAACGCGTACGCCCTTTTTGGCCAAGTGCATCATTGTGGACGTTCTGCCTCTTTTCCTATGCTTTCAATGCAATTCCAGTCTACCTCCTGAAATCGTTTTCCTGCAATTCTGCCCCGCTTTCAAGTCCTCTTGGCAGCCTTACTTCAGTATATTTTTGGACGATAGCTGTCATTTATAACTCTGCAGGTTTGTGAATTACAGTGCCCCTGAGCTCCTTTCTTCAACTCACTTTCTTGTGACCTGGCCGCCACACTGCAGGATTGCTTGAGGTCCTAATCTGGTACCGGCACGGCACGCTGAGCCTTTGGTTAATTCCTCTTCCTGGTGGGAAATGAGAGTTAAATTTGCCCGTCCAGACACCTCCATCTAGTCTCCCATTGGTTCTCCCTATTCCTGTTCATCTTCCGCAGAAATTGCAAACTGGGCCAAACAGGAGGTTAAAGGTGCTGACTCTCCAAGTGGGGAGAGTGTTAATAAAGCATGTGGAATGTTGCACCCGAGTACCAGTGGAGGAAAACTGAGACATATTTGAACACGTCTCCCGTTCACACAGTTGATCATACTCTGGGTTCCACATGCATGTTTTAGCTGAAGGAAGAATACCTGAAACCTGCAGAGTTGAGACCCGTGGAATGGGTACCATGCAATATGACTTCAAAGGGTCTTCATTTGCTCACCGAACCTCTCCAATCCTATCACTCCTGCGTTTATGCCCCTGTACACACACTTGATTCCCTTTTGGAGACATAGCAATCCATAGATTTTAAGATACTTACTAGTCAGGTACGTTCTTAGGCGTTTAATATGGGGTGTTGAGTCCATTTCGTTGAGCAAGGAGTAGCTCTTGTCTATTCCATATTTGGCTTAAGGAACTTTATCTGTGCTCATTTCGATCTCTGGTTTTATGCAGCACCCCAACTCACCTTTCCCCTTAAGCAAGCATAAGTTGGTTTTCTAAATTTGAGACCCTGTTCTGTTCTGTAATTCAGTTCCTGTGTAGCCAAGTTTACATTCCGTGTATTACTGATATCTTATGATGTTTCTTTTTCTGTGTGACTTATTTCAGTAAGAATCATCATACCTGAATCCACTCATTGTGCTGCTAAGGGCCTTGTGACACAGATTTCATTGCTGAGTGATGTTGCTTTGTAAGTAAATACCACAACTTCTTTATCCATTTTTCACTTTCTGCGATGTTGAACTTGTACTATAAATGAGTTTCTTGTAAACAGAGCCGTTCCAAACTTTGGGGTGGCTGTGTCTTTTTGATTTTAATTTCCCTAAGCTATAGGACCATAAGTGGAAGTGCCCTAGGTTCTGTTGCTTTGTTTTTTAGATGTTTCAGGAAACACCATACACTTCTCCGGAGTGGTTGTTGGCAATTTACATCCCGCCCATCAGCATAACAAGGCTCCCAGTTCTCCATGGCCTGTCCTGCCTTTCTGGATTTTACACTTTTTTCAGATGGCCCTTTTGACCGGGGGGAAGTGAGACTTCATTGTAGTGCAGATTTCCTTTGCAAGCTTGCTTGGTTGGCCAAAAAGGGCGTATGCGTTTTTTCCTGAATATATTCAGGAAAAAACGCATACGCACATTTTGGCTAAGTGCATCATTGTGGACGTTCTGCCTCTTTTCCTATGCTTTCAATGCAATTCCAGTCTACCTCCTGAAATCGGTTTCCTGCAATTCTGCCCTGCTTTCAAGTCCTCTTGGCAGCCTTACTTCAGTCTATTTTTGGACGATAGCTGTCATTTATAACTCTGCAGGTTTGTGAATTACAGTGCCCCTGAGCTCCTTTCTTCAACTCGCTTTCTTGTGACCTGGCCGCAACACCGCAGGATGGCTTCAGGCCCTAATCTGGTTCCGGCACGGCATGCTGAGCCTTTGGTTAATTCCTCTTCCTGGTGGGAAATGAGAGTTAAATTTGCCCGTTCAGACACCTCCAGCTAGTCTCTCATTGGTTCTCCCTATTCCTGTTCATCTTCCGCAGAAATTGCAAACTGGGCCAAACAGGAGGTTAAAGGGACTGACTCTCCAAATCGGGAGAGTGTTAGTAAAGCGTCTCGAATGTTGCACCCGAGTACCAGGGTATGAAAACTGAGACATATTTGAACACGTCTCCCGATCAAATGGTTGATCATACTGTAGGTTCCACATGCATGTTTTAGCTGAAGGAAGAATACCTTAAACCTGGGTAGTTGAAACCCGTGGAATGGGTACCATGCAATATGACTTCAAAGGGTCTTCATTTGCTCACCGAACCTCTCCAATCCTATCACTGCTGCGTTTATGCCCCTGTACACATGCTTGATTCTCTTTCGGAGACATAGCAATCCATAGGTTTTAAGATACTTACTAGTCAGGTACATTCTTAGGCGTTTAATATGCGGTGTTGAGTCCATTTCGTTGAGCAAGGAGTAGCTCTTGTCTATTCCATATTTGGCTTAAGGAACTTTATCTGTGCTCATTTCAATCTCTGATTTTATGCAGCACCACAACTCACCTTTATCTTTAAGCAAGCATAAGTTTGTTTTCTAAATTTGAGACCCTGTTCTGTTCTGTAATTCAGTTCCTGTGTAGCCAAGTTTACATTCCGTGTATTACTGATATCTTATGATGTTTCTTTTTCTGTGTGACTTATTTCAGTTAGAATCATCATACCTGAATCCACTCATTGTGCTGCTAAGGGCCTGATGACACAGATTTCATTGCTGAGTGATATTGCTTTGTAAGTAAATACCACAACTTCTTTATCCATTTTTCACTTTCTGCGATGTTGATCTTGTACTGTAAACGAGGTTCTTGTAAACAGAGGCGTCCCAAATTTTGGGGTGGCTGTGTCTTTTTGATTTTAATTTCCCTAAGCTATAGGACCATAAGTGGAAGTGCCCTAGGCTCTGTTGCTTTGTTTTTTAGATGTTTCAGGAAACACCATACACTTCTCCCGAGTGGTTGTTGGCAATTTACATCCCGCCCATCAGCATAACAAGGCTCCCAGTTCTCCATGGCCTGTCCTGACTTTCTGGATTTTACACTTTTTTCAGATGGCCCTTTTGACCGGGGGGAAGTGAGACTTCATTGTAGTGCAGATTTCCTTTGCAAGCTTGCTTGGTTGGCCAAAAAGGGCGTATGCGTTTTTTCCTGAATATATTCAGGAAAAAACGCATACGCCCTTTTTGGCCAAGTGCATCATTGTGGACGTTCTGCCTCTTTTCCTATGCTTTCAATGCAATTCCAGTCTACCTCCTGAAATCGGTTTCCTGCAATTCTGCCCCGCTTTCAAGTCCTCTTGGCAGCCTTACTTCAGTCTATTTTTGGACGATAGCTGTCATTTATAACTCTGCAGGTTTGTGAATTACAGTGCCCCTGAGCTCCTTTCTTCAACTCGCTTTCTTTTGAGCTGGCCGCAACACCGCAGGATGGCTTCAGGCCCTAAATTGGTTCCGGTACGGCACGCTGAGCCTTTGGTTATTTCCTCTTCCTGGTGGGAAATGAGAGTTAAATTTGCCCGTCCAGACACCTCCAGCTAGCCTCTCATTGGTTCTCGCTATTCCTGTTCAACTTCGGCAGAAATTGCAAACTGTGCCAAACAGGAGGTTAAAGGCGCTGACTCTCCAAGTGGGGAGAGTGTTAGTAAAGCGTCTGGAATGTTGCACCCGAGTACCAGGGGAGGAAAACTGAGACATATTTGAACACGTCTCCCGATCACATGGTTGATCATACTCTGGGTTCCACATGCATGTTTTAGCTGAAGGAAGAATACCTAAAACCTGGGTAGTTGAAACCCGCGGAATGGGTACCATGCAATATGACTTCAAAGGGTCTTCATTTGCTCACCGAACCTCTCCAATCCTATCACTGTTGCGTTTTTGCCCCTGTACACATGCTTGATTCTCTTTCGGAGACATAGCAATCTATAGGTTTTAAGATAATTACTAGTCAGGTACATTCTTAGGCGTTTAATATGCGGTGTTGAGTCCATTTCGTTGAGCAAGGAGTAGCTCTTGTCTATTCCATATTTGGCTTAAGGAACTTTATCTGTGCTCATTTCAATCTCTGGTTTTATGCAGCACCACAACTCACCTTTCCCCTTAAGCAAGCATAAGTTGGTTTTCTAAATTTGAGATCCTGTTCTGTTCTGTAATTCAGTTCCTTTGTAGCCAAGTTTACATTCCATATATTACTGATATCTTATGATGTTTCTTTTTCTGTGTGACTTATTTCAGTTAGAATCATCGTACCTGAATCTACTCATTATGCTGCTACGGGCCTGATGACATAGATTTCATTGCTGAGTGATACTGCATTGTACGTAAGTACCACAAGTTCTTTATGCATTTTTCACTTTCTGTGATATTGAACTTGTACGGTAAATGAGGTTCTTGTAAACAGAGGCGTCCCAAACTTTGGGGTGGCTGTGTCTTTTTGATTTTAATTTCCCTAAGCTATAGGACCATAAGTGGAAGTGCCCTAGGCTCTGTTGCTTTGTTTTTTAGATGTTTCAGGAAAGACCATACACTTCTCCCGAGTGTCTGTTGGCAATTTACATCCCGCCCATCAGCATAACAAGGCTCCCAGTTCTCCATGGCCTGTCCTGCCTTTCTGGATTTTACACTTTTTTCAGATGGCCCTTTTGACAGGGGGGAAGTGAGACTTCATTGTAGTGCAGATTTCCTTTGCAAGTTTGCTTGGTTGGCCAAAAAGGGCGTATGCGTTTTTTCCTGAATATATTCAGGAAAAAACGCATACGCCCTTTTTGGCCAAGTGCATCATTGTGGACGTTCTGCCTCTTTTCCTATGCTTTCAATGCAATTCCAGTCTACCTCCTGAAATGGGTTTCCTGCAATTCTGCCCCGCTTTCTAGTCCTCTTGGCAGCCTTACTTCAGTCTATTTTTGGACGATAGCTGTCATTTATAACTCTGCAGGTTTGTGAATTACAGTGCCCCTGAGCTCCTTTCTTCAACTCGCTTTCTTGTGACCTGGCCGCAACACCGCAGGATGGCTTCAGGCCCTAATCTGGATCCGGCACGGCACGCTGAGCCTTTGGTTAATTCCTCTTCCTGGTGGGAAATGAGAGTTAAATTTCCCATCCAGACACCTCCAGCTAGTCTCTCATTGGTTCTCGCTATTCCTGTTCATCTTCCACAGAAATTGCAAACTGGGCCACACAGGAGGTTAAAGGGACTGACTCTCCAAGTCGGGAGAGTGTTAGTAAAGCGTCTGGAATGTTGAACCCGAGTACCAGGGTACGAAAACTGAGACATATTTGAACACGTCTCCCGATCAAATGGTTGATCATACTCTGGGTTCCACATGCATGTTTTAGCTGAAGGAAGAATACCTTAAACCTGGAGAGTTAAGACCCGTGTAATGGGTACCATGCAATATGACTTCAAAGGGTCTTCATTTGCTCACCGAACCTCTCCAATCCTATCACTGCTGCGTTTATGCCCCTGTACACATGCTTGATTCTCTTTCAGAGACATAGCAATCCATAGGTTTTAAGATACTTACTAGTCAGGTACATTCTTAGGCGTTTAATATGGGGTGTTGAGTCCATTTCGTTGAGCAAGGAGTAGCTCTTGTCTATTCCATATTTGGCTTAAGGAACTTTATCTGTGTTCATTTCAATCTCTGGTTTTATGCAGCACCCCAACTCACCTTTCCCCTTAAGCAAGCATAAGTTGGTTTTCTAAATTTGAGACCCTGTTCTGTTCTGTAATTCAGTTCCTGTGTAGCCAAGTTTACATTCCGTGTATTACTGATATCTTATGATGTTTCTTTTTCTGTGTGACTTATTTCAGTTAGAATCATCATACCTGAATCCACTCATTGTGCTGCTAAGGGCCTGAAGACACAGATTTCATTGCTGAGTGATATTGCTTTGTAAGTAAATACCACAACTTCTTTATCCATTTTTCACTTTCTGTGATGTTGAACTTGTACTGTAAACGAGGTTCTTGTAAACAGAGCCGCTCCAAACTTTGGGGTGGCTGTGTCTTTTTGATTTTAAATTCCCTAAGCTATAGGACCATAAGTGGAAGTGCCCTAGGCTCTGTTGCTTTGTTTTTTAGATGTTTCAGGAAACACCATACACTTCTCCCGAGTGGTTGTTGGCAATTTACATCCCGCCTTTCAGCATAACAAGGCTCACAGTTCTCCATGGCCTGTCCTGCCTTTCTGGATTTTACACTTGTTTCAGATGGCCCTTTTGACCGGGGGGAAGTGAGACTTCATTGTAGTGCAGATTTCCTTTGCAAGCTTGCTTGGTTGGCCAAAAAGGGCGTATGCGTTTTTTCCTGAATATATTCAGGAAAAAACGCATACGCCCTTTTTGGCCAAGTGCATCATTGTGGACGTTCTGCCTCTTTTCCTATGCTTTCAATGCAATTCCAGTCTACCTCCTGAAATCGGTTTCCTGCAATTCTGCCCCGCTTTCAAGTCCTCTTGGCAGCCTTACTTCAGTCTATTTTTGGACGATAGCTGTCATTTATAACTCTGCAGGTTTGTGAATTACAGTGCCCCTGAGCTCCTTTCTTCAACTCGCTTTCTTGTGACCTGGCCGCAACACTGCAGGATGGCTTCAGGCCCTAATCTGGTTCCGGCCCGGCATGCTGAGCCTTTGATTAATTCCTCTTCCTGGTGGGAAATGAGAGTTAAATTTGCCCGTTCAGACACCTCCAGCTAGCCTCTCATTGGTTCTCGCTATTCCTATTCATCTTCCGCAGAAATTGCAAACTGGGCCAAACAGGAGGTTAAAGGCACTGACTCTCCAAGTCGGGAGAGTGTTAGTAAAGCGTTTGGAATGTTGCACCCGAGTACCAGGGGAGGAAAACTGAGACATATTTGAACACGTCTCCCGTTCACATGGTTGATCATACTCTGGGTTCAACATGCATGTTTTAGCTGAAGGAAGAATACCTTAAACCTGGAGAGTTGAGACCCGTGTAATGGGTACCATGCAATATGACTTCAAAGGGTCTTCATTTGCTCACCGAACCTCTCCAATCCTATCACTGCTGCGTTTATGCCCCTGTACACAAGCTTGATTCTCTTTTGGAGACATAGCAATCCATAGGTTTTAAGATACTTACTAGTCAGGTACATTCTTAGGCGTTTAATATGGGGTGTTGAGTCCATTTCGTTGAGCAAGGAGTAGCTCTTGTCTATTCCATATTTGGCTTAAGGAACTTTATCTGTGCTCATTTCAATCTCTGGTTTTATGCAGCACCCCAACTCACCTTTCCCCTTAAGCAAGCATAAGTTGGTTTTCTAAATTTGAGACCCTGTTCTGTTTTGGAATGCAGTTCCTATGTAGCCAAGTTTACATTCCGTGTATTAGTGATATCTTATGATGTTTCTTTTTCTGTGTGACTTATTTCAGTTAGAATCATCGTACCTGAATCCACTCATTATGCTGCTACGGGCCTGATGACATAGATTTCATTGCTGAGTGATACTGCATTGTACGTAAGTACCACAATTTCTTTATCCATTTTTCACTTTCTGCGATGTTGAACTTGTACTGTAAACGAGGTTCTTGTAAACAGAGGCGTCTCAAACTTTGGGGTGGCTGTGTCTTTTTGATTTTAATTTCCCTAAGCTATAGGACCATAAGTGGCATTGCCCTAGGCTCTGTTGCTTTGTTTTTTAGATGTTTCAGGAAACACCATACACTTCTCCTGAGTGTCTGTTGGCAATTTACATCCCGCCCATCAGCATAACAAGGCTCCCAGTTCTCCATGGCCTGTCCTGCCTTTCTGGATTTTACACTTTTTTCAGATGGCCCTTTTGACCGGGGGGAAGTGAGACTTCATTGTAGTGCAGATTTCCTTTGCAAGCTTGCTTGGTTGGCCAAAAAGGGCGTATGCGTTTTTTCCTGAATATATTCAGGAAAACACGCATACGCCCTTTTTGGCCAAGTGCATCATTGTGGACGTTCTGCCTCTTTTCCTATGCTTTCAATGCAATTCCAGTCTACCTCCTGAAATCGGTTTCCTGCAATTCTGCCCCGCTTTCAAGTCCTCTTGGCAGCCTTACTTCAGTCTATTTTTGGACGATAGCTGTCATTTATAACTCTGCAGGTTTGTGAATTACAGTGCCCCTGAGCTCCTTTCTTCAACTCGCTTTCTTGTGAGCTGGCCGCAACACCGCAGGATGGCTTCAGGCCCTAATCTGGTTCTGGCACGACACGCTGAGCCTTTGGTTAATTCCTCTTCCTGGTGGGAAATGAGAGTTAAATTTGCCCGTTCAGACACCTCCAGCTAGTCTCTCATTGGTTCTCGCTATTCCTGTTCATCTTCCACAGAAATTGCAAACTGGGCCACACAGGAGGTTAAAGGGACTGACTCTCCACGTCGGGAGAGTGTTAGTAAAGCGTCTGGAATGTTGAACCCGAGTACCAGGGTATGAAAACTGAGACATATTTGAACACGTCTCCCGATCAAATGGTTGATCATACTCTGGGTTCCACATGCATGTTTTAGCTGAAGGAAGAATACCTTAAACCTGGAGAGTTAAGACCCGTGTAATGGGTACCATGCAATATGACTTCAAAGGGTCTTCATTTGCTCACCGAACCTCTCCAATCCTAACACTGCTGCGTTTATGCCCCTGTACACATGCTTGATTCTCTTTCAGAGACATAGCAATCCATAGGTTTTAAGATACTTAATAGTCAGGTACATTCTTAGGCGTTTAATATGGGGTGTTGAGTCCATTTCGTTGAGCAAGGAGTAGCTCTTGTGTATTCCATATTTGGCTTAAGGAACTTTATCTGTGCTCATTTCAATCTCTGGTTTTATGCAGCACCCCAACTCACCTTTCTCCTTAAGCAAGCATAAGTTGGTTTTCTAAATTTGAGACCCTGTTCTGTTCTGTAATTCAGTTCCTGTGTAGCCAAGTTTACATTCCGTGTATTACTGATATCTTATAATGTTTCTTTTTCTGTGTGACTTATTTCAGTTAGAATCATCATACCTGAATCCACTCATTGTGCTGCTAAGGGCCTGATGACACAGATTTCATTGCTGAGTGATATTGCTTTGTAAGTAAATACCACAACTTCTTTATCCATTTTTCACTTTCTGCGATGTTGAACTTGTACTGTAAACGAGGTTCTTGTAAACAGAGCCGTTCCAAACTTTGGGGTGGCTGTGTCTTTTTGATTTTAAATTCCCTAAGCTATAGGACCATAAGTGGAAGTGCCCTAGGCTCTGTTGCTTTGTTTTTTAGATGTTTCAGGAAACACCATACACTTCTCCCGCGTGGTTGTTGGCAATTTACATCCCGCCTTTCAGCATAACAAGGCTCACAGTTCTCCATGGCCTGTCCTGCCTTTCTGGATTTTACACTTTTTTCAGATGACCCTTTTGACCGGGGGGAAGTGAGACTTCATTGTAGTGCAGATTTCCTTTGCAAGCTTGCTTGGTTGGCCAAAAAGGGCGTATGCGTTTTTTCCTGAATATATTCAGGAAAAAACGCATACGCCCTTTTTGGCCAAGTGCATCATTGTGGACGTTCTGCCTCTTTTCCTATGCTTTCAATGCAATTCCAGTCTACCTCCTGAAATCGGTTTCCTGCAATTCTGCCCCGCTTTCAAGTCCTCTTGGCAGCCTTACTTCAGTCTATTTTTGGACGATAGCTGTCATTTATAACTCTGCAGGTTTGTGAATTACAGTGCCCCTGAGCTCCTTTCTTCAACTCGCTTTCTTGTGACCTGGCCGCAACACCGCAGGATGGCTTCAGGCCCTAATCTGGTTCCGGCCCGGCATGCTGAGCCTTTGATTAATTCCTCTTCCTGGTGGGAAATGAGAGTTAAATTTGCCCGTTCAGACACCTCCAGCTAGCCTCTCATTGGTTCTCGCTATTCCTGTTCATCTTCCGCAGAAATTGCAAACTGGGCCAAACAGGAGGTTAAAGGCACTGACTCTCCAAGTCGGGAGAGTGTTAGTAAAGCGTTTGGAATGTTGCACCCGAGTACCAGGGGAGGAAAACTGAGACATATTTGAACACGTCTCCCGTTCACATGGTTGATCATACTCTGGGTTCAACATGCATGTTTTAGCTGAAGGAAGAATACCTTAAACCTGGAGAGTTGAGACCCGTGTAATGGGTACCATGCAATATGACTTCAAAGGGTCTTCATTTGCTCACCGAACCTCTCCAATCCTATCACTGCTGCGTTTATGCCCCTGTACACAAGCTTGATTCTCTTTTGGAGACATAGCAATCCATAGGTTTTAAGATACTTACTAGTCAGGTACATTCTTAGGCGTTTAATATGGGGTGTTGCGTCCATTTCGTTGAGCAAGGAGTAGCTCTTGTCTATTCCATATTTCGCTTAAGGAACTTTATCTGTGCTCATTTCAATCTCTGGTTTTATGCAGCACCCCAACTCACCTTTCCCCTTAAGCAAGCATAAGTTGGTTTTCTAAATTTGAGACCCTGTTCTGTTTTGGAATGCAGTTCCTGTGTAGCCAAGTTTACATTCCGTGTATTAGTGATATCTTATGATGTCTCTTTTTCTGTGTGACTTATTTCAGTTAGAATCATCGTACCTGAATCCACTCATTATGCTGCTACGGGCCTGATGACATAGATTTCATTGCTGAGTGATACTGCATTGTACGTAAGTACCACAATTTCTTTATCCATTTTTCACTTTCTGCAATGTTGAACTTGTACTGTAAACGAGGTTCTTGTAAACAGAGGAGTCCCAAACTTTGGGGTGGCTGTGTCTTTTTGATTTTAATTTCCCTAAGCTATAGGACCATAAGTGGAAGTGCCCTAGGCTCTGTTGCTTTGTTTTTTAGATGTTTCAGGAAAGACCATACACTTCTCCCGAGTGTCTGTTGGCAATTTACATCCCGCCCATCAACATAACAAGGCTCCCAGTTCTCCATGGCCTGTCCTGCCTTTCTGGATTTTACACTTTTTTCAGATGGCCCTTTTGACAGGGGGGAAGTGAGACTTCATTGTAGTGCAGATTTCCTTTGCAAGTTTGCTTGGTTGGCCAAAAAGGGCGTATGCGTTTTTTCCTGAATATATTCAGGAAAAAACGCATACGCCCTTTTTGGCCAAGTGCATCATTGTGGACGTTCTGCCTCTTTTCCTATGCTTTCAATGCAATTCCAGTCTACCTCCTGAAATGGGTTTCCTGCAATTCTGCCCCGCTTTCTAGTCCTCTTGGCAGCCTTACTTCAGTCTATTTTTGGACGATAGCTGTCATTTATAACTCTGCAGGTTTGTGAATTACAGTGCCCCTGAGCTCCTTTCTTCAACTCGCTTTCTTGTGACCTGGCCGCAACACCGCAGGATGGCTTCAGGCCCTAATCTGGATCCGGCACGGCACGCTGAGCCTTTGGTTAATTCCTCTTCCTGGTGGGAAATGAGAGTTAAATTTCCCATCCAGACACCTCCAGCTAGTCTCTCATTGGTTCTCGCTATTCCTGTTCATCTTCCACAGAAATTGCAAACTGGGCCACACAGGAGGTTAAAGGGACTGACTCTCCAAGTCGGGAGAGTGTTAGTAAAGCGTCTGGAATGTTGAACCCGAGTACCAGGGTACGAAAACTGAGACATATTTGAACACGTCTCCCGATCAAATGGTTGATCATACTCTGGGTTCCACATGCATGTTTTAGCTGAAGGAAGAATACCTTAAACCTGGAGAGTTAAGACCCGTGTAATGGGTACCATGCAATATGACTTCAAAGGGTCTTCATTTGCTCACCGAACCTCTCCAATCCTATCACTGCTGCGTTTATGCCCCTGTACACATGCTTGATTCTCTTTCAGAGACATAGCAATCCATAGGTTTTAAGATACTTACTAGTCAGGTACATTCTTAGGCGTTTAATATGGGGTGTTGAGTCCATTTCGTTGAGCAAGGAGTAGCTCTTGTCTATTCCATATTTGGCTTAAGGAACTTTATCTGTGCTCATTTCAATCTCTGGTTTTATGCAGCACCCCAACTCACCTTTCCCCTTAAGCAAGCATAAGGTGGTTTTCTAAATTTGAGACCCTGTTCTGTTCTGTAATTCAGTTCCTGTGTAGCCAAGTTTACATTCCGTGTATTACTGATATCTTATGATGTTTCTTTTTCTGTGTGACTTATTTCAGTTAGAATCATCATACCTGAATCCACTCATTGTGCTGCTAAGGGCCTGATGACACAGATTTCATTGCTGAGTGATATTGCTTTGTAAGTAAATACCACAACTTCTTTATCCATTTTTCACTTTCTGCGATGTTGAACTTGTACTGTAAACGAGGTTCTTGTAAACAGAGCCGTTCCAAACTTTGGGGTGGCTGTGTCTTTTTGATTTTAATTTCCCTAAGCTATAGGACCATAAGTGGAAGTGCCCTAGGCTCTGTTGCTTTGTTTTTTAGATGTTTCAGGAAACACCATACACTTCTCCGGAGTGTCTGTTGGCAATTTACATCCCGCCCATCAGCATAACAAGGCTCCCAGTTCTCCATGGCCTGTCCTGCCTTTCTGGATTTTACACTTTTTTCAGATGGCCCTTTTGACCGGGGGAAAGTGAGACTTCATTGTAGTGCAGATTTCCTTTGCAAGTTTGCTTGTTTGGCCAAAAAGGGCGTATGCGTTTTTTCCTGAATATATTCAGGAAAAAACGCATACGCCCTTTTTGGCCAAGTGCATCATTGTGGACGTTCTGCCTCTTTTCCTATGCTTTCAATGCAATTCCAGTCTACCTCCTGAAATCGGTTTCCTGCAATTCTGCCCCGCTTTCAAGTCCTCTTGGCAGCCTTACTTCAGTCTATTTTTGGACGATAGCTGTCATTTATAACTCTGCAGGTTTGTGAATTACAGTGCCCCTGAGCTCCTTTCCTCAACTCGCTTTCTTTTGAGCTGGCCGCAAAACCGCAGGATGGCTTCAGGCCCTAATCTGGTTCCGGCACGGCACGCTGAGCCTTTGGTTATTTCCTCTTCCTGGTGGGAAATGAGAGTTAAATTTGCCTGTCCAGACACCTCCAGCTAGTCTCTCATTGGTTCTCACTATTCCTGTTCATCTTCCGCAGAAATTGCGAACTGGGCCAAACAGGAGGTTAAAGGCGCTGGCTCTCCATGTGGGGAGAGTGTTAGTAAAGCGTCTGGAATGTTGCACCCGAGTACCAGGGGACGAAAACTGAGACATATTTGAACACGTCTCCCGATCACATGGTTGATCATACTCTGGGTTCCACATGCATGTTTTAGCTGAAGGAAGAATACCTAAAACCTGGGTAGTTGAAACCCGTGGAATGGGTACCATGCAATATGACTTCAAAGGGTCTTTATTTGCTCACCGAACCTCTCCAATCCTATCACTGCTGCGTTTTTGCCCCTGTACACATGCTTGATTCTCTTTCGGAGACATAGCAATGTATAGGTTTTAAGATACTTACTAGTCAGGTACATTCTTAGGCGTTTAATATGCGGTGTTGAGTCCATTTCGTTGAGCAAGGAGTAGCTCTTGTCTATTCCATATTTGGCTTAAGGAACTTTATCTGTGCTCATTTCAATCTCTGGTTTTATGCAGCACCCCAACTCACCTTTCCCCTTAAGCAAGCATAAGTTGGTTTTCTAAATTTGAGATCCTGTTCTGTTCTGTAATTCAGTTCCTGTGTAGCCAAGTTTACATTCCATATATTACTGATATCTAATGATGTTTCTTTTTCTGTGTGACTTATTTCAGTTAGAATCATCATACCTGAATCCACTCATTGTGCTGCTAAGGGCCTGATGACATAGATTTCATTGCTGAGTGATATTGCTTTGTAAGTAAATACCACAACTTCTTTATCCATTTTTCACTTTCTGCGATGTTGAAATTGTACTGTAAACGAGGTTCTTGTAAACAGAGGCGTCCCAAACTTTGGGGTGGCTGGGTCTTTTTGATTTTAATTACCCTAAGCTATAGGACCATAAGTGGAAGTGCCCTAAGCTCTGTTGCTTTGTTTTTTATATGTTTCAGGAAACACCATACACTTCTCCTGAGTGTCTGTTGGCAATTTACATCCCGCCCATCAGCATAACAAGGCTCCCAGTTCTCCATGGCCTCTCCTGCCTTTCTGGATTTTACACATTTTTCAGATGGCCCTTTTGACCGGGGGGAAGTGAGACTTCATTGTAGTGCAGATTTCCTTTGCAAGCTTGCTTGGTTGGCCAAAAAGGGCGTATGCGTTTTTTCCTGAATATATTCAGGAAAAAACGCATACGCCCTTTTTGGCCAAGTGCATCATTGTGGACGTTCTGCCTCTTTTCCTATGCTTTCAATACAATTCCAGTCTACCTCCTGAAATCGGTTTCCTGCAATTCTGCCCCGCTTTCAAGTCCTCTTGGCAGCCTTACTTCAGTCTATTTTTGGACGATAGCTGTCATTTATAACTCTGCAGGTTTGTGAATTACAGTGCCCCTGAGCTCCTTTCTTCAACTCGCTTTCTTGTGACCTGGCCGCAACACCGCAGGATGGCTTCAGGCCCTAATCTGGTTCTGGCACGGCACGCTGAGCCTTTGGTTAATTCCTCTTCCTGGTGGGAAATGAGAGTTAAATTTGCCCATCCAGACACCTTCAGCTAGTCTCTCATTGGTTCTCGCTATTCCTGTTCATCTTCCACAGAAATTGCAAACTGGGCCAAACAGGAGGTTAAAGGGACTGACTCTCCAAGTGGGGAGAGTGTTAGTAAAGCGTCTGGAATGTTGCACCCGAGTACCAGGGTACGAAAACTGAGACATATTTGAACACGTCTCCCGATCACATGGTTGATCATACTCTAGGTTCCACATGCAAGTTTTAGCTGAAGGAAGAATACCTTAAACCTGGGTAGTTAAAACCCGTGGAATGGGTACCATGTAATATGACTTCAAAGGGTCTTCTTTTGCTCACCGAACCTCTCCAATCCTTTCACTGCTGTGTTTATGCCCCTGTACACATGCTTCATTCTCTTTTGGAGACATAGCAATCCATAGGTTTTAAGATACTTACTAGTCAGGTACATTCTTAGGCGTTTAATATGCGGTGTCGAGTCCATTTTGTTGAGCAAGGAGTAGCTCTTGTCTATTCCATATTTGGCTTAAGGAACTTTATCTGTGCTCATTTCGATCTCTGGTTTTATGCAGCACCCCAACTCACCTTTCCCCTTAAGCAAGCATAAGTTGGTTTTCTAAATTTGAGACCCTGTTCTGTTCTGTAATTCAGTTCCTGTGTAGCCAAGTTTACATTCCGTGTATTACTGATATCTTATGATGTTTCTTTTTCTGTGTGACTTATTTCAGTTAGAATCATCATACCTGAATCCACTCATTGTGCTGCTAAGGGCCTGATGACACAGATTTCATTGCTGAGTGATATTGCTTTGTAAGTAAATACCACAACTTCTTTATCCATTTTTCACTTTCTGCGATGTTGAACATGTATGGTAAACGAGGTTCTTGTAAACAGAGGCGTCCCAAATTTTGGGGTGGCTGTGTCTTTTTGATTTTAATTTCCCTAAGCTATAGGACCATAAGTGGAAGTGCCCTAGACTCTGTTGCTTTGTTTTTTCGATGTTTCAGGAAACACCATACACTTCTCCTGAGTGTCTGTTGGCAATTTACATCCCGCCCATCAGCATAACAAGGCTCCCAGTTCTCCATGGCCTGTCCTGCCTTTCTGGATTTTACACTTTTTTCAGATGGCCCTTTTGACCGGGGGGAAGTGAGACTTCATTGTAGTGCAGATTTCCTTTGCAAGTTTGCTTGGTTGGCCAAAAAGGGCGTATGCGTTTTTTCCTGAATATATTCAGGAAAAAACGCATACGCCCTTTTTGGCCAAGTGCATCATTGTGGACGTTCTGCCTCTTTTCCTATGCTTTCAATGCAATTCCAGTCTACCTCCTGAAATCGGTTTCCTGCAATTCTGCCCCGCTTTCAAGTCCTCTTGGCAGCCTTACTTCAGTCTATTTTTGGACGATAGCTGTCATTTATAACTCTGCAGGTTTGTGAATTACAGTGCCCCTGAGCTCCTTTCTTCAACTCGCTTTCTTGTGAGCTGGCCGCAACACCGCAGGATGGCATCAGGCCCTAATCTGGTTCCGGCACGGCACGCTGAGCCTTTGGTTAATTCCTCTTCCTGGTGGGATGTGAGTGTTAAATTTGCCCGTCAGGACAACTCCAGCTAGTCTCTCATTGGTTCTCGCTATTCCTGTTCATCTTCCGCAGAAATTGCAAACTGGGCCAAACAGGAGATTTAAGGGATTGACTCTGAAGTCGGGAGAGTGTTAGTAAAGCGTCTGGAATGTTGCACCCGAGTACCAGGGTACAAAAACTGAGACATATTTGAACACATCTCCAGATCACATGGTTGATCATACTCTAGGTTCCACATGCAAGTTTTAGCTGAAGGAAGAATACCTTAAACCTGGGTAGTTGAAACCCGTGGAATGGGTACCATGCAATATGACTTCAAAGGGTCTTCGTTTGCTCACCGAACCTCTCCAATCATATCACTGCTGCGTTTATGCCCCTGTACACACGCTTGATTCTCTTTTGGAGACATAGAAATCCATAGGTTTTAAGATACTTACTAGTCAGTTACATTCTTAGGCGTTTAATATGGGGTGTTGAGTCCATTTTGTTGAGCAAGGAGTAGCTCTTGTCTATTCCATATTTGGCTTAAGGAACTTTATCTGTGCTCATTTCAATCTCTGGTTTTATGCAGCACCCCAACTCACCTTTCCCCTTAAGCAAGCATAAGTTGGTTTTCTGAATTTGAGACCCTGTGCTGTTTTGGAAATCAGTTCCTGTGTAGCCAAGTTTACATTCCGTGTATTAGTGATATCTTAAGATGTTTCTTTTTCTGTGTGACTTATTTCAGTTAGAATCATCGTACCTGAATCCACTCATTATGCTGCTACGGGCCTGATGACATAGATTTCATTGCTGAGTGATACTGCATTGTACATAAGTACCACAAGTTCTTTATCCATTTTTCACTTTCTGTGATATTGAACTTGTACGGTAAACGAGGTTCTTGTAAACAGAGGCGTCCCAAATTTTGGGGTGGCTGTGTCTTTTTGATTTTAATCTCCCTAAGCTATAGGACCATAAGTGGAAGTGCCCTAGGCTCTGTTGCTTTGTTTTTTAGATGTTTCAGGAAACACCATACACTTCTCCTGAGTGTCTGTTGGCAATTTACATCCCGCCCATCAGCATAACAAGGCTCACAGTTCTCCAGGGCCTGTCCTGCCTTTCAGGATTTTACACTTTTTTCAGATGGCCCTTTTGACCGGGGGGAAGTGAGACTTCATTGTACTGCAGACTTCTTTGCAAGCTTGCTTGGTTGGCCAAAAAGGGCGTATGCGTTTTTTCCTGAATATATTCAGGAAAAAACGCATACGCCCTTTTTGGCCAAGTGCATCATTGTGGACGTTCTGCCTCTTTTCCTATGCTTTCAATGCAATTCCAGTCTACCTCCTGAAATCGGTTTCCTGCAATTCTGCCCCGCTTTCAAGTCCTCTTGGCAGCCTTACTTCAGTCTATTTTTGGACGATAGCTGTCATTTATAACTCTGCAGGTTTGTGAATTACAGTGCCCCTGAGCTCCTTTCTTCAACTCGCTTTCTTGTGAGCTGGCCGCAACACCGCAGGATGGCTTCAGGCCCTAATCTGGTTCTGGCACGGCACGCTGAGCCTTTGGTTAATTCCTCTTCCTGGTGGGAAATGAGAGTTAAATTTGCCCGTCCAGACACCTCCAGCTAGTCTCTCTTTGGTTCTCACTATTCCTGTTCATCTTCCGCAGAAATTGCAAACTGGGCCAAACAGGAGGTTTAAGGCGCTGACTCTCCAAGTGGGGAGAGTGTTAGTAAAGCATCTGGAATGTTGCACCCGAGTACCAGGGGAAGAAAACTGAGACATATTTGAACACGTCTCCCGTTCACACGGTTGATCATACTCTGGGTTCCACATGCATGTTTTAGCTGAAGGAAGAATACCTGAAACCTGCAGAGTTGAGACCCGTGGAATGGGTACCATGCAATATGACTTCAAAGGGTCTTCATTTGCTCACCGAACCTCTCCAATCCTATCACTGCTGCATTTATGCCCCTGTACACACGCTTGATTCTCTTTTGGAGACATAGCAATCCATAGGTTTTAAGATACTTACTAGTCAGGTACATTCTTAGGTGTTTAATATGGGGTGTTGAGTCCATTTCGTTGAGCAAGGAGTAGCTCTTGTCTATTCCATATTTGGCTTAAGGAACTTTATCTGTGCTCATTTCAATCTCTGGTTTTATGCAGCACCCCAACTCACCTTTCCCCTTAAGCAAGCATAAGTTGGCTTTCTAAATTTGAGACCCTGTTCTGTTCTGTAATTCAGTTCCTGTGTAGCCAAGTTTCCATTCCGTGTATTACTGATATCTTATGATGTTTCTTTTTCTGTGTGAATTATTTCAGTTAGCATCATCGTACCTGAATCCACTCATTATGCTGCCACGGGCCTGATGACATAGATTTCATTGCTGAGTGATACTGCATTGTACGTAAGTACCACAAGTTCTTTATCCATTTTTCACTTTCTGTGATATTGAACTTGTACGGTAAACGAGGTTCTTGTAAACAGAGGCGTCCCAAACTTTGGGGTGGCTGTGTCTTTTTGATTTTAATTTCCCTAAGCTATAGGACCATAAGTGGAAGTGCCCTAGGCTCTGTTGCTTTGTTTTTTAGATGTTTCAGGAAACACCATACACTTCTCCGGAGTGTCTGTTGGCAATTTACATCCCGCCCATCAGCATAACAAGTCTCCCAGTTGTCCATGGCCTGTCCTGCCTTTCTGGATTTTACACTTTTTTCAGATGGCCCTTTTGACCGGGGGGAAGTGAGACTTCATTGTAGTGCAGATTTCCTTTGCAAGTTTGCTTGTTTGGCCAAAAAGGGCGTATGCGTTTTTTCCTGAATATATTCAGGAAAAAACGCATACGCCCTTTTTGGCCAAGTGCATCATTGTGGACGTTCTGCCTCTTTTCCTATGCTTTCAATGCAATTCCAGTCCACCTCCTGAAATCGGTTTCCTGCAATTCTGCCCCGCTTTCAAGTCCTCTTGGCAGCCTTACTTCAGTCTATTTTTGGACGATAGCTGTCATTTATAACTCTGCAGGTTTGTGAATTACAGTGCCCCTGAGCTCCTTTCTTCAACTCACTTTCTTGTGACCTGGCCGCCACACTGCAGGATTGCTTGAGGCCCTAATCTGGTACCGGCACGGCACGCTGAGCCTTTGGTTAATTCCTCTTCCTAGTGGGAAATGAGAGTTAAATTTGCCCGTCCAGACACCTCCATCTAGTCTCCCATTGGTTCTCCCTATTCCTGTTCATCTTCCGCAGAAATTGCAAACTGGGCCAAACAGGAGGTTAAAGGTGCTGACTCTCCAAGTGGGGAGAGTGTTAATAAAGCATCTGGAATGTTGCACCCGAGTACCAGGGGAGGAAAACTGAGACATATTTGAACACGTCTCCCGTTCACACAGTTGATCATACTCTGGGTTCCACATGCATGTTTTAGCTGAAGGAAGAATACCTGAAACCTGCAGAGTTGAGACCCGTGGAATGGGTACCATGCAATATGACTTCAAAGGGTCTTCATTTGCTCACCGAACCTCTCCAATCCTATCACTCCTGCGTTTATGCCCCTGTACACACGCTTGATTCCCTTTTGGAGACATAGCAATCCATAGGTTTTAAGATACTTACTAGTCAGGTACATTCTTAGGCGTTTAATATGGGGTGTTGAGTCCATTTCGTTGAGCAAGGAGTAGCTCTTGTCTATTCCATATTTGGCTTAAGGAACTTTATCTGTGCTCATTTCGATCTCTGGTTTTATGCAGCACCCCAACTCACCTTTCCCCTTAAGCAAGCATAAGTTGGTTTTCTAAATTTGAGACCCTGTTCTGTTCTGTAATTCAGTTCCTGTGTAGCCAAGTTTACATTCCGTGTATTACTGATATCTTATGATGTTTCTTTTTCTGTGTGACTTATTTCAGTTAGAATCATCATACCTGAATCCACTCATTGTGCTGCTAAGGGCCTGATGACACAGATTTCATTGCTGAGTGATATTTCTTTGTAAGTAAATACCACAACTTCTTTATCCATTTTTCACATTCTGCGATGTTGAACTTGTACTGTAAACGAGGTTCTTGTAAACAGAGGCGTCCCAAACTTTGGGGTGGCTGTGTCTTTTTGATTTTAATTTCCGTAAGCTATACGACCATAAGTGGAAGAGCCCTAGGCTCTGTTGCTTTGTTTTTTAGATGTTTCAGGAAACACCATACACTTCTCCGGAGTGTCTGTTGGCAATTTACATCCCGCCCATCAGCATAACAAGGCTCCCAGTTCTCCATGGCCTGTCCTGCCTTTCTGGATTTTACACTTTTTTCAGATGGCCCTTTTGACCGGGGGGAAGTGAGACTTCATTGTACTGCAGATTTCCTTTGCAAGCTTGCTTGGTTGGCCAAAAAGGGCGTATGCGTTTTTTCCTGAATATATTCAGGAAAAAACGCATACGCCCTTTTTGGCCAAGTGCATCATTGTGGACGTTCTGCCTCTTTTCCTATGCTTTCAATGCAATTCCAGTCTACCTCCTGAAATCGGTTTCCTGCAATTCTGCCCCGCTTTCAAGTCCTCTTGGCAGCCTTACTTCAGTCTATTTTTGGACGATAGCTGTCATTTATAACTCTGCAGGTTTGTGAATTACAGTGCCCCTGAGCTCCTTTCCTCAACTCGCTTTCTTTTGAGCTGGCCGCAAAACCGCAGGATGGCTTCAGGCCCTAATCTGGTTCCGGCACGGCACGCTGAGCCTTTGGTTATTTCCTCTTCCTGGTGGGAAATGAGAGTTAAATTTGCCTGTCCAGACACCTCCAGCTAGTCTCTCATTGGTTCTCGCTATTCCTGTTCATCTTCCGCAGAAATTGCAAACTGGGCCAAACAGGAGGTTAAAGGCGCTGGCTCTCCAAGTGGGGAGAGTGTTAGTAAAGCGTCTGGAATGTTGCACCCGAGTACCAGGGGACGAAAACTGAGACATATTTGAATACGTCTCCCGATCACATGGTTGATCATACTCTGGGTTCCACATGCATGTTTTAGCTGAAGGAAGAATACCTAAAACCTGGGTAGTTGAAACCCGTGGAATGGGTACCATGCAATATGACTTGAAAGGGTCTTCATTTGCTCACCGAACCTCTCCAATCCTATCACTGCTGCGTTTTTGCCCCTGTACACATGCTTGATTCTCTTTCGGAGACATAGCAATCTATAGGTTTTAAGATACTTACTAGTCAGGTACATTCTTAGGCGTTTAATATGCGGTGTTGAGTCCATTTCGTTGAGCAAGGAGTAGCTCTTGTCTATTCCATATTTGGCTTAAGGAACTTTATCTGTGCTCATTTCAATCTCTGGTTTTATGCAGCACCACAACTCACCTTTCCCCTTAAGCAAGCATAAGTTGGTTTTCTAAATTTGAGATCCTGTTCTGTTCTGTAATTCAGTTCCTGTGTAGCCAAGTTTACATTCCATATATTACTGATATCTTATGATGTTTCTTTTTCTGTGTGACTTATTTCAGTTAGAATCATCATACCTGAATCCACTCATTGTGCTGCTAAGGGCCTGATGACATAGATTTCATTGCTGAGTGATATTGCTTTGTAAGTAAATACCACAACTTCTTTATCCATTTTTCACTTTCTGCGATGTTGAAATTGTACTGTAAACGAGGTTCTTGTAAACAGAGGCGTCCCAAACTTTGGGGTGGCTGGGTCTTTTTGATTTTAATTACCCTAAGCTATAGGACCATAAGTGGAAGTGCCCTAGGCTCTGTTGCTTTGTTTTTTATATGTTTCAGGAAACACCATACACTTCTCCTGAGTGTCTGTTGGCAATTTACATCCCGCCCATCAGCATAACAAGGCTCCCAGTTCTCCATGGCCTCTCCTGCCTTTCTGGATTTTACACATTTTTCAGATGGCCCTTTTGACCGGGGGGAAGTGAGACTTCATTGTAGTGCAGATTTCCTTTGCAAGCTTGCTTGGTTGGCCAAAAAGGGCGTATGCGTTTTTTCCTGAATATATTCAGGAAAAAACGCATACGCCCTTTTTGGCCAAGTGCATCATTGTGGACGTTCTGCCTCTTTTCCTATGCTTTCAATACAATTCCAGTCTACCTCCTGAAATCGGTTTCCTGCAATTCTGCCCCGCTTTCAAGTCCTCTTGGCAGCCTTACTTCAGTCTATTTTTGGACGATAGCTGTCATTTATAACTCTGCAGGTTTGTGAATTACAGTGCCCCTGAGCTCCTTTCTTCAACTCGCTTTCTTGTGACATGGCCGCAACACCGCAGGATGGCTTCAGGCCCTAATCTGGTTCTGGCACGGCACGCTGAGCCTTTGGTTAATTCCTCTTCCTGGTGGGAAAAGAGAGTTAAATTTGCCCATCCAGACACCTCCAGCTAGCCTCTCATTGGTTCTCGCTATTCCTGTTCATCTTCCACAGAAATTGCAAACTGGGCCAAACAGGAGGTTAAAGGGACTGACTCTCCAAGTCGGGAGAGTGTTAGTAAAGCATCTGGAATGTTGCACCCGAGTACCAGGGGAGGAAAACTGAGACATATTTGAACACGTCTCCCGTTCACACGGTTGATCATACTCTGGGTTCCACATGCATGTTTTAGCTGAAGGAAGAATACCTTAAACCTGGAGAGTTGAGACCCGTGTAATGGGTACCATGCAATATGACTTCAAAGGGTCTTCATTTGCTCACCGAACCTCTCCAATCCTATCACTGCTGCGTTTATGCCCCTGTACACATGCTTGATTCTCTTTCAGAGACATAGCAATCCATAGGTTTTAAGATACTTACTAGTCAGGTACATTCTTAGGCGTTTAATATGGGGTGTTGAGTCCATTTCGTTGAGCAAGGAGTAGCTCTTGTCTATTCCATATTTGGCTTAAGGAACTTTATCTGTGCTCATTTCAATCTCTGGTTTTATGCAGCACCCCAACTCACCTTTCCCCTTAAGCAAGCATAAGTTGGTTTTCTAAATTTGAGACCCTGTTCTGTTCTGTAATTCAGTTCCTGTGTAGCCAAGTTTACATTCCGTGTATTACTGATATCTTATGATGTTTCTTTTTCTGTGTGACTTATTTCAGTTAGAATCATCATACCTGAATCCACTCATTGTGCTGCTAAGGGCCTTGTGACACAGATTTCATTGCTGAGTGATGTTGCTTTGTAAGTAAATACCACAACTTCTTTATCCATTTTTCACTTTCTGCGATGTTGAAATTGTACTGTAAACGAGGTTCTTGTAAACAGAGGAGTCCCAAACTTTGGGGTGGCTGTGTCTTTTTGATTTTAATTTCCCTAAGCTATAGGACCATAAGTGGAAGTGCCCTAGGTTCTGTTGCTTTGTTTTTCAGATGTTTCAGGAAACACCATACACTTCTCCCGAGTGGTTGTTGGCAATTTACATCCCGCCCATCAGCATAACAAGGCTCCCAGTTCTCCATGGCCTGTCCTGCCTTTCTGGATTTTACACATTTTTCAGATGGCCCTTTTGACCGGGGGGAAGTGAGACTTCATTGTAGTGCAGATTTCCTTTGCAAGCTTGCTTGGTTGGCCAAAAAGGGCGTATGCGTTTTTTCCTGAATATATTCAGGAAAAAACGCATACGCCCTTTTTGGCCAAGTGCATCATTGTGGACGTTCTGCCTCTTTTCCTATGCTTTCAATGCAATTCCAGTCTACCTCCTGAAATCGGTTTCCTGCAATTCTGCCCCGCTTTCAAGTCCTCTTGGCAGCCTTACTTCAGTCTATTTTTGGACGATAGCTGTCATTTATAACTCTGCAGGTTTGTGAATTACAGTGCCCCTGAGCTCCTTTCTTCAACTCGCTTTCTTGTGACCTGGCCGCAACACCGCAGGATGGCTTCAGGCCCTAATCTGGTTCTGGCACGGCACGCTGAGCCTTTGGTTAATTCCTCTTCCTGGTGGGAAATGAGAGTTAAATTTGCCCATCCAGACACCTCCAGCTAGCCTCTCATTGGTTCTCGCTATTCCTGTTCATCTTCCAAAGAAATTGCAAACTGGGCCAAACAGGAGGTTAAAGGGACTGACTCTCCAAGTCGGGAGAGTGTTAGTAAAGCATCTGGAATGTTGCACCCGAGTACCAGGGGAGGAAAACTGAGACATATTTGAACACGTCTCCCGTTCACACGGTTGATCATACTCTGGGTTCCACATGCATGTTTTAGCTGAAGGAAGAATACCTTAAACCTGGAGAGTTGAGACCCGTGTAATGGGTACCATGCAATATGACTTCAAAGGGTCTTCATTTGCTCACCGAACCTCTCCAATCCTATCACTGCTGCGTTTATGCCCCTGTACACATGCTTGATTCTCTTTCAGAGACATAGCAATCCATAGGTTTTAAGATACTTACTAGTCAGGTACATTCTTAGGCGTTTAATATGGGGTGTTGAGTCCATTTCGTTGAGCAAGGAGTAGCTCTTGTCTATTCCATATTTGGCTTAAGGAACTTTATCTGTGCTCATTTCAATCTCTGGTTTTATGCAGCACCCCAACTCACCTTTCCCCTTAAGCAAGCATAAGTTGGTTTTCTAAATTTGAGACCCTGTTCTGTTCTGTAATTCAGTTCCTGTGTAGCCAAGTTTACATTCCGTGTATTACTGATATCTTATGATGTTTCTTTTTCTGTGTGACTTATTTCAGTTAGAATCATCATACCTGAATCCACTCATTGTGCTGCTAAGGGCCTTGTGACACAGATTTCATTGCTGAGTGATGTTGCTTTGTAAGTAAATACCACAACTTCTTTATCCATTTTTCACTTTCTGCGATGTTGAACTTGTACTATAAATGAGTTTCTTGTAAACAGAGCCGTTCCAAACTTTGGGGTGGCTGTGTCTTTTTGATTTTAATTTCCCTAAGCTATAGGACCATAAGTGGAAGTGCCCTAGGTTCTGTTGCTTTGTTTTTCAGATGTTTCAGGAAACACCATACACTTCCCCCGAGTGGTTGTTGGCAATTTACATCCCGCCCATCAGCATAACAAGGCTCCCAGTTCTCCATGGCCTGTCCTGCCTTTCTGGATTTTACACTTTTTTCAGATGGCCCTTTTGACCGGGGGGAAGTGAGACTTCATTGTAGTGCAGATTTCCTTTGCAAGCTTGCTTGGTTGGCCAAAAAGGGCGTATGCGTTTTTTCCTGAATATATTCAGGAAAAAACGCATACGCCCTTTTTGGCTAAGTGCATCATTGTGGACGTTCTGCCTCTTTTCCTATGCTTTCAATGCAATTCCAGTCTACCTCCTGAAATCGGTTTCCTGCAATTCTGCCCTGCTTTCAAGTCCTCTTGGCAGCCTTACTTCAGTCTATTTTTGGACGATAGCTGTCATTTATAACTCTGCAGGTTTGTGAATTACAGTGCCCCTGAGCTCCTTTCTTCAACTCGCTTTCTTGTGACCTGGCCGCAACACCGCAGGATGGCTTCAGGCCCTAATCTTGTTCCGGCACGGCATGCTGAGCCTTTGGTTAATTCCTCTTCCTGGTGGGAAATGAGAGTTAAATTTGCCCGTTCAGACACCTCCAGCTAGTCTCTCATTGGTTCTCGCTATTCCTGTTCATCTTCCGCAGAAATTGCAAACTGGGCCAAACAGGAGGTTAAAGGGACTGACTCTCCAAATCGGGAGAGTGTTAGTAAAGCGTCTGGAATGTTGCACCCGAGTACCAGGGTACGAAAACTGAGACATATTTGAACACGTCTCCCGATCAAATGGTTGATCATACTGTAGGTTCCACATGCATGTTTTAGCTGAAGGAAGAATACCTTAAACCTGGGTAGTTGAAACCCGTGGAAAGGGTACCATGCAATATGACTTCAAAGGGTCTTCATTTGCTCACCGAACCTCTCCAATCCTATCACTGCTGCGTTTATGCCCCTGTACACATGCTTGATTCTCTTTCGGAGACATAGCAATCCATAGGTTTTAAGATACTTACTAGTCAGGTACATTCTTAGGCGTTTAATATGCGGTGTTGAGTCCATTTCGTTGAGCAAGGAGTAGCTCTTGTCTATTCCATATTTGGCTTAAGGAACTTTATCTTTGCTCATTTCAATCTCTGGTTTTATGCAGCACCACAACTCACCTTTACCCTTAAGCAAGCATAAGTTTGTTTTCTAAATTTGAGACCCTGTTCTGTTCTGTAATTCAGTTCCTGTGTAGCCAAGTTTACATTCCGTGTATTACTGATATCTTATGATGTTTCTTTTTCTGTGTGACTTATTTCAGTTAGAATCATCATACCTGAATCCACTCATTGTGCTGCTAAGGGCCTGATGACACAGATTTCATTGCTGAGTGATATTGCTTTGTAAGTAAATACCACAACTTCTTTATCCATTTTTCACTTTCTGCGATGTTGAGCTTGTACTGTAAACGAGGTTCTTGTAAACAGAGCCGTTCCAAACTTTGGGGTGGCTGTGTCTTTTTGATTTTAATTTCCCTAAGCTATAGGACCATAAGTGGAAGTGCCCTAGGCTCTGTTGCTTTGTTTTTTAGATGTTTCAGGAAACACCATACACTTCTCCGGAGTGGTTGTTGGCAATTTACATCCCGCCCATCAGCATAACAAGGCTCCCAGTTCTCCATGGCCTGTCCTGCCTTTCTGGATTTTACACTTTTTTCAGATGGCCCTTTTGACCGGGGGGAAGTGAGACTTCATTGTAGTGCAGATTTCCTTTGCAAGCTTGCTTGGTTGGCCAAAAAGTGCGTATGCGTTTTTTCCTGAATATATTCAGGAAAAAACGCATACGCCCTTTTTGGCCAAGTGCATCATTGTGGACGTTCTGCCTCTTTTCCTATGCTTTCAATGCAATTCCAGTCTACCTCCTGAAATCGGTTTCCTGCAATTCTGCCCCGCTTTCAAGTCCTCTTGGCAGCCGTACTTCAGTCTATTTTTGGACGATAGCTGTCATTTATAACTCTGCAGGTTTGTGAATTACAGTGCCCCTGCGCTCCTTTCTTCAACTCGGTTTTTTTTGAGCTGGCCGCAACACCGCAGGATGGCTTCAGGCCCTAATCTGGTTCCGGTACGGCACGCTGAGCCTTTGGTTATTTCCTCTTCCTGTTGGGAAATGAGAGTTAAATTTGCCCGTCCAGACACCTCCAGCTAGCCTCTCATTGGTTCTCGCTATTCCTGTTCATCTTCCGCAGAAATTGCAAACTGTGCCAAACAGGAGGTTAAAGGCGCTGACTCTCCAAGTGGGGAGAGTGTCAGTAAAGCGTCTGGAATGTTGCACCCGAGTACCAGGGGAGGAAAACTGAGACATATTTGAACACGTCTCCCATTCACATGGTTGATCATACTTGGGTTCCACATGCATGTTTTAGCTGAAGGAAGAATACCTTAAACTTGGAGAGTTGAGACCCGTGGAATGGGTACCATGCAATATGACTTCAAAGGGTCTTCATTTGCTCACCGAACCTCTCCAATCCTATCACTGCTGCATTTATGCCCCTGTACACATGCTTGATTCTCTTTTGGAGACATAGCAATCCATAGGTTTTAAGATACTTACTAGTCAGGTACATTCTTAGGCGTTTAATATGCGGTGTTGAGTCCATTTCGTTGAGCAAGGAGTAGCTCTTGTCTATTCCATATTTGGCTTAAGGAACTTTATCTGTGCTCATTTCAATCTCTGGTTTTATGCAGCACCCCAACTCACCTTTCCCCTTAAGCAAGCATAAGTTGGTTTTCTAAATTTGAGACCCTGTTCTGTTCTGTAATTCAGTTCCTGTGTAGCCAAGTTTACATTCCGTGTATTACTGATATCTTATGATGTTTCTTTTTCTGTGTGACTTATTTCAGTTAGAATCATCATACCTGAATCCACTCATTGTGCTGCTAAGGGCCTGATGACACAGATTTCATTGCTGAGTGATATTGCTTTGTAAGTAAATACCACAACTTCTTTATCCATTTTTCACTTTCTGCGATGTTGAACTTGTACTGTAAACGAGGTTCTTGTAAACAGAGGCGTCCCAAACTTTGGGGTGGCTGTGTCTTTTTGATTTTAATTTCCCTAAGCTATAGGACCATAAGTGGCAGTGCCCTAGGCTCTGTTGCTTTGTGTTTTAGATGTTTCAGGAAACACCATACACTTCTCCCGAGTGTCTGTTGGCAATTTACATCCCGCCCATCAGCATAACAAGGCTCCCAGTTCTCCATGGCCTGTCCTGCCTTTCTGGATTTTACACTTTTTTCAGATGGCCCTTTTGACCGGGGGGAAGTGAGACTTCATTGTAGTGCAGATTTCCTTTGCAAGCTTGCTTGGTTGGCCAAAAAGGGCGTATGCGTTTTTTCCTGAATATATTCAGGAAAAAACGCATACGCCCTTTTTGGCCAAGTGCATCATTGTGGACGTTCTGCCTCTTTTCCTATGCTTTCAATGCAATTCCAGTCTACGTCCTGAAATCGGTTTCCTGCAATTCTGCCCCGCTTTCAAGTCCTCTTGGCAGCCTTACTTCAGTCTATTTTTGGACGATAGCTGTCATTTATAACTCTGCAGGTTTGTGAATTACAGTGCCCCTGAGCTCCTTTCTTCAACTCGCTTTCTTGTGACCTGGCCGCAACACCGCAGGATGGCTTCAGGCCCTAATCTGGTTCCGGCCCGGCATGCTGAGCCTTTGGTTAATTCCTCTTCCTGGTGGGAAATGAGAGTTAAATTTGCCTGTCCAGACACCTCCAGCTAGCCTCTCATTGGTTCTCGCTATTCCTGTTCATCTTCCGCAGAAATAGCAAACTGGGCCAAACAGGAGGTTAAAGGGACTGACTCTCCAAGTGGGGAGAGTGTTAGTAAAGCGTCTGGAATGTTGCACCCGAGTACCAGGGGAGGAAAACTGAGACATATTTGAACACGTCTCCCGATCACATGGTTGATCATACTCTAGGTTCCACATGCATGTTTTAGCTGAAGGAAGAATACCTTAAACCTGGTTAGTTGAAACCCGTGGAATGGGTACCATGCAATATGACTTCAAAGGGTCTTCATTTGCTCACCAAACCTCTCCAATCCTATCACTGCTGCGTTTATGCCCCTGTACACATGCTTGATTCTCTTTCGGAGACATAGCAATCCATAGGTTTTAAGATACTTACTAGTCAGGTACATTCTTAGGCGTTTAATATGGGGTGTTGAGTCCATTTCGTTGAGCAAGGAGTAGCTCTTGTCTATTCCATATTTGGCTTAAGGAACTTTATCTGTGCTCATTTCAATCTCTGGTTTTATGCAGCACCCCAACTCACCTTTACCCTTAATCAAGCATAAGTTGGTTTTCTAAATTTGAGACCCTGTTCTGTTCTGTAATTCAGTTCCTGTGTAGCCAAGTTTACATTCCGTGTATTACTGATATCTTATGATGTTTCTTTTTCTGTGTGACTTATTTCAGTTAGAATCATCATACCTGAATCCACTCATTGTGCTGCTAAGGGCCTGATGACACAGATTTCATTGCTGAGTGATATTGCTTTGTAAGTAAATACCACAACTTCTTTATCCATTTTTCACTTTCTGCGATGTTGAACTTGTACTGTAAACGAGTATCTTGTAAACAGAGCCGTTCCAAACTTTGGGGTGGCTGTGTCTTTTTGATTTTAATTTCCCTAAGCTATAGGACCATAAGTGGCAGTGCCCTAGGTTCTGTTGCTTTGTTTTTTAGATATTTCAGGAAACACCATACACTTCTCCCGAGTGGTTGTTGGCAATTTACATCCCGCCCATCAGCATAACAAGGCTCCCAGTTCTCCATGGCCTGTCCTGCCTTTCTGGATTTTACACTTTTTTCAGATGGCCTTTTTGACCGGGGGGAAGTGAGACTTCATTGTAGTGCAGATTTCCTTTGCAAGCTTGCTTGGTTGGCCAAAAAGGGCGTATGCGTTTTTTCCTGAATATATTCAGGAAAAAACGCATACGCCCTTTTTGGCCAAGTGCATCATTGTGGACGTTCTGCCTCTTTTCCTATGCTTTCAATGCAATTCCAGTCTACCTCCTGAAATCGGTTTCCTGCAATTCTGCCCCGCTTTCAAGTCCTCTTGGCAGCCTTACTTCAGTCTATTTTTGGACGATAGCTGTCATTTATAACTCTGCAGGTTTGTGAATTACAGTGCCCCTGAGCTCCTTTCTTCAACTCGATTTCTTGTGACCTGGCCGCAACACGGCAGGATGGCTTCAGGCCCTAATCTGGTTCTGGCACGGCACGCTGAGCCTTTGTTTATTTCCTCCTCCTGGTGGGAAATGAGAGTTAAATTTGCCCGTCCAGACACCTCCAGCTAGCCTCTCATTGGTTCTCGCTATTCCTGTTCATCTTCCACAGAAATTGCAAACTGGGCCAAACAGGAGGTTAAAGGCGCTGACTCTCCAAGTTGGGAGAGTGTTAGTAAAGCGTCTGGAATGTTGCACCCGAGTACCAGGGGAGGAAAACTGAGACATATTTGAACACGTCTCCCGATCAAATGGTTGATCATACTCTGGGTTCCACATGCATGTTTTAGCTGAAGGAAGAATACCTAAAACCTGGGTAGTTGAAACCCGTGGAATGGGTACCATGCAATATGACTTCAAAGGGTCTTCATTTGCTCACCGAACCTCTCCAATCCTATCACTGCTGCGTTTATGCCCCTGTACACATGCTTGATTCCCTTTCGGAGACATAGCAATCTATAGGTTTTAAGATACTTACTAGTCAGGTACATTCTTAGGCGTTTAATATGCGGTGTTGAGTCCATTTCGTTGAGCAAGGAGTAGCTCTTGTCTATTCCATATTTGGCTTAAGGAACTTTATCTGTGCTCATTTCAATCTCTGGTTTTATGCAGCACCCCAACTCACCTTTCCCCTTAAGCAAGCATAAGTTGGTTTTCTAAATTTGAGACCCTGTTCTGTTCTGTAATTCAGTTCCTGTGTAGCCAAGTTTACATTCCGTGTATTACTGATATCTTATGATGTTTCTTTTTCTGTGTGACTTATTTCAGTTAGAATCATCATACCTGAATCCACTCATTGTGCTGCTAAGGGCCTGATGACACAGATTTCATTGCTGAGTGATATTGCTTTGTAAGTAAATACCACAACTTCTTTATCCATTTTTCACTTTCTGCGATTTTGAACTTGTACTGTAAACGAGGTTCTTGTAAACAGAGCCGTTCCAAACTTTGGGGTGGCTGTGTCTTTTTGATTTTAATTTCCCTAAGCTATAGGACCATAAGTGGAAGTGCCCTAGGTTCTGTTGCTTTGTTTTTTAGATGTTTCAGGAAACACCATACACTTCTCCCGAGTGGTTGTTGGCAATTTACATCCCGCCCATCAGCATAACAAGGCTCCCAGTTCTCCATGGCCTGTCCTGCCTTTCTGGATTTTACACTTTTTTCAAATGGCCCTTTTGACCGGGGGGAAGTGAGACTTCATTGTAGTGCAGATTTCCTTTGCAAGCTTGCTTGGTTGGCCAAAAAGGGCGTATGCGTTTTTTCCTGAATATATTCAGGAAAAAACGCATACGCCCTTTTGGGCCAAGTGCATCATTGTGGACATTCTGCCTCTTTTCCTATGCTTTCAATGCAATTCCAGTCTACCTCCTGAAATCGGTTTCCTGCAATTCTGCCCCGCTTTCAAGTCCTCTTGGCAGCCTTACTTCAGTCTATTTTTGGACGATAGCTGTCATTTATAACTCTGCAGGTTTGTGAATTACAGTGCCCCTGAGCTCCTTTCTTCAACTCGCTTTCTTTTGAGCTGGCCGCAACACCGCAGGACGGCTTCAGGTCCTAATCTGGTTCCGGTACGGCACGCTGAGCCTTTGGTTATTTCCTCTTCCTGTTGGGAAATAAGAGTTAAATTTGCCCGTCCAGACACCTCCAGCTAGCCTCTCATTGGTTCTCGCTATTCCTGTTCATCTTCCGCAGAAATTGCAAACTGGGCCAAACAGGAGGTTAAAGGCGCTGAGTCTCCAAGTGGGGAGAGTGTTAGTAAAGCGTCTGGAATGTTGCACCCGAGTACCAGGGTACGAAAACTGAGACATATTTGAACACGTCTCCTGATCACATGGTTGATCATACTCTGGGTTCCACATGCATGTTTTAGCTGAAGGAAGAATACCTAAAACCTGGGTAGTTGAAACCCGTGGAATGGGTACCATGCAATATGACTTCAAAGGGTCTTCATTTGCTCACCGAACCTCTCCAATCCTATCACTGCTGCGTTTATGCCCCTGTACACATGCTTGATTCTCTTTCGGAGAGATAGCAATCCATAGGTTTTAAGATACTTACTAGTCAGGTACATTCTTAGGCGTTTAATATGCGGTGTTGAGTCCATTTCGTTGAGCAAGGAGTAGCTCTTGTCTATTCCATATTTGGCTTAAGGAACTTTATCTGTGCTCATTTCAATCTCTGGTTTTATGCAGCACCCCACCTCACCTTTACCCTTAAGCAAGCATAAGTTGGTTTTCTAAATTTGAGACCCTGTTCTGTTTTGGAATGCAGTTCCTGTGTAGCCAAGTTTACATTCCGTGTATTAGTGATATCTTATGATGTTTCTTTTTCTGTGTGACTTATTTCAGTTAGAATCATCGTACCTGAATCTACTCATTATGCTGCTACGGGCCTGATGACATAGATTTCATTGCTGAGTGATAGTGCATTGTACGTAAGTACCACAAGTTCTTTATCCATTTTTCTCTTTCTGCGATGTTGAACTTGTACTGTAAACGAGGTTCTTGTAAACAGAGCCATTCCAAACTTTGGGGTGGCTGTGTCTTTTTGATTTTAATTTCCCTAAGCTATAGGACCATAAGTGGAAGTGCCCTAGGCTCTGTTGCTTTGTTTTTTAGATGTTTCAGGAGACACCATACAGTTCTCCTAAGTGTCTGTTGGCAATTTACATCCCGCCCATCAGCATAACAAGGCTCCCAGTTCTCAATGGCCTGTTGCCTTTCTGGATTTTACACTTTTTTCAGATGGCCCTTTTGACCGGGGGGAAGTGAGACTTCATTGTAGTGCAGATTTCCTTTGCAAGCTTGCTTGGTTGGCCAAAAAGGGCGTATGGGTTTTTTCCTGATTATATTCAGGAAAAAACGCATACGCCCTTTTTGGCCAAGTGCATCATTGTGGACGTTCTGCCTCTTTTCCTATGCTTTCAATGCAATTCCAGTCTACCTCCTGAAATCGGTTTCCTGCAATTCTGCCCCGCTTTCAAGTCCTCTTGGCAGCCTTACTTCAGTCTATTTTTGGACGATAGCTGTCATTTATAACTCTGCAGGTTTGTGAATTACAGTGCCCCTGAGCTCCTTTCTTCAACTCGCTTTCTTGTGACCTGGCCGCAACACCGCAGGATGGCTTCAGGCCCTAATCTGGTTCCGGCACGGCATGCTGAGCCTTTGGTTAATTCCTCTTCCTGGTGGGAAATGAGAGTTAAATTTGCCCATCCAGACACCTCCAGCTAGCCTCTCATTGGTTCTCGCTATTCCTGTTCATCTTCCGCAGAAATTGCAAACTGGGCCAAACAGGAGGTTAAAGGGACTGACTCTCCAAGTGGGGAGAGTGTTAGTAAAGCGTCTGGAATGTTGCACCCGAGTACCAGGGGAGGAAAACTGAGACATATTTGAACACGTCTCCCGATCACATGGTTGATCATACTCTAGGTTCCACATGCATGTTTTAGCTGAAGGAAGAATACCTTAAACCTGGGTAGTTGAAACCTGTGGAATGGGTACCATGCAATATGACTTCAAAGGGTCTTCATTTGCTCACCGAACCTCTCCAATCCTAGCACTGCTGCGTTTATGCCCCTGTACACATGCTTGATTCTCTTTCGGAGACATAGCAATCCATAGGTTTTAAGATACTTACTAGTCAGGTACATTCTTAGGCGTTTAATATGCGGTGTTGAGTCCATTTCGTTGAGCAACGAGTAGCTCTTGTCTATTCCATATTTGGCTTAAGGAACTTTATCTGTGCTCATTTCAATCTCTGGTTTTATGCAGCACCCCAACTCACCTTTCCCCTTAAGCAAGCATAAGTTGGTTTTCTAAATTTGAGACCCTGTTCTGTTTTGGAATGCAGTTCCTGTGTAGCCAAGTTTAATTCCGTGTATTAGTGATATCTTATGATGTTTCTTTTTCTGTGTGACTTATTTCAGTTAGAATCATCGTACCTGAATCCACTCATTATCCTGCTACGGGCCTGATGACATAGATTTCATTGCTGAGTGATACTGCATTGTACGTAAGTACCACAAGTTCTTTATCCATTTTTCACTTTCTGTGATACTGAACTAGTACGGTAAACGAGGTTCTTGTAAACAGAGGCGTCCCAAACTTTGGGGTGGCTGTGTCTTTTTGATTTTAATTTCCCTAAGCTATAGGACCATAAGTGGCAGTGCCCTAGGCTCTGTTGCTTTGTTTTTTAGATGTTTCAGGAAACACCATACACTTCTCCCTAGTGTCTGTTGGCAATTTACAGCCCGCCCATCAGCATAACAAGGCTCCCAGTTCTCCATGGCCTGTCCTGCCTTTCTGGATTTTACACTTTTTTCAGATGGCCCTTTTGACCGGGGGGAAGTGAGACTTCATTGTAGTGCAGATTTCCTTTGCAAGCTTGCTTGGTTGGCCAAAAAGGGCGTATGGGTTTTTTCCTGATTATATTCAGGAAAAAACGCATACGCCCTTTTTGGCCAAGTGCATCATTGTGGACGTTCTGCCTCTTTTCCTATGCTTTCAATGCAATTCCAGTCTACCTCCTGAAATCGGTTTCCTGCAATTCTGCCCCGCTTTCAAGTCCTCTTGGCAGCCTTACTTCAGTCTATTTTTGGACGATAGCTGTCATTTATAACTCTGCAGGTTTGTGAATTACAGTGCCCCTGAGCTCCTTTCTTCAACTCGCTTTCTTGTGACCTGGCCGCAACACCGCAGGATGGCTTCAGGCCCTAATCTTGTTCCGGCACGGCATGCTGAGCCTTTGGTTAATTCCTCTTCCTGGTGGGAAATGAGAGTTAAATTTGCCCATCCAGACACCTCCAGCTAGCCTCTCATTGGTTCTCGCTATTCCTGTTCATCTTCCGCAGAAATTGCAAACTGGGCCAAACAGGAGGTTAAAGGGACTGACTCTCCAAGTGGGGAGAGTGTTAGTAAAGCGTCTGGAATGTTGCACCCGAGTACCAGGGGAGGAAAACTGAGACATATTTGAACACGTCTCCCGATCACATGGTTGATCATACTCTAGGTTCCACATGCATGTTTTAGCTGAAGGAAGAATACCTTAAACCTGGGTAGTTGAAACCTGTGGAATGGGTACCATGCAATATGACTTCAAAGGGTCTTCATTTGCTCACCGAACCTCTCCAATCCTAGCACTGCTGCGTTTATGCCCCTGTACACATGCTTGATTCTCTTTCAGAGACATAGCAATCCATAGGTTTTAAGATACTTACTAGTCAGGTACATTCTTAGGCGTTTAATATGCGGTGTTGAGTCCATTTCGTTGAGCAACGAGTAGCTCTTGTCTATTCCATATTTGGCTTAAGGAACTTTATCTGTGCTCATTTCAATCTCTGGTTTTATGCAGCACCCCAACTCACCTTTCCCCTTAATCAAGCATAAGTTGGTTTTCTAAATTTGAGACCCTGTTCTGTTTTGGAATGCAGTTCCTGTGTAGCCAAGTTTAATTCCGTGTATTAGTGATATCTTATGATGTTTCTTTTTCTGTGTGACTTATTTCAGTTAGAATCATCGTACCTGAATCCACTCATTATCCTGCTACGGGCCTGATGACATAGATTTCATTGCTGAGTGATACTGCATTGTACGTAAGTACCACAAGTTCTTTATCCATTTTTCACTTTCTGTGATATTGAACTAGTACGGTAAACGAGGTTCTTGTAAACAGAGGCGTCCCAAACTTTGGGGTGGCTGTGTCTTTTTGATTTTAATTTCCCTAAGCTATAGGACCATAAGTGACAGTGCCCTAGGCTCTGTTGCTTTGTTTTTTAGATGTTTCAGGAAACACCATACACTTCTCCCTAGTGTCTCTTGGCAATTTACAGCCCGCCCATCAGCATAACAAGGCTCCCAGTTCTCCATGGCCTGTCCTGCCTTTCTGGATTTTACACTTTTTTCAGATGGCCCTTTTGACCGGGGGGAAGTGAGACTTCATTGTAGTGCAGATTTCCTTTGCAAGCTTGCTTGGTTGGCCAAAAAGGGCGTATGCGTTTTTTCCTGAATATATTCAGGAAAAAACGCATACGCCCTTTTTGGCCAAGTGCATCATTGTGGACGTTCTGCCTCTTTTCCTATGCTTTCAATGCAATTCCAGTCTACCTCCTGAAATCGGTTTCCTGCAATTCTGCCCCGCTTTCAAGTCCTCTTGGCAGCCTTACTTCAGTATATTTTTGGACGATAGCTGTCATTTATAACTCTGCAGGTTTGTGAATTACAGTGCCCCTGAGCTCCTTTCTTCAACTCGCTTTCTTTTGAGCTGGCCGCAACACCGCAGGATGGCTTCAGGCCCTAATCTGGTTCCGGTACGGCACGCTGAGCCTTTGGTTATTTCCTCTTCCTGGTGGGAAATGAGAGTTAAATTTGCCCGTCCAGACACCTCCAGCTAGCCTCTCATTGGTTCTCGCTATTCCTGTTCATCTTTCACAGAAATTGCAAACTGGGCCAAACAGGAGGTTAAAGGCGCTGACTCTCCAAGTGGGGAGACTGTTAGTAAAGCGTCTAGAATGTTGCACCCGAGTACCAGGGAAGGAAAACTGAGACATATTTGAACACGTCTCCCGTTCACATGGTTGATCATACTCTGGGTTCCACATGCATGTTTTAGCTGAAGGAAGAATACCTTAAACCTGGAGAGTTGAGACCCGTGTAATGGGTACCATGCAATATGACTTCAAAGGGTCTTCATTTGCTCACCGAACCTCTCCAATCCTATCACTGCTGCGTTTATGCCCCTGTACACATGCTTGATTCTCTTTCAGAGACATAGCAATCCATAGGTTTTACGATACTTACTAGTCAGGTACATTCTTAGGCGTCTAATATGCGGTGTTGAGTCCATTTCGTTGAGCAAGGAGTAGCTCTTGTCTATTCCATATTTGACTTAAGGAACTTTATCTGTGCTCATTTCAATCTCTGGTTTTATGCAGCACCCCACCTCACCTTTACCCTTAAGCAAGCATAAGTTGGTTTTCTAAATTTGAGACCCTCTTCTGTTCTGTAATTCAGTTCCTGTGTAGCCAAGTTTACATTCCGTGTATTACTGATATCTTATGATGGTTCTTTTTCTGTGTGACTTATTTCAGTTAGAATCATCATACCTGAATCCACTCATTGTGCTGCTAAGTGCCTGATGACATAGATTTCATTGCTGAGTGATATTGCTTTGTAAGTAAATACCACAACTTCTTTATCCATTTTTCACTTTCTGCGATGTTGAACTTGTACTGTAAATGAGGTTCTTGTTAACAGAGGCGTCCCAAACTTTGGGGTGGCTGTGTCTTTTTGATTTTAATTTCCCTAAGCTATAGGACCATAAGTGGCAGTGCCCTAGGCTCTGTTGCTTTGTGTTTTAGATGTTTCAGGAAACACCATACACTTCTCCCGAGTGGTTGTTGGCAATTTACATCCCGCCCATCAGCATAACAAGGCTCCCAGTTCTCCATGGCCTGTCCTGCCTTTCTGGATTTTACACTTTTTTCAGATGGCCCTTTTGACCGGGGGGAAGTGAGACTTCATTGTAGTGCAGATTTCCTTTGCAAGCTTGCTTGGTTGGCCAAAAAGGGCGTATGCGTTTTTTCCTGAATATATTCAGGAAAAAACGCATACGCCCTTTTTGGCCAAGTGCATCATTGTGGACGTTCTGCCTCTTTTCCTATGCTTTCAATGCAATTCCAGTCTACCTCCTGAAATCGGTTTCCTGCAATTCTGCCCCGCTTTCAAGTCCTCTTGGCAGCCATACTTCAGTCTATTTTTGGACGATAGCTGTCATTTATAACTCTGCAGGTTTGTGAATTACAGTGCCCCTGAGCTCCTTTCTTCAACTCGCTTTCTTGTGACCTGGCCGCAACACCGCAGGATGGCTTCAGGCCCTAATCTGGTTCTGGCACGGCACGCTGAGCCTTTGGTTAATTCCTCTTCCTGGTGGGAAATGAGAGTTAAATTTGCCCGTCCAGACACCTCCAGCTAGTCTCTCATTGGTTCTCGCTATTCCTGTTCATCTTCCGCAGAAATTGCAAACTGGGCCAAACAGGAGGTTAAAGGGATTGACTCTCCAAGTCGGGAGAGTGTTAGTAAAGCGTCTGGAATGTTGCACCCGAGTACCAGGGTATGAAAACTGAGACATATTTGAACACGTCTCCCGATCACATGGTTGATCATACTCTGGGTTCCACATGCATGTTTTAGCTGAAGGAAGAATACCTAAAACCTGGGTAGTTGAAACCCGTGGAATGGGTACCATGCAATATCACTTCAAAGGGTCTTCATTTGCTCACCGAACCTCTCCAATCCTATCACTGCTGCGTTTATGCCCCTGTACACATGCTTGATTCTCTTTCGGAGACATAGCAATCCATAGGTTTTAAGATACTTACTAGTCAGGTACATTCTTAGGCGTTTAATATGCGGTGTTGAGTCCATTTCGTTGAGCAAGGAGTAGCTCTTGTCTATTCCATATTTGGCTTAAGGAACTTTATCTGTGCTCATTTCAATCTCTGGTTTTATGCAGCACTCCAACTCACCTTTCCCCTTAAGCAAGCATAAGTTGGTTTTCTAAATTTGAGACCCTGTTCTGTTCTGTAATTCAGTTCCTGTGTAGCCAAGTTTACATTCCGTGTATTACTGATATCTTATGATGTTTCTTTTTCTGTGTGACTTATTTCAGTTAGAATCATCATACCTGAATCCACTCATTGTGCTGCTGAGGGCCTGATGACACAGATTTCATTGCTGAGTGATATTGCTTTGTAAGTAAATACCACAACTTCTTTATCCATTTTTCATTTTCTGCGATGTTGAACTTGTACTGTAAACGAGGTTCTTGTAAACAGAGCCGTTCCAAACTTTGGGGTGGCTGTGTCTTTTTGATTTTAAATTCCCTAAGCTATAGGACCATAAGTGGAAGTGCCCTAGGCTCTGTTGCTTTGTTTTTTAAATGTTTCAGGAAACACCATACACTTCTCCCGAGTGGTTGTTGGCAATTTACATCCCGCCCATCAGCATAACAAGGCTCCCAGTTCTCCAAGGCCTGTCCTGTCTTTCTGGATTTTACACTTTTTTCAGATGGCCCTTTTGACCGGGGGGAAGTGAGACTTCATTGTAGTGCAGATTTCCTTTGCAAGCTTGCTTGGTTGGCCAAAAAGGGCGTATGCGTTTTTTCCTGAATATATTCAGGAAAAAACGCATACGCACTTTTTCGCCAAGTGCATCATTGTGGACGTTCTGCCTCTTTTCCTATGCTTTCAATGCAATTCCAGTCTACCTCCTGAAATCGGTTTCCTGCAATGCTGCCCCGCTTTCAATTCCTCTTGGCAGCCTTACTTCAGTCTATTTTTGGACGATAGCTGTCATTTATAACTCTGCAGGTTTGTGAAATACAGTGCCCCTGAGCTCCTTTCTTCAACTCGCTTTCTTGTGAGCTGGCCGCAACACCGCAGGATGGCTTCAGGCCCTAATCTGGATCTGGCACGGCACGCTGAGCCTTTGGTTAATTCCTCTTCCTGGTGGGAAATGAGAGTTCAATTTGCCCGTCCAGACACCTCCAGCTAGTCTCTCATTGGTTCTCGCTATTCCTGTTCATCTTCCGCAGAAATTGCAAACGGGGCCAAACAGGAGGTTAAAGGGACTGACTCTCCAAGTCGGGAGAGTGTTAGTAAAGCGTCTGGAATGTTGCACCCGAGTACCAGGGTACGAAAACTGAGACATATTTGAACACGTCTCCCGATCACATGGTTGATCATACTCTGGGTTCCACATGCATGTTTTAGCTGAAGGAAGAATACCTTAAACCTGGGTAGTTGAAACCCGTGGAATGGGTACCATGCAATATGACTTCAAAGGGTCTTCATTTGCTCACCGAACCTCTCCAATCCTATCACTGCTGCGTTTATGCCCCTGTACACATGCTTGATTCTCTTTCGGAGACATAGCAATCCATAGGTTTTAAGATACTTACTAGTCAGGTACATTCTTTGGCGTTTAATATGGGGTGTTGAGTCCATTTCGTTGAGCAAGGACTAGCTCTTGTCTATTCCATATTTGGCTTAAGGAACTTTATCTGTGCTCATTTCAATCTCTGGCTTTATGCAGCACCCCAACTCACCTTTCCCCTTAAGCAAGCATAAGTTGGTTTTCTAAATTTGAGACCCTGTTCTGTTTTGGAATGCAGTTCCTGTGTAGCCAAGTTTACATTCCGTGTATTACTGATATCTTATGATGTTTCTTTTTCTGTGTGACTTATTTCAGTTAGAATCATCGTACCTGAATCCACTCATTATGCTGCTAAGGGCCTGATGACATAGATTTCATTGCTGAGTGATACTGCATTGTACGTAAGTACCACAAGTTCTTTATCCATTTTTCCCTTTCTGTGATATTGAACTTGTACGGTAAACGAGGTTTTTGTAAACGGAGGCGTCCCAAACTTTGGGGTGACTGTGTCTTTTTGATTTTAATTTCCCTAAGCTATAGGACCATAAGTGGAAGTGCCCTAGGCTCTGTTGCTTTGTTTCTTAGATGTTTCAGGAAACACCATACAATTCTCCTGAGTGTCTGTTGGCAATTTACATCCCGCCCATCAGCATAACAAGGCTCCCAGTTCTCCATGGCCTGTCATGCCTTTCTGGATTTTACACTTTTTTCAGATGGCCCTTTTAACCAGGCAGAAGTGAGACTTCATTGTAGTGCAGATTTCCTTTGCAAGTTTGCTTGGTTGGCCAAAAAGAGCGTATGCGTTTTTTCCTGAATATATTCAGGAAAAAACGCATACGCCCTTTTTGGCCAAGTGCATCATTGTGGACGTTCTGCCTCTTTTCCTATGCTTTCAATGCAATTCCAGTCTACCTCCTGAAATCGGTTTCCTGCAATTCTGCCCCGCTTTCAAGTCCTCTTGGCAGCCTTACTTCAGTCTATTTTTGGACGATAGCTGTCATTTATAACTCTGCAGGTTTGTGAATTACAGTGCCCCTGAGCTCCTTTCTTCAACTCGCTTTCTTGTGACCTGGCCGCAACACCGCAGGATGTCTTCAGGCCCTAATCTGGTTCTGGCACGGCACGCTGAGCCTTTGGTTAATTCCTCTTCCTGGTGGGAAATGAGAGTTAAATTTGCCCATCCGGACACCTCCAGGTAGTCTCTCATTGATTCTCGCTATTCCTGTTCATCTTCCGTAGAAATTGCAAACTGGGCCAAACAGGAGGTTAAAGGGACTGACTCTCCAAGTGGGGAGAGTGTTAGTAAGCGTCTGAAATGTTGCACCCGAGTACCAGGGTACGAAAACTGAGACATATTTGAACACGTCTCCCGATCACATGGTTGATCATACTCTAGGTTCCACATGCATGTTTTAGCTGAAGGAAGAATACCTTAAACCTGGGTAGTTGAAACCCGTGGAATGGGTACAATGCAATATGACTTCAAAGGGTCTTCATTTGCTCACGAACCTCTCCAGTCCTATCACTGCTGCGTTTATGCCCCTGTACACATGCTTGATTCTCTTTTGGAGACATAGCAATCCATAGGTTTTAAGATACTTACTAGTCAGGTACATTCTTAGGCGTTTAATATGCAGTGTTGAGTCCATTTCGTTGAGCAAGGACTAGCTCTTGTCTATTCCATATTTGGCTTAAGGAACTTTATCTGTGCTCATTTCAATCTCTGGTTTTATGCAGCACCCCAACTCACCTTTCCCCTTAAGCAAGCATAAGTTGGTTTTCTAAATTTGAGACCCTCTTCTGTTCTGTAATTCAGTTCCTGTGTAGCCAAGTTTACATTCCGTGTATTACTGATATCTTATGATGTTTCTTTTTCTGTGTGACTTATTTCAGTTAGAATCATCATACCTGAATCCACTCATTGTGCTGCTAAGGGCCTGATGACATAGATTTCATTGCTGAGTGATATTGCTTTGTAAGTAAATACCACAACTTCTTTATCCATTTTTCACTTTCTGCGATGTTGAACTTGTACTGTAAACGAGGTTCTTGTAAACAGAGCCGTCCCAAACTTTGGGGTGGCTGTGTCTTTTTGATTTTAATTTCCCTAAGCTATAGGACCATAAGTGGAAGTGCCCTAGGCTCTGTTGCTTTGTTTCTTAGATGTTTCAGGAAACACCATACACTTCTCCTGAGTGTCTGTTGGCAATTTACATCCCGCCCATCAGCATAACAAGGCTCCCAGTTCTCCATGGCCTGTCCTGCCTTTCTGGATTTTACACTTTTTTCAGATGCCCCTTTTAACCGGGGAGAAGTGAGACTTCATTGTAGTGCAGATTTCCTTTGCAAGTTTGCTTGGTTGGCCAAAAAGGGCGTATGCGTTTTTTCCTGAATATATTCAGGAAAAAACGCATACGCCCTTTTTGGCCAAGTGCATCATTGTGGACGTTCTGCCTCTTTTCCTATGCTTTCAATGCAATTCCAGTCTACCTCCTGAAATCGGTTTCCTGCAATTCTGCCCCGCTTTCAAGTCCTCTTGGCAGCCTTACTTCAGTCTATTTTTGGACGATAGCTGTCATTTATAACTCTGCAGGTTTGTGAATTACAGTGCCCCTGAGCTCCTTTCTTCAACTCGCTTTCTTGTGACCTGGCCGCAACACCGCAGGATGTCTTCAGGCCCTAATCTGGTTCTGGCACGGCACGCTGAGCCTTTGGTTAATTCCTCTTCCTGGTGGGAAATGAGAGTTAAATTTGCCCATCCAGACACCTCCAGGTAGTCTCTCATTGAATCTCGCTATTCCTGTTCATCTTCCGCAGAAATTGCAAACTGGGCCAAACAGGAGGTTAAAGGGACTGACTCCCCAAGTGGGGAGAGTGTTAGTAAGCGTCTGGAATGTTGCACCCGAGTACCAGGGTCCGAAAACTGAGACATATTTGAACACGTCTCCCGATCACATGGTTGATCATACTCTAGGTTCCACATGCATGTTTTAGCTGAAGGAAGAATACCTTAAACCTGGGTAGTTGAAACCCGTGGAATGGGTACCATGCAATATGACTTCAAAGGGTCTTCATTTGCTCACGAACCTCTCCAGTCCTATCACTGCTGCGTTTATGCCCCTGTACACATGCTTGATTCTCTTTCGGAGACATAGCAATCCATAGGTTTTAAGATACTTACTAGTCAGGTACATTCTTAGGCGTTTAATATGCGGTGTTGAGTCCATTTCGTTGAGCAAGGACTAGCTCTTGTCTGTTCCATATTTGGCTTAAGGAACTTTATCTGTGCTCATTTCAATCTCTGGTTTTATGCAGCACCCCAACTCACCTTTCCCCTTAAGCAAGCATAAGTTGGTTTTCTAAATTTGAGACCCTCTTCTGTTCTGTAATTCAGTTCCTGTGTAGCCAAGTTTACATTCCGTGTATTACTGATATCTTATGATGTTTCTTTTTCTGTGTGACTTATTTCAGTTAGAATCATCATACCTGAATCCACTCATTGTGCTGCTAAGGGCCTGATGACATAGATTTCATTGCTGAGTGATATTGCTTTGTAAGTAAATACCACAACTTCTTTATCCATTTTTCACTTTCTGCGATGTTGAACTTGTACTGTAAACGAGTTTCTTGTAAACAGAGCCGTCCCAAACTTTGGGGTGGCTGTGTCTTTTTGATTTTAATTTCCCTAAGCTATAGGACCATAAGTGGAAGTGCCCTAGGCTCTGTTGCTTTGTTTTTTCGATGTTTCAGGAAACACCATACACTTCTCCCGAGTGTCTGTTGGCAATTTACATCCCGCCCATCAGCATAACAAGGCTCCCAGTTCTCCATGGCCTGTCCTGCCTTTCTGGATTTTACACTTTTTTCAGATGGCCCTTTTGACCGGGGAGAAGTGAGACTTCATTGTAGTGCAGATTTCCTTTGGAAGCTTGCTTGGTTGGCCAAAAAGGGCGTATGCGTTTTTTCCTGAATATATTCAGGAAAAAACGCATACGCCCTTTTTGGCCAAGTGCATCATTGTGGACGTTCTGCCTCTTTTCCTATGCTTTCAATGCAATTCCAGTCTACCTCCTGAAATCGGTTTCCTGCAATTCTGCCCCGCTTTCAAGTCCTCTTGGCAGCCTTACTTCAGTCTATTTTTGGACGATAGCTGTCATTTATAACTCTGCAGGTTTGTGAGTTACAGTGCCCCTGAGCTCCTTTCTTCAACTCGTTTTCTTGTGAGCTGGCTGCAACACCGCTGGATGGCTTCAGGCCCTAATCTGGTTCCGGCACGGCATGCTGAGCCTTTGGTTATTTCCTCTTTCTGGTGGGAAATGAGAGTTAAATTTGCCCGTCCAGACACCTCCAGCTAGTCTCTCATTGGTTCTCCCTATTCCTGTTCATCTTCCGCAGAAATTGCAAACGGGGCCAAACAGGAGGTTAAAGGTGCTGACTCTCCAAGTGGGGAGAGTGTTAGTAAAGCGTCTGGAATGTTGCACCCGAGTACCAGGGGAGGAAAACTGAGACATATTTGAACACGTCTCCCGTTCACACGGTTGATCATACTCTGGGTTCCACATGCATGTTTTAGCTGAAGGAAGAATACCTTAAACCTGGAGAGTTGAGACCCGTGTAATGGGTACCATGCAATATGACTTCAAAGGGTCTTCATTTGCTCACCGAACCTCTCCAATCCTATCACTGCTGCGTTTATGCCCCTGTACACATGCTTGATTCTCTTTCGGAGACATAGCAATCCATAGGTTTTAAGATACTTACTAGTCAGGTACATTCTTTGGCGTTTAATATGGGGTGTTGAGTCCATTTCGTTGAGCAAGGAGTAGCTCTTGTCTATTCCATATTTGGCTTAAGGAACTTTATCTGTGCTCATTTCAATCTCTGGTTTTATGCAGCACCCCAACTCACCTTTCCCCTTAAGCAAGCATAAGTTGGTTTTCTAAATTTGAGACCCTGTTCTGTTTTGGAATGCAGTTCCTGTGTAGCCAAGTTTACATTCCGTGTATTACTGATATCTTATGATGTTTCTTTTTCTGTGTGACTTATTTCAGTTAGAATCATCATACCTGAATCCACTCATTATGCTGCTACGGGCCTGATGACATAGATTTCATTGCTGAGTGATACTGCATTGTACGTAAGTACCACAAGTTCTTTATCCATTTTTCACTTTCTGTGATATTGAACTTGTACGGTAAACGAGGTTCTTGTAAACGGAGGCGTCCCAAACTTTGGGGTGGCTGTGTCTTTTTGATTTTAGTTTCCCTAAGATATAGGACCATAAGTGGAAGTGCCCTAGGCTCTGTTGCTTTGTTTCTTAGATGTTTCAGGAAACACCATACACTTCTCCTGAGTGTCTGTTGGCAATTTACATCCCGCCCATCAGCATAACAAGGCTCCCAGTTCTCCATGGCCTGTCCTGCCTTTCTGGATTTTACACTTTTTTCAGATGCCCCTTTTAACCGGGGAGAAGTGAGACTTCATTGTAGTGCAGATTTCCTTTGCAAGTTTGCTTGGTTGGCCAAAAAGGGCGTATGCGTTTTTTCCTGAGTATATTCAGGAAAAAACGCATACGCCCTTTTTGGCCAAGTGCATCATTGTGGACGTTCTGCCTCTTTTCCTATGCTTTCAATGCAATTCCAGTCTACCTCCTGAAATCGGTTTCCTGCAATTCTGCCCCGCTTTCAAGTCCTCTTGGCAGCCTTACTTCAGTCTATTTTTGGACGATAGCTGTCATTTATAACTCTGCAGGTTTGTGAATTACAGTGCCCCTGAGCTCCTTTCTTCAACTCGCTTTCTTGTGACCTGGCCGCAACACCGCAGGATGTCTTCAGGCCCTAATCTGGTTCTGGCACGGCACGCTGAGCCTTTGGTTAATTCCTCTTCCTGGTGGGAAATGAGAGTTAAATTTGCCCATCCAGACACCTCCAGGTAGTCTCTCATTGATTCTCGCTATTCCTGTTCATCTTCCGCAGAAATTGCAAACTGGGCCAAACAGGAGGTTAAAGGGACTGACTCTCCAAGTGGGGAGAGTGTTAGTAAGCGTCTGGAATGTTGCACCCGAGTACCAGGGTCCGAAAACTGAGACATATTTGAACACGTCTCCCGATCACATGGTTGATCATACTCTAGGTTCCACATGCATGTTTTAGCTGAAGGAAGAATACCTTAAACCTGGGTAGTTGAAACCTGTGGAATGGGTACCATGCAATATGACTTCAAAGGGTCTTCATTTGCTCACGAACCTCTCCAGTCCTATCACTGCTGCGTTTATGCCCCTGTACACATGCTTGATTCTCTTTCGGAGACATAGCAATCCATAGGTTTTAAGATACTTACTAGTCAGGTACATTCTTAGGCGTTTAATATGCGGTGTTGAGTCCATTTCGTTGAGCAAGGACTAGCTCTTGTCTATTCCATATTGGGCTTAAGGAACTTTATCTGTGCTCATTTCAATCTCTGGTTTTATGCAGCACCCCAACTCACCTTTCCCCTTAAGCAAGCATAAGTTGGTTTTCTAAATTTGAGACCCTGTTCTGTTCTGTAATTCAGTTCCTGTGTAGCCAAGTTTACATTCCGTGTATTACTGATATCTTATGATGTTTCTTTTTCTGTGTGACTTATTTCAGTTAGAATCATCATACCTGAATCCACTCATTGTGCTGCTAAGGGCCTGATGACATAGATTTCATTGCTGAGTGATATTGCTTTGTAAGTAAATACCACAACTTCTTTATCCATTTTTCACTTTCTGCGATGTTGAACTTGTACTGTAAACGAGCTTCTTGTAAACAGAGCCGTCCCAAACTTTGGGGTGGCTGTGTCTTTTTGATTTTAATTTCCCTAAGCTATAGGACCATAAGTGGAAGTGCCCTAGGCTCTGTTGCTTTGTTTCTTAGATGTTTCAGGAAACACCATACACTTCTCCTGAGTGTCTGTTGGCAATTTACATCCCGCCCATCAGCATAACAAGGCTCCCAGTTCTCCATGGCCTGTCCTGCCTTTCTGGATTTTACACTTTTTTCAGATGGCCCTTTTGACCGGGGGGAAGTGAGACTTCATTGTAGTGCAGATTTCCTTTGCAAGCTTGCTTGGTTGGCCAAAAAGTGCGTATGCGTTTTTTCCTGAATATATTCAGGAAAAAACGCATACGCCCTTTTTGGCCAAGTGCATCATTGTCGAGTTTCTGACTCTCTTCATATGCTTTCAATGCAATTCCAGTCTACCTCCTGAAATCGGTTTCCTGCAATTCTGCCTTTCTTTCAATGCCTCTTCATAGCCTTTCCTCAATATCCTTTTTGAAAATTGTTGGCCTTTATAACTCTGCACGTTTTTGAATTGCAGTGGCCCTGAGCTCCATTTTTCAGCTCTTATTTTTGTGATCTTGCCTCATAACCGCAGGATTCCTTCAGGCCCTATTGTTCTTGTGGGACACCTTGCTGTGCCTTTGGTTAATTCTTCTTACTGATGTGAAATTAGAGTGACATGTGCCCATTGAAACCACTACATTAGTTTCTCACTGGTTCCCCCTAACCCATTCATCCTCCGCACTATCTGCAGACTGTGCGATACTGGGACTTAAAGGCATTGACTCTCCATGTGAGGTTGTTGTTAGTAAAGCGGCTGGAATGTCGATCCGGAGCCCCAGGAGAGGAACAATGAGGTGTGTTTTAGAAACCTTTCCTGATCATATGGTATACCAGTCGCTGGGTTTCCCAAGCATGGTTTAGCTGTAGGAAGATTCCCTTCAACCTGGAGTGTTGGGACCCTTGGAATGAGTAGCATGAAGTATTGCATTAAACTTTTGGCAGTTGCTCACCAAAGCTCACCAATCCTCTCAGCCCCAAGTGTCCAGCCTTATGTCTTATCCAGCTGTGGGTTTATATGTGGTCAATCCAGGTTGCATCACAGCCCCTGAGCGAATTTTGTAAGAATTTTTCTCTCTTTCATTGTTTCTGCGTTTTGTTTTTAAAATTTATTTCTATAATGGGGTTTAGCTCATCTTCACTGCTGTGTTTGTGCCGCTCTGCACACACTTGATTCCCTTATGGAGATATATCAATACATGGGTTTTAAGATTACTCAGATATATTTCTCTGCGGTGTATAGGGTGTGTTGAGGCCAGTTCATTGAGCAAGGTGTAGATCTTGTCTAATACCTATTTGGTTTATTGAACGGTATCTGTGCTAATTTCAAACTCTGGTTTTATGCATCACCCCACCTCTCCTTTCCCCTTAAGCTGACATAAGTGTGTTTTCTAAATGTGAGACACTGTTCTGTTCTGTAATTCATTTCTTGTGCAGCCATATTTACCCTCCCTCTATAAGTGATATCTTATGATATGTTTCTTTTTCTGTTTGACTTATTTCAAGTAGTATTATCGGACCTAAATCCACTCTTTATCCTTCTACTAGCCTTATTACATTGATTTCATGGTGAAGAGATATTCCATTGTACATAAGTACCACATCTTCTTTATCCATTGTTCTCTTTCCTGGGATATTTAAGGTGTACTGAAGTTGAGGTTCTTGTAAACAGAGTAGCCCTAAACTGTGGTGTGCTTGTGTCTTGTTGATTTTTAGACTTCCCTAGATATACTCCCATGATTGGAAGTGTCCTATGCTCTGTAGCTCTGTTTTTTAGATGATTTAGGAACCACCATACACTTCTCCAGAGTGGCTCTCGGCAGTTCACACACTGCCCATCAGCGTATAAAGGCTCCCTGTTCTCCATGGCCTGTCCTGCATTTCTGGTTTTTACAATTTTTTAGGATGGCCCTTTTGACCAGTGGGAAGTGAGACTTCTTTGTTGTGCACATTTGCATTGCTTGCTTGCTTCGTTGCCCATAAAGTGCGTATGCGTTTTTTCCTGGATATAATCAGGAAAAAACGCATACGCCCTTTTGGGCCAACTGCATCATTGTCGAAATTCTGCCGCTTTTCATGTGCGTTAAAGACGAGTCCAATCTATCTCTTGAAATCTGTTTCTTGCAATTCTGTCTTGCATTCAGATCCTCTTCTTTGCCTTACCTCAACATAATTTTGGACGTTAGTTTTCATTTATAACTCTGCAGGTTTGTGAATTGCAGTGACCCTGAGCTCCATTTTTTAAGTTGCTCTTTTGTGAGCTGGCCTCAAACCCGCAGGATTGCTTCAGGCCCTATTTTGGCTCCAGCGAGGTGGGCTGAGCCTTTTTTTAATTCTTATTCTTAATGGGAAATTAGAGTGATATGTGCCCGTCCAAACCCCTACAACTATTCTCTCATTGGTTCCCCCTCTTCCCGTTCATCCTCCTCACAATTTGCAAAATGTGTGAAACAGAAGTTGAAATGTGCTGATTCTCCAAGTGGGGAGATTCTAAGTAACGTGGCTGGAATGGTGAACAGGAGCACCAGGAGAGGATAAATGAGCTGCATTTTAGACACATCTCCCGATCACATGGTGTACAGTCCTCTGGGTTTTCCATGCATGTTTTAGCTGTAGGAAGATCCCTTGAACCTGCAGATTTGGGACCCATTGAATGGGCACCAGGTAGTATTACTTTAAAGGGTGTGCATTTCCTCACCCAAGCTCACATTTCTCTTAGCGCAAACAGTTTCCAGCCTTATGTCTCATCCTGCTGTGGGTCTAGACGTGTTCAATCCATGTTGCATCACCGTCCCTGAGGAAAAGTTGTAAGAGGTTTTCTCTGTCTCTCTGTCGTTTATTTTTTTCAATTTATTACTATATTGGTTACAGCTGATTTTCAAAGCTCTGTTTCTTGCTGCTGTACATCCACTTGATTCACGTACAGAGAGACATCAGTAAATTCTTTTTCAGATTCTTACCAGTCGTATATATTCTTTTCCGGTGACTTGAGTGTGCTGAGTGTAGTTCTTTTAGCTACCGTGTAGGCCTTGTTGATTATCAGTTTGGTATTTGGAATGGTATCTTTGCTAATTTCAACCTCCTGGATGATGCCTCACCCCTCCCCACCTTTCCCGTTTAGCAGCCTTATGCGTGTTTTCTACATATTTGACTATGTTTTTGTTTTGTAATTTATTTCATGTGTAGCTATTTTGGATTCCACCTTTAAGTGATATCTTATGATATGTGTCTTTTTCTTTTTGAATTCTGTCACTTAGAATGATCATACGTAACTCCTCCAGAGTTGTTACAACTGGCCATATTTCATTGATTTCCAGGCTGAGTAATATTCCACTCTACATAAGTACCTCATCTCTATCCATTTTTTCCCTCCAGAGACATTTAAGTTATATCCTAGTCGAGGATCTTTTAAACAGAGAGGGGGTAAACATTGGGGTGCCTGTGTCCTCTCGATTTTTGTTTTTCCCAAGATATACGCCCATGAGTGCAAGTGCCCTATGCTCTGTAGCTCATTTTTTAGATGCTTTAGTAAACACAATACACTTCTCCAGAATGGCCGTTGGCAATATACATTTCCACTATAAGTCTCACAGGGCTCCCTCTTCTCATTGCCCTGTCCTGCATTTCTGTTGTTTACGCTTTATGAGGATGGCTCTTGTGACTGATGCGAAGTGATATCTTTTGTAGTATTGATTTCCAGTGCCCACCTGTTTGGTTGGCTAAAAAAGTGTATGCCCTTTTCTTGAATATATACAGAAAAGAACGCATACACCCTTTTTGGCCAACTGCAATGTTGGCAATGTTCAGCTCCTTTTCTTGTGCTTAATGGCGAGTCCTTTCTACCTCCTCAAATCCCTTTCCTGCCATTCTCCCTTGCTTACAAGTCCTTTTCTCTGACTTTCCTCAAGACATTTTTCAGTGATGGATATTTTCAACTCTGCAGTTTCGTGAATTTTACTGCCCCTGAGTTCCATTGTTCAACTTGTGTTTATGGGAACTGGCCACAAAGCAGCAGGATTTCCTCAAGCCCTATACTGTTTCCATGGGCAACCCTAGCCTTTGGTCAATTCGTCTTCCTGATTGGAAATTAGAGTGACATGTGCCTGTCTGAACACCTAGGACTTGTCTCTCATTGTTCCTCATCCTTCCGCTTCATCCTCTGGACAAATTCCAAACTGTACGCAACAGGATGTTGACAGTGCTGACATCTCCAAGTGGGGAGACTGTTAGTAAAGACGCTGGAGGGGTGAACCCGAGCACCAGGAGATGAGGAGATGAGATGCCTTTTCCAAACTCTTCCCGATCAGACGGTATACTATCCTCTGGGTGTGACAGACATGTTTTAGCAGTAGGAAGAGTCCCATTCATGTAAGGAGAACACCAGGGCTTTTTCAAAATCAGTGTCTCCCCGAAACCCAAACTGGGGAATTTTTTAAGCTACGGCTACACATATGTTCATTAAGGGCCTTGGGAAGTAGGCAGAGTCCAAACTTTAGATGATTGAAGTCTTCAGGGTCAGAAGCACTCACCACCAGCTTCCCTTAGGCTACACTTTAACTGTCATTGATAGATGATGTCAATAAAAATATCTATTCTTTTTCAGATTATTTCCCCTTATAGGTTATTGCAAAATGTTGAGTGTAGTTCCCTGTGCTATACAGTAGTTCCTTGTTGATGATCTATTTTATACATAGCAGTGTGTATGTGTTAATCCCAAACTGTTAATTTATCCCTCCTCCCACCTTTCCCCTTTGGTAATAATAAATTATAAGATTTTATACTTCTCAGAAATGGGGGAGCTGAAAGAGAGGTATCATTTTCAATGGAAAAGCATTTAAAACAAGATTGAAGGTTTAACCAAGATTATTAGATGTACATCCTTGGAAAGAAATCACTTCGTTTCTCTAATATTGACCTGACAAATAAGACAAACCCTTTCACTGAACTTGCTTATAATAAAGTGATGGAAATATCAAATGGAAGTGTTAGAAACATCTTATTTTACCTGAGCCTTATACACTGTTCTATGTTAACTACAGTTTGGCTCACACATCTGTTCATTGAGGTTACAATAGTCTCAATTTCTGTTACTGATCCTCCAGAGTGGACCCCAACAAGTGTTCCCCTGCCCAGTGTCATTGGGGCCAACAGATTGAGACTGAGTTTGGTTCACAAGCAAAGGAAACTTTATATTTTGATCAGAGAATGGAGAGGTGAGAGCATGCACTACCCCGTGGGCTGTGGGCTGGGCTGCTGTGTAGAGATCCTGTCAGAGTCATTGGGAGGGAGGGGACAGAGCTTTCAAGGGCTGGGTTGGCTGCAGCTCAGGCTCTATATCGTGGAGTCTGCACTGGGCCCCAGGAGCTGAGGTGTCGACCCAGCCATTCTGCACTAGGAAATCTGGTCTGAAGTGGCGGGTGTGGAGCCTCTGCATGCGAGACCCTAGGAGTACGTGAAATTAGACAAAGCACAAAGGATAAAAATGTTAGACTTGACTTTATTGCCCAGATTCTATTTTTATCTCCCAGGGATTTTTAATGGGCTTTGCTGGGGACAAACCCCTCCTCTGCCTTTTGTCCCGTTCCTCATTCTTGGAGTTCTGAGGGTGCAGACCCTTCTTCTGTAACTGCTGAGTGCTGAGTTGGGAGCCCTCATACCCAGGGGCGAGGGTCAGAACTTCTCCCCAGCAGCCTCCAGGTGACGTTGATTTTCCCCAGGCCCCCTGCCTCCTTGCTCGTCCACCTGAACACCAGCATTGGAAGTGTTATAGATTCTAATGACCTTTAAGGGTCCAGGAAAGAGATGTGCAGAGACGTTGTGGGGGCCGGTTTCACCCCGCCCCACATTTGTTCGGCCACCTTAGGCTGACCGTTTCTGCCAGCCTAGATGCTCTGACCAGTAGTCTGTGCTTTCTTCAATTAGGCCCCTGAATTAACGTACAAACAGCACCAGGTGTCAGAGCCCTGCCCACTCAACTCCCAGACAGTCCAGGGTCAGTGGTGATCAAGGACCATGATGGCCACTGAGTCAACAGCCTTTTGAAGTAAACAGGAGTCCAGCCGGTCTTATTGGCCACCATCATCACGGTGTCTGTAGGCTTTTCTATAGTGACAGTGTGATATACGGTTCCCCCGCCAAGATTATTAGCTCCCCTCTGGGTGCAGTAAGTCCTGCAAGCAGTAGTCTACTGTTTTGGGACACACTCTTGTTGTTTTATGAGAAAAACTCCAGGTCAAGTGAGTTCACACGAGTCGTCATGGTGCCCTGTTGCCCCCGGTTATCTCTCTGGATGTTGGAGTTGGAAGGCCTCCTCACTCGAGGTCGGTGTGCCAACGGAACGAACCCTGCAACTTCAGGGCATGGTTGGTGGTTAGGATCACCACGTGGGGTCCTTTTCCCTTAGGAGGGAGGTGGCCTTTTGGGCTGCTGATTTCCAGGTTTTTAGATACCGCCAGTATCTTGGCCAGATGTGGCAGTGGGTCAAGCCCCTTGGTGACCATAGTTTATCCTACCTGGATGGCATTCTTGCATTGTTCCATTTCAAGTGGTCCCAGTTTTTGCACTAATTCTCCAATGGCGATTCACCTTTCACCGGGAATGTAAAGGTCAAAGGGTTTAGCTAAATTAGGGAGTTCCAGGGCAAGGGTCTGAATTGACTGCTCTTTCCATTCTTGAAAGGCCACTTCTGGATTCTATTCAAAAGGATCATCATCTTTTCCTTTCAGTGTTTCATATAGAGGCCCAGCTAGTAGACTGTAGTTAGGGATCCAGAAGCAGCAAACCCTGGCCTCCCCAGGAACCCCTAAGCTGTCTTCTAGTTTTAGAAAGGGGTAAGGCTGAAAATGGTTTCTTCCCTTTCCTGGGATGGGCTTCTCTGACCTTCTGTGAGAATGAAGCCCAGGCAGGTCACCGCAGTCTGTGATATTTGAGCTTCTTTTTGGACGACTTCTATCCTTTATTGGCTTGGTAGTTCAGAGGCCTCCTTAGTAGGGCTGGCGATCAGAATGTCATCTGCGTATTGAAGGAGGGTTTCCTTTTCCAGAGGTAGAACTTTTAGGTCTTTACCTAAGCTTTCCCCAAAGACGGTGTGGGAATTTTTGCACCCTTGGGGCAAGACGGCCCGGAAGTATTGTTTTAGTTGTATGTTGAGTCCTGCCACTCACAAGCCAAAATTTCTTGTGACTCTGGGACTAATGGAATACAAAAGAAGGCATCATTGAAGACTAATACAGAATACCATGTCCTGGTGGTTGGTAGAATGACCAGCAGGGTGTAGAAATTAGGAGCAGCTGGAGGTATATCCTCGGTGGCTTCACTGACTGTCCTGACATTCTTTACCAGGTCCCCAGCAGCCCATGGGGCTCTCGTGGTCAGACCAATCCCCGGATACAGAGCTACCCTTGCAGGTACCGTGGCAGGGCTGGGCACACAGGAACCATGCACATAGCCCTCATTGCAGAGCACCCCCAGCTCACCTGTCACTCAGAGCTGACACAGAGCACCTCAGAGCAGGACTTGAACTAACAAACAGCAGCTGTGACAGGTCTGTGACCCTGGGCATCACTCTGTACGGCCTCCCTCCACCTGGTCTTCCAGAGACTTCCACTGCACCCGGGGCACCAGGCCTCTGTCTCCAACCACCACCCACCCCTCCTCTCCCTGACTCCTGGGTTCCTCTCATTAGGAGAGTGTTTTCTTGAAGTTGTCTCCCACTCATGGGCCAGATAAAATGATTAGAAAACAAGCCAAAGCTGCAGCCCCTTGTCTATCTTGACTCTCAGGAGCCCACACCTGTTCCTTGGACCTGGCCGGTTCAGCAAGTTCCATTTTCTGCAACTGTGAGCCCCTGAGGGGTGATGATTGGCTGACCTGGGCAGCCTTACCGTGCCGGCCAGCCCTCCCCAGGTGTGCCTGGGTTGAGATCAATATAAATACCACTCCAGGCAGCAAGAGCCCCTGCAGCCGTGCCTGACGCCATTTTCTCTGCCCTGTCAGCAGTCTCGGGGCTGGGCTGGTGGGAGGGAGTGAGAGGCCACAGCTTTGTGGGTGGCCCAGTGTGAGTGGGGCTCTGTTGGACTTTCTGCAGCAGTTGCCAGGCTGCCACCTGCTAAGGAAGAGGATGTGTCACCCATACCTGCTGCTGGAATTTCTCCCTGGGCAGAGGTGAGGAAGGAAAAAAGCAGTGGGGGCAGGGACAGGACGGGTATCTCAGGCAGGGAAATGGAAATCTTCCAGAAGAGCACCCAGGGCCAGTACCATCCTGGCTGGCCTGCAGGCACCAAGTCGGCTGGCATGCTGTCACTCGTGTGGCTCCATGGCCCTTCCTCTAGGCTTTCAAGTCCTTGTACATATTCAGGTGTTTTACCTGGGAAGGTTGGGAACAGTTCAGCAGCAGCTGGCCTGGGGCTCATCTCACGTTTACTCACAGATGCCTCGGCACGGTCCCCCAGGCTTGTAATGAGGACACTCCTTGCGGGGGGGCTGCTGGCTGCATGCGAGATGATTCCCCACCTCTGACCAACTTCAGAATTGTCTACCACTGAAGCAAGTGCCCTGATAGGGTTTTCATCTGTGTAACTGGTGGGTTCTGTTTTGTTTTTTCTTTTTTGTTTCAAGGTAGGTTTTATTCCTCTTTTTTGTACTTATGGATGTAAGCATGGAAATAATTCATTCATATAAATACATGTATGTGAAGGGAATAACTTTTTTCCGTTTTTTAAAACATTTTATTTTTCATTTTATTTTATTTATTTTTATACAGCAGGTTCTTATTGGTTATCTATTTTATACATATAAATGTATACATGTCAATCCCAATCTCCCAACTCCTCCCACCGCCACCCCCCCCCATGGTTTTCCCCTCTTTGTGTCCATACATTTGTTCTCTACATCTGTGTCTCTATTTCTGCCCTTCAAACTGGTTCATCTGTACCATTTTTCTAGGTTCCACATATATGCGTTAATATACAATATTTGTTTTTCTCTCTCTGACTTACTCCACTCTGTATGACAGTCTCTAGATCCATCGACGTCTCTACAAATGACACAATTTCATTCCTTTTTATGGCTAATAGTCCATTTTATATATGTACCACATCTTTATCCATTCGTCTGTCTGTGGGCATTTAGGTTGCTTCCATTACCTGGCTATTGTAAATAGTGCTGCAATGAACATTGTGGTGAATGTGTCTTTTTGATTTATGGTTTTCTCTGGGTATATGCCCAGTAGTGGGTTGCTGGATCATATGGTAATTCTATTTTTAGTTTTTTAAGGAACCTCCATACTGTTCTCCATAGTGACTATCAATTTACATTCCCACCAATCGTGGAAGAGGGTTCCTTTTCTCCACACCCTCTCCAGCATTTGTTGTTTGTAGATTTTCTGATGATGCCCATTCTAACAGGTGTGAGGTGATACCTCATTGTAGTTTTGATTTGCATTTCTCTAATAATTAGTGATGTAGAGCAGCTTTTCATGTGCTCCTTGGCCATCTCTACATCTTTTTGGAAGAAATGTCTATTTAGATCTTCTGCCCATTTTTGTATTGGGTTGTTTGTTTTTTTAATATTGAGCTGCATCAGCTGTTTATATATATTGGAGATTAATCCTTTGTCCATTGATTCAGTTGCAAATATATTCTCCCATTCTGAGGGTTGTCTTTTTGTGTTTGTAGTTTCCATTGCTTTGCAAAAGCTTTTACGTTTCATTAGGTCCCATTTGTTTAGTTTTCTTTTTTATGTCATTACTCTAGGAGGTGGATCAAAAAAGATCTTGCTGTGATTTATGTTAGAGTATTCTTCCTATGTTTTCCTCTAAGAGTTTTATACTGTCCGGTCTTACATTAAGGTCTCTAATCCATTTTGAATTTATTTTTGTGTATGGTGTTAGGGGGTGTTCTAATTTCATTCTTTTACATGTAGCTGTCCATTTTTCCCAGCACCACTGATTGAAGACACTGTCTTTTCTCCATTGTATAGTCTTGCCTACTTTGTCATAGATTAGTTGACCATAGGTGTGTAGGTTTATCTCTGGGCTTCTTTCTTTTTTATTTTCCTTTTACACCTTTATTGGAGTATAATTGCTTTACAATGGAGTGTTAGTTTCTGCTGTATAACAAAGTGAGTCAATTATACATATACATATATCACCATATCCCCTCCCTCTTACATCTCCCTCCCACCCTCCACATCCCACCCCTTTAGGTGGTCGCAAAGCACCGAGCTGATCTCCCTGTGCTATGTGGCTGCTTCCCAGTAGCTATCGATGTTACATTTGGTAATGTATATATGTCCATGGCACTCTCTCACTTCGTCCCAGCTTACCCTTCCCCCTCCCCGTGTCCTCAAGTCCTTTCTCTATGTCTGTGTCCTTAATCCTGTCCTGCCCCTAGGTTCTTCATAAACTTTTTTCTTTAGATTCCATATATCTCTGTTAGTACACGGTATTTATTTTTCTCTTTCTGACTTACTTCACTGTGTAGGACAGACTCTAAGTCCATCCCCCTCACTACAAATAACTCAGTTTTGTTTCTTTTTATGGCTGAGTAATATTCCATTTATATATGTGCCAGATATTCTTTATCCATTTATCTGTCGATGGACACTTAGGTTGCTTCCATGTCCTGGCTATTGTAAGTAGAACTGCAATGAACATTGTTGTATATAACTCTTTTTGAATTATGGTTTTCTCAGGGCAAATGCCCAGTAGTTGGATTGCTGGGTCGTATGGTACTTCTATTTTTAGTTTTTTCAGGAACCTCTATACTGTTATCCCTAGTGGGTATAGCAATTTACATTCCCAGCAACAGTGCAAGAACGTTCCCTTTTCTCCAGTAAATGCCTCTCCAGCATTTATTGTTTGTAGATTTTTTGATGATTGCCATTCTGACTGCTGGGAGTTGATACCTCACTGTAGTTTTGATTTGCATTTCTCTAATGATTAGTGATGTTCAGCATCCTTTCACGTGTTTATTGGCAATCTGTATATCTCCTTTGGAGAAATGTCTATTTAGGTCTTCTGCCCATTTTTGGATTGTGTTGTTTGTTTTTGTGATATTGAGCTACACGAGCTGCTTGTAAATTTTGGAGATTAATCTTTTGTCATTTGCTTCATTTGAAAACATTTTCTCCCATTCTGAGGGTTGTATTTTCGTCTTGTTTATGTTTTCCTTTGCTGTGCAAAAGCTTTGAAGTTTCATTAGGTCCCATTTGTTTATTTTTGTTTTTATTTCCACTTCTCTAGGAGGTGGGTCAAAAAGGATCTTGCTGTGATTTATGTCATAGAGTGTTCTGCCTATGTTTTCCTCTAATAATTTTATAGTGTCTGGTCTAACATTTAGATCTCTAATTCATTTTGAGTTTATTTTTGTGTATGGTGTTATGGAGTGTTCTAATTTCATTCTTTCACGTGTAGTTGTCCAGTTTTCCCAGCACCACTTACTGAAGAGACTGTCTTTTCTTCATTGTATATCTTTGCCTCCTTTGTCATAGATGAGTTAGCCATAGGTACGTAGGTTTATCTCTGGGCTTTCTATCTTGTTCAATTGATCTATATTTCTGTTTTTGTGCCAGTACCATATAGTCTTGATTAATGTAGCTTTGTAGTATAGTCTGAAGTTAGGAAGTCTGATTCCTCCAGCTCTTTTAATTTCCCTCAAGACTGCTTTGGCTATTCGGGGTCTTTTGTGTCTCCATACAAATTTTAAGATTTTTTTGTTCTAGTTCTGTAGAAAATGCCAGTGGTATTTGATAGGGATTGCATTGAATCTGTAGCTTGCTTTGGGTACTATAGTCATTTTCACAATATTGATTCTTCTAATCCAAGAACATGGTTTATACCTCCATATGTTTATATCATCTTTGATTTCTTTCAGCAGTGTCTTATAGTTTTCTGAGTACAGGTCTTTTACCTCCTTATGTAGGGTCATTCCTCCGTATTTTATTCTTTTTGTTGCAATGGTGAATGAGATTGTTTCCTTAATTTCTCTTTCTGATCTTTCATTGTTAGTGTATAGGAATGCAAGAGATTTCTGTGCATTAATTTTGTATCCTGCAACTTTACCAAATTCATTGATTAGCTCTGGTAGTTTTCTGGTGGCATCTTTAGGATTCACTATGTGTAGTATCGTGTCATTTGCAAACAGTGACAATTTTACTTCTTCTTTTCCAATTTGTATTCCTTTTATTTCTTTTTCTTCTCTGATTACTGTGTCTAGGACTTCCAAAAACTATGTTGAGTAATAGTGGTGAGAGTGGACATCCTTGTCTTGTTCCTGATCTTAGAGGAAATGCTTTTAGTTTTTCACTATTGAGAATGATGTTTGCTGTGGGTTTGTCATATACTGCCTTTATTATGTTGAGGTAGATTCCCTCTATGCCCACTTTTTGGAGACTTTTAATCATAAATTGGTGTTGAATTTTGTCAAAAGCTTTTCCTGCATCTATTGGGATGATCATATTTTTATTCTACAATTTGTTAATATGGTGTATCACATTGATTGATTTGTGTATATTGAAGAATTCTTGCATCCCTGGGATAAACCCCACCTGATCATGGTGCATGATCCTTTTAATGTGTTGTTTAATTCTGTTTCCTAGTATTTTGTTGAGGATTTTTACATCTATATTAATCAGTGATATTGGTCTTTAATTTTCTTTTTCTGTAGTATCTTTGTCTGGTTTTGGTATCAGGGTGATTGTGGCCTCATATAATGAGTTTGGGAGTGTTCCTTCCCCTGAAAAGTTCTGAAGAGTTTGAGAAGATTGGGTGTTAGCTCTTGTCTAAATGTTTGATAGAATTCACTTCTGATGCCATCTCGTTCTGGACTTTTGTTTGTTGGAAGATTTTTAATCACACTTTCAATTTCATTACTTGTGATTGGTCTGTTCATATTTTCTATTTCTTCCCGGTTCAGTCTTGGAAGGTTATACCTTTCTAAGAATTTGTCCATTTCTTCCAGGTTGTCCATTTTATTGGCATAGAGTTGCTTGTAGAGGTCTCTTAGGATGCTTTGTATTTCTGTGGTGTCTGTTACAACTTCTCCTGTTTCATTTCTAATTTTATTGATTTGAGTCCTCTCCCTCTTTTACTTGAGTCTGGCTAAAGGTTTATCATTTTTGTTTATCTTCTCAAAGAACCAGCTTTTAGTTTTATTGATCTTTGCTATTGTTTTTATTTCATTTATTTCTGCTCTGATCTTTATGATTTCTTTCCTTCTATTAACTTTGGGTTTTGTTCTTCATTCTCTAGTTCCTTTAGGTGTAGGGTTAGATTGTTTATTTGAGATTTTTCTGGTTTCTTGAGGTAGGCTTTTATTGCTATAAACTTCCCTCTTAGAACTGTTTTTGCTGCATCCCATAGGTTTTGGATCATCGTGTTTTTGTTGTCATTTGTCTCTAGGTATTTTTTGATTTCCTCTTTGATTTCCTCAGTGATCTCTTGGTTATTTAGAAATGTATTGTTTAGCCTCCATGTGTTTGTTTTTTACGTTACTTTCCCTGTAATTGATTTCTAATCTCATAGCATTGTGGTCGGAACAGCTGCTTGATATGATTTCAGTTTTCTTAAATTTACTGAGGCTTTATTTGTGACCCAAGATGTGATCTATCCCGGAGAATGTTCCGTGTGCCATTGAGAAGAACTTGTAGTCTGCTGTTTTTGGATGGAATGTCCTATAAATATCCATTAAATCTATCTGGTCTATTGTGTCATTTAAAGCTTGTGTTTCCTTATTAATTTTCTGTCTGGATGATCTCCATTGGTGTAAGTGAGGTGTTAAAGTCCCTTGCTATTATTGTGTTACTGTTGATTTCCTCTTTTATAGCTGTTAGCAGTTGCCTTATGTATTGAGGTGTTCCTGTGTTGGGTACATATATATTTATAATTGTTATATCTTGGATTGATCCCTTGATCATTATGTAGTGTCCTTCCTTGTCTCTTGTAACATTCTTTATTTTAAAATCTATTTTATCTGATATGAGTATTGCTACTCCAGCTTTCTTTTGATTTTCATTTGCATGGAATATATTTTTCCATCCTCTCACTTTCAGTCTGTATGTGTCCCTAGGTCTGAAATGGGTCTCTTGTAGACAGCATATATATGGATCTTGTTTTTGTATCCATTCAGTGAGCCTGTGTCATTTGGTTGGAGCATTTAATCCATTCACGTTTAAGGTAATTATCAATATGTATGTTCCTATTATTATTTTCTTAATTGTTATGGGTTTGTCTTAGTGGGTCCTTTTCTTCTCTTGTGTTTCCCACTTAGAGAAGTTCCTTTAGCATTTGTTGTAGAGCTGGTTTCATGGTGCTGAATTCTCTTAGCTTTTGCTTGTCTGTAAAGCTTTTGATTTCTCCATCAAATCTGAATGAGATACTTGCTGGGTGGAGTACTCTTGGTGGTAGGTTCTTCCCTTTCATCACGTTAAATTTATCATGCCACTCCCTTCTGGCTTGTAGATTTTCTGCTGAGAAATCAGCTGTTAACCTTATGGGAATTCCGTTGTATGTTGTCATTTTTCCCTTGTTGCTTTCAATAATTTTTCTTTGTCTTTAATTTTTTCAATTTGATTACTGTGTGTCTCGGCATTTTTCTCCTTTGGTTTATCCTGCCTGGGACTCTCTGTGCTTCGTGGACTTCGGTGGCTATTTCTTTTCCCATGCTAGGGAAGTTTTCAACTATAATCTCTTCAGATATTTTCTCGAGTCCTTTCTCTCTCTGTTCTCCATCTGGGACCCCTATAATGCGAATGTTGTTGCATTTAATGTTGTCCCAGAAGTCTCTTAGGTTGTCTTCATTTATTTTCATTCTTTTTCTTTATTTTGTTCCATGGCAGTGATTTCCACCTTTCTGTCTTCCAGGTCACTTATCCGTTCTTCTGTCACAGTTATTCTGCTACTGATTCCTTCTAGTGTATTTTTCATTTCAGTTATTGTATTGTTCATCTCTGTTTGTTTGTTCTTTAATTCTTCTAGGTGTTTGTTCCTTAATTCTTCTAGGTCTTTGTTAAGCATTTCTTGCATCTTCTCGATCTTTGCCTCCATTATTTTTCTAAGGTTTTGGATCATCTTCACTATCATTATTCTGAATTCTTTTACTGGAAGGTTACCTATCCCCACTTCATTTCGTTGTTTTTCTGAGGATTTATCTTGTTCCTTGATCTGGTATAAAGTCCTCTGCCTTTTCATTTTCTCTATCTTTCTGTGAATGTGGTTTTCCTTCCACAGGCTGCAGAATTGTAGTTCTTCTTGCTTCTGCTGTCTGCTCTCCAGTGATTGAGTCTATCTGAGAGGCTTGTGCAAGCTTCCTTATGCGAGGGACTGGTGGTGGGTAGAGCTGGGTGTTGTTCTGGTGGGCAGAGCTTTAATCTGCTTGTCTGTGGATTAAATAAAAGTTTAATAAAAAGTTTAATCCACTTGTCTGCTAATGCATGGGGCTGGGTTCCCTCCCTGTTGGTTGTTTGGACTGAGGCGACCCAGCACTGGAGCCTACCTTGCTCTTGGTGGGGCTAATGGTGGACTCTGGGAGAGTTCACGCCAAGGAGTATTTCCCAGAACTTCTGCTGTCAGTGTCGTTGTCCCCATGGTGAGCTGCAGCCACACCCCACCTCTGCAGGAGACCCTCTAAAACTAGCAGCTAGGTATGATCATTCACCTACGGGGTGACTGCTCCTTCCCTTGGGTCCTGATGTGCACACTACTTTGTGTGTGTCCTCCAAGAGTGGAGTCTCTGTTGAGACTCTGAGTCTCTGAATGCAGTTGAGACTCTGAGTGGAGTCGCACAGACTCTGGGTCCTGTGAAGCTTCGATGTTTTGTGGTTCTAGAAATCCTATAGGAGACAGTCCACAGCAGGTGAAGCTAATGCTGTCATAGAGGTGGTGAAACCAAAGATCTGCAGTTCCGACTAGAGGTGCTGATGTACAAACAGGACAAAATCATCTCATGTGAATGTAGTTCAGGCACGTTTAAAATGAATGCAGTCATGTTAATGCCTAACATCTTCTATCTTGTGCCTCTCCTCAAGGACCCCCTCCTCAGTTCCTGAGGCTCCTGTAAGTCATGTACAGGGGAATGGAGAGTGGGCTCTGTCCAGTCTGAGCCCTGAGTTACCCTGTGTGTATCTTAGGATACTTTGTATTTCTGTGGTGGCTCTTGTAACATCATCTCTTTCAGTTCTGATTTATTTGGCCCCTCTCTTTAAAAAAAATACTACTGTTGTCTTTTATTCTTTACAGAAGTTTAATAAGTGTTTGATCTACTACCCTTACTCTATGTATACTTTTTGCCGTGAGATTTTTACTTTTGTTTGTTTTCTTGTTACTGTCAATAATTAGTGAGAATTCTTTTAAGCTACCTTCAACATTGCTTATAAAGCTGCTTTATTAGTGATGACAGAGCTTTAATGGAAGTCGTGTTCTGGTTGTAAATTAGAATGCAATGTGCCAGCAAAAAGCCCCTTAAGTGTATGTCTCATTACTTCTCGTTCTTTTTTTCCCCTTTTTTTCTCTCTTTTTTTTCTTGTTCTTTTTTTAATGTTTATTTTTTATCAGAGCAAATTTGATTAAAATGTTTTGTTTGTTCTAGGTGTGTAAGATGTTGTTCTTTTACACATATATATGTATCTATACTTCTTCAGATCGTTTTCTCATGTAGCTTGTGACACAATGTTGAGTAGTCTTCTCTTGGTATTCCATAGGTCTTTGGTGATTATATATTTCACATGTGTTTCTATATCTATGTTAACCCCAATATCCTAATGTATCCAGTCCTCACACCTTTCCATTTGGTGAACCATAACTTTGTTTAATGAATCTGTGATTGCCTTTCTCTGTGGAAATATCTTCATTGGTATCAATTTTTAGCTAACACCTATAAGTGATATTATAGGATATGTGTCTTTTGCTGTCTGACTTAGTACAATTTGCCTGATTACCTCTAGAATCATCTACGGTGCTGCAAATGGCATTGTTTCATTTTTTTCCCTAGATAATATTCCATCTGTACATGTACCAGTTCTTCTTTGTCCACTCACCTGTTGATGGACTTTTTGGTTGCCTCCATGTCTTGGCTATTGTAATACTGCTGCACTGCACATTTGCCTGCCTGTGTCTTTACAATTCTGTCTTCTTATGTTATAGGCCCAGGAGTGGGCATCCTGTATCATATGGTATCTCGGGGTTTACCGTTTAAATGCACCACGATTCTGTGCTCATTATTGGCTCTTTCCAGGTTACATCCCACTTAAAGTTGAGGGTATGCATTTCTCCACAACACCTTCAGCATTTATTTATTTATTTATTTTTAATATCTTTATTGAAGTATAATTGCTTTACAATGGTGTGCTAGCTTGTGCTTTACAACAAAATGAATCAGTTATACATATACATATGTTCCCATATCACTTCCCTCTTGCGTCTCCCTCCCTCCCACCCTCCCTCCCCTCCAGGCGGTCACAAAGCACCGAGCTGATCTCCCTGTGCCATGCTGCTGCTTCCCACTAGCTATCTACCTTACGTTTGGTAGTGTATATATGTCCATGCCTCTCTCTCCCTTTGTCACAGCTTACCCTTCCCCCTCCCCATATCCTCAAGTCCATTCTCTAGTAGATCTCTGTCTTTATTCCTGTTTTACCCCTAGGTTCTTCATGACATTTTTTTCCCTTAAATTCCAGGTATATGTGTTAGCATACGGTATTTGTCTCTCTCTTTCTGACTTACTTCACTGTGTATGACAGACTCTAGGTCTATCCACCTCATTACAAATAGCTCAATTTCGTTTCTTTTTATGGCTTCAGCATTTATTGTTTGTAGTTTTCTTGCTGATGGATATTCTGACTGGTGTGAGCTGATACCTCTTTGTGGTTGAATTTGCATATGACTCATAATCCTTTGAAATTGAGCTTTAAGTCATGTCCTTTTTATTTTTCAAACTGTGATTACAGCTTAGCTCTTCAAAGTGTTTTCTAAAGTATGTGTTACATTTTGAAATTTATTGGCCATTACCTCCCTCAAAACATTTTGAGGGCAGGTTTCATTTACAGCCCTGCAGTACTTGTTCACATGAAGTGACCATTAGCACAGGCTTTAAAGCTGCTTTTGCAGGTAACGGCCAGATTGCGGCAGCCTTTCTTTGTTCCCCATGCTGGTACTAGGGAAACAGAGCTTCCGGCCGGTGGTCTTCCTCGGTTATAAATTAGAGTGGAATGTGCCCGGATAAACCCCCAAAGGCTGATGTCTCCTTACTTTTGTTTGTTTTTTTAATTTAATTTATATTTTTATCGGAATAATATTCCATTTTGTATATGGACCACTTCTTGGTGCATTGCTCTGTTGAGGGACATTTTCGTTGCTTCCAAGTGTTGGCTATATTAAATATTGCTGGAGTGCAAGATTGCCAGCTTGTGACTTTTTGATTCTCATTTTCTCAGGTGATAGTCCCAGCAGTGGGTATGACTGATTGACTAGTAGCTCAATGTTTACCTTTTCAAAGCACCTCCATTGTGTTTTCATTAGTGGCTCTTACCATGTCTCCCTTAGAGCCGAGGGTACGAACTTCTCCACAATCCCTTCAGCATTTATAGTTTGCAGCATTTTTGCTAATGGCCAATCTGACTGTTGTGACCTGATAGGTTTTTGTAATTTGGGTTTGCATGACTTTAAAAATTCCTAAAATTCATCATTTTCCACGCCTTTTTCCTTTCTGTTAAAAATCAAGTGTGAGTACAATCTATCTCTTGAAGCTGTCTTCTTGGAAGGTTGCCCTCTTTTGAATTTTTGGTGGATATTCGACCCCAGGATTTTTTTGGAGGGCAGATGTCATTACAGAACTGCAAGTTTGGTGAATATTTAGTGACCATTAGCACTGGGTTTAAAGCTGCTGTTGTGGGAAACGGCCACAAGGAGGCAGCATTTGTCCTTTCCCAAATCTGGGTACTAGGGCAGCAGAGCCTTTCTGGAAGTCGTGGTCCTAGGTTTTAAGTTAGAATGGAATGTGCCAGGAGGAACGCCCATAAGTTTATGTCTCATTACATCTTGGTTTTTAAAATTTATTTAATCGGGGTAATGATTAGATATTGTTTGTCCAGATGTACACAATCTGGTTCATTTGTACAATATATATGTCTATTCATGTTCAGATCCTCTTCCCATGTAAAATATTACAGTGTTCCATAGACCTCCCTTGCTATATGGTCCGTCTTTTTGATATATGTTTATTATATGTATTTGTATACGTATGGTAACGTTAATCTTAATTTATCCATTCTGCCCACCTTTCCTTTTAGATAAGCATACTTAATTTCTAAGTCTGTGAGTGTCTTTCTCTGTGGAAATATGTTCATTTGTGTTAGTTATTAGATAACGCCTATAAGTGATATCATAGGATATAGGTCTTTTGCTTTCTGACTTACCTCATATTCTGTGATTATCCCCAAGCTCATCTATGGCACCTCAAATAGCAGTGTTTCATTGTTTTCCATGGCTAATATTCTATTGTGAACGTGGACCACTTCTTCTTCATCCATACATCTGTTGATGGACATTTTGGTGGCTTCACTGTCTTGGCTATTGTGAATAAGGCTGCAGTGCAGCTTTTGCAGCCCGCGTCTTCTCGATTCTGGTCTTCTCAGGTGAGAGGCCCAGTGGTGTGACTGCTGCATCGAATGGTACCTCAACTTTTACTTTTAATCGTAGCTCCTTTCTGTTCTCATTATTGGCTCTTACCACGTTACATCTCACCAGCAGCTAGAGGGTACACAGTTCTCTAAAACCCCTTCAGAATTTATTGTTTGTAGACCTTTTGCTGATGGTCAGTCGACTGGTGTGAGTTGAAACCTTTTTGTACATTAGATTTGCATGAGTCTAATAATTCCTGAGGTTGAGCTTTCATCCATTTTCCTTTTTTTAAACAAGAGAGTGAGTCAAACTTACCTCTTCATACTATCGTCTTGAAAAATTTGCCAGTTTTGAATTTTATTGTCCATTCCCTACCTCAGCACAGTTGTTTAGGGCAGGTGTCCTTTGCAGCCCTGAGTCCTTGTGAATGTTAAGAGAACATTAGCTGTGGGCTTAACGCCGCTCTTGCGGAAAACGGCCACAAGGCAGCAGAATTTCTACATTTCCAACTCTGGGTTTTTGGGCAGCAGAGCCTTCCTGGAAATCGTGTTAGTAGGCTGCAAATTAGAGTGGAATGTGCCAGAGCACATCCCCAAGAGCTTATATCTCCTTACTTCTTGTTTGTTTTATAAATTTAATTTTTATTAATTATCAGAGCAAACTTGATAAAAATATTTTGTTTCTCCTAGGTGTACAGAATCTCGTTCATTATATCAATGTATCTGTCATTTATCTTTGCATTCTTTACCATGTAGGTTATTACAGAGTGTTGCCTAGACCTCTCTTGGTATTCCATAGGTATTTTGTGATTATATATTTCATATGTATTAGTACATGTCTGTTAACCCTCATATCCTAATTCACACATTCCTTACACTTTTCCATTGGTTAAACATAATTTTTTTTTCTTAATCCATGCTTTTCCTTCTCTTGGAAATAAGTTCATGAGTATCAACTTTTAGGTAACACCTAGAAGTGATGTCATAGGATATCTGTCTTTCACTTTCTTTCTTTAATTTGAGTGATTATCTCTAGGTCCTTATATGGTGGTGCAAACGGCACTGTTTCATTGTTTTCCATGGCTTATATTCCATTGTTTACATGGACCACTTCCTCTTTGTGCATTTTTCTGTTGATGGACATTTTGGTTTCTTCCAAGTCTTGGCTATGTTAAATATTCCTGCAGTGCAGGATTGCCAGTCTGTGTCTTTTCCATTCTGCTCTGCTCAGGTGATAGGCACATCAAAGGACCTACCAGATCACATGGTAGCTCAATTTTTACCCTTAAACGCACCTCCATTATGTTCTCACTACTGGCTGTTACCAGTTTACATCCCCCCCAGCAGCTGGAGGGTACACAGTTCTCTGAAACCCCTTCAGCATTTATTCTTTGTAGACTTTTTGCTGAAGAACATTCTGACGGCTGTGAGGTGAACATTTCTGTAATTGGATTTGCATGGCTTTATTCATTGCTGATGTTGCGCATTTTTCAATTCCCTTTTATTTTAAAGAGAAAAAAAAGAAAAGACAAAATGTGCGTAAAATATGCCTCTTGACATTGTCTTCTTGAAATGTTGACGTCTTTTGAATTTTCTGGTCGATTACGACCCCAGGACATTTTTGAGGCCCGGTGTCCTTTACAGTGCTGCACATATTTTGAATATTAAGTGACCATTACCTCTTGGTTTAAAGCTGCTGTTGTGTGAAACAGTCACAAGGCGGCAGCATTTCTCCTTTACCAAATCTGGTTACCAGGGCAACAGAGCCTTAATGGAAGTCCTGTTCTAGGTTGAAAATTAGAATGGGATGTGCCAGGAAAAATTCCTTTCAGTTTATGTCTCATTATTTCTTGTTCATATTTTTAATTTAATTTTTATTTTTTATCGCAGCAAATTTGATTACAATGTTTTTTTTTTTTTTGTTCTAGGTGTGCAAGATGTGGTTCTTTCACACACATACATATATCTATTCTTCTTCAGAACCTTTTCCCAGGTAGGTTATGACACAATGTTGAGTAGTCTTCTCTTGGTATTCCGTAGGTCTTTGGTGATTATATATTTCACATGTGTTTCTATATCTATGTTAACCCCAATATTGTAATGTATCCAATCCTCACACCTTTCGATTTGGGGAACCATAAGTTTGTTCAATGAATCTGTGATTGCCTTTCTCTGTGGAAATATCTTCATTGTTATCAATTTTCAGGTAACACCTATAAGTGATATACGTTAGGTGTCTTTCGCTTTCTCACTTACTACAAGTTGCATGGTTACCTCTAGACTCATCTATGGTGCTGCAAATGGCATTGTTTCACTTTTTTCCCGAGCTAATATTCCATCTCTACATGTAACAGTTCCTCTTTGTCCACTCATCTGTTGATGGACTTTTGGTTGCTTCCATGTCTTGGCTATTGTAATACTGCTGCAGTGCAGATTTGCCTGCCTGTGTCTTTCCAATTCTGTCTTCTTATGTTATAGGCCCAGGAGTGGGCCTGCTGGATCATATAATAGCTCAATATTTACCTTTTAAAGGCACCTCCACCCTGTTCCCATTAGTGACTCTTACCAGGTTACGTCCCACTTCAAATTAAGGGTATGCATTTCTCCACAACCTCTTCAGCATTGATCGTTTGTAGTTTCTTTCCTGATGGTTATTCTGAATGGTGTGAGCTGATACCTCTGTGTGGTTGGATTTGCATGTGTCTCATAATCCTTTGAAACTGAGCTTTCAGGCATGTCCTTTTATTTTTCAAACGGTTATTACAGCTTAGTTCTTCAAATGGTTTTCTTGAAATATGTGCCACATTTTGAAATACTTTGGCCTTTACCTCCCGCAAGACATGATGAAGGCAGGTTTCCTTTACAGCCCTGCAGGACTTGTTCATATGAAGTGACAATTAGCATAGGTTTTAAAGCTGTTTTTTCAGGTAATGGCCAGAGGGTGGAGCATTTCATAATTCTATGAAACGTAACTGAACACACAATATATATTTTTTCTTTTAAATTTCCATTGTTACTTTTTTAAAGTACAATTATAATTGAAGTTCTTTGTAACAAGTGAAATTTAAAAAATTAAAGGAAAAGATAATATTTTACCACTTGCCATCCTTTCCCATTTACTGAAACGACCAGCATAATGTGTAGATTTCTCATTTTATCCAGGTGTTCTATACATCTGGAATATCATGCTTCTCACTGTAGAAAAACAGATTTAGCTCTCACACTTTTTATAGGCTACATAACATTCCATAGAACAGAAGTACCAACTATTTCAGACTTAGCTTTTTGAGGGACACTCAGGTTACTTTCTGTTTTATTTTGTTGTTCTTTTTTTGGGGGGGGGTAGGAGTTTATTATTTATTTATTTATTTTTGTTGTGTTGGGTCTGAGTTTCCGTGTGAGGGCTTTCTCTAGTTGTGGCAAGTGGGGGGCCACTCTTGATCTCGGTGCGCAGGCCTCTCACTATTGCGGCCTCTCTTGTTGCAGAGCACAGGCTCCAGATGCGAGGGCTCACTGGTTGTGGCTTATGGGCCTAGTTGCTCCATGGCATGTGGGATCCTCCCAGACCAGGGCTCGAACCTGTGTCCCCTGCATTAGCAGGCAGATTCTAACCACTGCACCACCAGTGAAGCCCTCTATTTTGTTGTTCTGCTAGTTTGTTTTAACCCAAGAAAATATTTTTTTAAATACAAAAAAACAAAATTAAGCTAAGGGTAAGGATTAGGGTTTAGGGTAAGATTTAGGGTTAGGGTACGGGTTAGGATTATTGTATGGCTTAGAGTATGGTTTAGGGTTATGGTTATGGTACGGGTTAGTGTTAGGGTACAGTTTAGGGTATGGCTATGGTTTAGTGTTAGGGTACGGGTTAAGGTATGGGTTAGTGTTAGGGTATGGGTTAGGATTCAGGTACGGTTTATGTTCAGGGTTATGGTTAGGTTTAGTGTATGGGTTAGTGTTAGGTACGGGTTAGGGTTAGGTTTAGTGTTAAGGAAGGGGTAGAGTTTAGGGTACAGGATAGGGAACAACAAAGGGTTAGGGTTAGGGTACGTGTTAGGGTACAGTTTAGTGTTAGTGTACGGGTTAGGATTAGGGTACGGTTTAGGGTAAGGTTTAGAGTTAGGGTTAGGGGACGGGTATGGTTTGGGGTACAGTTTAGGGTATGACCACGGGTTAGGAGTAGGGTAAGTGTTAGGGTACGGTTTAGTGTTAGTGTACAGGTTAGGATTATGGTACGGGATAGTGTAAGGGTTAGGGTTAGGGAATGGGTACAGATTAGGTTGCAGGTTAGGGTATGACAACGGGTTAAGGTTAGGGTACGTGTTAGTGTATGGGTTAGGATTAGGGTACGGGTTAGGTTATGGGTTAGTGTTAGGGGATGGGTTAGGATTAGGATACGGGTTATGGTACGGTTTAGGGAAAGGGTTAGGATACGGGGTAGGGTTAGGATAAAGTTTAGTGTATGGCTATGTGTTACTGTTAGGGTACATGTTAGCGTACGGGTTAGTGTTCGTGTACAGCTTAGGGTAAGGGTTAGGGTTAGGGAACGGGTACGGTCTCAGGTACAGGTTAGGGTATGGTAGCGGGATAGGGATAGTGTACGTGTTAGGATGAGACTTCTTTGTAGTGCAGATTTGAATTTCCCGCTTGCTTGGTGGGCCAAAAAGTGTGTATGCATTTTATCCTGAATATACTCAGGAAAAAACGTATACGCCCTTTTTGGCCAAGTGCATCGCTGCCAAACGATGTGCCAAACAGGAGGTTACAAGCACTGACTCTCCAAGTGGGGAGATTGTTAGTAAAGCGTCTGGAATGGCGAACCCGAGTACCAGAGGACGAATAATGAGATGCGTTTTAGAAACCTTGCCCGATCACACTGTGGACCATCCTCTGGGTTTCCCACGCATGTTTTAGCTGTAGGAAGAATCCCTTAAACCTGGAGGGTTGGGACCCATGGAATGGGTAGCACGCAGTACTACTTCAAAGGGTCTGCATTTGCTCACCGAACCTCACCAATCCTCACAGCCCCAAGTGTCCAGCCTTATGCCTCACTCAGCTGTGGGTGTAGATGTGGTAAATCCAGGTTTCATCACAAGCCTGAACGAGTTATTTAAGAATTTCTCTCTCTTTCACTGTCTTTGTGTTTTGATTTTGAAATTTATTTTTATAATGGGGTTTAGCTGATTTGCACTGCTGTGTTTATGCCGCTCGATGCACACTTGATTCTCTTACGGAGACATATAAATACATAGGTTTTAAGATTCTTACTACTCAGATATATTCCTCTGCGGTGAATAGGGGGTGTTGAGTCCACTTCGTTGAACAAGGAGTATATCTTGTCTATTACTGGCTTATGGAACGGTATCTGTGCTCATTTCAATCTCTGGATTTATGCAGCACCCCAACTCACCTTTCCCCTTAAGCAAGCATAAGTTGGTTTTCTAAATGTGAGACTCTGTTCTGTTTTGTAATTCAGTTCATGTGTAGCCAAGTTTACATTCCCTCTATAAGTGTTATCTTATGACTAGTTTCTTTTTCTGTGTGACTTATTTCACTCAGAATCATCGAACCTAAATCCACTCATTATGCTGCTACGGGCCTGATGACATTGATTTCATTGCGGAGTGATATTCCATTGTATGTAAGTACCACAACTTCTTTATCCATTTTTCTCTTTCTGGGATATTTAAGTTGTTCCGTTGTCGAGGTTCTTGTAAACACAGCAGCCCTAAACTTTGGGGTGGCTGTGTCTTTTTTATTTTAATTTCCCTAAGCTATAGGACCATAAGTGGAAGTGCCCGAGTCTCTGTAGCTTTGTTTTTTAGATGTTTCAGGAAACACCATACACTTCTCCAGAGTGGCTGTTGGCCATTTACATCCCGCCCACCAGCATAACAAGGCTCCCAGTTCTCCATGGCCTGTCCTGCCTTTCTGGATTTTACACTTTTTTCAGATGGCGCATTTAACCGGTGGGAAGTGAGACTTCATTGTAGTGCGGATTTCCATTGCACGCTTCCTTGGTTGGCAAAAATGGCCGTATGCGTTTTTTCCTGGATATATTCAGGAAAAAACGCATATGCATTTTTTGGCCAAGTGCATCATTGTCGAAGTTCTGCCGCTTTTCATGTGCTTTAAATGCAATTCCAATCTACCTCCTGAAATCTGTTTCCTGCAATTGTGCCTTGCTTTCAAGTCCTCTTCACAGCCTTACCTCAATATATTTTTGGACGATAGTTGTCCTTTATAACTCTGCAAGTTTGTGAATTGCAGTGACCCTGAGCTCCTTTTTCCAACTCGCTTTTTTGTGAGCTGGACGCAAAACGGCAGGATTGCTTCAGGCCCTAATCTGGTTCCAGCGTGGCACGCTGAGCCTTTGGTTAATTCTTCTTCTTGGTGGGAAATTAGAGTGAAATGTGCCCGTCCAAACAACTACAGCTAGTCTCTCATTGGTTCTCCCTATTCCCGTTCATCCTCCGCAGAAATTGCAGAGTGTGCCAAACAGGAGGTTACAAGCACTGACTCTCCAAGTGGGGAGATTGTTACTAAAGCGTCTGGAATGGCGAACCCGAGTACCAGAGGACGAATAATGAGATGCGTTTTAGAAACCTTGCCCGATCACACTGTGAACCATCCTCTGGGTTTCCCACGCATGTTTTAGGTGTAGGAAGAATCCCTTAAACCTGGAGGGTTGGGACCCATGGAATGGGTAGCACGCAGTACTACTTCAAAGAGCCTGCATTTGCTCACCGAATCTCACCAATTCTCTCAGCCCCAAGTGTCCAGCCTTATGTCTCACCCAGCTGTGGGTGTAGATGTGGTAAATCCAGGTTTCATCACAAGCCTGAACGAATTATTTAAGAATTTCTCTCTCTTTCACTGTCTTTCTGTTTTGTTTTTGAAGTTTATTTTTATAATGGGGTTGAGCTAATTTTCACTGCTGTGTTTATGTGTCTGTACACACACTTGATTCTCTTACGGAGACATATAAATACATAGATTTTAAGATTCTTACTAGTCAGATATATTCCTCTGCGGTGAATAGGGGGTGTTGAGTCCACTTCGCTGAGCAAGGAGTAGGTCTTGTCTATTACATATTTGGCTTATGGAACGGTATCTGTGCTCATTTCAATCTCTGGATTTATGCAGCACCCCAACTCACCTTTCCCCTTAAGCAAACATGTTTGTTTTCTAAATGTGAGACTCTGTTCTGTTTTGTAATTCAGTTCATGTGTAGCCAAGTTTACATTCCCTCTATAAGTGATATCTTATGATAAGTTTCTTTATCTGTGTGACTTATTTCCTTAGAATCATCGTACCTAAATTCACTCATTATGCTCCTACGGGCCTGATGATATTGATTTCATTGCTGAGTGATATTTCATTGTACATAAGTACCACAACTTCTTTATCCCTTTTCCTCTTTCTGGGATATTTAAATTGTACCATAGTTGAGGTTCTTGTAAACACAGCAGCCCTAAACTTTGGGGTGGCTGTGTCTTGTTGATTTTAATTTTCCTAAGCTATAGGACCATAAGTGGAAGCAACCTAGGCTCTGTAGCTTTGTTTTTTAGAGGTTTCAGGAAACACCATACACTTCTCCAGAGTGGCTGTTGGCAATTTACATCCCGCCCATCAGCATAACAAGGCTCCCAGTTCTCCATGGCCTGTCCTGCCTTTCTGGTTTTTATACTTTTTTCAGATGGCCCTTTTGACCGGTGGGAAGTGAGACTTCATTGTAGTGCAGATCTCCGTTGCAGGCTTGCTTATTTGGACAAAAAGAGCATATGCGTTTTTTCCTGCATGTATTCAGGAAAAAAACGCATACGCCCTTTTTGGCCAAGTGCATCATTGTCAAAGTTCTGCCGCTTTTCATATGCTTTAAATGCAGTTTCCATCTACCTCCTGAAATATATTTCCTGCAATTGTGCCATGCTTTCAAGTCCTCTTCGCAGCCTTACCTCAATATATTTTTGGACGATAGCTGTCATTTATAACTCTGCAGGTTTATGAATTACAGTGCCCCTGAGGTCCTTTCTTCAACTCGCTTTCTTGTGCGCTGGCCGCAGAACTGCAGGATTGCTTCAGGCCCTAATCTTGTTTCATCACGGCACGCTGAGCCTTTTGTTAATTCCTCTTCCTGGTGGGAAATTAGAGTGAAATGTGACCGTCCAAACACCTACAGCTAGTCTCTCATTGGTTCTCCCGATTCCCGTTCAACCTCCGCAGAAATTGCTAACTGTGCCAAACAGGAGTTTTAAGGCACTGACTCTCCACGTGGGGAGATGTTTAGTAAAGCGTCTGGAATGGCGAACCCGTGTACCAGGGGACAAAAAATGAGATGGGTTTTAGAAACGTTGCCCGATCACATGGTGTACAATCCTCTGGGTTTCCCATGCATGTTTTAGCTGTAGGAAGAATCCCTTAAACCAGGAGAGTTGGGACCCAGGGAATGGGTAGCATACAGTATTACTTCAAAGGGTCTGCATTTGCTCACCGAACCTCACCAATCCTCTCAGCCCCAAATGTCCTGCCTTATGTCTCACCCAGCTGTGGGTGTAGATGTGGTAAATCCAAGTTTCATCACAAGCCCTGAACGAATTATTTAAGAACTTTCTCTCCTTCACTGTCTTTGTTTTTGAAATTTATTTTAATAATGGGGTTTAGTTGATTTTTCACGGCTGTGTATACTGCTCTACACACACTTGATTCTCTTACAGAGACATAGAGATACATATGTTTTAATATTCTTATTGTCAGATATATTCCTCTGCGGTGAATAGGTGGTGTTGAGTCTAATTCGTTGAGCAAGGAGTATATCTTGTCTATTATATATTTGGCTTATGGAATAGTATCTGTGCTCATTTCAATCTCTGGTTTTACGCAGCACCCCAACTCACCATTCCCCTTAAGAAAGCATAAGTTTGTTTTCTAAATGTGAGACTCTGTTCTGTTTTGTAATTCAGTTCATGTGTAGCCAAGTTTACATTCCCTCTATAAGTGATATCTTATGATAAGTTTCTTTTTCTGTGTGACTTATTTCCTTTGAATCATCGTACCTAAATCCATTCATTATGCTTGTACGGGCCTGACGACATTGATTTCATTATTGAGTGATATTCCATTGTACATAAGTACGAAAACTTCTTTATCCATTTCTCTCTGTCAAGGATATTTAATTTGTACAGTAGTCGAGGCTCTTGTAAACAGAGCAGCCCTAAACTTTGCGGTGGTTGTTTCTTGTTATTTTAATTTTCCTGAGCTATAGTGCAATAAGTGGGTTTAGGGTAGGGTTAAGGTTAGCATTAGGGAACGGGTATGGTTTAGGATGCGACAATGGTTTAGGGTGAGCGAAAGTGTTAGGGTACAGGTCAGTGTTAGTGTACCGTTTAGGATTAGGGTAAGTGTTAGGGTAATGCTTCGGGTTAGGGTTACAGTTAGGGAACGGGGACGGTTTAGGGTACAGGTTAGGGTACGACAACAGTTTAGGGATAGCGTACATGTAGGGTAAGATTTAGTGTTAGCGTACGGGTAAGGATTAGGGGACGGGTGAGGGTCAGGCTTCGGGGAAGGGTTAGGGTTAGGGTTCGGGCTAGGGTTAGGGTTAGGGGACGGGGACGGTTTAGGGTCCAGGTGAGGGTACGGCAACGCTTTAGGGGGAGCGTGCGTGTGAGGGCGCGGGTTAGTGTTAGCGTACGGGTTAGGATTAGGGGACGGGTGAGGGTCAGGCTTCGGGGAAGGGTTAGGGTTAGGGTTCGGGCTAGGGTTAGGGTTAGGGGACGGGGACGGTTTAGGGTCCAGGTGAGGGTACTGCAACGCTTTAGGGGGAGCGTGCGTGTGAGGGTGCGGGTTAGTGTTAGCGTACGGGTTAGGATTAGGGGACGGGTGAGGGTCAGGCTTCAGGGAAGGGTTAGGGTTAGGGTTCGGGCTAGGGTTAGGGGACGGGGACGGTTTAGGGTCCAGGTGAGGGTACGGCAACGCTTTAGGGGGAGCGTGCGTGTGAGGGCGTGGGTTAGTGTTAGCGTACGTGTTAGGATTAGGGGACGGGTGAGGGTCAGGCTTCGGGGAAGGATTAGGGTTAGGGTTCGGGCTAGGGTTAGGGTTAGGGGCCGGGGACGGTTTAGGGTCCAGGTGAGGGTACGGCAACGCTTTAGGGGGAGCATGCGTGTGAGGGCACGGGTTAGTGTTAGCGTACGGGTTAGGATTAGGGGACAGGTGAGGGTCAGGCTTCGGGGAAGGGTTAGGGTTAGGGTTCGGGCTAGGGTTAGGGTTAGGGGACGGGGACGGTTTAGGGTCCAGGTGAGGGTACGGCAACGCTTTAGGGGGAGCGTGCGTGTGAGGGCGCGGGTCAGTGTTAGCGTACGGCTTAGGATTAGGGGACGGGTGAGGGTCAGGCTTCGGGGAAGGGTTAGGGTTAGGGTTCGGGCTAGGGTTACGGTTAGGAGACGGGGACGGTTTAGGGTCCAGGTGAGGGTACGGCAATGCTTTAGGGGGAGCGTGCGTGTGAGGGCGCGGGTTAGTGTTAGCGTACGGGTTAGGATTAGGGGACGGGTGAGAGTCAGGCTTCGGGGAAGGATTAGGGTTAGGTTTCAGGCTAGGGTTAGGGGACGGGGACGGTTTAGGGTCCAGGTGAGGGTACGGCAACGCTTTAGGGGGAGCGTGCGTGTGAGGACGCGGGTTAGTGTTAGCGTACGGGTTAGGATTAGGGGACGGGTGAGGGTCAGGCTTCGGGGAAGGGTTAGGGTTAGGGTTCGGGCTAGGGTTAGGGTTAGGGGACGGGGACGGTTTACGGTCCAGGTGAGGGTACGGCAACGCTTTAGGGGGAGCATGCGTGTGAGGGCGCGGGTTAGTGTTAGCGTACGGGTTAGGATTAGGGGACAGGTGAGGGTCAGGCTTCGGGGAAGGGTTAGGGTTAGGGTTCGGGCTAGGGTTAGGGTTAGGGGACGGGGACGATTTAGGGTCCAGGTGAGGTTACGGCAACGCTTTAGGGGGAGCGTGCGTGTGAGGGCGCGGGTTAGTGTTAGCGTACGGGTTAGGATTAGGGGACGGGTGAGGGTCAGGCTTCGGGGAAGGGTTAGGGTTAGGGTTCGGGCTAGGGTTAGGGTTAGGGGACGGGGACGGTTTAGGGTCCAGGTGAGGGTACGGCAACGCTTTAGGGGGAGCGTGCGTGTGAGGGCGCGGGTTAGTGTTAGCGTACGGGTTAGGATTAGGGGACGGGAGAGGGTCAGGCTTCGGGGAAGTGTTAGTGTTAGGGTTCGGGCTAGGGTTAGGGTTAGGGGACGGGGACGGTTTAGGGTCCAGGTGAGGGTACGGCAACGCTTTAGGGGGAGCGTGCGTGTGAGGGCGCGGGTTAGTGTTAGCGTACGGGTTAGGATTAGGGGACGGGAGAGGGTCAGGCTTCGGGGAAGGGTTAGAGTTAGGGTTCGGGCTAGGGTTAGGGTTAGGGGACGGGGACGGTTTAGGGTCCAGGTGAGGGTACGGCAACGCTTTAGGGGGAGCGTGCGTGTGAGGGCGTGGGTTAGTGTTAGCCTACGGGTTAGGATTAGGGGACGGGTGAGGGTCAGGCTTCGGGGAAGGGTTAGGGTTAGGGTTCGGGCTAGGGTTAGGGTTAGGGGACGGGGACGGTTTAGGGTCCAGGTTAAGGTACGGCAACTCTTTAGGGGGAGCGTGCCTGTGAGGGCGCGGGTTAGTGTTAGCGTACGGGTTAGGATTAGGGGACGGGTGAGGGTCAGGCTTCGGGGAAGGGTTAGGGTTAGGGTTCGGGCTAGGGTTAGGGTTAGGGCACGGGGACGGTTTAGGGTCCAGGTGAGGGTACGGCAACGGTTTAGGGGGAGCGTGGGTGTGAGGGCGCGGGTTAGTGTTAGCGTACGGGTTAGGATTAGGGGACGGGTGAGGGTCAGGCTTCGGGGAAGGGTTAGGGTTAGGGTTCGGGCTAGGGTTAGGGTTAGGGGACGGGGACGGTTTAGGGTCCAGGTGAGGGTACGGCAACGCTTTAGGGGGAGCGTGCGTGTGAGGGCGTGGGTTAGTGTTAGCGTACGGGTTAGGATTAGGGGACGGGTGAGGGTCAGGCTTCGGGGAAGGGTTAGGGTTAGGGTTCGGGCTAGGGTAAGGGTTAAGGGACGGGGACGGTTTAGGGTCCAGGTGAGGGTACGGCAACGCTTTAGGGGGAGCGTGCGTGTGAGGACGCGGGTTAGTGTTAGCGTACGGGTTAGGATTAGGGGACGGGTGAGGGTCAGGCATCGGGGAAGGGTTAGGGTTAGGGTTCGGGCTAGGGTTAGGGTTAGGGGATGGGGACGGTTTCAGGTCCAGGTGAGGGTACGGCAACGCTTTAGGGGGCGCGTACGTGTGAGGGCGCGGGTTAGTGTTAGCGTACGGGTTAGGATTAGGGGACGGGTGAGGGTCAGGCTTCGGGGAAGGGTTAGGGTTAGGGTTCGGGCTAGGGTTAGGGTTAGGGGACGGGGACGGTTTCAGGTCCAGGTGAGGGTACGGCAACGCTTTAGGGGGAGCGTGCGTGTGAGGGTGCGGGTTAGTGTTAGCGTTCGGCTTAGGATTAGGGGACGGGTGAGGGTCAGGCTTCGGGGAAGGGTTAGGGTTCGGGTTCGGGCTAGGGTTAGGGTTAGGGGACGGGGACGGTTTCGGGTCCAGGTGAGGGTACGGCAACGCTTTAGGGGGAGCGTGCGTGTGAGGGCGCGGGTTAGTGTTAGCGTACGGGTTAGGATTAGGGGACGGGTGAGGGTCAGGCTTCGGGGAAGGGTTAGGGTTAGGGTTCGGGCTAGGGTTAGGGTTAGGGGACGGGGATGGTTTAGGGTCCAGGTGAGGGTACGGCAACGATATAGTGGGAGCGTGCGTGTGAGGGCGCGGTTTAGTGTTAGCGTACGGGTTAGGATTAGGGGACGGGTGAGGGTCAGGCTTCGGGGAAGGGTTAGGGTTAGGGTTCGGGCTAGGGTTAGGGTTAGGGGACGGGGACGGTTTCGGGTCCAGGTGAGGGTACGGAAACGCTTTAGGGGAGCGTGCGTGTGAGGGCGTGGGTTAGTGTTAGCGTACGGGTTAGGATTAAGGGACGGGTGAGGGTCAGGCTTCGGGGAAGGGTTAGGGTTAGGGTTCGGGCTAGGGTTAGGGTTAGGGGACTGGGATGGTTTAGGGTCCAGGTGAGGGTACGGCAACGCTTTAGGGGGAGCGTGCGTGTGAGGGCGCGGGTTAGTGTTAGCGTACGGGTTAGGATTAGGGGACGGGTAAGGGTCAGGCTTCGGGGAAGGGTTAGGGTTAGGGTTCGGGCTAGGGTTAGGGTTAGGGGACGGGGACGGTTTAGGGTCCAGGTGAGGGTACGGCAACGCTTTAGGGGGAGCGTGCGTGTGAGGGCGCGGGTTAGTGTTAGCTTACGGCTTAGGATTAGGGGACGGGTGAGGGTCAGGCTTCGGGAAAGGGTTAGGGTTAGGGTTCGGGCTAGGGTTAGGGTTAGGGGACAGGGACGGTTTAGGGTCCAGGTGAGGGTACGGCAACGCTTTAGGGGGAGCGTTCATATGAGGGCGCGGGTTAGTGTTAGCGTACGGGTTAGGATTAGGGGACGGGTGAGGGTCAGGCTTCTGGGAAGGGTTAGGGTTAGGGTTCGGGCTAGGGTTAGGGTTAGGGGACGGGGACGGTTTAGGGTCCAGGTGAGGGTACGGCAACGCTTTAGGGGGAGCGTGCGTGTGAGGGCGCGGGTTAGTGTTAGCGAACGGCTTAGGATTAGGGGATGGGTGAGGGTCAGGCTTCGGGGAAGGGTTAGGGTTAGGGTTCGGGCTAGGGTTAGGGTTAGGGGACGGGGACGGTTTAGGGTCCAGGTGAGGGTACGGCAACGCTTTAGGGGGAGCGTGCGTGTGAGGGCGCGGGTTAGTGTTAGCGTTCAGCTTAGGATTAGGGGACGGGTGAGGGTCAGGCTTCGGGGAAGGGTTAGGGTTAGGGTTCGGGCTAGGGTTAGGGTTAGGGGACGGGGACGGTTTAGGGTCCAGGTGAGGGTACGGCAACGCTTTAGGGGGAGCGTGCGTGTGTGGGCGCGCGTTAGTGTTAGCGTACGGCTTAGGATTAGGGGACGGGTGAGGGTCATGCTTCGGGGAAGGGTTAGGGTTAGGGTTCGGGCTAGGGTTAGGGTTAGGGGACGGGGACGGTTTAGGGTCCAGGTGAGGGTACGGCAACGCTTTAGGGGGAGCGTGCGTGTGAGGGCGCGGGTTAGTGGTAGCGTACGACTTAGGATTAGGGGACGGGTGAGGGTCAGGCTTCGGGGAAGTGTTAGGGTTAGGGTTCGGGCTAGGGTTAGAGTAAGGGTACGGGGACGGTTTAGGGTCCAGGTGAGGGTACGGCAACGCTTTAGGGGGAGCGTGCGTGTGAGGGCGCGGGTTAGTGTTAGCGTACGGGTTAGGATTAGGGGACGGGTGAGGGTCAGGCTTCGGGGAAGGGTTAGAGTTAGGGTTCGGGCTAGGGTTAGGGTTAGGGGACGGGGACGGTTTAGGGTCCAGGTGAGGGTACGGCAACGCTTTAGGGGGAGCGTGCGTGTGAGGGCGCGCGTTAGTGTTAGCGTATGGCTTAGGATTAGGGGACGGGTGAGGGTCAGGCTTCGGGGAAGTGTTAGGTTTAGGGTTCGGGCTAGGGTTAGGGTTAGGGGACGGGGACGGTTTAGGGTCCAGGTGAGGGTACGGCAACGCTTTAGGTGGAGCGTGCGTGTGAGGGCGCGGGTTAGTGTTAGCGTATGGCTTAGGATTAGGGGACGGGTGAGGGTCAGGCTTCTGGGAAGGGTTAGGATTAGGGTTCGGGCTAGGGTTAGGGTTAGGGAACGGGGACGGTTTAGGGTCCAGGTGAGGGTACGGCAACTCTTTAGGGGGAGCGTACGTGTGAGGGCGCGGGTTAGTGTTAGCGTACGGGTTAGGATTAGGGGACGGGTGAGGGTCAGGCTTCGGGGAAGGGTTAGGATTAGGGTTCGGGCTAGGGTTAGGGTTAGGGGACGGGGACGGTTTCGGGTCCAGGTGAGGGTACGGCAACGCTTTAGGGGGAGCGTGCGTGTGAGGGTGCGGGTTAGTGTTAGCGTACGGCTTAGGATTAGGGGACGGGTGAGGGTCAGGCTTCGGGGAAGGGTTAGGGTTAGGGTTCGGGCTAGGGTTAGGGTTAGGGGACGGGGACGGTTTCGGGTCCAGGTGAGGGTACGGCAACGCTTTAGGGGGAGCGTGCGTGTGAGGGCGCGGGTTAGTGTTAGCGTACGGGTTAGGATTAGGGGACGGGTGAGGGTCAGGCTTCGGGGAAGGGTTAGGGTTAGGGTTCGGGCTAGGGTTAGAGTTAGGGGACGGGGACGGTTTCGGATCCAGGTGAGGGTACGGCAACGCTTTAGGGGGAGCGTGCGTGTGAGGGCGCGGGTTAGTGTTAGCGTAAGGGTTAGGATTAGGGGACGGGTGAGGGTCAGGCTTCGGGGAAGTGTTAGGGTTAGGGTTCGGGCTAGGGTTAGGGTTAGGGGACGGGGACGGTTTCGGATCCAGGTGAGGGTACGGCAACGCTTTAGGGGGAGTGTGCGTGTGAGGGCGCGGGTTAGTGTTAGCGTACGGGTTAGGATTAGGTGACGGGTGAGGGTCAGGTTTCGGGGAAGGGTTAGAGTTAGGGTTCGGGCTAGGGTTAGGGTTAGGGGACGGGGACGGTTTAGGGTCCAGGTGAGGGTACGGCAACGCTTTAGGGGGAGTGTGCGTGTGAGGGCGCGCGTTAGTGTTAGCGTATGGCTTAGGATTAGGGGACGGGTGAGGGTCAGGCTTCGGGGAAGGGTTAGGGTTAGGGTTCGGGCTAGGGTTAGGATTAGGGGACGGGGACGGTTTAGGGTCCAGGTGAGGGTACGGCAACGCTTTAGGGGGAGCGTGCGTGTGAGGGCGTGGGTTAGTGTTAGCGTACGGGTTAGGATTAGGGGACGGGTGAGGGTCAGGCTTCGGGGAAGGGTTAGGGTTAGGGTTCGGGCTAGGGTAAGGGTTAAGGGACGGGGACGGTTTAGGGTCCAGGTGAGGGTACGGCACCGCTTTAGGGGGAGCGTGCGTGTGAGGACGCGGGTTAGTGTTAGCGTACGGGTTAGGATTAGGGGACGGGTGAGGATCAGGCATCGGGGAAGGGTTAGGGTTAGGGTTCGGGCTAGGGTTAGGGTTAGGGGACGGGGACGGTTTCAGGTCCAGGTGAGGGTACGGCAACGCTTTAGGGGGAGCGTACGTGTGAGGGCGCGGGTTAGTGTTAGCGTACGGGTTAGGATTAGGGGACGGGTGAGGGTCAGGCTTCGGGGAAGGGTTAGGGTTAGGGTTCGGGCTAGGGTTAGGGTTAGGGGACGGGGACGGTTTCAGGTCCAGGTGAGGGTACGGCAACGCTTTAGGGGGAGCGTGCGTGTGAGGGTGCGGGTTAGTGTTAGCGTACGGCTTAGGATTAGGGGACGGGTGAGGGTCAGGCTTCGGGGAAGGGTTAGGGTTAGGGTTCGCGCTAGGGTTAGGGTTAGGGGACGGGGACGGTTTCGGGTCCAGGTGAGGGTACGGCAACGCTTTAGGGGGAGCGTGCGTGTGAGGGCGCGGGTTAGTGTTAGCGTATGGCTTAGGATTAGGGGACGGGTGAGGGTCAGGCTTCGGGAAAGGGTTAGGGTTAGGGTTCGGGCTAGGGTTAGGGTTAGGGGACAGGGACGGTTTAGGGTCCAGGTGAGGGTACGGCAACGCTTTAGGGGGAGCGTGCATGTGAGGGCGCGGGTTAGTGTTAGCGTACGGGTTAGGATTAGGGGACGGGTGAGGGTCAGGCTTCTGGGAAGGGTTAGGGTTAGGGTTCGGGCTAGGGTTAGGGTTAGGGGACGGGGACGGTTTAGGGTCCAGGTGAGGGTACGGCAACGCTTTAGGGGGAGCGTGCGTGTGAGGGCGCGGGTTAGTGTTAGCGTTCGGCTTAGGATTAGGGGACGGGTGAGGGTCAGGCTTCGGGGAAGGGTTAGGGTTAGGGTTCGGGCTAGAGTTAGGGTTAGGGGACGGGGACGGTTTAGGGTCCAGGTGAGGGTCCGGCAACGCTTTAGGTGGAGCGTGCGTGTGAGGGCGCGCGTTAGTGTTAGCGTACGGCTTAGGATTAGGGGATGGGTGAGGGTCAGGCTTCGGGGAAGGGTTAGGGTTAGGGTTCGGGCTAGGGTTAGGGTTAGGGGACGGGGACGGTTTAGGGTCCAGGTGAGGGTACGGCAACGCTTTAGGGGGAGCGTGCGTGTGAGGGCGCGGGTTAGTGGTAGCGTACGGCTTAGGATTAGGGGACGGGTGAGGGTCAGGCTTCGGGGAAGGGTTAGGGTTAGGGTTCGGGCTAGGGTTAGAGTAAGGGTACGGGGACGGTTTAGGGTCCAGGTGAGGGTACGGCAATGCTTTAAGGGAGCGTGCGTGTGAGGGCGCGGGTTAGTGTTAGCGTACGGGTTAGGATTAGGGGACGGGTGAGGGTCAGGCTTCGGGGAAGGGTTAGGGTTAGGGTTCGGGCTAGGGTTAGGGTTAGGGGACGGGGACGGTTTCGGGTCCAGGTGAGGGTACGGCAACGCTTTAGGGGGAGCGTGCGTGTGAGGGCGCGGGTTAGTGTTAGCGTACGGGTTAGGATTAGGGGACGGGTGAGGGTCAGGCTTCGGGGATGGGTTAGGGTTAGGGTTCGGGCTAGGGTTAGGGTTAGGGGACGGGGACGGTTTAGGGTCCAGGTGAGGGTACGGCAACGCTTTAGGGGGAGCGTGCGTGTGAGGGCGCGCGTTAGTGTTAGCGTACGGCTTAGGATTAGGGGACGGGTGAGGGTCAGGCTTCGGGGAAGTGTTAGGGTTAGGGTTCGGGCTAGGGTTAGGGTTAGGGGACGGGGACGGTTTAGGGTCCAGGTGAGGGTACGGCAACGCTTTAGGGGGAGCGTGCGTGTGAGGGCGCGGGTTAGTGGTAGCGTACGGCTTAGGATTAGGGGACGGGTGAGGGTCAGGCTTCGGGGAAGGGTTAGGGTTAGGGTTCGGGCTAGGGTTAGAGTAAGGGTACGGGGACGGTTTAGGGTCCAGGTGAGGGTACGGCAACGCTTTAGTGGGAGCGTGCGTGTGAGGGCGCGGGTTAGTGTTAGCGTACGGGTTAGGATTAGGGGACGGGTGAGGGTCAGGCTTCGGGGAAGGGTTAGGGTTAGGGTTCGGGCTAGGGTTAGGGTTAGGGGACGGGAACGGTTTAGGGTCCAGGTGAGGGTACGGCAACGCTTTAGGGGGAGCGTGCGTCTGAGGGCGCGGGTTAGTGTTAGCGTACGGGTTAGGATTAGGGGACGGGTGAGGGTCCGGCTTCGGGGAAGGGTTAGGGTTAGGGTTCGGGCTAGGGTTAGGGTTAGGGGACGGGGACGGTTTAGGGTCCAGGTGAGGGTACGGCAACGCTTTAGGGGGAGCGTGCGTGTGAGGGCGCGGGTTAGTGTTAGCGTACGTGTTAGGATTAGGGGAAGGGTGAGGGTCAGGCTTCGGGGATGGGTTTGGGTTAGGGTTCGGGCTAGGGTTAGGGTTAGGGGACGGGGACGGTTTAGGGTCCAGGTGAGGGTACGGCAACGCTTTAGGGGGAGCGTGCGTGTGAGGGCGCGGGTTAGTGTTAGCGTACGGGTTAAGATTAGGGGACGGGTGAGGGTCAGGCTTCGGGGAAGGGTTAGGGTTAGGGTTCGGGCTAGGGTTAGGGTTAGGGGACGGGGACGGTTTCGGGTCCAGGTGAGGGTACGGCAACGCTTTAGGGGGAGCGTGCGTGTGAGGGCGCGGGTTAGTGTTAGCGTACGGGTTAGGATTAGGGGACGGGTGAGGGTCAGGCTTCGGGGAAGGGTTAGGGTTAGGGTTCGGGCTAGGGTTAGGGTTAGGGGACGGGGACGGTTTCGGATCCAGGTGAGGGTACGGCAACGCTTTAGGGGGAGCGTGCATGTGAGGGCGCGGGTTAGTGTTAGCGTACGGGTTAGGATTAGGGGACGGGTGAGGGTCAGGCTTCGGGGAAGGGTTAGAGTTAGGGTTCGGGCTAGGGTTAGGGTTAGGGGACGGGGACGGTTTAGGGTCCAGGTGAGGGTACGGCAACGCTTTAGGGGGAGCGTGCGTGTGAGGGCGCGCGTTAGTGTTAGCGTATGGCTTAGGATTAGGGGACGGGTGAGGGTCAGGCTTCGGGGAAGGGTTAGGGTTAGGGTTCGGGCTAGGGTTAGGGTTAGGGGACGGGGACGGTTTAGGGTCCAGGTGAGGGTACGGCAACGCTTTAGGTGGAGCGTGCGTGTGAGGGCGCGGGTTAGTGTTAGCGTATGGCTTAGGATTAGGGGACGGGTGAGGGTCAGGCTTCTGGGAAGGGTTAGGGTTAGGGTTCGGGCTAGGGTTAGGGTTAGGGAACGGGGACGGTTTAGGGTCCAGGTGAGGGTACGGCAACGCTTTAGGGGGAGCGTACGTGTGAGGGCGCGGGTTAGTGTTAGCGTACGGGTTAGGATTAGGGGACGGGTGAGGGTCAGGCTTCGGGGAAGTGTTAGGATTAGGGTTCGGGCTAGGGTTAGGGTTAGGGGACGGGGACGGTTTCGGGTCCAGGTGAGGGTACGGCAACGCTTTAGGGGGAGCGTGCGTGTGAGGGTGCGGGTTAGTGTTAGCGTACGGCTTAGGATTAGGGGACGGGTGAGGGTCAGGCTTCGGGGAAGGGTTAGAGTTAGGGTTCGGGCTAGGGTTAGGGTTAGGGGACGGGGACGGTTTAGGGTCCAGGTGAGGGTACGGCAACGCTTTAGGGGGAGCGTGCGTGTGAGGGCGCGCGTTAGTGTTAGCGTACGGCTTAGGATTAGGGGACGGGTGAGGGTCAGGCTTCGGGGAAGTGTTAGGGTTAGGGTTCGGGCTAGGGTTAGGGTTAGGGGACGGGGACGGTTTAGGGTCCAGGTGAGGGTACGGCAACGCTTTAGGGGGAGCGTGCGTGTGAGGGCGCGGGTTAGTGGTAGCGTACGGCTTAGGATTAGGGGACGGGTGAGGGTCCGGCTTCGGGGAAGGGTTAGGGTTAGGGTTCGGGCTAGGGTTAGGGTTAGGGGACGGGGACGGTTTAGGGTCCAGGTGAGGGTACGGCAACGCTTTAGGGGGAGCGTGCGTGTGAGGGCGCGGGTTAGTGTTAGCGTACGGCTTAGGATTAGGGGACGGGTGAGGGTCAGGCTTCGGGGAAGGGTTAGGGTTAGGGTTCGGGCTAGGGTTAGGGTTAGGGGACGGGGACGGTTTCGGGTCCAGGTGAGGGTACGGCAACGCTTTAGGGGGAGCGTGCGTGTGAGGGCGCGGGTTAGTGTTAGCGTACGGGTTAGGATTAGGGGACGGGTGAGGGTCAGGCTTCGGGGAAGGGTTAGGGTTAGGGTTCGGGCTAGGGTTAGGGTTAGGGGACGGGGACGGTTTCGGATCCAGGTGAGGGTACGGCAACGCTTTAGGGGGAGCGTGCATGTGAGGGCGCGGGTTAGTGTTAGCGTACGGGTTAGGATTAGGGGACGGGTGAGGGTCAGGCTTCGGGGAAGGGTTAGAGTTAGGGTTCGGGCTAGGGTTAGGGTTAGGGGACGGGGACGGTTTAGGGTCCAGGTGAGGGTACGGCAACGCTTTAGGGGGAGCGTGCGTGTGAGGGCGCGCGTTAGTGTTAGCGTATGGCTTAGGATTAGGGGACGGGTGAGGGTCAGGCTTCGGGGAAGGGTTAGGGTTAGGGTTCGGGCTAGGGTTAGGGTTAGGGGACGGGGACGGTTTAGGGTCCAGGTGAGGGTACGGCAACGCTTTAGGTGGAGCGTGCGTGTGAGGGCGCGGGTTAGTGTTAGCGTATGGCTTAGGATTAGGGGACGGGTGAGGGTCAGGCTTCTGGGAAGGGTTAGGGTTAGGGTTCGGGCTAGGGTTAGGGTTAGGGAACGGGGACGGTTTAGGGTCCAGGTGAGGGTACGGCAACGCTTTAGGGGGAGCGTACGTGTGAGGGCGCGGGTTAGTGTTAGCGTACGGGTTAGGATTAGGGGACGGGTGAGGGTCAGGCTTCGGGGAAGGGTTAGGATTAGGGTTCGGGCTAGGGTTAGGGTTAGGGGACGGGGACGGTTTCGGGTCCAGGTGAGGGTACGGCAACGCTTTAGGGGGAGCGTGCGTGTGAGGGTGCGGGTTAGTGTTAGCGTACGGCTTAGGATTAGGGGACGGGTGAGGGTCAGGCTTCGGGGAAGGGTTAGAGTTAGGGTTCGGGCTAGGGTTAGGGTTAGGGGACGGGGACGGTTTAGGGTCCAGGTGAGGGTACGGCAACGCTTTAGGAGGCGCGTGCGTGTGAGGGCGCGCGTTAGTGTTAGCGTATGGCTTAGGAATAGGGGACGGGTGAGGGTCAGGCTTCGGGGAAGGGTTAGGGTTAGGGTTCGGGCTAGGGTTAGGGTTAGGGGACGTGGACGGTTTAGGGTCCAGGTGAGGGTACTGCAACGCTTTAGGTGGAGCGTGCGTGTGAGGGCGCGGGTTAGTGTTAGCGTATGGCTTAGGATTAGGGGACGGGTGAGGGTCAGGCTTCTGGGAAGGGTTAGGGTTAGGGTTCGGGCTAGGGTTAGGGTTAGGGAACGGGGACGGTTTAGGGTCAAGGTGAGGGTACGGCAACGCTTTAGGGGGAGCGTACGTGTGAGGGCGCGGGTTAGTGTTAGCGTACGGGTTAGGATTAGGGGACGGGTGAGGGTCAGGCTTCGGGGAAGGGTTAGGATTAGGGTTCGGGCTAGGGTTAGGGTTAGGGGACGGGGACGGTTTCGGGTCCAGGTGAGGGTACGGCAACGCTTTAGGGGGAGCGTGCGTGTGAGGGTGCGGGTTAGTGTTAGCGTACGGCTTAGGATTAGGGGACGGGTGAGGGTCAGGCTTCGGGGAAGGGTTAGGGTTAGGGTTCGGGCTAGGGTTAGGGTTAGGGGACGGGGACGGTTTCGGGTCCAGGTGAGGGTATGGCAACGCTTTAGGGGGAGCGTGCGTGTGAGGGCGCGGGTTAGTGTTAGCGTACGGGTTAGGATTAGGGGACGGGTGAGGGTCAGGCTTCGGGGAAGGGTTAGGGTTAGGGTTCGGGCTAGGGTTAGGGGACGGGGACGGTTTAGGGTCCAGGTGAGGGTACGGCAACGCTTTAGGGGGAGCGTGCGTGTGAGGGCGCGGATTAGTGTTAGCGTACGGGTTAGGATTAGGGGACGGGTGAGGGTCAGGCTTCGGGGAAGGGTTAGGGTTAGGGTTCGGGCTAGGGTTAGGGTTAGGGGACGGGGACGGTTTAGGGTCCAGGTGAGGGTACGGCAACGCTTTAGGGGGAGCGTGCGTGTGAGGGCGCGGGTTAGTGTTAGCGTACGGGTTAAGATTAGGGGACGGGTGAGGGTCAGGCTTCGGGGAAGGGTTAGGGTTAGGGTTCGGGCTAGGGTTAGGGTTAGGGGACGGGGACGGTTTAGGGTCCAGGTGAGGGTACGGCAACGCTTTTGGGGGAGCGTGCGTGTGAGGGCGTGGGTTAGTGTTAGCGTACGGGTTAGGATTAGGGGACGGGTGAGGGTCAGGCTTCGGGGAAGGGTTAGGGTTATGGTTCGGGCTAGGGTAAGGGTTAAGGGACGGGGACGGTTTAGGGTCCAGGTGAGGGTACGGCAACGCTTTAGGGGGAGCGTGCGTGTGAGGGTGCGGGTTAGTGTTAGCGTACGGCTTAGGATTAGGGGACGGGTGAGAGTCAGGCTTCGGGGAAGGGTTAGGGTTAGGGTTCGGGCTAGGGTTAGGGTTAGGGGACGGGGACGGTTTCGGGTCAAGGTGAGGGTACGGCAACGCTTTAGGGGGAGCGTGCGTGTGAGGGCGCGGGTTAGTGTTAGCGTACGGCTTAGGATTAGGGGACGGGTGAGGGTCAGGCTTCGGGAAAGGGTTAGGGTTAGGGTTCGGGCTAGGGTTAGGGTTAGGGGACAGGGTCGGTTTAGGGTCCAGGTGAGGGTACGGCAACGCTTTAGGGGGAGCGTGCATGTGAGGGCGCGGGTTAGTGTTAGCGTACGGGTTAGGATTAGGGGACGGGTGAGGGTCAGGCTTCTGGGAAGGGTTAGGGTTAGGGTTCGGGCTAGGGTTAGGGTTAGGGGACGGGGACGGTTTAGGGTCCAGGTGAGGGTACGGCAACGCTTTAGGGGGAGCGTGCGTGTGAGGGTGCGGGTTAGTGTTAGCGAATGGCTTAGGATTAGGGGACGGGTGAGGGTCAGGCTTCGGGGAAGGGTTAGGGTTAGGGTTCGGGCTAGGGTTAGGGTTAGGGGACGGGGACGGTTTCGGGTCCAGGTGAGGGTACGGCAACGCTTTAGGGGGAGCGTGCGTGTGAGGGCGCGGGTTAGTGTTAGCGTACGGGTTAGGATTAGGGGACGGGTGAGGGTCAGGCTTCGGGGAAGGGTTAGGGTTAGGGTTCGGGCTAGGGTAAGGGTTAAGGGACGGGGACGGTTTAGGGTCCAGTTGAGGGTACGGCAACGCTTTAGGGGGAGCGTGCGTGTGAGGACGCGGGTTAGTGTTAGCGTACGGGTTAGGATTAGGGGACGGGTGAGGGTCAGGCATCGGGGAATGGTTAGGGTTAGGGTTCGGGCTAGGGTTAGGGTTAGGGGACGGGGACGGTTTCGGGTCCAGGTGAGGGTACGGCAACGCTTTAGGGGGAGCGTGCGTGTGAGGGTGTGGGTTAGTGTTAGCGTACGGCTTAGGATTAGGGGACGGGTGAGGGTCAGGCTTCGGGGAAGGGTTAGGGTTAGGGTTCGGGCTAGGGTTAGGGTTAGGGGACGGGGACGGTTTCGGGTCCAGGTGAGGGTACGGCAACGCTTTAGGGGGAGCGTGCGTGTGAGGGCGCGGGTTAGTGTTAGCGTACGGGTTAGGATTAGGGGACGGGTGAGGGTCAGGCTTCGGGGAAGGGTTAGGGTTAGGGTTCGGGCTAGGGTTAGGGTTAGGGGACGGGGACGGTTTAGGGTCCAGGTGAGGGTACGGCAACGCTTTAGGGGGAGCGTGCGTGTGAGGGCGCGGGTTAGTGTTAGCGTACGGGTTAGGATTAGGGGACGGGTGAGGGTCAGGCTTCGGGGAAGGGTTAGGGTTAGGGTTCGGGCTAGGGTTAGGGTTAGGGGACGGGGACGGTTTAGGGTCCAGGTGAGGGTACGGAAACGCTTTAGGGGGAGCGTGCGTGTGAGGGCGCGGGTTAGTGTTAGCGTACGGCTTAGGATTAGGGGACGGGTGAGGGTCAGGCTTCGGGAAAGGGTTAGGGTTAGGGTTCGGGCTAGGGTTAGGGTTAGGGGACAGGGACGGTTTAGTGTCCAGGTGAGGGTACGGCAACGCTTTAGGGGGAGCGTGCATGTGAGGGCGCGGGTTAGTGTTAGCGTACGGGTTAGGATTAGGGGACGGGTGAGGGTCAGGCTTCTGGGAAGGGTTAGGGTTAGGGTTCGGGCTAGGGTTAGGGTTAGGGGACGGGGACGGTTTAGGGTCCAGGTGAGGGTACGGCAACGCTTTAGGGGGAGCGTGCGTGTGAGGGTGCGGGTTAGTGTTAGCGAACGGCTTAGGATTAGGGGACGGGTGAGTGTCAGGCTTCGGGGAAGGGTTAGGGTTAGGGTTCGGGCTAGGGTTAGGGTTAGGGGACGGGGACGGTTTAGGGTCCAGGTGAGGGTACGGCAACGCTTTAGGGGGAGCGTGCGTGTGAGGGCGTGGGTTAGTGTTAGCGTTCGGCTTAGGATTAGGGGACGGGTGAGGGTCAGGCTTCGGGGAAGGGTTAGGGTTAGGGTTCGGGCTAGGGTTAGGGTTAGGGGACGGGGACGGTTTAGGGTCCAGGTGAGGGTACGGCAACGTTTTAGGGGGAGCGTGCGTGTGAGGGCGCGCGTTAGTGTTAGCGTACGGCTTAGGATTAGGGGACGGGTGAGGGTCAGGCTTCGGGGAAGGGTTAGGGTTAGGGTTCGGGCTAGGGTTAGGTTTAGGGGACGGGGACGGTTTAGGGTCCAGGTGAGGGTACGGCAACGCTTTAGGGGGAGCGTGCGTGTGAGGGCGCGGGTTAGTGTTAGCGTCCGGCTTAGGATTAGGGGACGGGTGAGGGTCAGGCTTCGGGGAAGGGTTAGGGTTAGGGTTCGGGCTAGGGTTAGGGTTAGGGGACGGGGACGGTTTCGGGTCCAGGTGAGGGTACGGCAACGCTTTAGGGGGAGCGTGCGTGTGAGGGCGCGGGTTAGTGTTAGCGTACGGGTTAGGATTAGGGGACGGGTGAGGGTCAGGCTTCGGGGAAGGGTTAGGGTTAGGGTTCGGGCTAGGGTTAGGGTTAGGGGACGGGGACGGTTTAGGGTCCAGGTGAGGGTACGGCAACGCTTTAGGGGGAGCGTGCGTGTGAGGGCGCGGGTTAGTGTTAGCGTACGGGTTAGGGTTAGGAGACGGGTGAGGGTCAGGCTTCGGGGAAAGGTTAGGGTTAGGGTTCGGGCTAGGGTTAGGGTTAGGGGACGGGGACGGTTTAGGGTCCAGGTGAGGGTACGGCAACGCTTTAGGGGGAGCGTGCGTGTGAGGGCGCGGGTTAGTTGTAGCGTACGGCTTAGAATTAGGGGACGGGTGAGGGTCAGGCTTCGGGGAAGGGTTAGGGTTAGGGTTCGGGCTATGGTTAGAGTAAGGGTACGGGGACGGTTTAGGGTCCAGGTGAGGGTACGGCAACGCTTTAGGGGGAGCGTGCGTGTGAGGGCGCGGGTTAGTGTTAGCGTACGGGTTAGGATTAGGGGACGGGTGAGGGTCAGGCTTCGGGGAAGGGTTAGGGTTAGGGTTCGGGCTAGGGTTAGGGTTAGGGGATGGGGACGGTTTAGGGTCCAGGTGAGGGTACGGCAACGCTTTAGGGGGAGCGTGCGTGTGAGGGCGCGGGTTAGTGTTAGCGTACGGGTTACGATTAGGGGACGGGTGAGGGTCCAGCTTCGGGGAAGGGTTAGGGTTAGGGTTCGGGCTAGGGTTAGGGTTAGGGGACGGGGATGGTTTAGGGTCCAGGTGAGAGTACGGCAACGCTTTAGGGGGAGCGTGCGTGTGAGGGCGCGTGTTAGTGTTAGCGTACGGGTTAGGATTAGGGGACGGGTGAGGGTCAGGCTTCGGGGAAGGGTTAGGGTTAGGGTTCGGGCTAGGGTTAGGGTTAGGGGACGGGGACGGTTTAGGGTCCAGGTGAGGGTATGGCAACGCTTTAGGGGGAGCGTGCGTGTGAGGGCGTGGGTTAGTGTTAGCGTACGGGTTAAGATTAGGGGACGGGTGAGGGTCAGGCTTCGGGGAAGGGTTAGGGTTAGGGTTCGGGCTATGGTTAGGGTTAGGGGACGGGGACGGTTTCGGGTCCAGGTGAGGGTACGGCAACGCTTTAGGGGGAGCGTGCGTGTGAGGGCGCGGGTTAGTGTTAGCGTACGGGTTAGGATTAGGGGACGGGTGAGGGTCAGGCTTCGGGGAAGGGTTAGGGTTAGGGTTCAGGCTAGGGTTAGGGTTAGGGGACGGGGACGGTTTAGGGTCCAGGTGAGGGTACGGCAACGCTTTAGGGGGAGCGTGCGTGTGAGGGCGCGGGTTAGTGTTAGCGTACGGGTTAGGATTAGGGGACGGGTGAGGGTCAGGCTTCGGGGAAGGGTTAGAGTTAGGGTTCGGGCTAGGGTTAGGGTTAGGGGACGGGGACGGTTTAGGGTCCAGGTGAGGGTACGGCAACGCTTTAGGGGGAGCGTGCGTGTGAGCGCGCACGTTAGTGTTAGCGTATGGCTTAGGATTAGGGGACGGGTGAAGGTCTGGCTTCGGGGAAGGGTTAGGGTTAGGGTTCGGGCTAGGGTTAGGGTTAGGGGACGGGGACGGTTTAGGGTCCAGGTGAGGGTACGGCAACGCTTTAGGGGGAGCGTGCGTGTGAGGGCGCGGGTTAGTGTTAGCGTATGGCTTAGGATTAGGGGACGGGTGAGGGTCAGGCTTCGGGGAAGGGTTAGGGTCAGGGTTCGGGCTAGGGTTAGGGTTAGGGGACGGGGACGGTTTCGGGTACAGGTGAGGGTACGGCAACGCTTTAGGGGGAGCGTGCATGTGAGGGCGCGGGTTAGTGGTAGCGTACGGCTTAGGATTAGGGGACGGGTGAGGGTCAGGCTTCAGGTAAGGGTTAGGGTTAGGGTTCGGGCTAGGGTTAGGGTTAGGGGACGGCGACGGTTTAGGGTCCAGGTGAGGGTACGGCAACGCTTTAGGGGGAGCGTGCATGTGAGGGCGCGGGTTAGTGTTAGCGTACGGGTTAGGATTAGGGGACGGGTGAGGGTCAGGCTTCGGGGAAGGGTTAGGGTTAGGGTTCGGGCTAGGGTTAGGGTTAGGGGACGGGGACGGTTTAGGGTCCAGGTCAGGGTACGGCAACGCTTTAGGGGGAGCATGCGTCTGAGGGCGCGGGTTAGTGTTAGCGTACAGGTTAGGATTAGGGGACGGGTGAGGGTCAGGCTTCGGGGAAGGGTTAGGGTTAGGGTTCGGGCTAGGGTTAGGGTTAGGGGACGGGGACGGTTTAGGGTTCAGGTGAGGGTACGGCAACGCTTTAGGGGGAGCGTGCGTGTGAGGGCGCAGGTTAGTGTTAGCGTACGGCTTAGGATTAGGGGACGGGTGAGGGTCAGGCTTCGGGGAAGGGTTAGGGTTAGGGTTCGGGCTACGGTTAGGGTTAGGGGACGGGGAAGGTTTAGGGTCCAGGTGAGGGTACAGCAACGCTTTAGGGGGAGCGTGCGTGTGAGGGCGTGTGTTAGTGTTAGCGTACGGGTTAGGATTAGGGGACGGGTGAGGGTCAGGCTTCGGGGAAGGGTTAGGGTTAGGGTTCGGGCTAGGGTTAGGGTTAGGGGATGGGGACGGTTTAGGGTCCAGGTGAGGGTACGGCAACGCTTTAGGGGGAGCGTGCGTGTGAGGGCGCGGGTTAGTGTTAGCGTACGGGTTAGGATTAGGGGACGGGTGAGGGTCAGGCTTCGGGGAATGGTTAGGGTTAGGGTTCGGGCTAGGGTTAGGTTTAGGGGATGGGGAAGGTTTAGGGTCCAGGTGAGGGAACGGCAACGATTTAAGGGGAGCGTGCGTGTGAGGGCGCGGGTTAGTGTTAGCGTACGGGTTAGGATTAGGGGACGGGTGAGGGTCAGGCTTCGGGGAAGGGTTAGGGTTAGGGTTCGGGCTAGGGTTAGGGTTAGGGGACGGGGACGGTTTAGGGTCCAGGTGAGGGTACGGCAACGCTTTAGGGGGAGCGTGCATGTGAGGGCGCGGGTTAGTGTTAGCGTACGGGTTAGGATTAGGGGACGGGTGAGGGTCAGGCTTCGGGGAAGGGTTAGGGTTAGGGTTCGGGCTAGGGTTAGGGTTAGGGGACGGGGACGGTTTAGGGTCCAGGTGAGGGTACGGCAACGCTTTAGGGGGAGCGTGCGTGTGAGGGCGCGGGTTAGTGTTAGCGTACGGGTTAGGATTAGGGGACTGGTGAGGGTCAGGCTTCGGGGAAGGGTTAGGGTTAGGGTTTGGGCTAGGGTTAGGGTTAGGGGACGGGGACTGTTTAGGGTTCAGGTGAGGGTACGGCAACGCTTTAGGGGGAGCGTGCGTGTGAGGGGGCGGGTTAGTGTTAGCGTACGGCTTAGGATTAGGGGACGGGTGAGGGTCAGGCTTCGGGGAAGTGTTAGGGTTAGGGTTCGGGCTACCGTTAGGGTTAGGAGACGGGGAAGGTTTAGGGTCCAGGTGAGGGTACGGCAACGCTTTAGGGGGAGCGTGCGTGTGAGGGCGTGTGTTAGTGTTAGCGTACGGGTTAGGATTAGGGGACGGGTGAGGGTCAGGCTTCGGGGAAGGGTTAGGGTTAGGGTTCGGGCTAGGGTTAGGGTTAGGGGATGGGGACGGTTTAGGGTCCAGGTGAGGGTACGGCAACGCTTTAGGGGGAGCGTGCGTGTGAGGGCGCGGGTTAGTGTTAGCGTACGGGTTAGGATTAGGGGACGGGTGAGGGTCAGGCTTCGGGGAAGGGTTAGGGTTAGGGTTCGGGCTAGGGTTAGGGTTAGGGGATGGGGAAGGTTTAGGGTCCAGGTGAGGGAACGGCAACGATTTAAGGGGAGCGTGCGTGTGAGGGCGCGGGTTAGTGTTAGCGTACGGGTTAGGATTAGGGGACGGGTGAGGGTCAGGCTTCGGGGAAGGGTTAGGGTTAGGGTTCGGGCTAGGGTTAGGGTTAGGGGACGGGGACGGTTTCGGGTCCAGGTGAGGGTACGGCAACGCTTTAGGGGGAGCGTGCGTGTGAGGGCGCGGGTTAGTGTTAGCGTACGGGTTAGGATTAGGGGACGGGTGAGGATCAGGCTTCGGGGAAGGGTTAGGGTTAGGGTTCGGGCTAGGGTTACGGTTAGGGGACGGGGACGGTTTAGGGTCCAAGTGAGGGTACGGCAACGCTTTAGGGGGAGCGTGCGTGTGAGGGCGCGCGTTAGTGTTAACGTGCGGCTTAGGATTAGGGGACGGGTGAGGGTCAGGCTTCGGGGAAGGGTTAGGGTTAGGGTTCGGGCTAGGGTTAGGGTTAGGGGACGGGGACGGTTTAGGGTCCAGGTGAGTGTACGGCAACGCTTTAGGGGGAGCGTGCGTGTGAGGGCGCGGGTTAGTGTTAGCGTACGGCTTAGGATTAGGGGACGGGTGAGGGTCAGGCTTCGGGGAAGTGTTAGGGTTAGGGTTTGGGCTAGGGTTAGGGTTAGGGGACGGGGACGGTTTAGGGTCCAGGTGAGGGTACGGCAACGCTTTAGGGGGAGCGTGCGTGTGAGGGTGCGGGTTAGTGTTAGCGTACGGGTTAGGATTAGGGGACGGGTGAGGGTCAGGCTTCGGGGAAGGGTTAGGGTTAGGGTTCGGGCTAGGGTTAGGGTTAGGGGATGGGGACGGTTTAGGGTCCAGGTGAGGGTACGGCAACGCTTTAGGGGGAGCGTGCGTGTGAGGGCGGGGGTTAGTGTTAGCGTACGAGTTAGGATTAGGGGACGAGTGAGGGTCAGGCTTCGGGGAAGGGTTAGGGTTAGGGTTCGGGCTAGGGTTAGGGTTAGGGGATGGGGAAGGTTTAGGGTCCAGGTGAGGGTACGGCAACGCTTTAGGGGGAGCGTGCGTGTGAGGGCGCGTGTTAGTGTTATGGTGCGGCTTAGGATTAGGGGACGGGTGAGGGTCAGGCTTCGGGGAAGGGTTAGGGTTAGGATTCGGGCTAGGGTTAGGGTTAGGGGACGGCGACGGTTTAGGGTCCAGGTGAGGGTACGGCAACGCTTTAGGGGGAGCGTGCGTGTGAGGGCGCGGGTTAGTGTTAGCGTACGGGTTAGGATTAGGGGACGGGTGAGGTTCAGGCTTCGGGGAAGGGTTAGGGTTAGGGTTCGGGCTAGGGTTAGGGTTAGGGGACGGGGACGGTTTAGGGTCCAGGTGAGGGTACGGCAACGCTTTAGGGGGAGCGTGCGTGTGAGGGCACGGGTTAGTGTTAGCGTACGGGTTAGGATTAGGGGACGGGTGAGGGTCAGGCTTCGGGGAAGGGTTAGGGTTAGGGTTCGGGCTAGGGTTAGGGGACGGGGACGGTTTAGGGTCCAGGTGAGGGTACGGCAACGCTTTAGGGGGAGCGTGCGTGTGAGGGCGCGGGTTAGTGTTAGAGTACGGGTTAGGATTAGGGGACGGGTGAGGGTCAGGCTTCGGGGAAGGGTTAGGGTTAGGGTTCGGGCTAGGGTTAGGGTTAGGGGACGGGGACGGTTTCGGGTCCAGGTGAGGGTACGGCAACGTTTTAGGGGGAGCGTGCGTGTGAGGGCGCGGGTTAATGATAGCGTACGGGTTAGGATTAGGGGACGGGTGAGGGTCAGGCTTCGGGGAAGGGTTAGGGTTAGGGTTCGGGCTAGGGTTAGGGTTAGGGGATGGGGACGGTTTAGGGTCCAGGTGAGGGTACGGCAACGCTTTAGGGGGAGCGTGCGTGTGAGGGCGCGGGTTAGTGTTAGCGTACGGGTTAGGATTAGGGGACGGGTGAGGGTCAGGCTTCTGGGAAGGGTTACGGTTAGGGTTCGGGCTAGGGTTAGGGTTAGGGGACGGGGACGGTTTAGGGTCCAGGTGAGGGTACGGCAACGTTTTAGGGGGAGCGTGCGTGTGAGGGCGCGGGTTAGTGTTAGCGTACGGGTTAGGATTAGGGGACGGGTGAGGGTCAGGCTTCGGGGAAGGGTTAGGGTTAGGGTTCGGGCTAGGGTTAGGGTTAGGGGATGGGGACGGTTTAGGGTCCAGGTGAGGGTACGGCAACGCTTCAGGGGGAGCGTGCGTGTGAGGGCGCGTGTTAGTGTTAGCGTACGGGTTAGGATTAGGGGACGGGTGAGGGTCAGTCTTCGGGGAAGGGTTAGGGTTAGGGTTCGGGCTAGGGTTAGGGTTAGGGGACGGGGACGGTTTAGGGTCCAGGTGAGGGTACGGCAACGCTTTAGGGGGAGCGTGCGTGTGAGGGCGCGGGTTAGTGTTAGCGTACGGGTTAGGATTAGGGGACGGGTGAGGGTCAGGTTTCGGGGAAGGGTTAGGGTTAGGGTTTGGGCTAGGGTTAGGGTTAGGGGACGGTTACAGTTTAGGGTTCAGGTGAGGGTACGGCAACGCTTTAGGGGGAGCGTGCGTGTGAGGGCGCGGGTTAGTGTTAGCGTACGGCTTAGGATTAGGGGACGGGTGAGGGTCAGGCTTCGGGGAAGGGTTAGAGTTAGGGTTCGGGCTAGGGTTAGGGTTAGGGGACGGGGACGGTTTAGGGTCCAGGTGAGGGTACGGCAACGCTTTAGGGGGAGCGTGCGTGTGAGGGCGCGCGTTAGTGTTAGCGTATGGCTTAGGATTAGGGGACGGGTGAGGGTCAGGCTTCGGGGAAGGGTTAGGGTTAGGGTTCGGGCTAGGGTTAGGGTTAGGGGACGGGGACGGTTTAGGGTCCAGGTGAGGGTACGGCAACGCTTTAGGTGGAGCGTGCGTGTGAGGGCGCGGGTTAGTGTTAGCGTATGGCTTAGGATTAGGGGACGGGTGAGGGTCAGGCTTCTGGGAAGGGTTAGGGTTAGGGTTCGGGCTAGGGTTAGGGTTAGGGGACGGGGACGGTTTCGGGTCCAGGTGAGGGTACGGCAACGTTTTAGGGTGAGCGTGCGTGTGAGGGCGCGGGTTAGTGTTAGCGTACGGGTTAGGATTAGGGGACGGGTGAGGGTCAGGCTTCGGGGAAGGGTTAGGGTTAGGGTTCGGGCTAGGGTTAGGGTTAGGGGATGGGGACGGTTTAGGGTCCAGGTGAGGGTACGGCAACGCTTCAGGGGGAGCGTGCGTGTGAGGGCGCGTGTTAGTGTTAGCGTACGGGTTAGGATTAGGGGACGGGTGAGGGTCAGTCTTCGGGGAAGGGTTAGGGTTAGGGTTCGGGCTAGGGTTAGGGTTAGGGGACGGGGACGGTTTAGGGTCCAGGTGAGGGTACGGCAACGCTTTAGGGGGAGCGTGCGTGTGAGGGCGCGGGTTAGTGTTAGCGTACGGGTTAGGATTAGGGGACGGGTGAGGGTCAGGTTTCGGGGAAGGGTTAGGGTTAGGGTTTGGGCTAGGGTTAGGGTTAGGGGACGGTTACAGTTTAGGGTTCAGGTGAGGGTACGGCAACGCTTTAGGGGGAGCGTGCGTGTGAGGGCGCGGGTTAGTGTTAGCGTACGGGTTAGGATTAGGGGACGGGTGAGGGTCAGGCTTCGGGGAAGGGTTAGAGTTAGGGTTCGGGCTAGGGTTAGGGTTAGGGGACGGGGACGGTTTAGGGTCCAGGTGAGGGTACGGCAACGCTTTAGGGGGAGCGTGCGTGTGAGGGCGCGCGTTAGTGTTAGCGTATGGCTTAGGATTAGGGGACGGGTGAGGGTCAGGCTTCGGGGAAGGGTTAGGGTTAGGGTTCGGGCTAGGGTTAGGGTTAGGGGACGGGGACGGTTTAGGGTCCAGGTGAGGGTACGGCAACGCTTTAGGTGGAGCGTGCGTGTGAGGGCGCGGGTTAGTGTTAGCGTATGGCTTAGGATTAGGGGACGGGTGAGGGTCAGGCTTCTGGGAAGGGTTAGGGTTAGGGTTCGGGCTAGGGTTAGGGTTAGGGAACGGGGACGGTTTAGGGTCCAGGTGAGGGTACGGCAACGCTTTAGGGGGAGCGTACGTGTGAGGGCGCGGGTTAGTGTTAGCGTACGGGTTAGGATTAGGGGACGGGTGAGGGTCAGGCTTCGGGGAAGGGTTAGGATTAGGGTTCGGGCTAGGGTTAGGGTTAGGGGACGGGGACGGTTTCGGGTCCAGGTGAGGGTACGGCAACGCTTTAGGGGGAGCGTGCGTGTGAGGGTGCGGGTTAGTGTTAGCGTACGGCTTAGGATTAGGGGACGGGTGAGGGTCAGGCTTCGGGGAAGGGTTAGAGTTAGGGTTCGGGCTAGGGTTAGGGTTAGGGGACGGGGACGGTTTAGGGTCCAGGTGAGGGTACGGCAACGCTTTAGGAGGCGCGTGCGTGTGAGGGCGCGCGTTAGTGTTAGCGTATGGCTTAGGATTAGGGGACGGGTGAGGGTCAGGCTTCGGGGAAGGGTTAGGGTTAGGGTTCGGGCTAGGGTTAGGGTTAGGGGACGTGGACGGTTTAGGGTCCAGGTGAGGGTACTGCAACGCTTTAGGTGGAGCGTGCGTGTGAGGGCGCGGGTTAGTGTTAGCGTATGGCTTAGGATTAGGGGACGGGTGAGGGTCAGGCTTCTGGGAAGGGTTAGGGTTAGGGTTCGGGCTAGGGTTAGGGTTAGGGAACGGGGACGGTTTAGGGTCAAGGTGAGGGTACGGCAACGCTTTAGGGGGAGCGTACGTGTGAGGGCGCTGGTTAGTGTTAGCGTACGGGTTAGGATTAGGGGACGGGTGAGGGTCAGGCTTCGGGGAAGGGTTAGGATTAGGGTTCGGGCTAGGGTTAGGGTTAGGGGACGGGGACGGTTTCGGGTCCAGGTGAGGGTACGGCAACGCTTTAGGGGGAGCGTGCGTGTGAGGGTGCGGGTTAGTGTTAGCGTACGGCTTAGGATTAGGGGACGGGTGAGGGTCAGGCTTCGGGGAAGGGTTAGGGTTAGGGTTCGGGCTAGGGTTAGGGTTAGGGGACGGGGACGGTTTCGGGTCCAGGTGAGGGTACGGCAACGCTTTAGGGGGAGCGTGCGTGTGAGGGCGTGGGTTAGTGTTAGCGTACGGGTTAGGATTAGGGGACGGGTGAGGGTCAGGCTTCGGGGAAGGGTTAGGGTTAGGGTTCGGGCTAGGGTTAGGGTTAGGGGACGGGGATGGTTTAGGGTCCAGGTGAGGGTACGGCAACGCTTTAGGGGGATCGTGCGTGTGAGGGCGCGGGTTAGTGTTAGCGTACGGGTTAGGATTAGGGGACGGGTGAGGGTCAGGCTTCGGGGAAGGGTTAGGGTTAGGGTTCGGGCTAGGGTTAGGGTTAGGGGATGGGGACGGTTTAGGGTCCAGGTGAGGGTACGGCAACGCTTTAGGGGGAGCGTGCGTGTGAGGGCGCGGGTTAGTGTTAGCGTACGGGTTAGGATTAGGGGACGGGTGAGGGTCAGGCTTCGGGGAAGGGTTAGGGTTAGGGTTCGGGCTAGGGTTAGGGTTAGGGGATGGGGAAGGTTTAGGGTCCAGGTGAGGGAACGGCAACGATTTAAGGGGAGCGTGCGTGTGAGGGCGCGGGTTAGTTTTAGCGTACGGGTTAGGATTAGGGGACGGGTGAGGGTCAGGCTTCGGGGAAGGGTTAGGGTTAGGGTTCGGGCTAGGGTTAGGGTTAGGGGACGGGGACGGTTTCGGGTCCAGGTGAGGGTACGGCAACGCTTTAGGGGGAGCGTGCGTGTGAGGGCGCGGGTTAGTGTTAGCGTACGGGTTAGGATTAGGGGACGGGTGAGGATCAGGCTTCGGGGAAGGGTTAGGGTTAGGGTTCGGGCTAGGGTTACGGTTAGGGGACGGGGACGGTTTAGGGTCCAAGTGAGGGTACGGCAACGCTTTAGGGGGAGCGTGCGTGTGAGGGCGCGCGTTAGTGTTAACGTGCGGCTTAGGATTAGGGGACGGGTGAGGGTCAGGCTTCGGGGAAGGGTTAGGGTTAGGGTTCGGGCTAGGGTTAGGGTTAGGGGACGGGGACGGTTTAGGGTCCAGGTGAGTGTACGGCAACGCTTTAGGGGGAGCGTGCGTGTGAGGGCGCGGGTTAGTGTTAGCGTACGGCTTAGGATTAGGGGACGGGTGAGGGTCAGGCTTCGGGGAAGTGTTAGGGTTAGGGTTTGGGCTAGGGTTAGGGTTAGGGGACGGGGACGGTTTAGGGTCCAGGTGAGGGTACGGCAACGCTTTAGGGGGAGCGTGCGTGTGAGGGTGCGGGTTAGTGTTAGCGTACGGGTTAGGATTAGGGGACGGGTGAGGGTCAGGCTTCGGGGAAGGGTTAGGGTTAGGGTTCGGGCTAGGGTTAGGGTTAGGGGATGGGGACGGTTTAGGGTCCAGGTGAGGGTACGGCAACGCTTTAGGGGGAGCGTGCGTGTGAGGGCGGGGGTTAGTGTTAGCGTACGAGTTAGGATTAGGGGACGAGTGAGGGTCAGGCTTCGGGGAAGGGTTAGGGTTAGGGTTCGGGCTAGGGTTAGGGTTAGGGGATGGGGAAGGTTTAGGGTCCAGGTGAGGGTACGGCAACGCTTTAGGGGGAGCGTGCGTGTGAGGGCGCGTGTTAGTGTTATGGTGCGGCTTAGGATTAGGGGACGGGTGAGGGTCAGGCTTCGGGGAAGGGTTAGGGTTAGGATTCGGGCTAGGGTTAGGGTTAGGGGACGGCGACGGTTTAGGGTCCAGGTGAGGGTACGGCAACGCTTTAGGGGGAGCGTGCGTGTGAGGGCGCGGGTTAGTGTTAGCGTACGGGTTAGGATTAGGGGACGGGTGAGGTTCAGGCTTCGGGGAAGGGTTAGGGTTAGGGTTCGGGCTAGGGTTAGGGTTAGGGGACGGGGACGGTTTAGGGTCCAGGTGAGGGTACGGCAACGCTTTAGGGGGAGCGTGCGTGTGAGGGCACGGGTTAGTGTTAGCGTACGGGTTAGGATTAGGGGACGGGTGAGGGTCAGGCTTCGGGGAAGGGTTAGGGTTAGGGTTCGGGCTAGGGTTAGGGGACGGGGACGGTTTAGGGTCCAGGTGAGGGTACGGCAACGCTTTAGGGGGAGCGTGCGTGTGAGGGCGCGGGTTAGTGTTAGAGTACGGGTTAGGATTAGGGGACGGGTGAGGGTCAGGCTTCGGGGAAGGGTTAGGGTTAGGGTTCGGGCTAGGGTTAGGGTTAGGGGACGGGGACGGTTTCGGGTCCAGGTGAGGGTACGGCAACGTTTTAGGGGGAGCGTGCGTGTGAGGGCGCGGGTTAATGATAGCGTACGGGTTAGGATTAGGGGACGGGTGAGGGTCAGGCTTCGGGGAAGGGTTAGGGTTAGGGTTCGGGCTAGGGTTAGGGTTAGGGGATGGGGACGGTTTAGGGTCCAGGTGAGGGTACGGCAACGCTTTAGGGGGAGCGTGCGTGTGAGGACGCGGGTTAGTGTTAGCGTACGGGTTAGGATTAGGGGACGGGTGAGGGTCAGGCTTCTGGGAAGGGTTACGGTTAGGGTTCGGGCTAGGGTTAGGGTTAGGGGACGGGGACGGTTTAGGGTCCAGGTGAGGGTACGGCAACGTTTTAGGGGGAGCGTGCGTGTGAGGGCGCGGGTTAGTGTTAGCGTACGGGTTAGGATTAGGGGACGGGTGAGGGTCAGGCTTCGGGGAAGGGTTAGGGTTAGGGTTCGGGCTAGGGTTAGGGTTAGGGGATGGGGACGGTTTAGGGTCCAGGTGAGGGTACGGCAACGCTTCAGGGGGAGCGTGCGTGTGAGGGCGCGTGTTAGTGTTAGCGTACGGGTTAGGATTAGGGGACGGGTGAGGGTCAGTCTTCGGGGAAGGGTTAGGGTTAGGGTTCGGGCTAGGGTTAGGGTTAGGGGACGGGGACGGTTTAGGGTCCAGGTGAGGGTACGGCAACGCTTTAGGGGGAGCGTGCGTGTGAGGGCGCGGGTTAGTGTTAGCGTACGGGTTAGGATTAGGGGACGGGTGAGGGTCAGGTTTCGGGGAAGGGTTAGGGTTAGGGTTTGGGCTAGGGTTAGGGTTAGGGGACGGTTACAGTTTAGGGTTCAGGTGAGGGTACGGCAACGCTTTAGGGGGAGCGTGCGTGTGAGGGCGCGGGTTAGTGTTAGCGTACGGCTTAGGATTAGGGGACGGGTGAGGGTCAGGCTTCGGGGAAGGGTTAGAGTTAGGGTTCGGGCTAGGGTTAGGGTTAGGGGACGGGGACGGTTTAGGGTCCAGGTGAGGGTACGGCAACGCTTTAGGGGGAGCGTGCGTGTGAGGGCGCGCGTTAGTGTTAGCGTATGGCTTAGGATTAGGGGACGGGTGAGGGTCAGGCTTCGGGGAAGGGTTAGGGTTAGGGTTCGGGCTAGGGTTAGGGTTAGGGGACGGGGACGGTTTAGGGTCCAGGTGAGGGTACGGCAACGCTTTAGGTGGAGCGTGCGTGTGAGGGCGCGGGTTAGTGTTAGCGTATGGCTTAGGATTAGGGGACGGGTGAGGGTCAGGCTTCTGGGAAGGGTTAGGGTTAGGGTTCGGGCTAGGGTTAGGGTTAGGGGACGGGGACGGTTTAGGGTCCAGGTGAGGGTACGGCAACGTTTTAGGGGGAGCGTGCATGTGAGGGCGCGGGTTAGTGTTAGCGTACGGGTTAGGATTAGGGGACGGGTGAGGGTCAGGCTTCGGGGAAGGGTTAGGGTTAGGGTTCGGGCTAGGGTTAGGGTTAGGGGATGGGGACGGTTTAGGGTCCAGGTGAGGGTACGGCAACGCTTCAGGGGGAGCGTGCGTGTGAGGGCGCGTGTTAGTGTTAGCGTACGGGTTAGGATTAGGGGACGGGTGAGGGTCAGTCTTCGGGGAAGGGTTAGGGTTAGGGTTCGGGCTAGGGTTAGGGTTAGGGGACGGGGACGGTTTAGGGTCCAGGTGAGGGTACGGCAACGCTTTAGGGGGAGCGTGCGTGTGAGGGCGCGGGTTAGTGTTAGCGTACGGGTTAGGATTAGGGGACGGGTGAGGGTCAGGTTTCGGGGAAGGGTTAGGGTTAGGGTTTGGGCTAGGGTTAGGGTTAGGGGACGGTTACAGTTTAGGGTTCAGGTGAGGGTACGGCAACGCTTTAGGGGGAGCGTGCGTGTGAGGGCGCGGGTTAGTGTTAGCGTACGGGTTAGGATTAGGGGACGGGTGAGGGTCAGGCTTCGGGGAAGGGTTAGAGTTAGGGTTCGGGCTAGGGTTAGGGTTAGGGGACGGGGACGGTTTAGGGTCCAGGTGAGGGTACGGCAACGCTTTAGGGGGAGCGTGCGTGTGAGGGCGCGCGTTAGTGTTAGCGTATGGCTTAGGATTAGGGGACGGGTGAGGGTCAGGCTTCGGGGAAGGGTTAGGGTTAGGGTTCGGGCTAGGGTTAGGGTTAGCGGACGGGGACGGTTTAGGGTCCAGGTGAGGGTACGGCAACGCTTTAGGTGGAGCGTGCGTGTGAGGGCGCGGGTTAGTGTTAGCGTATGGCTTAGGATTAGGGGACGGGTGAGGGTCAGGCTTCGGGGAAGGGTTAGGGTTAGGGTTCGGGCTAGGGTTAGGGTTAGGGAACGGGGACGGTTTAGGGTCCAGGTGAGGGTACGGCAACGCTTTAGGGGGAGCGTACGTGTGAGGGCGCGGGTTAGTGTTAGCGTACGGGTTAGGATTAGGGGACGGGTGAGGGTCAGGCTTCGGGGAAGGGTTAGGATTAGGGTTCGGGCTAGGGTTAGGGTTAGGGGACGGGGACGGTTTCGGGTCCAGGTGAGGGTACGGCAACGCTTTAGGGGGAGCGTGCGTGTGAGGGTGCGGGTTAGTGTTAGCGTACGGCTTAGGATTAGGGGACGGGTGAGGGTCAGGCTTCGGGGAAGGGTTAGAGTTAGGGTTCGGGCTAGGGTTAGGGTTAGGGGACGGGGACGGTTTAGGGTCCAGGTGAGGGTACGGCAACGCTTTAGGAGGCGCGTGCGTGTGAGGGCGCGCGTTAGTGTTAGCGTATGGCTTAGGATTAGGGGACGGGTGAGGGTCAGGCTTCGGGGAAGGGTTAGGGTTAGGGTTCGGGCTAGGGTTAGGGTTAGGGGACGTGGACGGTTTAGGGTCCAGGTGAGGGTACTGCAACGCTTTAGGTGGAGCGTGCGTGTGAGGGCGCGGGTTAGTGTTAGCGTATGGCTTAGGATTAGGGGACGGGTGAGGGTCAGGCTTCTGGGAAGGGTTAGGGTTAGGGTTCGGGCTAGGGTTAGGGTTAGGGAACGGGGACGGTTTAGGGTCAAGGTGAGGGTACGGCAACGCTTTAGGGGGAGCGTACGTGTGAGGGCGCTGGTTAGTGTTAGCGTACGGGTTAGGATTAGGGGACGGGTGAGGGTCAGGCTTCGGGGAAGGGTTAGGATTAGGGTTCGGGCTAGGGTTAGGGTTAGGGGACGGGGACGGTTTCGGGTCCAGGTGAGGGTACGGCAACGCTTTAGGGGGAGCGTGCGTGTGAGGGTGCGGGTTAGTGTTAGCGTACGGCTTAGGATTAGGGGACGGGTGAGGGTCAGGCTTCGGGGAAGGGTTAGGGTTAGGGTTCGGGCTAGGGTTAGGGGACGGGGACGGTTTCGGGTCCAGGTGAGGGTACGGCAACGCTTTAGGGGGAGCGTGCGTGTGAGGGCGTGGGTTAGTGTTAGCGTACGGGTTAGGATTAGGGGACGGGTGAGGGTCAGGCTTCGGGGAAGGGTTAGGGTTAGGGTTCGGGCTAGGGTTAGGGTTAGGGGACGGGGATGGTTTAGGGTCCAGGTGAGGGTACGGCAACGCTTTAGGGGGATCGTGCGTGTGAGGGCGCGGGTTAGTGTTAGCGTACGGGTTAGGATTAGGGGACGGGTGAGGGTCAGGCTTCGGGGAAGGGTTAGGGTTAGGGTTCGGGCTAGGGTTAGGGTTAGGGGACGGGGACGGTTTAGGGTCCAGGTGAGGGTACGGCAACGCTTTAGGGGGAGCGTGCGTGTGAGGGCGCGGGTTAGTGTTAGCGTACGGCTTAGGATTAGGGGACGGGTGAGGGTCAGGCTTCGGGAAAGGGTTAGGGTTAGGGTTCGGGCTAGGGTTAGGGTTAGGGGACAGGGATGGTTTAGGGTCCAGGTGAGGGTACGGCAACGCTTTAGGGGGAGCGTGCATGTGAGGGCGCGGGTTAGTGTTAGCGTACGGGTTAGGATTAGGGGACGGGTTAGGGTCAGGCTTCTGGGAAGGGTTAGGGTTAGGGTTCGGGCTAGGGTTAGGGTTAGGGGACGGGGACGGTTTAGGGTCCAGGTGAGGGTACGGCAACGCTTTAGGGGGAGCGTGCGTGTGAGGGTGCGGGTTAGTGTTAGCGAACGGCTTAGGATTAGGGGACGGGTGAGGGTCAGGCTTCGGGGAAGGGTTAGGGTTAGGGTTCGGGCTAGGGTTAGGGTTAGGGGACGGGGACGGTTTCGGGTCCAGGTGAGGGTACGGCAACGCTTTAGGGGGAGCGTGCGTGTGAGGGCGCGGGTTAGTGTTAGCGTACGGGTTAGGATTAGGGGACGGGTGAGGGTCCGGCTTCGGGGAAGGGTTAGGGTTAGGGTTCGGGCTAGGGTTAGGGTTAGGGGACGGGGACGGTTCAGGGTCCAGGTGAGGGTACGGCAACGCTTTAGGGGGAGCGTGCGTGTGAGGGCGCGGATTAGTGTTAGCGTACGGGTTAGGATTAGGGGACGGGTGAGGGTCCGGCTTCGGGGAAGGGTTAGGGTTAGGGTTCGGGCTAGGGTTAGGGTTAGGGGACGGGGACGGTTTAGGGTCCAGGTGAGGGTACGGCAACGCTTTAGGGGGAGCGTGCGTGTGAGGGCGCGGGTTAGTGTTAGCGTACGGGTTAAGATTAGGGGACGGGTGAGGGTCAGGCTTCGGGGAAGGGTTAGGGTTAGGGTTCGGGCTAGGGTTAGGGTTAGGGGACGGGGACGGTTTAGGGTCCAGGTGAGGGTACGGCAACGCTTTAGGGGGAGCGTGCGTGTGAGGGCGTGGGTTAGTGTTAGCGTACGGGTTAGGATTAGGGGACGGGTGAGGGTCAGGCTTCGGGGAAGGGTTAGGGTTATGGTTCGGGCTAGGGTAAGGGTTAAGGGACGGGGACGGTTTAGGGTCCAGGTGAGGGTACGGCAACGCTTTAGGGGGAGCGTGCGTGTGAGGGTGCGGGTTAGTGTTAGCGTACGGCTTAGGATTAGGGGACGGGTGAGAGTCAGGCTTCGGGGAAGGGTTAGGGTTAGGGTTCGGGCTAGGGTTAGGGTTAGGGGACGGGGACGGTTTCGGGTCAAGGTGAGGGTACGGCAACGCTTTAGGGGGAGCGTGCGTGTGAGGGCGCGGGTTAGTGTTAGCGTACGGCTTGGGATTAGGGGACGGGTGAGGGTCAGGCTTCGGGAAAGGGTTAGGGTTAGGGTTCGGGCTAGGGTTAGGGTTAGGGGACAGGGTCGGTTTAGGGTCCAGGTGAGGGTACGGCAACGCTTTAGGGGGAGCGTGCATGTGAGGGCGCGGGTTAGTGTTAGCGTACGGGTTAGGATTAGGGGACGGGTGAGGGTCAGGCTTCTGGGAAGGGTTAGGGTTAGGGTTCGGGCTAGGGTTAGGGTTAGGGGACGGGGACGGTTTAGGGTCCAGGTGAGGGTACGGCAACGTTTTAGGGGGAGCGTGCGTGTGAGGGTGCGGGTTAGTGTTAGCGAATGGCTTAGGATTAGGGGACGGGTGAGGGTCAGGCTTCGGGGAAGGGTTAGGGTTAGGGTTCGGGCTAGGGTTAGGGTTAGGGGACGGGGACGGTTTCGGGTCCAGGTGAGGGTACGGCAACGCTTTAGGGGGAGCGTGCGTGTGAGGGCGCGGGTTAGTGTTAGCGTACGGGTTAGGATTAGGGGACGGGTGAGGGTCAGGCTTCGGGGAAGGGTTAGGGTTAGGGTTCGGGCTAGGGTAAGGGTTAAGGGACGGGGACGGTTTAGGGTCCAGTTGAGGGTACGGCAACGCTTTAGGGGGAGCGTGCGTGTGAGGACGCGGGTTAGTGTTAGCGTACGGGTTAGGATTAGGGGACGGGTGAGGGTCAGGCATCGGGGAATGGTTAGGGTTAGGGTTCGGGCTAGGGTTAGGGTTAGGGGACGGGGACGGTTTAGGGTCCAGGTGAGGGTACGGCAACGCTTTAGGGGGAGCGTGCGTGTGAGGGCGCGGGTTAGTGTTAGCGTACGGGTTAGGATTAGGGGACGGGTGAGGGTCAGGCTTCGGGGAAGGGTTAGGGTTAGGGTTCGGGCTAGGGTTAGGGTTAGGGGACGGGGACGGTTTCGGGTCCAGGTGAGGGTACGGCAACGCTTTAGGGGGAGCGTGCGTGTGAGGGTGTGGGTTAGTGTTAGCGTACGGCTTAGGATTAGGGGACGGGTGAGGGTCAGGCTTCGGGGAAGGGTTAGGGTTAGGGTTCGGGCTAGGGTTAGGGTTAGGGGACGGGGACGGTTTCGGGTCCAGGTGAGGGTACGGCAACGCTTTAGGGGGAGCGTGCGTGTGAGGGCGCGGGTTAGTGTTAGCGTACGGGTTAGGATTAGGGGACGGGTGAGGGTCAGGCTTCGGGGAAGGGTTAGGGTTAGGGTTCGGGCTAGGGTTAGGGTTAGGGGACGGGGATGGTTTAGGGTCCAGGTGAGGGTACGGCAACGCTTTAGGGGGAGCGTGCGTGTGAGGGCACGGGTTAGTGTTAGCGTACGGGTTAGGATTAGGGGACGGGTGAGGGTCAGTCTTCGGGGAAGGGTTAGGGTTAGGGTTCGGGCTAGGGTTAGGGTTAGGGGACGGGGACGGTTTCGGGTCCAGGTGAGGGTACGGCAACGCTTTAGGGGGAGCGTGCGTGTGAGGGCGCGGGTTAGTGTTAGCGTACGGGTTAGGATTAGGGGACGGGTGAGGGTCAGGCTTCGGGGAAGGGTTAGGGTTAGGGCTCGGGCTAGGGTTAGGGTTAGGGGACGGGGATGGTTTAGGGTCCAGGTGAGGGTACGGGAACGCTTTAGGGGGAGCGTGCGTGTGAGGGCGCGGGTTAGTGTTAGCGTACGGGTTAGGATTAGGGGACGGGTAAGGGTCAGGCTTCGGGGAAGTGTTAGGATTAGGGTTCGGGCTAGGGTTAGGGTTAGGGGACGGGGACGGTTTAGGGTCCAGGTGAGGGTACGGAAACGCTTTAGGGGGAGCGTGCGTGTGAGGGCACGGGTTAGTGTTAGCGTACGGCTTAGGATTAGGGGACGGGTGAGGGTCAGGCTTCGGGAAAGGGTTAGGGTTAGGGTTCGGGCTAGGGTTAGGGTTAGGGGACAGGGACGGTTTAGTGTCCAGGTGAGGGTACGGCAACGCTTTAGGGGGAGCGTGCATGTGAGGGCGCGGGTTAGTGTTAGCGTACGGGTTAGGATTAGGGGACGGGTGAGGGTCAGGCTTCTGGGAAGGGTTAGGGTTAGGGTTCGGGCTAGGGTTAGGGTTAGGGGACGGGGACGGTTTAGGGTCCAGGTGAGGGTACGGCAACGCTTTAGGGGGAGCGTGCGTGTGAGGGTGCGGGTTAGTGTTAGCGAACGGCTTAGGATTAGGGGACGGGTGAGTGTCAGGCTTCGGGGAAGGGTTAGGGTTAGGGTTCGGGCTAGGGTTAGGGTTAGGGGACGGGGACGGTTTAGGGTCCAGGTGAGGGTACGGCAACGCTTTAGGGGGAGCGTGCGTGTGAGGGCGTGGGTTAGTGTTAGCGTTCGGCTTAGGATTAGGGGACGGGTGAGGGTCAGGCTTCGGGGAAGGGTTAGGGTTAGGGTTCGGGCTAGGGTTAGGGTTAGGGGACGGGGACGGTTTAGGGTCCAGGTGAGGGTACGGCAACGTTTTAGGGGGAGCGTGCGTGTGAGGGCGCGCGTTAGTGTTAGCGTACGGCTTAGGATTAGGGGACGGGTGAGGGTCAGGCTTCGGGGAAGGGTTAGGGTTAGGGTTCGGGCTAGGGTTAGGTTTAGGGGACGGGGACGGTTTAGGGTCCAGGTGAGGGTACGGCAACGCTTTAGGGGGAGCGTGCGTGTGAGGGCGCGGGTTAGTGTTAGCGTCCGGCTTAGGATTAGGGGACGGGTGAGGGTCAGGCTTCGGGGAAGGGTTAGGGTTAGGGTTCGGGCTAGGGTTAGGGTTAGGGGACGGGGACGGTTTCGGGTCCAGGTGAGGGTACGGCAACGCTTTAGGGGGAGCGTGCGTGTGAGGGCGCGGGTTAGTGTTAGCGTACGGGTTAGGATTAGGGGACGGGTGAGGGTCAGGCTTCGGGGAAGGGTTAGGGTTAGGGTTCGGGCTAGGGTTAGGGTTAGGGGACAGGGACGGTTTAGGGTCCAGGTGAGGGTATGGCAACGCTTTAGGGGGAGCGTGCGTGTGAGGGCGCGGGTTAGTGTTAGCGTCCGGGTTAGGGTTAGGAGACGGGTGAGGGTCAGGCTTCGGGGAAAGGTTAGGGTTAGGGTTCGGGCTAGGGTTAGGGTTAGGGGACGGGGACGGTTTAGGGTCCAGGTGAGGGTACGGCAACGCTTTAGGGGGAGCGTGCGTGTGAGGGCGCGGGTTAGTTGTAGCGTACGGCTTAGAATTAGGGGACGGGTGAGGGTCAGGCTTCGGGGAAGGGTTAGGGTTAGGGTTCGGGCTAGGGTTAGAGTAAGGGTACGGGGACGGTTTAGGGTCCAGGTGAGGGTACGGCAACACTTTAGGGGGAGCGTGCGTGTGAGGGCGCGGGTTAGTGTTAGCGTACGGGTTAGGATTAGGGGACGGGTGAGGGTCAGGCTTCGGGGAAGGGTTAGGGTTAGGGTTCGGGCTAGGGTTAGGGTTAGGGGATGGGGACGGTTTAGGGTCCAGGTGAGGGTACGGCAACGCTTTAGGGGGAGCGTGCGTGTGAGGGCGCGGGTTAGTGTTAGCGTACGGGTTACGATTAGGGGACGGGTGAGGGTCAGGCTTCGGGGAAGGGTTAGGGTTAGGGTTCGGGCTAGGGTTAGGGTTAGGGGACGGGGACGGTTTCGGGTCCAGGTGAGGGTACGGCAACGCTTTAGGGGGAGCGTGCGTGTGAGGGCGCGGGTTAGTGTTAGCGTACGGGTTAGGATTAGGGGACGGGTGAGGGTCAGGCTTCGGGGAAGGGTTAGGGTTAGGGTTCAGGCTAGGGTTAGGGTTAGGGGACGGGGACGGTTTAGGGTCCAGGTGAGGGTACGGCAACGCTTTAGGGGGAGCGTGCGTGTGAGGGCGCGGGTTAGTGTTAGCGTACGGGTTAGGATTAGGGGACGGGTGAGGGTCAGGCTTCGGGGAAGGGTTAGAGTTAGGGTTCGGGCTAGGGTTAGGGTTAGGGGACGGGGACGGTTTAGGGTCCAGGTGAGGGTACGGCAACGCTTTAGGGGGAGCGTGCGTGTGAGCGCGCACGTTAGTGTTAGCGTATGGCTTAGGATTAGGGGACGGGTGAAGGTCTGGCTTCGGGGAAGGGTTAGGGTTAGGGTTCGGGCTAGGGTTAGGGTTAGGGGACGGGGACGGTTTAGGGTCCAGGTGAGGGTACGGCAACGCTTTAGGGGGAGCGTGCGTGTGAGGGCGCGGGTTAGTGTTAGCGTATGGCTTAGGATTAGGGGACGGGTGAGGGTCAGGCTTCGGGGAAGGGTTAGGGTCAGGGTTCGGGCTAGGGTTAGGGTTAGGGGACTGGGACGGTTTCGGGTACAGGTGAGGGTACGGCAACGCTTTAGGGGGAGCGTGCGTGTGAGGGCGCGGGTTAGTGGTAGCGTACGGCTTAGGATTAGGGGACGGGTGAGGGTCAGGCTTCAGGGAAGGGTTAGGGTTAGGGTTCGGGCTAGGGTTAGGGTTAGGGGACGGCGACGGTTTAGGGTCCAGGTGAGGGTACGGCAACGCTTTAGGGGGAGCGTGCATGTGAGGGCGCGGGTTAGTGTTAGCGTACGGGTTAGGATTAGGGGACGGGTGAGGGTCAGGCTTCGGGGAAGGGTTAGGGTTAGGGTTCGGGCTAGGGTTAGGGTTAGGGGACGGGGATGGTTTAGGGTCCAGGTCAGGGTACGGCAACGCTTTAGGGGGAGCGTGCGTCTGAGGGCGCGGGTTAGTGTTAGCGTACGGGTTAGGATTAGGGGACGGGTGAGGGTCAGGCTTCGGGGAAGGGTTAGGGTTAGGGTTCGGGCTAGGGTTAGGGTTAGGGGACGGGGACGGTTTAGGGTTCAGGTGAGGGTACGGCAACGCTTTAGGGGGAGCGTGCGTGTGAGGGCGCAGGTTAGTGTTAGCGTACGGCTTAGGATTAGGGGACGGGTGAGGGTCAGGCTTCGGGGAAGGGTTAGGGTTAGGGTTCGGGCTACGGTTAGGGTTAGGGGACGGGGAAGGTTTAGGGTCCAGGTGAGGGTACAGCAACGCTTTAGGGGGAGCGTGCGTGTGAGGGCGTGTGTTAGTGTTAGCGTACGGGTTAGGATTAGGGGACGGGTGAGGGTCAGGCTTCGGGGAAGGGTTAGGGTTAGGGTTCGGGCTAGGGTTAGGGTTAGGGGATGGGGACGGTTTAGGGTCCAGGTGAGGGTACGGCAACGCTTTAGGGGGAGCGTGCGTGTGAGGGCGCGGGTTAGTGTTAGCGTACGGGTTAGGATTAGGGGACGGGTGAGGGTCAGGCTTCGGGGAATGGTTAGGGTTAGGGTTCGGGCTAGGTTTAGGTTTAGGGGATGGGGAAGGTTTAGGGTCCAGGTGAGGGAACGGCAACGATTTAAGGGGAGCGTGCGTGTGAGGGCGCGGGTTAGTGTTAGCGTACGGGTTAGGATTAGGGGACGGGTGAGGGTCAGGCTTCGGGGAAGGGTTAGGGTTAGGGTTCGGGCTAGGGTTAGGGTTAGGGGACGGGGACGGTTTAGGGTCCAGGTGAGGGTACGGCAACGCTTTAGGGTGAGCGTGCATGTGAGGGCGCGGGTTAGTGTTAGCGTACGGGTTAGGATTAGGTGACGGGTGAGGGTCAGGCTTCGGGGAAGGGTTAGGGTTAGGGTTCGGGCTAGGGTTAGGGTTAGGGGACGGGGACGGTTTAGGGTCCAGGTGAGGGTACGGCAACGCTTTAGGGGGAGTGTGCGTGTGAGGGCGCGGGTTAGTGTTAGCGTACGGGTTAGGATTAGGGGACTGGTGAGGGTCAGGCTTCGGGGAAGGGTTAGGGTTAGGGTTTGGGCTAGGGTTAGGGTTAGGGGACGGGGACTGTTTAGGGTTCAGGTGAGGGTACGGCAATGCTTTAGGGGGAGCGTGCGTGTGAGGGGGCGGGTTAGTGTTAGCGTACGGCTTAGGATTAGGGGACGGGTGAGGGTCAGGCTTCGGGGAAGTGTTAGGGTTAGGGTTCGGGCTACCGTTAGGGTTAGGAGACGGGGAAGGTTTAGGGTCCAGGTGAGGGTACAGCAACGCTTTAGGGGGAGCGTGCGTGTGAGGGCGTGTGTTAGTGTTAGCGTACGGGTTAGGATTAGGGGACGGGTGAGGGTCAGGCTTCGGGGAAGGGTTAGGGTTAGGGTTCGGGCTAGGGTTAGGGTTAGGGGATGGGGACGGTTTAGGGTCCAGGTGAGGGTACGGCAACGCTTTAGGGGGAGCGTGCGTGTGAGGGCGCGGGTTAGTGTTAGCGTACGGGTTAGGATTAGGGGACGGGTGAGGGTCAGGCTTCGGGGAAGGGTTAGGGTTAGGGTTCGGGCTAGGGTTAGGGTTAGGGGATGGGGAAGGTTTAGGGTCCAGGTGAGGGAACGGCAACGATTTAAGGGGAGCGTGCGTGTGAGGGCGCGGGTTAGTGTTAGCGTACGGGTTAGGATTAGGGGACGGGTGAGGGTCAGGCTTCGGGGAAGGGTTAGGGTTAGGGTTCGGGCTAGGGTTAGGGTTAGGGGACGGGGACGGTTTCGGGTCCAGGTGAGGGTACGGCAACGCTTTAGGGGGAGCGTGCGTGTGAGGGCGCGGGTTAGTGTTAGCGTACGGGTTAGGATTAGGGGACGGGTGAGGATCAGGCTTCGGGGAAGGGTTAGGGTTAGGGTTCGGGCTAGGGTTACGGTTAGGGGACGGGGACGGTTTAGGGTCCAAGTGAGGGTACGGCAACGCTTTAGGGGGAGCGTGCGTGTGAGGGCGCGCGTTAGTGTTAACGTGCGGCTTAGGATTAGGGGACGGGTGAGGGTCAGGCTTCGGGGAAGGGTTAGGGTTAGGGTTCGGGCTAGGGTTAGGGTTAGGGGACGGGGACGGTTTAGGGTCCAGGTGAGGGTACGGCAACGCTTTAGGGGGAGCGTGTGTGTGAGGGCGCGGGTTAGTGTTAGCGTACGGCTTAGGATTAGGGGACGGGTGAGGGTCAGGCTTCGGGGAAGGGTTAGGGTTAGGGTTTGGGCTAGGGTTAGGGTTAGGGGACGGGGACGGTTTAGGGTCCAGGTGAGGGTACGGCAACGCTTTAGGGGGAGCGTGCGTGTGAGGGTGCGGGTTAGTGTTAGCGTACGGGTTAGGATTAGGGGACGGGTGAGGGTCAGGCTTCGGGGAAGGGTTAGGGTTAGGGTTCGGGCTAGGGTTAGGGTTAGGGGATGGGGACGGTTTAGGGTCCAGGTGAGGGTACGGCAACGCTTTAGGGGGAGCGTGCGTGTGAGGGCGGGGGTTAGTGTTAGCGTACGAGTTAGGATTAGGGGACGAGTGAGGGTCAGGCTTCGGGGAAGGGTTAGGGTTAGGGTTCGGGCTAGGGTTAGGGTTAGGGGATGGGGAAGGTTTAGGGTCCAGGTGAGGGTACGGCAACGCTTTAGGGGGAGCGTGCGTGTGAGGGCGCGTGTTAGTGTTATGGTGCGGCTTAGGATTAGGGGACGGGTGAGGGTCAGGCTTCGGGGAAGGGTTAGGGTTAGGATTCGGGCTAGGGTTAGGGTTAGGGGACGGCGACGGTTTAGGGTCCAGGTGAGGGTACGGCAACGCTTTAGGGGGAGCGTGCGTGTGAGGGCGCGGGTTAGTGTTAGCGTACGGGTTAGGATTAGGGGACGGGTGAGGTTCAGGCTTCGGGGAAGGGTTAGGGTTAGGGTTCGGGCTAGGGTTAGGGTTAGGGGACGGGGACGGTATAGGGTCCAGGTGAGGGTACGGCAACGCTTTAGGGGGAGCGTGCGTGTGAGGGCGCGGGTTAGTGTTAGCGTACGGGTTAGGATTAGGGGACGGGTGAGGGTCAGGCTTCGGGGAAGGGTTAGGGTTAGGGTTCGGGCTAGGGTTAGGGGACGGGGACGGTTTAGGGTCCAGGTGAGGGTACGGCAACGCTTTAGGGGGAGCGTGCGTGTGAGGGCGCGGGTTAGTGTTAGAGTACGGGTTAGGATTAGGGGACGGGTGAGGGTCAGGCTTCGGGGAAGGGTTAGGGTTAGGGTTCGGGCTAGGGTTAGGGTTAGGGGACGGGGACGGTTTCGGGTCCAGGTGAGGGTACGGCAACGTTTTAGGGGGAGCGTGCGTGTGAGGGCGCGGGTTAATGATAGCGTACGGGTTAGGATTAGGGGACGGGTGAGGGTCAGGCTTCGGGGAAGGGTTAGGGTTAGGGTTCGGGCTAGGGTTAGGGTTAGGGGATGGGGACGGTTTAGGGTCCAGGTGAGGGTACGGCAACGCTTTAGGGGGAGCGTGCGTGTGAGGGCGCGGGTTAGTGTTAGCGTACGGGTTAGGATTAGGGGACGGGTGAGGGTCAGGCTTCTGGGAAGGGTTACGGTTAGGGTTCGGGCTAGGGTTAGGGTTAGGGGACGGGGACGGTTTAGGGTCCAGGTGAGGGTACGGCAACGTTTTAGGGGGAGCGTGCGTGTGAGGGCGCGGGTTAGTGTTAGCGTACGGGTTAGGATTAGGGGACGGGTGAGGGTCAGGCTTCGGGGAAGGGTTAGGGTTAGGGTTCGGGCTAGGGTTAGGGTTAGGGGATGGGGACGGTTTAGGGTCCAGGTGAGGGTACGGCAACGCTTCAGGGGGAGCGTGCGTGTGAGGGCGCGTGTTAGTGTTAGCGTACGGGTTAGGATTAGGGGACGGGTGAGGGTCAGTCTTCGGGGAAGGGTTAGGGTTAGGGTTCGGGCTAGGGTTAGGGTTAGGGGACGGGGACGGTTTAGGGTCCAGGTGAGGGTACGGCAACGCTTTAGGGGGAGCGTGCGTGTGAGGGCGCGGGTTAGTGTTAGCGTACGGGTTAGGATTAGGGGACGGGTGAGGGTCAGGTTTCGGGGAAGGGTTAGGGTTAGGGTTTGGGCTAGGGTTAGGGTTAGGGGACGGTTACAGTTTAGGGTTCAGGTGAGGGTACGGCAACGCTTTAGGGGGAGCGTGCGTGTGAGGGCGCGGGTTAGTGTTAGCGTACGGCTTAGGATTAGGGGACGGGTGAGGGTCAGGCTTCGGGGAAGGGTTAGGGTTAGGGTTCGGGCTACGGTTAGGGTTAGGGGACAGGGAAGGTTTAAGGTCCAGGTGAGGGTACGGCAACGCTTTAGGGGGAGCGTGCGTGTGAGGGCGCGGGTTAGTGTTAGCGTACGGGTTAGGATTAGGGGACGGGTGAGGGTCAGGCTTCGGGGAAGGGTTAGGGTTAGGGTTCGGGCTAGGGTTAGGGTTAGGGGACGGGGACGGTTTAGGGTCCAGGTGAGGGTACGGCAACGCTTTAGGGGGAGCGTGCGTGTGAGGGCGCAGGTTAGTGTTAGCGTACGGGTTAGGATTAGGGGACGGGTGAGGGTCAGGCTTCGGGGAAGGGTTAGGGTTAGGGTTCGGGCTAGGGTAAGGGTTAGGGGACGGGGACGGTTTCGGGTCCAGGTGAGGGTACGGCAACGCTTTAGGGGGAACGTGCGTGTGAGGGCACGCGTTAGTGTTAGCGTACGGGTTAGGATTAGGGGACGGGTGAGGGTCAGGCTTCGGGGAAGGGTTAGGGTTAGGGTTCGGGCTAGGGTTAGGGTTAGGGGACGGGGACGGTTTAGGGTCCAGGTGAGGGTACGGCAACGCTTTAGGGGGAGCGTGCGTGTGAGGGCGCGGGTTAGTGTTAGCGTACGGGTTAGGATTAGGGGACGGGTGAGGGTCAGGCTTCGGGGAAGGGTTAGGGTTAGGGTTCGGGCTAGGGTTAGGGTTAGGGGACGGGGACGGTTTAGGGTCCAGGTGAGGGTACGGCAACGCTTTAGGGGGAGCATGCGTGTGAGGGCGCGGGTTAGTGTTAGCGTACGGGTTAGGATTAGGGGACGGGTGAGGGTCAGGCTTCGGGGAAGGGTTAGGGTTAGGGTTCGGGCTAGGGTTAGGTTTAGGGGACGGGGACGGTTTAGGGTCCAGGTGAGGGTACGGCAACGCTTTAGTGGGAGCGTGCGTGTGATGGCGCGGGTTAGTGTTAGCGTACGGGTTAGGATTAGGGGACGGGTTAGTGTCAGGCTTCGGGGAAGGGTTAGGGTTAGGGTTCGGGCTAGGGTTAGGGTTAGGGGACGGGGACGGTTTAGGGTCCAGGTGAGGGTACGGCAACGCTTTAGGGGGAGCGTGCGTGTGAGGGCGCGGGTTAGTGTTAGCGTACGGGTTAGGATTAGGGGACGGGTGAGGGTCAGGCTTTGGGGAAGGGTTAGGGTTAGGGTTCGGGCTAGGGTTAAGGTTAGGGGATGGGGACGGTTTAGGGTCCAGGTGAGGGTACGGCAACGCTTTAGGGAGAGCGTGCGTGTGAGGGCGCGGGTTAGTGTTAGCGTACGGCTTAGGATTAGGGGACGGGTGAGGGTCAGGCTTCGGGGAAGTGTTAGGGTTAGGGTTCAGGCTAGGGTTAGGGTTAGGGGACGGGGACGGTTTAGGGTCCAGGTGAGGGTACGGCAGCGCTTTAGGGGGAGCGTGCGTGTGAGGGCGCGGGTTAGTGTTAGCGTACGGGTTAGGATTAGGGGACGGGTGAGGGTCAGGCTTCGGGGAAGGGTTAGGGTTAGGGTTCGGGCTAGGGTTAGGGTTAGGGGACGGGGACGGTTTAGGGTCCAGGTGAGGGTACGGCAACGCTTTAGGGGGAGCGTGCGTGTGAGGGCGCGGGTTAGTGTTAGCGTACGGGTTAGGATTAGGGGACGGGTGAGGGTCAGGCTTCGGGGAAGTGTTAGGGTTAGGGTTAGGGTTCGGGCTAGGGTTAGGGTTAGGGGACGGGGACGGTTTAGGGTCCAGCTGAGGGTACGGCAACGCTTTAGGGGGAGCGTGCGTGTGAGGGCGCGGGTTAGTGTTAGCGTACGGCTTAGGATTAGGGGACGGGTGAGGGTCAGGCTTCGGGGAAGGGTTAGGGTTAGGGTTCGGGCTAGGGTTAGGGTTAGGGGACGGGGACGGTTTAGGGTCCAGGTGAGGGTACGGCAGCGCTTTAGGGGGAGCGTGTGTGTGAGGGCGTGGGTTAGTGTTAGCGTACGGGTTAGGATTAGGGGACGGGTGAGGGTCAGGCTTCGGGGAAGGGTTAGGGTTAGGGTTCGGGCTAGGGTTAGGGTTAGGGGATGGGGACGGTTTAGAGTCCAGGTGAGGGTACGGCAACGCTTTAGGGGGAGCGTGCGTGTGAGGGCGCGGGTTAGTGTTAGCGTACGGGTTAGGATTAGGGGACGGGTGAGGTTCAGGCTTCGGGGAAGGGTTAGGGTTAGGGTTCGGGCTAGTGTTAGGGTTAGGGGACGGGGACGGTTTAGGGTCCAGGTGAGGGTACGGCAACGCTTTAGGGGGAGCGTGCGTGTGAGGGCGCGGGTTAGTGTTAGCGTACGGGTTAGGATTAGGGGACGGGTGAGGGTCAGGCTTCGGGGAAGGGTTAGGGTTAGGGTTCGGGCTAGGGTTAGGTTTAGGGGACGGGGACGGTTTAGGGTCCAGGTGAGGGTACGGCAAAGCTTTAGGGGGAGCGTGCGTGTGAGGGCGCGGGTTAGTGTTAGCGTATGGGTTAGGATTAGGGGATGGGTGAGGGTCAGGATTCGGGGAAGGGTTAGGGTGAGGGTTCGGGCTACGGTTAGGGTTAGGGGACGGGGACGGTTTAGGGTCCAGGTGAGGGTACGGCAACGCTTTAGGGGGAGCGTGCGTGTGAGCGCGCACGTTAGTGTTAGCGTACGGTTTAGGATTAGGGGACGGGTGAGGGTCAGGCTTCGGGGAAGGGTTAGGGTTAGGGTTCGGGCTAGGGTTAGGGTTAGGGGACGGGGACGGTTTAGGGTCCAGGTGAGGGTACGGCAACGCTTTAGGGGGAGCGTGCGTGTGAGGGCGCGGGTTAGTATTAGCGTACGGGTTAGGATTAGGGGACGGGTGAGGGTCAGGCTTCGGGGAAGGGTTAGGGTTAGGGTTCGGGCTAGGGTAAGGGTTAAGGGACGGGGACGGTTTCGGGTCAAGGTGAGGATACGGCAACGCTTTAGGGGGAGCGTGCGTGTGAGGGCGCGGGTTAGTGTTAGCGTACGGGTTAGGATTATGGTACGGGTGAGGGTCAGGCTTCGGGGAAGTGTTAGGGATAGGGTTCGGGCTAGGGTTAGGTTTAGGGGACGGGGACGGTTTAGGGTCCAGGTGAGGGTACGGCAACGCTTTAGGGGGAGCGTGCGTGTGAGGGCGCGGGTTAGTGTTAGAGTACGGGTTAGGATTAGGGGACGGGTGAGTGTCAGGCTTCGGGGAAGGGTTAGGGTTAGGGTTCGGGCTAGGGTTAGTGTTAGGGGACGGGGACGGTTTCGGGTCCAGGTGTGGGTACGGCAACGCTTTAGGGGGAGCGTGCGTGTGAGGGCGCGGGTTAGTGTTAGCGTACGGGTTAGGATTAGGGGACGGGTGAGGGTCAGGCTTCGGGGAAGGGTTAGGGTTAGGGTTCGGGCTAGGGTTAGGTTTAGGGGACGGGGACGGTTTAGGGTCCAGGTGAGGGTACGGCAACGCTTTAGGGGGAGCGTGCGTGTGAGGGCGCGGGTTAGTGTTAGCGTACGGGTTAGGATTAGGGGACGGGTGAGGGTCAGGCTTCGGGGAAGGGTTAGGGTTAGGGTTCGGGCTAGGGTTAGGGTTAGGGGACGGGGACGGTTTAGGGTCCAGGTGAGGGTACGGCAACGCTTTAGGGGGAGCGTACGTGTGAGGGCGTGGGTTAGTGTTAGCGTACGGCTTAGGATTAGGGGACGGGTGAGGGTCAGGCTTCGGGGAAGGTTTAGGGTTAGGGTTCGGGCTAGGGTTAGGGTTAGGGGACAGGGACGGTTTAGGGTCCAGGTGAGGGTACGGCAACGCTTTAGGGGGAGCGTGCGTGTGAGGGCGCGGGTTAGTGTTAGCGTACGGGTTAGGATTAGGGGACGGGTGAGTGTCAGGCTTCTGGGAAGGGTTAGGGTTAGGGTTCGGGCTAGGGTTAGGGTTAGGGGACGGGGACGGTTTAGGGTCCAGGTGAGGGTACGGCAACGCTTTAGGGGGAGCGTGCGTGTGAGGGCGCGGGTTAGTGTTAGCGTACGGGTTAAGATTAGGGGACGGGTGAGGGTCAGGCTTCGGGGAAGGGTTAGGGTTAGGGTTCGGGCTAGGGTTAGGGTTAGGGGACGGGGACGGTTTCGGGTCCAGGTGAGGGTACGGCAACGCTTTAGGGGGAGCGTGCGTGTGAGGGCGCGGGTTAGTGTTAGCGTACGGCTTAGGATTAGGGGACGGGTGAGTGTCAGGCTTCGGGGAAGGGTTAGGGTTAGGGTTCGGCCTAGGGTTAGGGTTAGGGGACGGGGACGGTTTAGGGTCCAGGTGAGGGTACGGCAACGTTTAGGGGGAGCGTGCGTGTGAGGGCGCGGGTTAGTGTTAGCGTACGGGTTAGGATTAGGTGACGGGTGAGGGTCAGGCTTCGGGGAAGGGTTAGGGTTAGGGTTCGGGCTAGGGTTAGAGTAAGGGTACGGGGACGGTTTAGGGTCCAGGTGAGGGTACGGCAACGCTTTAGGGGGAGCGTGCGTGTGAGGGCGCGGGTTAGTGTTAGCGTACGGGTTAGGATTAGGGGACGGGTGAGGGTCAGGCTTCGGGGAAGGGTTAGGGTTAGGGTTCGGGCTAGGGTTAGGGTTAGGGGACGGGGACGGTTTAGGGTCCAGGTGAGGGTACGGCAACGCTTTAGGGGGAGCGTGCGTGTGAGGGCGCGGGTTAGTGTTAGCGTACGGGTTAGGATTAGGGGACGGGTGAGGGTCCGGCTTCGGGGAAGGGTTAGGGTTAGGGTTCGGGCTAGGGTTAGGGTTAGGGGACGGGGACGGTTTCGGGTCCAGGTGAGGGTACGGCAACGCTTTAGGGGGAGCGTGCGTGTGAGGGCGCGGGTTAGTGTTAGCGTACGGGTTAGGATTAGGGGACGGGTGAGGGTCAGGCTTCGGGGATGGGTTAGGGTTAGGGTTCGGGCTACGGTTAGGGTTAGGTGACGGGGACGGTTTAGGGTCCAGGTGAGGGTACGGCAACGCTTTAGGGGGAGAGTGCGTGTGAGGGCGTGGGTTAGTGTTAGCGTACGGGTTAAGATTAGGGGACGGGTGAGGGTCAGGCTTCGGGGAAGGGTTAGGGTTAGGGTTCGGGCTAGGGTTAGGGTTAGGGGACGGGGACGGTTTCGGGTCCAGGTGAGGGTACGGCAACGCTTTAGGGGGAGCGTGCGTGTGAGGGCACGGGTTACTGTTAGCGTATGGGTTAGGATTAGGGGACGGGTGAGGGTCAGGCTTCGGGGAAGGGTTAGGGTTAGGTTTCGGGCTAGGGTTAGGGTTAGGGGACGGGGATGGTTTAGGGTCCAGGTGAGGGTACGGCAACGCTTTAGGGGGAGCGTGCGTGTGAGGGCGCGGGTTAGTGTTAGCGTACGGGTTAGGATTAGGGGACGGGTGAGGGTCAGGCTTCGGGGAAGGGTTAGGGTTAGGGTTCGGGCTAGGGTTAGGGTTAGGGGACGGGGACGGTTTAGGGTCCAGGTGAGGGTACGGCAACGCTTTAGGGGGAGCGTGCGTGTGAGGGCGCGGGTTAGTGTTAGCGTACGGCTTAGGATTAGGGGACGGGTGAGGGTCAGGCTTCGGGAAAGGGTTAGGGTTAGGGTTCGGGCTAGGGTTAGGGTTAGGGGACAGGGACGGTTTAGGGTCCAGGTGAGGGTACGGCAACGCTTTAGGGGGAGCGTGCATGTGAGGGCGCGGGTTAGTGTTAGCGTACGGGTTAAGATTAGGGGATGGGTGAGGGTCAGGCTTCTGGGAAGGGTTAGGGTTAGGGTTCGGGCTAGGGTTAGGGTTAGGGGACGGGGACGGTTTAGGGTCCAGGTGAGGGTACGGCAACGCTTTAGGGAGAGCGTGCGTGTGAGGGTGCGGGTTAGTGTTAGCGAACGGCTTAGGATTAGGGGACGGGTGAGGGTCAGGCTTCGGGGAAGGGTTAGGGTTCGGGCTAGGGTTAGGGTTAGTGGACGGGGACGGTTTAGGGTCCAGGTGAGGGTACAGCAACGCTTTAGGGGGAGCGTGCATGTGAGGGCGCGGGTTAGTGTTAGCGTTCGGCTTAGGATTAGGGGACGGGTGAGGGTCAGGCTTCGGGGAAGGGTTAGGGTTAGGGTTCGGGTTAGGGTTAGGGGACGGGGACGGTTTAGGGTCCAGTTGAGGGTACGGCAACGCTTTAGTGGGAACGTACGTGTGAGGGCGCGCGTTAGTGTTAGCGTACGGCTTAGGATTAGGGGACGGGTGAGGGTCAGGCTTCGGGGAAGGGTTAGGGTTAGGGTTCGGGCTAGGGTTAGGGTTAGGGGACGGGAACGGTTTAGGGTCCAGGTGAGGGTATGGCAACGCTTTAGGGGGAGCGTGCGTGTGAGGGCGCGGGTTAGTGTTAGCGTACGGCTTAGGATTAGGGGACGGGTGAGGGTCAGGCTTCGGGGAAGGGTTAGGGTTAGGGTTCGGGCTAGGGTTAGGGTTAGGGGACGGGGACGGTTTAGGGTCCAGGTGAGGGTACGGCAACGCTTTAGGGGGAGCGTGCGTGTGAGGGCGCGGGTTAGTGTTAGCGTACGGGTTAGGATTAGGGGACGGGTGAGGGTCAGGCTTCGGGGAAGGGTTAGGGTTAGGGTTCGGGCTAGGGTAAGGGTTAAGGGACGGGGACGGTTTCGGGTCAAGGTGAGGATACGGCAACGCTTTAGGGGGAGCGTGCGTGTGAGGGCGCGGGTTAGTGTTAGCGTACGGGTTAGGATTATTGTACGGGTGAGGATCAGGCTTCGGGGAAGTGTTAGGGTTAGGGTTCGGGCTAGGGTTAGGTTTAGGGGACGGGGACGGTTTAGGGTCCAGGTGAGGGTACGGCAACGCTTTAGGGGGAGCGTGCGTGTGAGGGCGCGGGTTAGTGTTAGAGTACGGGTTAGGATTAGGGGACGGGTGAGTGTCAGGCTTCGGGGAAGGGTTAGGGTTAGGGTTCGGGCTAGGGTTAGTGTTAGGGGACGGGGACGGTTTCGGGTCCAGGTGAGGGTACGGCAACGCTTTAGGGGGAGCGTGCGTGTGAGGGCGCGGGTTAGTGTTAGCGTACGGGTTAGGATTAGGGGACGGGTGAGGGTCAGGCTTCGGGGAAGGGTTAGGGTTAGGGTTCGGGCTAGGGTTAGGTTTAGGGGACGGGGACGGTTTAGGGTCCAGGTGAGGGTACGGCAACGCTTTAGGGGGAGCGTGCGTGTGAGGGCGCGCGTTAGTGTTAGCGTACGGGTTAGGATTAGGGGACGGGTGAGGGTCAGGCTTCGGGGAAGGGTTAGGGTTAGGGTTCGGGCTAGGGTTAGGGTTAGGGGACGGGGATGGTTTAGGGTCCAGGTGAGGGTACGGCAACGCTTTAGGGGGAGCGTGCGTGTGAGGGCGCGGGTTAGTGTTAGCGTACGGGTTAGGATTAGGGGACGGGTGAGGGTCAGGCTTCGGGGAAGGGTTAGGGTTAGGGTTCGGGCTAGGGTTAGGGTTAGGGGACGGGGACGGTTTAGGGTCCAGGTGAGGGTACGGCAACGCTTTAGGGGGAGCGTGCGTGTGAGGGCGCGGGTTAGTGTTAGCGTACGGCTTAGGATTAGGGGACGGGTGAGGGTCAGGCTTCGGGAAAGGGTTAGGGTTAGGGTTCGGGCTAGGGTTAGGGTTAGGGGACAGGGACGGTTTAGGGTCCAGGTGAGGGTACGGCAACGCTTTAGGGGGAGCGTGCATGTGAGGGCGCGGGTTAGTGTTAGCGTACGGGTTAGGATTAGGGGACGGGTGAGTGTCAGGCTTCTGGGAAGGGTTAGGGTTAGGGTTCGGGCTAGGGTTAGGGTTAGGGGACGGGGACGGTTTAGGGTCCAGGTGAGGGTACGGCAACGCTTTAGGGGGAGCGTGCGTGTGAGGGCGCGGGTTAGTGTTAGCGTACGGGTTAGGATTAGGGGACGGGTGAGGGTCAGGCTTCGGGGAAGGGTTAGGGTTAGGGTTCGGGCTAGGGTTAGGGTTAGGGGACGGGGACGGTTTAGGGTCCAGGTGAGGGTACGGCAACGCTTTAGGGGGAGCGTGCGTGTGAGGGCGCGGGTTAGTGTTAGCGTTCGGCTTAGGATTAGGGGACGGGTGAGGGTCAGGCTTCGGGGAAGGGTTAGGGTTAGGGTTCGGGCTAGGGTTAGGGTTAGGGGACCGGGACGGTTTAGGGTCCAGGTGAGGGTACGGCAACGCTTTAGGGGGAGCGTACGTGTGAGGGCGCGCGTTAGTGTTAGCGTACGGCTTAGGATTAGGGGACGGGTGAGGGTCAGGCTTCTGGGAAGGGTTAGGGTTAGGGTTCGGGCTAGGGTTAGGGTTAGGGGACGGGGACGGTTTAGGGTCCAGGTGAGGGTACGGCAACGCTTTAGGGGGAGCGTACGTGTGAGGGCGCGGGTTAGTGTTAGCGTACGGCTTAGGATTAGGGGACGGGTGAGGGTCAGGCTTCGGGGAAGGGTTAGGGTTAGGGTTCGGGCTAGGGTTAGGGTTAGGGGACGGGGACGGTTTAGGGTCCAGGTGAGGGTATGGCAACGCTTTAGGGGGAGCGTGCGTGTGAGGGCGCGGGTTAGTGTTAGCGTACGGGTTAGGATTAGGGGACGGGTGAGGGTCAGGCTTCGGGGAAGGGTTAGGGTTAGGGTTCGGGCTAGGGTTAGGGTTAGGGGACGGGGACGGTTTAGGGTCCAGGTGAGGGTACGGCAACGCTTTAGGGGGAGCGTGCGTGTGAGGGCGCGGGTTAGTGTTAGCGTACGGGTTAGGATTAGGGCACGGGTGAGGGTCAGGCTTCGGGGAATGGTTAGGGTTAGGGTTCCGGCTAGGGTTAGGGTTAGGGGATGGGGAAGGTTTAGGGTCCAGGTGAGGGAACGGCAACGAATTAGGGGGAGCGTGCGTGTGAGGGCGCGGGTTAGTGTTAGCGTACGGGTTAGGATTAGGGGACGGGTGAGGGTCAGGCTTCGGGGAAGGGTTAGGGTTAGGGTTCGGGCTAGGGTTAGGGTTAGGGGACGGGGACGGTTTCGGGTCCAGGTGAGGGTACGGCAACGCTTTAGGGGGAGCGTGCGTGTGAGGGCGCGGGTTAGTGTTAGCATACGGCTTAGGATTAGGGGACGGGTGAGTGTCAGGCTTCGGGGAAGGGTTAGGGTTAGGGTTCGGCCTAGGGTTAGGGTTAGGGGACGGGGACGGTTTAGGGTCCAGGTGAGGGTACGGCAACGTTTAGGGGGAGCGTGCGTGTGAGGGCGCGGGTTAGAGTTAGCGTACGGGTTAGGATTAGGTGACGGGTGAGGGTCAGGCTTCGGGGAAGGGTTAGGGTTAGGGTTCGGGCTAGGGTTAGAGTAAGGGTACGGGGACGGTTTAGGGTCCAGGTGAGGGTACGGCAACGCTTTAGGGGGAGCGTGCGTGTGAGGGCGCGGGTTAGTGTTAGCGTACGGGTTAGGATTAGGGGACGGGTGAGGGTCAGGCTTCGGGGAAGGGTTAGGGTTAGGGTTCGGGCTAGGGTTAGGGTTAGGGGACGGGGACGGTTTAGGGTCCAGGTGAGGGTACGGCAACGCTTTAGGGGGAGCGTGCGTGTGAGGGCGCGGGTTAGTGTTAGCGTACGGGTTAGGATTAGGGGTCGGGTGAGGGTCCGGCTTCGGGGAAGGGTTAGGGTTAGGGTTCGGGCTAGGGTTAGGGTTAGGGGACGGGGACGGTTTCGGGTCCAGGTGAGGGTACGGCAACGCTTTAGGGGGAGCGTGCGTGTGAGGGCGCGGGTTAGTGTTAGCGTACGGGTTAGGATTAGGGGACGTGTGAGGGTCAGGCTTCGGGGATGGGTTAGGGTTAGGGTTCGGGCTAGGGTTAGGGTTAGGTGACGGGGACGGTTTAGGGTCCAGGTGAGGGTACGGCAACGCTTTAGGGGGAGAGTGCGTGTGAGGGCGCGGGTTAGTGTTAGCGTACGGGTTAAGATTAGGGGACGGGTGAGGGTCAGGCTTCGGGGAAGGGTTAGGGTTAGGGTTCGGGCTAGGGTTAGGGTTAGGGGACGGGGACGGTTTCGGGTCCAGGTGAGGGTACGGCAACGTTTTAGGTGGAGCGTGCGTGTGAGGGCACGGGTTAGTGTTAGCGTATGGGTTAGGATTAGGGGACGGGTGAGGGTCAGGCTTCGGGGAAGGGTTAGGGTTAGGGTTCGGGCTAGGGTTAGGGTTAGGGGACGGGGATGGTTTAGGGTCCAGGTGAGGGTACGGCAACGCTTTAGGGGGAGCGTGCGTGTGAGGGCGCGGGTTAGTGTTAGCGTACGGGTTAGGAGTAGGGGACGGGTGAGGGTCAGGCTTCGGGGAAGGGTTAGGGTTAGGGTTCGGGCTAGGGTTAGGCTTAGGGGACGGGGACGGTTTAGGGTCCAGGTGAGGGTACGGCAACGCTTTAGGGGGAGCGTGCGTGTGAGGGCGCGGGTTAGTGTTAGCGTACGGGTTAGGATTAGGGGACGGGTGAGGGTCAGGCTTCGGGGAAGGGTTAGGGTTAGGGTTCGGGCTAGGGTTAGGGTTAGGGGACGGGGACGGTTTAGGGTCCACGTGAGGGTACGGCAACGCTTTAGGGGGAGCGTGCGTGTGAGGGCGCGGGTTAGTGGTAACGTACGGCTTAGGATTAGGGGACGGGTGAGGGTCAGGCTTCGGGGAAGGGTTAGGGTTAGGGTTCGGGCTAGGGTTAGGGTTAGGGGACGGGGACGGTTTAGGGTCCAGGTGAGGGTACGGCAACGCTTTAGGGGGAGCGTGCGTGTGAGGGCGCGGGTTAGTGTTAGCGTACGGGTTAGGATTAGGGGACGGGTGAGGGTCAGGCTTCGGGGAAGGGTTAGGGTTAGGGTTCGGGCTAGGGTTAGTGTTAGGGGACGGGGACGGTTTCGGGTCCAGGTGAGGGTACGGCAACGCTTTATGGGGAGCGTGCGTGTGAGGGCGCGTGTTAGTGTTAGCGTACGGGTTAGGATTAGGGGACGGGTGAGGGTCAGGCTTCGGGGAACGGTTACGCTTAGGGTTCGGGCTAGGGTCAGGGTTAGGGGACGGGGACGGTTTAGGGTCCAGGTGAGGGTACGGCAACGCTTTAGGGGGAGCGTGCGTGTGAGGGCGCGGGTTAGTGTTAGCGTACGGGTTAGGATTAGGGGACGGGTGAGGGTCAGGCTTCGGGGAATGGTTAGGGTTAGGGTTCCGGCTAGGGTTAGGGTTAGGGGATGGGGAAGGTTTAGGGTCCAGGTGAGGGAACGGCAACGATTTAGGGGGAGCGTGCGTGTGAGGGCGCGGGTTAGTGTTAGCGTACGGGTTAGGATTAGGGGACGGGTGAGGGTCAGGCTTCGGGGAAGGGTTAGGGTTAGGGTTCGGGCTAGGGTTAGGGTTAGGGGACGGGGACGGTTTCGGGTCCAGGTGAGGGTACGGCAACGCTTTAGGGGGAGCGTGCGTGTGAGGGCGCGGGTTAGTGTTAGCGTACGGCTTAGGATTAGGGGACGGGTGAGGGTCAGGCTTCGGGGAAGGGTTAGGGTTAGGGTTCGGGCTAGGGTTAGGGTTAGGGGACGGGGACGGTTTAGGGTCCAGTTGAGGGTACGGCAACGCTTTACGGGGAGCGTGCGTGTGAGGGCGTGGGTTAGTGTTAGCGTACGGGTTAGGATTAGGGGACGGGTGAGGGTCAGGCTTCGGGGAAGGGTTAGGGTTAGGGTTCGGACTAGGGTTAGGGTTAGGGGACGGGGACGGTTTAGGGTCCAGGTGAGGGTACGGCAACTCTTTAGGGGGAGCGTGCGTGTGAGGGCGCGGGTTAGTGTTAGCGTACGGGTTAGGATTAGGGGACGGGTGAGGGTCAGGCTTTGGGGAAGGGTTAGGGTTAGGGTTCGGGCTAGGGTTAGAGTAAGGGTACGGGGACGGTTTAGGGTCCAGGTGAGGGTACGGCAACGCTTTAGGGGGAGCGTGCGTGTGAGGGCGCGGTTTAGTGTTAGCGTACGGGTTAGGATTAGGGGACGGGTGAGGGTCAGGCTTCGGGGAAGGGTTAGGGTTAGGGTTCGGGCTAGGTTTAGGGTTAGGGGACGGGGACGGTTTAGGGTCCAGGTGAGGGTACGGCAACGCTTTAGGGGGAGCGTGCGTGTGAGGGCGCGGGTTAGTGTTAGCGTACGGGTTAGGATTAGGGGACGGGTGAGGGTCAGGCTTCGGGGAAGGGTTAGGGTTAGGGTTCGGGCTAGGGTTAGGGTTAGGGGACGGGGACGGTTTCGGGTCCAGGTGAGGGTACGGCAACGCTTTAGGGGGAGCGTGCGTGTGAGGGCGCGGGTTAGTGTTAGCGTACGGCTTAGGATTAAGGGACGGGTGAGGGTCAGGTTTCGGGATGCGTTAGGGTTAGGGTTCGGGCTAGGGTTAGGGTTAGGGGACGGGGACGGTTTAGGGTCCAGGTGAGGTTACGGCAACGCTTTAGGGGGAGAGTGCGTGTGAGGTCGCGGGTTAGTGTTAGCGTACGGGTTAAGATTAGGGGACGGGTGAGGGTCAGGCTTCGGGGAAGGGTTAGGGTTAGGGTTCGGGCTAGGGTTAGGGTTAGGGGACGGGGACGGTTTAGGGTTCAGGTGAGGGTACGGCAACGCTTTAGGGGGAGCGTGCGTGTGAGGGCGCGGGTTAGTGTTAGCGTACGGCTTAGGATTAGGGGACGGGTGAGGGTCAGGCTTCGGGGAAGGGTTAGGGTTAGGGTTCGGGCTACGGTTAGGGTTAGGGGACGGGGAAGGTTTAGGGTCCAGGTGAGGGTACGGCAACGCTTTAGGGGGAGCGTGCGTGTGAGGGCGCGGGTTAGTGTTAGCGTACGGGTTAGGATTAGGGGACGGGTGAGGGTCAGGCTTCGGGGAAGGGTTAGGGTTAGGGTTCGGGCTAGGGTCAGGGTTAGGGGACGGGGACGGTTTCGGGTCCAGGTGAGGGTACGGCAACGCTTTAGGGGGAGCGTGCGTGTGAGGGCGCGGGTTAGTGTTAGCGTACGGGTTAGGATTAGGGGACCGGTGAGGGTCAGGCTTCGGGGAATGGTTAGGGTTAGGGTTCCGGCTAGGGTTAGGGTTAGGAGATGGGGAAGGTTTAGGGTCCAGGTGAGGGAACGGCAACGATTTAGGGGGAGCGTGCATGTGAGGGCGCGGGTTAGTGTTAGCGTACGTGTTAGGATTAGGGGACGGGTGAGGGTCAGGCTTCGGGGAAGGGTTAGGGTTAGGGTTCGGGCTAGGGTTAGGGTTAGGGGACGGGGACGGTTTAGGGTCCAGGTGAGGGTACGGCAACGCTTTAGGGGGAGCGTGCGTGTGAGGGCGCGGGTTAGTGTTAGCGTACGGGTTAGGATTAGGGGACGGGTGAGGGTCAGGCTTCGGGGAAGGGTTAGGGTTAGGGTTCGGGCTAGGGTTAGGGTTAGGGGACGGGGACGGTTTAGGGTCCAGGTGAGGGTACGGCAACGCTTTAGGGGGAGCGTGCGTGTGAGGGCGCGGGTTAGTGTTAGCGTACGGCTTAGGATTAGGGGACGGGTGAGGGTCAGGCTTCGGGGAAGGGTTAGGGTTAGGGTTCGGGCTAGGGTTAGGGTTAGGGGACGGGGACGGTTTAGGGTCCAGGTGAGGGTACGGCAACGCTTTAGGGGGAGCGTGCGTGTGAGGGCGCGGGTTAGTGTTAGCGTACGGGTTAGGATTAGGGGACGGGTGAGGGTCAGGCTTCGGGGAAGGGTTAGGGTTAGGGTTCGGGCTAGGGTTAGGGTTAGGGGACGGGGACGGTTTAGGGTTCAGGTGAGGGTACGGCAACGCTTTAGGGGGAGCGTGCGTGTGAGGGCGCGGGTTAGTGTTAGCGTACGGCTTAGGATTAGGGGACGGGTGAGGGTCAGGCTTCGGGGAAGGGTTAGGGTTAGGGTTCGGGCTACGGTTAGGGTTAGGGGACGGGGAAGGTTTAGGGTCCAGGTGAGGGTACGGCAACGCTTTAGGAGGAGCGTGCGTGTGAGGGCGCGGGTTAGTGTTAGCGTACGGGTTAGGATTAGGGGACGGGTGAGGGTCAGGCTTCGGGGAAGGGTTAGGGTTAGGGTTCGGGCTAGGGTTAGGGTTAGGGGACGGGGACGGTTTAGGGTCCAGGTGAGGGTACGGCAACGCTTTAGGGGGAGCGTGCGTGTGAGGGCACGGGTTAGTGGTAGCATACGGCTTAGGATTAGGGGACGGGTGAGGGTCAGGCTTCGGGGAAGGGTTAGGGTTAGGGTTCGGGCTAGGGTTAGGGTTAGGGGACGGGGACGGTTTAGGGTCCAGGTGAGGGTACGGCAACGCTTTAGGGGGAGCGTGCGTGTGAGGGCGCGGGTTAGTGTTAGCGTACGGGTTAGGATTAGGGGACGGGTGAGGGTCAGGCTTCGGGGAAGGGTTAGGGTTAGGGTTCGGGCTAGGGTTAGTGTTAGGGGACGGGGACGGTTTCGGGTCCAGGTGAGGGTACGGCAACGCTTTAGGGGGAGCGTGCGTGTGAGGGCGCGGGTTAGTGTTAGCGTACGGGTTAGGATTAGGGGACGGGTGAGGGTCAGGCTTCGGGGAAGGGTTAGGGTTAGGGTTCGGGCTAGGGTTAGGGTTAGGGGACGGGGACGGTTTAGGGTCCAGGTGAGGGTACGGCAACGCTTTAGGGGGAGCGTGCGTGTGAGGGCGCGGGTTAGTGTTAGCGTACGGCTTAGGATTAGGGGACGGGTGAGGGTCAGGCTTCGGGGAAGGGTTAGGGTTAGGGTTCGGGCTAGGGTTAGGGTTAGGGGACGGGGACGGTTTAGGGTCCAGGTGAGGGTACGGCAACGCTTTAGGGGGAGCGTGCGTATGAGGGCGCGGGTTAGTGTTAGCGTACGGGTTAGGATTAGGGGACGGGTGAGGGTCAGGCTTCGGGGAAGGGTTAGGGTTAGGGTTCGGGCTAGGGTTAGTGTTAGGGGACGGGGACGGTTTCGGGTCCAGGTGAGGGTACGGCAACGCTTTAGGGGGAGCGTGCGTGTGAGGGCGCGGTTTAGTGTTAGCGTACGGGTTAGGATTAGGGGACGGGTGAGGGTCAGGCTTCGGGGAAGGGTTAGGGTTAGGGTTCGGGCTAGGGTTAGGGTTAGGGGACGGGGACGGTTTAGGGTCCAGGTGAGGGTACGGCAACGCTTTAGGGGGAGCGTGCGTGTGAGGGCGCGGGTTAGTGTTAGCGTACGGCTTAGGATTAGGGGACGGGTGAGGGTCAGGCTTCGGGGAAGGGTTAGGGTTAGGGTTCGGGCTAGGGTTAGGGTTAGGGGACGGGGACGGTTTAGGGTCCAGGTGAGGGTACGGCAACGCTTTAGGGGGAGCGTGCGTGTGAGGGCGCGGTTTAGTGTTAGCGTACGGGTTAGGATTAGGGGACGGGTGAGGGTCAGGCTTCGGGGAAGGGTTAGGGTTAGGGTTCGGGCTAGGGTTAGGGTTAGGGGACGGGGACGGTTTAGGGTCCAGGTGAGGGTACGGCAACGCTTTAGGGGGAGCGTGCGTGTGAGGGCGCGGGTTAGTGTTAGCGTACGGGTTAGGATTAGGGGACGGGTGAGGGTCAGGCTTCGGGGAAGTGTTAGGGTTAGGGTTTGGGCTAGGGTTAGAGTAAGGGTACGGGGACGGTTTAGGGTCCAGGTGAGGGTACGGCAACGCTTTAGGGGGAGCGTGCGTGTGAGGGCGCGGGTTAGTGTTAGCGTACGGGTTAGGATTAGGGGACGGGTGAGGGTCAGGCTTCGGGGAAGGGTTAGGGTTAGGGTTCGGGCTAGGGTTAGGGTTAGGGGATGGGGACGGTTTAGGGTCCAGGTGAGGGTACGGCAACGCTTTAGGGGGAGCGTGCGTGTGAGGGCGCGGGTTAGTGTTAGCGTACGGCTTAGGATTAGGGGACGGGTGAGGGTCAGGCTTCGGGGAAAGGTTAGGGTTAGGGTTCGGGCTAGGGATAGGGTTAGGGGACGGGGACGGTTTAGGGTCCAGGTGAGGGTACGGCAACGCTTTAGGGGGAGCGTGCGTGTGAGGGCGCGGGTTAGTGTTAGCGTATGGGTTAGGATTAGGGGACGGGTGAGGGTCAGGCTTCGGGGATGGGTTAGGGTTAGGGTTCGGGCTAGGGTTAGGGTTAGGGGACGGGGACGGTTTAGGGTCCAGGTGAGGGTACGGCAACGCTTTAGGGGGAGCGTGCGTGTGAGGGCTCGGGTTAGTGTTAGCGTACGGGTTAAGATTAGGGGACGGGTGAGGGTCAGGCTTCGGGGAAGGGTTAGGGTTAGGGTTCGGGCTAGGGTTAGGGTTAGGGGACGGGGACGGTTTTGGGTCCAGGTGAGGGTACGGCAACGCTTTAGGGGGAGCGTGCGTGTGAGGGCGCGGGTTAGTTTTAGCGTACGGGTTAGGATTAGGGGACGGGTGAGGGTCAGGCTTCGGGGAAGGGTTAGGGTTAGGGTTCGGGCTAGGGTTAGGGTTAGGGGACGGGGACGGTTTAGGGTCCAGGTGAGGGTACGGCAACGCTTTAGGGGGAGCGTGCGTGTGAGGGCGCGGGTTAGTGTTAGCGTACGGTTTAGGATTAGGGGACGGGTGAGGGTCAGGCTTCGGGGAAGCGTTAGGGTTAGGGTTCGGGCTAGGGTTAGGGTTAGGGGACGGGGACGGTTTAGGGTCCAGGTGAGGGTACGGCAACGCTTTAGGGGCAGCGTGCGTGTGAGGGTGCGCGTTAGTGTTAGCGTATGGCTTAGGATTAGGGGACGGGTGAGGGTCAGGCTTCGGGGAAGGGTTAGGGTTAGGGTTCGGGCTAGGGTTAGGGTTAGGGGACGGGGACGGTTTAGGGTCCAGGTGAGGGTACGGCAACGCTTTAGGGGGAGCGTGCGTGTGAGGGCGCGGGTTAGTGTTAGCGTACGGGTTAGGATTAGGGGACGGGTGAGGGTCAGGCTTCGGGGAAGGGTTAGGGTTAGGGTTCGGGCTAGGGTTAGGGTTAGGGGACGGGGACGGTTTAGGGTTCAGGTGAGGGTACGGCAACGCTTTAGGGGGAGCGTGCGTGTGAGGGCGCGGGTTAGTGTTAGCGTACGGCTTAGGATTAGTGGACGGGTGAGGGTCAGGCTTCGGGGAAGGGTTAGGGTTAGGGTTCGGGCTACGATTAGGGTTAGGGGACGGGGAAGGTTTAGGGTCCAGGTGAGGGTACGGCAACGCTTTTGGGGGAGCGTGCGTGTGAGGGCGCGTGTTAGTGTTAGCGTACGGGTTAGGATTAGGGGACGGGTGAGGGTCAGGCTTCGGGGAAGGGTTAGGGTTAGGGTTCGGGCTAGGGTTAGGGTTAGGGGACGGGGACGGTTTAGGGTTCAGGTGAGGGTACGGCAACGCTTTAGTGGGAGCGTGCGTGTGAGGGCGCGGGTTAGTGTTAGCGTACGGCTTAGGATTAAGGGACGGGTGAGGGTCAGGCTTCGGGGAAGTGTTAGGGTTAGGGTTCGGGCTACGGTTAGGGTTAGGGGACGGGGAAGGTTTAGGGTCCAGGTGAGGGTACGGCAACGCTTTAGGGGGAGCGTGCGTGTGAGGGCGCGGGTTAGTGTTAGCGTACGGGTTAGGATTAGGGGACGGGTGAGGGTCAGGCTTCGGGGAAGGGTTAGGGTTAGGGTTCGGGCTAGGGTTAGGGTTAGGGGACGGGGACGGTTTAGGGTCCAGGTGAGGGTACGGCAACGCTTTAGGGGGAGCGTGCGTGTGAGGGCGCGGGTTAGTGTTAGCGTACGGGTTAGGATTAGGGGACGGGTGAGGGTCAGGCTTCGGGGAAGGGTTAGGGTTAGGGTTCGGGCTAGGGTTAGGGTTAGGGGACGGGGACGGTTTAGGGTCCAGGTGAGGGTACGGCAACGCTTTAGGGGGAGCGTGCGTGTGAGGGCGAGGGTTAGTGTTAGCGTACGGGTTAGGATTAGGGGACGGGTGAGGGTCAGGCTTCGGGGAAGGGTTAGGGTTAGGGTTCGGGCTAGGGTTAAGGTTAGGGGACGGTTACGGTTTAGGGTTCAGGTGAGGGTACGGCAACGCTTTAGGGGGAGCGTGCGTGTGAGGGCGCGGGTTAGTGTTAGCGTACGGCTTAGGATTAGGGGACGGGTGAGGGTCAGGCTTCGGGGAAGGGTTAGGGTTAGGGTTCAGGCTACGGTTAGGGTTAGGGGACGGGGAAGGTTTAGGGTCCAGGTGAGGGTACAGCAACGCTTTAGGGGGAGCGTGCGTGTGAGGGCGCGGTTTAGTGTTAGCGTACGGGTTAGGATTAGGGGACGGGTGAGGGTCAAGCTTCGGGGAAGGGTTAGGGTTAGGGTTCGGGCTAGGTTTAGGGTTAGGGGACGGGGACGGTTTAGGGTCCAGGTGAGGGTACGGCAACGCTTTAGGGGGAGCGTGCGTGTGAGGGCGCGGGTTAGTGTTAGCGTACGGGTTAGGATTTGGGGACGGGTGAGGGTCAGGCTTCGGGGAAGGGTTAGGGTTAGGGGACGGGGACGGTTTAGGGTCCAGGTGAGGGTACGGCAACGCTTTAGGGAGAGCGTGCGTGTGAGGGCGCGGGTTAGTGTTAGCGTACGGGTTAGGATTAGGGGACTGGTGAGGGTCAGGCTTCGGGGAAGCGTTAGGGTTAGGGTTCGGGCTAGGGTTAGGGTTAGGGGACGGGGACGGTTTAGGGTCCAGGTGAGGGTACGGCAACGCTTTAGGGGCAGCGTGCGTGTGAGGGTGCGTGTTAGTGTTAGCGTATGGCTTAGGATTAGGGGACGGGTGAGGGTCAGGCTTCGGGGAAGGTTTAGGGTTAGGGTTCGGGCTAGGGTTAGGGTTAGGGGACGGGGACGGTTTAGGGTCCAGGTGAGGGTACGGCAACGCTTTAGGGGGAGCGTGCGTGTGAGGGCGCGGGTTAGTGTTAGCGTATGGCTTAGGATTACGGGACGGGTGAGGGTCAGGCTTCGGGGAAGGGTTAGGGTCAGGGTTCGGGCTAGGGTTAGGGTTAGGGGACGGGGACGGTTTCGGGTCCAGGTGAGGGTACGGCAACGCTTTAGGGGGAGCGTGCATGTGAGGGCGCGGGTTAGTGTTAGCGTACGGGTTAGGATTAGGGGACGGGTGAGGGTCAGGCTTCGGGGAAGGGTTAGGGTTAGGGTTCGGGCTAGGGTTAGGGTTAGGGGACGGGGACGGTTTAGGGTCCAGGTGAGGGTACGGCAACGCTTTAGGGGGAGCGTGCGTGTGAGGGCGCGGGTTAGTGTTAGCGTACGGGTTAGGATTAGGGGACGGGTGAGGGTCAGGCTTCGGGGAAGGGTTAGGGTTAGGGTTCGGGCTAGGGTTAGGGTTAGGGGACGGGGACGGTTTAGGGTTCAGGTGAGGGTACGGCAACGCTTTAGGGGGAGCGTGCGTGTGAGGGCGCGGGTTAGTGTTAGCGTACGGCTTAGGATTAGTGGACGGGTGAGGGTCAGGCTTCGGGGAAGGGTTAGGGTTAGGGTTCGGGCTACGGTTAGGGTTAGGGGACGGGGAAGGTTTAGGGTCCAGGTGAGGGTACGGCAACGCTTTAGGGGGAGCGTGCGTGTGAGGGCGCGTGTTAGTGTTAGCGTACGGGTTAGGATTAGGGGACGGGTGAGGGTCAGGCTTCGGGGAAGGGTTAGGGTTAGGGTTCGGGCTAGGGTTAGGGTTAGGGGACGGGGACGGTTTAGGGTCCAGGTGAGGGTACGGCAACGCTTTAGGGGGAGCGTGCGTGTGAGGGCGCGGGTTAGTGTTAGCGTACGGGTTAGGATTAGGGGACGGGTGAGGGTCAGGCTTCAGGGAAGGGTTAGGGTTAGGGTTCGGGCTAGGGTTAGGGTTAGGGGACGGGGACGGTTTAGGGTTCAGGTGAGGGTACGGCAACGCTTTAGTGGGAGCGTGCGTGTGAGGGCGCGGGTTAGTGTTAGCGTACGGCTTAGGATTAGGGGACGGGTGAGGGTCAGGCTTCGGGGAAGTGTTAGGGTTAGGGTTCGGGCTACGGTTAGGGTTAGGGGACGGGGAAGGTTTAGGGTCCAGGTGAGGGTACGGCAACGCTTTAGGGGGAGCGTGCGTGTGAGGGCGCGGGTTAGTGTTAGCGTACGGGTTAGGATTAGGGGACGGGTGAGGGTCAGGCTTCGGGGAAGGGTTAGGGTTAGGGTTCGGGCTAGGGTTAGGGTTAGGGGACGGGGACGGTTTAGGGTCCAGGTGAGGGTACGGCAACGCTTTAGGGGGAGCGTGCGTGTGAGAGCACGGGTTAGTGTTAGCGTACGGGTTAGGATTAGGGGACGGGTGAGGGTCAGGCTTCGGGGAAGGGTTAGGGTTAGGTTTCGGGCTAGGGTTAGGGTTAGGGGACGGGGACGGTTTAGGGTCCAGGTGAGTGTACGGCAACGCTTTAGGGGGAGCGTGCGTGTGAGGGCGCGGGTTAGTGTTAGCGTACGGGTTAGGATTAGGGGACGGGTGAGGGTCAGGCTTCGGGGAAGGGTTAGGGTTAGGGTTCGGGCTAGGGTTAAGGTTAGGGGACGGTTACGGTTTAGGGTTCAGGTGAGGGTACGGCAACGCTTTAGGGGGAGCGTGCGTGTGAGGGCGCGGGTTAGTGTTAGCGTACGGCTTAGGATTAGGGGACGGGTGAGGGTCAGGCTTCGGGGAAGGGTTAGGGTTAGGGTTCGGGCTACGGTTAGGGTTAGGGGACGGGGAAGATTTAGGGTCCAGGTGAGGGTACGGCAACGCTTTAGGGGGAGCGTGCGTGTGAGGGCGCGGTTTAGTGTTAGCGTACGGGTTAGGATTAGGGGACGGGTGAGGGTCAGGCTTCGGGGAAGGGTTAGGGTTAGGGTTCGGGCTAGGGTTAGGGTTAGGGGACGGGGATGGTTTAGGGTCCAGGTGAGGGTACGGCAACGCGTTAGGGGGAGCGTGCGTGTGAGGGCGCGGGTTAGTGTTAGCGTACGGGTTAGGATTAGGGGACGGGTGAGGGTCAGGCTTCGGGGAAGGGTTAGGGTTAGGGTTCGGGCTAGGGTTAGGGTTAGGGGACGGGGACGGTTTCGGGTCCAGGTGAGGGTACGGCAACGCTTTAGGGGGAGCGTGCGTGTGAGGGCACGCGTTAGTGTTAGCGTACGGGTTAGGATTAGGGGACGGGTGAGGGTCAGGCTTCGGGGAAGGGTTAGGGTTAGGGTTCGGGCTAGGGTTAGGGTTAGGGGACGGGGACGGTTTAGGGTCCAGGAGAGGGTACGGCAACGCTTTAGGGGGAGCGTGCGTGTGAGGGCGCGCGTTAGTGTTAGCGTACGGCTTAGGATTAGGGGACGGGTGAGGGTCAGGCTTCGGGGAAGGGTTAGGGTTAGGGTTCGGGCTAGGGTTAGGGTTAGGGGACGGGGACGGTTTAGGGTCCAGGTGAGGGTACGGCAACGCTTTAGGGGGAGCGTGCGTGTGAGGGCGCGGGTTAGTGTTAGCGTACGGGTTAGGATTAGGGGACGGGTGAGGGTCAGGCTTCGGGGAAGGGTTAGGGTTAGGGTTCGGGCTAGGGTTAGGGTTAGGGGACGGGGACGGTTTCGGGTCCAGGTGAGGGTACGGCAACGCTTTAGGGGGAGCGTGCGTGTGAGGGCACGCGTTAGTGTTAGCGTACGGGTTAGGATTAGGGGACGGGTGAGGGTCAGGCTTCGGGGAAGGGTTAGGGTTAGGGTTCGGGCTAGGGTTAGGGTTAGGGGACGGGGACGGTTTAGGGTCCAGGAGAGGGTACGGCAACGCTTTAGGGGGAGCGTGCGTGTGAGGGCGCGCGTTAGTGTTAGCGTACGGGTTAGGATTAGGGGACGGGTGAGGGTCAGGCTTCGGGGAAGGGTTAGGGTTAGGGTTCGGGCTAGGGTTAGGGTTAGGGGACGGGGACGGTTTAGGGTCCAAGTGAGGGTACGGCAACGCTTTAGGGGGCGCGGGCGTGTGAGGGCGCGCGTTAGTGTTAGCGTGCGGCTTCGGATTAGGGGACGGGTGAGGGTCAGGCTTCGGGGAAGGGTTAGGGTTAGGGTTCGGGCTAGGGTTAGGGTTAGGGGACGGGGACGGTTTAGGGTCCAGGTGAGGGTACGGCAACGCTTTAGGGGGAGCGTGCGTGTGAGGGCGCGGGTTAGTGTTAGCGTACGGGTTAGGATTAGGGGACGGGTGAGGGTCAGGCTTCGGGGAAGGGTTAGGGTTAGTGTTTGGGCTAGGGTTAGGGTTAGGGGACGGGGACGGTTTAGGGTCCAGGTGAGGGTACGGCAACGCTTTTGGGGGAGCGTGTGTGTGAGGGCGCGGGTTAGTGTTAGCGTACGGGTTAGGATTAGGGGACGGGTGAGGGTCAGGCTTCGGGGAAGCGTTAGGGTTAGGGTTCGGGCTAGGGTTAGGGTTAGGGGATGGGGACGGTTTAGTGTCCAGGTGAGGGTACGGCAACGCTTTAGGGGGAGCGTGCGTGTGAGAGCGCGCGTTAGTGTTAGCGTACGGGTTAGGATTAGGGGACGGGTGAGGGTCAGGCTTCTGGGAAGGGTTAGTGTTAGGGTTCGGGCTAGGGTTAGGGTTAGGGGAAGGGGACGGTTTAGGGTCCAGGTGAGGGTACGGCAACGCTTTAGGGGGAGTGTGCATGTGAGGGCGCGGGTTAGTGTTAGCGTACGGGTTAGGATTAGGGGACGGGTGAGGGTCAGGCTTCGGGGAAGGGTTAGGGTTAGGGTTCGGGCTAGGGTTAGGGTTAGGGGACGGGGACGGTTTAGGGTCCAGGTGAGGGTACGGCAACGCTTTAGGGGGAGCGTGCGTGTGAGGGCGCGGGTTAGTGTTAGCGTACGGGTTAGGATTAGGGGACGGGTGAGGGTCAGGCTTCGGGGAAGGGTTAGGGTTAGGGTTCGGGCTAGGGTTAGGGTTAGGGGACGGGGACGGTTAGGGTTCAGGTGAGGGTACGGCAACGCTTTAGGCGGAGCGTGCGTGTGAGGGCGCGGGTTAGTGTTAGCGTACGGGTTAGGATTAGGGGACGGGTGAGGGTCAGGCTTCGGGGAAGGGTTAGGGTTAGGGTTCGGGCTACGGTTAGGGTTAGGGGACGGGGAAGGTTCAGGGTCCAGGTGAGGGTACGGCAACGCTTTAGGGGGAGGGTGCGTGTGAGGGCACGGGTTAGTGTTAGCGTACGGGTTAGGTTTAGGGGATGGGTGAGGGTCAGGCTTCGGGGAAGGGTTAGGGTTAGGGTTCGGGCTAGGGTTAGGGTTAGGGGACGGGGACGGTTTAGGGTCCAAGTGAGGGTACGGCAACGCTTTAGGGGGAGCGTGCGTGTGAGGGCGCGCGTTAGTGTTAGCGTGCGGCTTAGGATTAGGGGACGGGTGAGGGTCAGGCTTCGGGGAAGGGTTAGGGTTAGGGTTCGGGCTAGGGTTAGGGTTAGGAGACGGGGACGGTTTAGGGTCCAAGTGAGGGTACGGCAACGCTTTAGGGGGAGCGTGCGTGTGAGGGCGCGGGTTAGTGTTAGCGTACGGCTTAGGATTAGGGGACGGGTGAGGGTCAGGCTTCGGGGAAGGGTTAGGGTTAGGGTTCGGGCTAGGGTTAGGGTTAGGGGACGGGGACGGTTTAGGGTCCAGGTGAGGGTACGGCAACGCTTTAGGGGGAGCGTGCGTGTGAGGGCGCGGGTTAGTGTTAGCGTACGGGTTAGGATTAGGGGACGGGTGAGGGTCAGGCTTCGGGGAAGGGTTAGGGTTAGGGTTCGGGCTAGGGTTAGGGTTAGGGGACGGGGACGGTTTCGGGTCCAGGTGAGGGTACGGCAACGCTTTAGGGGGAGCGTGCGTGTGAGGGCACGCGTTAGTGTTAGCGTACGGGTTAGGATTAGGGGACGGGTGAGGGTCAGGCTTCGGGGAAGGATTAGGGTTAGGGTTCGGGCTAGGGTTAGGGTTAGGGTACGGGGACGGTTTAGGGTCCAGGAGAGGGTACGGCAACGCTTTAGGGGGAGCGTGCATGTGAGGGCGCGCGTTAGTGTTAGCGTACGGCTTAGGATTAGGGGACGGGTGAGGGTCAGGCTTCGGGGAAGGGTTAGGGTTAGGGTTCGGGCTAGGGTTAGGGTTAGGGGACGGGGACGGTTTAGAGTCCAAGTGAGGGTACGCAACGCTTTAGGGGGAGCATGCGTGTGAGGGCGCGCGTTAGTGTTAGCGTGCGGCTTAGGATTAGGGGACGGGTGAGGGTCAGGCTTCGGGGAAGGGTTAGGGTTAGGGTTCGGGCTAGGGTTAGGGTTAGGGGACGGGGACGGTTTAGGGTCCAGGTGAGGGTACGGCAACGCTTTAGGGGGAGCGTGCGTGTGAGGGCGTGGGTTAGTGTTAGCGTACGGCTTAGGATTAGGGGACGGGTGAGGGTCAGGCTTCGGGGAAGGGTTAGGGTTAGGGTTTGGGCTAGGGTTAGGGTTAGGGGACGGGGACGGTTTAGGGTCCAGGTGAGGGTACGGCAACGCTTTAGGGGGAGCGTGCGTGTGAGGGCGCGGGTTAGTGTTAGCGTACGGGTTAGGATTAGGGGACGGGTGAGGGTCAGGCTTCGGGGAAGGGTTAGGGTTAGGGTTCGGGCTATGGTTAGGGTTAGGGGACGGGGACGGTTTAGGGTCCAGGTGAGGGTACGGCAACGCTTTAGGGGGAGCGTGCGTGTGAGGGCGCGTGTTAGTGTTAGCGTACGGGTTAGGATTAGGGGATGGGTGAGGGTCAGGCTTCGGGGAAGGGTTAGGGTTAGGGTTCGGGCTAGGGTTAGGGTTAGGGGACGGGGACGGTTTAGGGTCCAGGTGAGGGTACGGCAACGCTTTAGGGGGAGCGTGCGTGTGAGGGCGCGGGTTAGTGTTAGCATACGGGTTAGGATTAGGGGACGGGTGAGGGTCAGGCTTCGGGGAAGGGTTAGGGTTAGGGTTCGGGCTAGGGTTAGGGTTAGGGGATGGGGAAGGTTTAGGGTCCAGGTGAGGGTACGGCAACGCTTTAGGGGGAGCGTGCGTGTGAGGGCGTGGGTTAGTGTTAGCGTACGGGTTAGGATTAGGGGACGGGTGAGGGTCAGGCTTCGGGGAAGGTTTCGGGTTAGGGTTCGGGCTAGGGTAAGGGTTAAGGGACGGGGACGGTTTAGGGTCCAGGTGAGGGTACGGCAACGCTTTAGGGGGAGCGTGCGTGTGAGGACGCGGGTTAGTGTTAGTGTACGGGTTAGGATTAGGGGACGGGTGAGGGTCAGGCTTCTGGGAAGGGTTAGGGTTAGGGTTCGGGCTAGGGTTAGGGTTAGGGGACGGGGACGGTTTAGGGTCCAGGTGAGGGTACGGCAACGCTTTAGGGGGAGCGTGCATGTGAGGGCGCGGGTTAGTGTTAGCGTACGGGTTAGGATTAGGGGACGGGTGAGGGTCAGGCTTCGGGGAAGGGTTAGGGTTAGGGTTCGGGCTAGGGTTAGGGTTAGGGGACGGGGACGGTTTAGGGTCCAAGTGAGGGTACGGCAACGCTTTAGGGGGAGCGTGCGTGTGAGGGCGCGCGTTAGTGTTAGCGTGCGGCTTAGGATTAGGGGACGGGTGAGGGTCAGGCTTCGGGGAAGGGTTAGGGTTAGGGTTCGGGCTAGGGTTAGGGTTAGGGGACAGGGACGGTTTAGGGTCCAGGTGAGGGTACAGCAACGCTTTAGGGGGAGCGTGCGTGTGAGGGTGCGGGTTAGTGTTAGCGTACGGCTTAGGATTAGGGGACGGGTGAGGGTCAGGCTTCGGGGAAGAGTTAGGGTTAGGGTTTGGGCTAGGGTTAGGGTTAGGGGACGGGGACGGTTTAGGGTCCAGGTGAGGGTACGGCAACGCTTTAGGGGGAGCGTGCATGTGAGGGCGCGGGTTAGTGTTAGCGTACGGGTTAGGATTAGGGGACGGGTGAGGGTCACGCTTCGGGGAAGGGTTAGGGTTAGGGTTCGGGCTAGGGTTAGGGTTAGGGGACGGGGACGGTTTAGGGTCCAGGTGAGGGTACGGCAACGCTTTAGGGGGAGCGTGCGTGTGAGGGCGCGGGTTAGTGTTAGCGTACGGCTTAGGATTAGGGGACGGGTGAGGGTCAGGCTTCGGGGAAGGGTTAGGGTTAGGCTTTGGGCTAGGGTTAGGGTTAGGGGACGGGGACGGTTTAGGGTCCAGGTGAGGGTACGGCAACGCTTTAGGGGGAGCGTGCGTGTGAGGGCGCGGGTTAGTGTTAGCGTACGGGTTAGGATTAGGGGACGGGTGAGTGTCAGGATTCGGGGAAGGGTTAGGGTTAGGGTTCGGGCTAGGGTTAGGGTTAGGGGACGGGGACGGTTTCGGGTCAAGGTGAGGGTACGGCAACGTTTTAGGGGGAGCGTGCGTGTGAGGGCGCGGGTTAATGATAGCGTACGGGTTAGGATTAGGGGACGGGTGAGGGTCAGGCTTCGGGGAAGGGTTAGGTTTAGGGTTCGGGCTAGGGTTAGGGTTAGGGGACGGGGACGGTTTAGGGTCCAGGTGAGGGTACGGCAACGCTTTAGGGGGAGCGTGCGTGTGAGGGCGCGGGTTAGTGTTAGCGTACGGGTTAGGATTAGGGGACGGGTGAGGGTCAGGCTTCGGGGAAGGGTTAGGGTTAGGGTTCGGGCTAGGGTTAGGGTTAGGGGACGGGGACGGTTTCGGGTCCAGGTGAGGGTACGGCAACGCTTTAGGGGGAGCGTGCGTGTGAGGGCACGCGTTAGTGTTAGCGTACGGGTTAGGATTAGGGGACGGGTGAGGGTCAGGCTTCGGGGAAGGGTTAGGGTTAGGGCTCGGGCTAGGGTTAGGGTTAGGGTACGGGGACGGTTTAGGGTCCAGGAGAGGGTACGGCAACGCTTTAGGGGGAGCGTGCGTGTGAGGGCGCGCGTTAGTGTTATCGTACGGTTTAGGATTAGGGGACGGGTGAGGGTCAGGCTTCGGGGAAGGGTTAGGGTTAGGGTTCGGGCTAGGGTTAGGGTTAGGGGACGGGGACGGTTTAGGGTCCAAGTGAGGGTACGGCAACGCTTTAGGGGGAGCGTGCATGTGAGGGCGCGCGTAAGTGTTAGCGTGCGGCTTAGGATTAGGGGACGGGTGAGGGTCAGGCTTCGGGGAAGGGTTAGGGTTAGGGTTCGGGCTAGGGTTAGGGTTAGGGGACGGGGACGGTTTAGGGTCCAGGTGAGGGTACGGCAACTCTTTAGGGGGAGCGTGCATGTGAGGGCGCGGGTTAGTGTTAGCGTACAGGTTAGGATTAGGGGACGGGTGAGGGTCAGGCTTCGGGGAAGGGTTAGGGTTAGGGTTCGGGCTAGGGTTAGGGTTAGGGGACGGGGACGGTTTAGGGTCCAGGTGAGGGTACGGCAACGCTTTAGGGGGAGCGTGCGTGTGAGGGCGCGGGTTAGTGTTAGCGTACGGGTTAGGATTAGGGGACGGGTGAGGGTCAGGCTTCCGGGAAGTGTTAGGGTTAGGGTTCGGGCTGGGGTTAGGGTTAGGGGACGGGGACGGTTAGGGTTCAGGTGAGGGTACGGCACCGCTTTAGGGGGAGCGTGCGTGTGAGGGCGCGGGTTAGTGTTAGCGTACGGCTTAGGATTAGGGGACGGGTGAGGGTCAGGCTTCGGGGAAGGGTTAGGGTTAGGGTTCGGGCTACGGTTAGGGTTAGGGGACGGGGAAGGTTTAGGGTCCAGGTGAGGGTACGGCAACGCTTTAGGGGGAGCGTGTGTGTGAGGGCGCGGGTTAGTGTTAGCGTACGGGTTAGGATTAGGGGACGGGTGAGGGTCAGGCTTCGGGGAAGGGTTAGGGTTAGGGTTCGGGCTAGGGTTAGGGTTAGGGGACGGGGACGGTTTAGGGTCCAGGTGAGGGTACGGCAACGCTTTAGGGGGAGCGTGCGTGTGAGGGCACGGGTTAGTGTTAGCGTACGGGTTAGGATTAGGGGATGGGTGAGGGTCAGGCTTCGGGGAAGGGTTAGGGTTAGGGTTCGGGCTAGGGTTAGGGTTAGGGGACGGGGACGGTTTAGGGTCCAGGTGAGGGTACGGCAACGCTTTAGGGGGAGCGTGTGTGTGAGGGTGCGGGTTAGTGTTAGCGTACGCGTTAGGATTAGGGGACGGGTTAGGGTCAGGCTTCGGGGAAGGGATAGGGTTAGGGTTCGGGCTAGGGTTAAGGTTAGGGGACGGTTACGGTTTAGGGTTCAGGTGAGGGTACGGCAACGCTTTAGGGGGAGCGTGCGTGTGAGGGCGCGGGTTAGTGTTAGCGTACGGGTTAGGATTAGGGGACGGGTGAGGGTCAGGCTTCGGGGAAGGGTTAGGGTTAGGGTTCGGGCTACGGTTAGGGTTAGGGGACGGGGAAGGTTTAGGGTCCAGGTGAGGGTACGGCAACGCTTTAGGGGGAGCGTGCGTGTGAGGGCGCCGGTTAGTGTTAGCGTACGGGTTAGGATTAGGGGACGGGTGAGGGTCAGGCTTCGGGGAAGGGTTAGGGTTAGGGTTCGGGCTAGGGTTAGGGTTAGGGGACGGGGACGGTTTAGGGTCCAGCTGAGGGTACGGCAACGCTTTAGGGGGAGCGTGCGTGTGAGGGCGCGGGTTAGTGTTAGCGTACGGGTTAGGATTAGGGGACGGGTGAGGGTCAGGCTTCGGGGAAGGGTTAGGGTTAGGGTTCGGGCTAGGGTTAGGGTTAGGGGATGGGGACGGTTTAGGGTCCAGGTGAGGGTACGGCAACGCTTTAGGGGGAGCGTGCGTGTGAGGGCGCGGGTTAGTGTTAGCGTACGGGTTAGGATTAGGGGACGGGTGAGGGTCAGGCTTCGGGGAAGGGTTAGGGTTAGGGTTCGGGCTAGGATTAGGGTTAGGGGACGGGGACGGTTTAGGGTCCAGGTGAGGGTACGGCAACGTTTTAGGGGGAGCGTGCGTGTGAGGGCGCGGGTTAGTGTTAGCGTACGGGTTAGGATTAGGGGACGGGTGAGGGTCAGGCTTCGGGGAAGGGTTAGGGTTAGGGTTCGGGCTAGGGTTAGGGTTAGGGGATGGGGAAGGTTTAGGGTCCAGGTGAGGGTACGGCAACGCTTTAGGGGGAGCGTGCGTGTGAGGGCGTGGGTTAGTGTTAGCGTACGGGTTAGGATTAGGGGACGGGTGAGGGTCAGGCTTCGGGGAAGGTTTAGGGTCAGGGTTCGGGCTAGGGTAAGGGTTAAGGGACGGGGACGGTTTAGGGTCCAGGTGAGGGTACGGCAACGCTTTAGGGGGAGCGTGCGTGTGAGGACGCGGGTTAGTGTTAGCGTACGGGTTAGGATTAGGGGACGGGTGAGGGTCAGGCATCGGGGAAGGGTTAGGGTTAGGGTTCGGGCTAGGGTTAGGGTTAGGGGACGGGGACGGTTTAGGGTCTAGGTGAGGGTACGGCAACGCTTTAGGGGGAGCGTACGTGTGAGGGCACGGGTTAGTGTTAGCGTACGGGTTAGGATTAGGGGACGGGTGAGGGTCAGGCTTCTGGGAAGGGTTAGGGTTAGGGTTCGGGCTAGGGTTAGGGTTAGGGGACGGGGACGGTTTAGGGTCCAGGTGAGGGTACGGCAACGCTTTAGGGGGAGCGTGCATGTGAGGGCGCGGGTTAGTGTTAGCGTACAGGTTAGGATTAGGGGACGGGTGAGGGTCAGGCTTCGGGGAAGGGTTAGGGTTAGGGTTCGGGCTAGGGTTAGGGTTAGGGGACGGGGACGGTTTAGGGTCCAGGTGAGGGTACGGCAACGCTTTAGGGGGAGCGTGCGTGTGAGGGCGCGGGTTAGTGTTAGCGTACGGGTTAGGATTAGGGGACGGGTGAGGGTCAGGCTTCGGGGAAGGGTTAGGGTTAGGGTTCGGGCTAGGGTTAGGGTTAGGGGACGGGGACGGTTAGGGTTCAGGTGAGGGTACGGCAACGCTTTAGGGGGAGCGTGCGTGTGAGGGCGCGGGTTAGTGTTAGCGTACGGCTTAGGATTAGGGGACGGGTGAGGGTCAGGCTTCGGGGAAGGTTTAGGGTTAGGGTTCGGGCTACGGTTAGGGTTAGGGGACGGGGAAGGTTTAGGGTCCAGGTGAGGGTACGGCAATGCTTTAGGGGGAGCGTGCGTGTGAGGACGTGGGTTAGTATTAGCGTACGGGTTAGGATTAGGGGACGGGTGAGGGTCAGGCTTCGGGGAAGGGTTAGGGTTAGGGTTCGGGCTAGGGTTAGGGTTAGGGGACGGGGACGGTTTAGGGTCCAGGTGAGGGTACGGCAACGCTTTAGGGGGAGCGTGCGTGTGAGGGCAAGGGTTAGTGTTAGCGTACGGGTTAGGATTAGGGGATGGGTGAGGGTCAGGCTTCGGGGAAGGGTTAGGGTTAGGGTTCGGGCTAGGGTTAGGGAACGGGGACGGTTTAGGGTCCAGGTGAGGGTACGGCAAAGCTTTAGGGGGAGCATGCGTGTGAGGGCGTGGGTTAGTGTTAGCGTACGGGTTAGGATTAGGGGACGGGTGAGGGTCAGGCTTCGGGGAAGGGTTAGGGTTAGGGTTCGGGCTAGGGTTAAGGTTAGGGGACGGTTACGGTTTAGGGTTCAGGTGAGGGTACGGCAACGCTTTAGGGGGAGCGTGCGTGTGAGGGCGCGGGTTAGTGTTAGCGTACGGCTTAGGATTAGGGGACGGGTGAGGGTCAGGCTTCGGGGAAGGGTTAGGGTTAGGGTTCGGGCTACGGTTAGGGTTAGGGGACGGGGAAGGTTTAGGGTCCAGGTGAGGGTACGGCAACGCTTTAGGGGGAGCGTGCGTGTGAGGGCGCCGGTTAGTGTTAGCGTACGGGTTAGGATTAGGGGACGGGTGAGGGTCAGGCTTCGGGGAAGGGTTAGGGTTAGGGTTCGGGCTAGGGTTAGGGTTAGGGGACGGGGAAAGTTTAGGGTCCAGCTGAGGGTACGGCAACGCTTTAGGGGGAGCGTGCGTGTGAGGGCGCGGGTTAGTGTTAGCGTACGGGTTAGGATTAGGGGACGGGTGAGGGTCAGGCTTCGGGGAAGGGTTAGGGTTAGGGTTCGGGCTAGGGTTAGGGTTAGGGGACGGGGACGGTTTCGGGTCCAGGTGAGGGTACGGCAACTCTTTAGGGGGAGCGTGCGTGTGAGGGCACGCGTTAGTGTTAGCGTACGGGTTAGGATTAGGGGACGGGTGAGGGTCAGGCTTCGGGGAAGGGTTAGGGTTAGGGTTCGGGCTAGGGTTAGGGTTAGGGGACGGGGACGGTTTAGGGTCCAGGAGAGGTTACGGCAACGCTTTAGGGGGAGCGTGCGTGTGAGGGCGCGTTAGTGTTAGCGTACGGCTTAGGATTAGGGGACGGGTGAGGGTCAGGCTTCGGGGAAGGGTTAGGGTTAGGGTTCGGGCTAGGGTTAGGGTTAGGGGACGGGGACGGTTTAGGGTCCAAGTGAGGGTACGGCAACGCTTTAGGGGGAGCGTGCGTGTGAGGGCGCGCGTTAGTGTTAGCGTGCGGCTTAGGATTAGGGGACGGGTGAGGGTCAGGCTTCGGGGAAGGGTTAGGGTTAGGGTTCGGTCTAGGGTTAGGGTTAGGGGACGGGGACGGTTTAGGGTCCAGGTGAGGGTACGGCAACGCTTTAGAGGGAGCGTGCGTGTGAGGGCGCGGGTTAGTGTTAGCGTACGGCTTAGGATTAGGGGACGGGTGAGGGTCAGGCTTCGGGGAAGGGTTAGGGTTAGGGTTTCGGCTAGGGTTAGGGTTAGGGGATGGGGACGGTTTAGGGTCCAGGTGAGGGTACGGCAACGCTTTAGGGGGAGCGTGCGTGTGAGGGCGCGGGTTAGTGTTAGCGTACGGGTTAGGATTAAGGGACGGGTGAGGGTCAGGCTTCGGGGAAGGGTTAGGGTTAGGGTTCGGGCTACGGTTAGGGTTAGGGGACGGGGAAGGTTTAGGGTCCAGGTGAGGGTACGGCAACGCTTTAGGGGGAGCGTGTGTGTGAGGGCGCGGGTTAGTGTTAGCGTACGGGTTAGGATTAGGGGACGGGTGAGGGTCAGGCTTCGGAGAAGGGTTAGGGTTAGGGTTCGGGCTAGGGTTAGGGTTAGGGGACGGGGACGGTTTACGGTCCAGGTGAGGGTACGGCAACGCTTTAGGGGGAGCGTGCGTGTGAGGGCACGGGTTAGTGTTAGCGTACGGGTTAGGATTAGGGGATGGGTGAGGGTCAGGCTTCGGGGAAGGGTTAGGGTTAGGGTTCGGGCTAGGGTTAGGGTTAGGGGATGGGGACGGTTTAGGGTCCAGGTGAGGGTACGGCAACGCTTTAGGGGGAGCGTGTGTGTGAGGGTGCGGGTTAGTGTTAGCGTACGCGTTAGGATTAGGGGACGGGTTAGGGTCAGGCTTCGGGGAAGGGATAGGGTTAGGGTTCGGGCTAGGGTTAAGGTTAGGGGACGGGGACGGTTTAGGGTCCAGGTGAGGGTACGGCAACGCTTTAGGGGGAGCGTGCGTGTGAGGGCGCGGGTTAGTGTTAGCGTACGGGTTAGGATTAGGGGACGGGTGAGGGTCAGGCTTCGGGGAAGGGTTAGGGTTAGGGTTCGGGCTACGGTTAGGGTTAGGGGACGGGGAAGGTTTAGGGTCCAGGTGAGGGTACGGCAACGCTTTAGGGGGAGCGTGCGTGTGAGGGCGCCGGTTAGTGTTAGCGTACGGGTTAGGATTAGGGGACGGGTGAGGGTCAGGCTTCGGGGAAGGGTTAGGGTTAGGGTTCGGGCTAGGGTTAGGGTTAGGGGACGGGGACGGTTTAGGGTCCAGCTGAGGGTACGGCAACGCTTTAGGGGGAGCGTGCGTGTGAGGGCGCGGGTTAGTGTTAGCGTACGGGTTAGGATTAGGGGACGGGTGAGGGTCAGGCTTCGGGGAAGGGTTAGGGTTAGGGTTCGGGCTAGGGTTAGGGTTAGGGGACGGGGACGGTTTAGGGTCCAGGTGAGGGTACGGCAACGCTTTAGGGGGAGCGTGCGTGTGAGGGCGCGGGTTAGTGTTAGCGTACGGGTTAGGATTAGGGGACGGGTGAGGGTCAGGCTTCGGGGAAGGGTTAGGGTTAGGGTTCGGGCTAGGATTAGGGTTAGGGGACGGGGACGGTTTAGGGTCCAGGTGAGGGTACGGCAACGCTTTAGGGGGAGCGTGCGTGTGAGGGCGCGGGTTAGTGTTAGCGTACGGGTTAGGATTAGGGGACGGGTGAGGGTCAGCCTTCGGGGAAGGGTTAGGGTTAGGGTTCGGGCTAGGGTTAGGGTTAGGGGATGGGGAAGGTTTAGGGTCCAGGTGAGGGTACGGCAACGCTTTAGGGGGAGCGTGCGTGTGAGGGCGTGGGTTAGTGTTAGCGTACGGGTTAGGATTAGGGGACGGGTGAGGGTCAGGCTTCGGGGAAGGTTTAGGGTCAGGGTTCGGGCTAGGGTAAGGGTTAAGGGACGGGGACGGTTTAGGGTCCAGGTGAGGGTACGGCAACGCTTTAGGGGGAGCGTGCGTGTGAGGACGCGGGTTAGTGTTAGCGTACGGGTTAGGATTAGGGGACGGGTGAGGGTCAGGCATCGGGGAAGGGTTAGGGTTAGGGTTCGGGCTAGGGTTAGGGTTAGGGGACGGGGACGGTTTAGGGTCTAGGTGAGGGTACGGCAACGCTTTAGGGGGAGCGTACGTGTGAGGGCACGGGTTAGTGTTAGCGTACGGGTTAGGATTAGGGGACGGGTGAGGGTCAGGCTTCTGGGAAGGGTTAGGGTTAGGGTTCGGGCTAGGGTTAGGGTTAGGGGACGGGGACGGTTTAGGGTCCAGGTGAGGGTACGGCAACGCTTTAGGGGGAGCGTGCATGTGAGGGCGCGGGTTAGTGTTAGCGTACAGGTTAGGATTAGGGGACGGGTGAGGGTCAGGCTTCGGGGAAGGGTTAGGGTTAGGGTTCGGGCTAGGGTTAGGGTTAGGGGACGGGGACGGTTTAGGGTCCAGGTGAGGGTACGGCAACGCTTTAGGGGGAGCGTGCGTGTGAGGGCGCGGGTTAGTGTTAGCGTACGGGTTAGGATTAGGGGACGGGTGAGGGTCAGGCTTCGGGGAAGGGTTAGGGTTAGGGTTCGGGCTAGGGTTAGGGTTAGGGGACGGGGACGGTTAGGGTTCAGGTGAGGGTACGGCAACGCTTTAGGGGGAGCGTGCGTGTGAGGGCGCGGGTTAGTGTTAGCGTACGGCTTAGGATTAGGGGACGGGTGAGGGTCAGGCTTCGGGGAAGGTTTAGGGTTAGGGTTCGGGCTACGGTTAGGGTTAGGGGACGGGGAAGGTTTAGGGTCCAGGTGAGGGTACGGCAATGCTTTAGGGGGAGCGTGCGTGTGAGGACGTGGGTTAGTATTAGCGTACGGGTTAGGATTAGGGGACGGGTGAGGGTCAGGCTTCGGGGAAGGGTTAGGGTTAGGGTTCGGGCTAGGGTTAGGGTTAGGGGACGGGGACGGTTTAGGGTCCAGGTGAGGGTACGGCAACGCTTTAGGGGGAGCGTGCGTGTGAGGGCAAGGGTTAGTGTTAGCGTACGGGTTAGGATTAGGGGATGGGTGAGGGTCAGGCTTCGGGGAAGGGTTAGGGTTAGGGTTCGGGCTAGGGTTAGGGAACGGGGACGGTTTAGGGTCCAGGTGAGGGTACGGCAAAGCTTTAGGGGGAGCATGCGTGTGAGGGCGCGGGTTAGTGTTAGCGTACGGGTTACGATTAGGGGACGGGTGAGGGTCAGGCTTCGGGGAAGGGTTAGGGTTAGGGTTCGGGCTAGGGTTAAGGTTAGGGGACGGTTACGGTTTAGGGTTCAGGTGAGGGTACGGCAACGCTTTAGGGGGAGCGTGCGTGTGAGGGCGCGGGTTAGTGTTAGCGTACGGCTTAGGATTAGGGGACGGGTGAGGGTCAGGCTTCGGGGAAGGGTTAGGGTTAGGGTTCGGGCTACGGTTAGGGTTAGGGGACGGGGAAGGTTTAGGGTCCAGGTGAGGGTACGGCAACGCTTTAGGGGGAGCGTGCGTGTGAGGGCGCCGGTTAGTGTTAGCGTACGGGTTAGGATTAGGGGACGGGTGAGGGTCAGGCTTCGGGGAAGGGTTAGGGTTAGGGTTCGGGCTAGGGTTAGGGTTAGGGGACGGGAAAAGTTTAGGGTCCAGCTGAGGGTACGGCAACGCTTTAGGGGGAGCGTGCGTGTGAGGGCGCGGGTTAGTGTTAGCGTACGGGTTAGGATTAGGGGACGGGTGAGGGTCAGGCTTCGGGGAAGGGTTAGGGTTAGGGTTCGGGCTAGGGTTAGGGTTAGGGGACGGGGACGGTTTCGGGTCCAGGTGAGGGTACGGCAACGCTTTAGGGGGAGCGTGCGTGTGAGGGCACGCGTTAGTGTTAGCGTACGGGTTAGGATTAGGGGACGGGTGAGGGTCAGGCTTCGGGGAAGGGTTAGGGTTAGGGTTCGGGCTAGGGTTAGGGTTAGGGGACGGGGACGGTTTAGGGTCCAGGAGAGGGTACGGCAACGCTTTAGGGGGAGCGTGCGTGTGAGGGCGCGCGTTAGTGTTAGCGTACGGCTTAGGATTAGGGGACGGGTGAGGGTCAGGCTTCGGGGAAGGGTTAGGGTTAGGGTTCGGGCTAGGGTTAGGGTTAGGGGACGGGGACGGTTTAGGGTCCAAGTGAGGGTACGGCAACGCTTTAGGGGGAGCGTGCGTGTGAGGGCGCGCGTTAGTGTTAGCGTGCGGCTTAGGATTAGGGGACGGGTGAGGGTCAGGCTTCGGGGAAGGGTTAGGGTTAGGGTTCGGTCTAGGGTTAGGGTTAGGGGACGGGGACGGTTTAGGGTCCAGGTGAGGGTACGGCAACGCTTTAGAGGGAGCGTGCGTGTGAGGGCGCGGGTTAGTGTTAGCGTACGGCTTAGGATTAGGGGACGGGTGAGGGTCAGGCTTCGGGGAAGGGTTAGGGTTAGGGTTTCGGCTAGGGTTAGGGTTAGGGGATGGGGACGGTTTAGGGTCCAGGTGAGGGTACGGCAACGCTTTAGGGGGAGCGTGCGTGTGAGGGCGCGGGTTAGTGTTAGCGTACGGGTTAGGATTAGGGGACGGGTGAGGGTCAGGCTTCGGGGAAGGGTTAGGGTTAGGGTTCGGGCTAGGGTTAGGGTTACGGGATGGGGACGGTTTAGGGTCCAGGTGAGGGTACGGCAACGCTTTAGGGGGAGCGTGCGTGTGAGGGCGCGTGTTAGTGTTAGCGTACGGGTTAGGATTAGGGGACGGGTGAGGGTCAGGCTTCGGGGAAGGGTTAGGGTTAGGGTTCGGGCTAGGGTTAGGGTTAGGGGACGGGGACGGTTTAGGGTCCAGGTGAGGGTACGGCAACGCTTTAGGTGGAGCGTGCGTGTGAGGGCGCGGGTTAGTGTTAGCGTACGGGTTAGGATTAGGGGACGGGTGAGGGTCAGGCTTCGGGGAAGGGTTAGGGTTAGGGTTCGGGCTAGGGTTAGGGTTAGGGGATGGGGAAGGTTTAGGGTCCAGGTGAGGGTACGGCAACGCTTTAGGGGGAGCGTGCGTGTGAGGGCGTGGGTTAGTGTTAGCGTACGGGTTAGGATTAGGGGACGGGTGAGGGTCAGGCTTCGGGGAAGGTTTAGGGTTAGGGTTCGGGCTAGGGTAAGGGTTAAGGGACGGGGACGGTTTAGGGTCCAGGTGAGGGTACGGCAACGCTTTAGGGGGAGCGTGCGTGTGAGGACGCGGGTTAGTGTTAGCGTACGGGTTAGGATTAGGGGACGGGTGAGGGTCAGGCATCGGGGAAGGGTTAGGGTTAGGGTTCGGGCTAGGGTTAGGGTTAGGGGACGGGGACAGTTTAGGGTCCAGCTGAGGGTACGGCAACGCTTTAGGGGGAGCGTGCGTGTGAGGGCGCGGGTTAGTGTTAGCGTACGGGTTAGGATTAGGGGACGGGTGAGGGTCAGGCTTCGGGGAAGAGTTAGGGTTAGGGTTCGGGCTAGGGTTAGGGTTAGGGGACGGGGACGGTTTCGGGTCCAGGTGAGGGTACGGCAACGCTTTAGGGGGAGCGTGCGTGTGAGGGCACGCGTTAGTGTTAGCGTACGGGTTAGGATTAGGGGACGGGTGAGGGTCAGGCTTCGGGGAAGGGTTAGGGTTAGGGTTCGGGCTAGGGTTAGGGTTAGGGGACGGGGACGGTTTAGGGTCCAGGAGAGGGTACGGCAACGCTTTAGGGGGAGAGTGCGTGTGAGGGCGCGCGTTAGTGTTAGCGTACGGCTTAGGATTAGGGGGCGGGTGAGGGTCAGGCTTCGGGGAAGGGTTAGGGTTAGGGTTCGGGCTAGGGTTAGGGTTAGGGGATGGGGACGGTTTAGGGTCCAAGTGAGGGTACGGCAACGCTTTAGGGGGAGCGTGCGTGTGAGGGCGCGCGTTAGTGTTAGCGTGCGGCTTAGGATTAGGGGACGGGTGAGGGTCAGGCTTCGGGGAAGGGTTAGGGTTAGGGTTCGGTCTAGGGTTAGGGTTAGGGGACGGGGACGGTTTAGGGTCCAGGTGAGGGTACGGCAACGCTTTAGAGGGAGCGTGCGTGTGAGGGCGCGGGTTAGTGTTAGCGTACGGCTTAGGATTAGGGGACGGGTGAGGGTCAGGCTTCGGGGAAGGGTTAGGGTTAGGGTTTGGGCTAGGGTTAGGGTTAGGGGACGGGGACGGTTTAGGGTCCAGGTGAGGGTACGGCAACGCTTTAGGGGGAGCGTGCGTGTGAGGGCGCGGGTTAGTGTTAGCGTACGGGTTAGGATTAGGGGACGGGTGAGGGTCAGGCTTCGGGGAAGGGTTAGGGTTAGGGTTCGGACTAGGGTTAGGGTTACGGGATGGGGACGGTTTAGGGTCCAGGTGAGGGTACGGCAACGCTTTAGGGGGAGCGTGCGTGTGAGGGCGCGTGTTAGTGTTAGCGTACGGGTTAGGATTAGGGGACGGGTGAGGGTCAGGCTTCGGGGAAGGGTTAGGGTTAGGGTTCGGGCTAGGGTTAGGGTTAGGGGACGGGGACGGTTTAGGGTCCAGGTGAGGGTTCGGCAACGCTTTAGGTGGAGCGTGCGTGTGAGGGCGCGGGTTAGTGTTAGCGTACGGGTTAGGATTAGGGGACGGGTGAGGGTCAGGCTTCGGGGAAGGGTTAGGGTTAGGGTTCGGGCTAGGGTTAGGGTTAGGGGATGGGGAAGGTTTAGGGTCCAGGTGAGGGTACGGCAACGCTTTAGGGGGAGCGTGCGTGTGAGGGCGTGGGTTAGTGTTAGCGTACGGGTTAGGATTAGGGGACGGGTGAGGGTCAGGTTTCGGGGAAGGTTTAGGGTTAGGGTTCGGGCTAGGGTAAGGGTTAAGGGACGGGGACGGTTTAGGGTCCAGGTGAGGGTACGGCAACGCTTTAGGGGGAGCGTGCGTGTGAGGACGCGGGTTAGTGTTAGCGTACGGGTTAGGATTAGGGGACGGGTGAGGGTCAGGCATCGGGGAAGGGTTAGGGTTAGGGTTCGGGCTAGGGTTAGGGTTAGGGGACGGGGACGGTTTAGGGTCTAGGTGAGGGTATGGCAACGCTTTAGGGGGAGCGTACGTGTGAGGGCGCGGGTTAGTGTTAGCGTACGGGTTAGGATTAGGGGACGGGTGAGGGTCAGGCTTCTGGGAAGGGTTAGGGTTAGGGTTCGGGCTAGGGTTAGGGTTAGGGGACGGGGACGGTTTAGGGTCCAGGTGAGGGTACGGCAACGCTTTAGGGGGAGCGTGCGTGTGAGGACGCGGGTTAGTGTTAGCGTACGGGTTAGGATTAGGGGACGGGTGAGGGTCAGGCTTCGGGGAAGGGTTAGGGTTAGGGTTCGGGCTAGGGTTAGGGTTAGGGGACGGGGACAGTTTAGGGTCCAGCTGAGGGTACGGCAACGCTTTAGGGGGAGCGTGCGTGTGAGGGCGCGGGTTAGTGTTAGCGTACGGGTTAGGATTAGGGGACGGGTGAGGGTCAGGCTTCGGGGAAGGGTTAGGGTTAGGGTTCGGGCTAGGGTTAGGGTTAGGGGACGGGGACGGTTTCGGGTCCAGGTGAGGGTACGGCAACGCTTTAGGGGGAGCGTGCGTGTGAGGGCACGCGTTAGTGTTAGCGTACGGGTTAGGATTAGGGGACGGGTGAGGGTCAGGCTTCGGGGAAGGGTTAGGGTTAGGGTTCGGGCTAGGGTTAGGGTTAGGGGACGGGGACGGTTTAGGGTCCAGGAGAGGGTACGGCAACGCTTTAGGGGGAGCGTGCGTGTGAGGGCGCGCGTTAGTGTTAGCGTACGGCTTAGGATTAGGGGACGGGTGAGGGTCAGGCTTCGGGGAAGGGTTAGGGTTAGGGTTCGGGCTAGGGTTAGGGTTAGGGGACGGGGACGGTTTAGGGTCCAAGTGAGGGTACGGCAACGCTTTAGGGGGAGCGTGCGTGTGAGGGCGCGCGTTAGTGTTAGCGTGCGGCTTAGGATTAGGGGACGGGTGAGGGTCAGGCTTCGGGGAAGGGTTAGGGTTAGGGTTCGGTCTAGGGTTAGGGTTAGGGGACGGGGACGGTTTAGGGTCCAGGTGAGGGTACGGCAACGCTTTAGAGGGAGCGTGCGTGTGAGGGCGCGGGTTAGTGTTAGCGTACGGCTTAGGATTAGGGGACGGGTGAGGGTCAGGCTTCGGGGAAGGGTTAGGGTTAGGGTTTGGGCTAGGGTTAGGGTTAGGGGATGGGGACGGTTTAGGGTCCAGGTGAGGGTACGGCAACGCTTTAGGGGGAGCGTGCGTGTGAGGGCGCGGGTTAGTGTTAGCGTACGGGTTAGGATTAGGGGACGGGTGAGGGTCAGGCTTCGGGGAAGGGTTAGGGTTAGGGTTCGGGCTACGGTTAGGGTTACGGGATGGGGACGGTTTAGGGTCCAGGTGAGGGTACGGCAACGCTTTAGGGGGAGCGTGCGTGTGAGGGCGCGTGTTAGTGTTAGCGTACGGGTTAGGATTAGGGGACGGGTGAGGGTCAGGCTTCGGGGAAGGGTTAGGGTTAGGGTTCGGGCTAGGGTTAGGGTTAGGGGACGGGGACGGTTTAGGGTCCAGGTGAGGGTACGGCAACGCTTTAGGTGGAGCGTGCGTGTGAGGGCGCGGGTTAGTGTTAGCGTACGGGTTAGGATTAGGGGACGGGTGAGGGTCAGGCTTCGGGGAAGGGTTAGGGTTAGGGTTCGGGCTAGGGTTAGGGTTAGGGGATGGGGAAGGTTTAGGGTCCAGGTGAGGGTACGGCAACGCTTTAGGGGGAGCGTGCGTGTGAGGGCGTGGGTTAGTGTTAGCGTACGGGTTAGGATTAGGGGACGGGTGAGGGTCAGGCTTCGGGGAAGGTTTAGGGTTAGGGTTCGGGCTAGGGTAAGGGTTAAGGGACGGGGACGGTTTAGGGTCCAGGTGAGGGTACGGCAACGCTTTAGGGGGAGCGTGCGTGTGAGGACGCGGGTTAGTGTTAGCGTACGGGTTAGGATTAGGGGACGGGTGAGGGTCAGGCATCGGGGAAGGGTTAGGGTTAGGGTTCGGGCTAGGGTTAGGGTTAGGGGACGGGGACGGTTTAGGGTCTAGGTGAGGGTACGGCAACGCTTTAGGGGGAGCGTACGTGTGAGGGCGCGGGTTAGTGTTAGCATACGGGTTAGGATTAGGGGACGGGTGAGGGTCAGGCTTCTGGGAAGGGTTAGGGTTAGGGTTCGGGCTAGGGTTAGGGTTAGGGGACGGGGACGGTTTAGGGTCCAGGTGAGGGTACGGCAACGCTTTAGGGGGAGCGTGCATGTGAGGGCGCGGGTTAGTGTTAGCGTACAGGTGAGGATTAGGGGACGGGTGAGGGTCAGGCTTCGGGGAAGGGTTAGGGTTAGGGTTCGGGCTACGGTTAGGCTTAGGGGACGGGGAAGGTTTAGGGTCCAGGTGAGGGTACGGCAACGCTTTAGGGGGAGCGTGCGTGTGAGGGCGCGGGTTAGTGTTAGCGTACGGGTTAGGATTAGGGGACGGGTGAGGGTCAGGCTTCGGGGAAGGGTTAGGGTTATGGTTCGGGCTAGGGTTAGGGTTAGGGGACGGGGACGGTTTAGGGTCCAGGTGAGGGTACGGCAACGCTTTAGGGGGAGCGTGCGTGTGAGGGCAAGGGTTAGTGTTAGCGTACGGGTTAGGATTAGGGGATGGGTGAGGGTCAGGCTTCGGGGAAGGGTTAGGGTTAGGGTTCGGGCTAGGGTTAGGGAACGGGGACGGTTTAGGGTCCAGGTGAGGGTACGGCAACGCTTTAGGGGGAGCATGCGTGTGAGGGCGCGGGTTAGTGTTAGCGTACGGGTTAGGATTAGGGGACGGGTGAGGGTCAGGCTTCGGGGAAGGGTTAGGGTTAGGGTTCGGGCTAGGGTTAAGGTTAGGGGACAGTTACGGTTTAGGGTTCAGGTGAGGGTACGGCAACGCTTTAGGGGGAGCGTGCGTGTGAGGGCGCGGGTTAGTGTTAGCGTACGGCTTAGGATTAGGGGACGGGTGAGGGTCAGGCTTCGGGGAAGGGTTAGGGTTAGGGTTCGGCCTACGGTTAGGGTTAGGGGACGGGGAAGGTTTAGGGTCCAGTTGAGGGTACGGCAACGCTTTAGGGGGAGCGTGCGTGTGAGGGCGCCGGTTAGTGTTAGCGTACGGGTTAGGATTAGGGGACGGGTGAGGGTCAGGCTTCGGGGAAGGGTTAGGGTTAGGGTTCGGGCTAGGGTTAGGGTTAGGGGACGGGGACAGTTTAGGGTCCAGCTGAGGGTACGGCAACGCTTTAGGGGGAGCGTGCGTGTGAGGGCGCGGGTTAGTGTTAGCGTACGGGTTAGGGTTAGGGGACGGGTGAGGGTCAGGCTTCGGGGAAGGGTTAGGGTTAGGGTTCGGGCTAGGGTTAGGGTTAGGGGATGGGGACGGTTTTGGGTCCAGGTGAGGGTACGGCAACGCTTTAGGGGGAGCGTGCGTGTGAGGGCACGCGTTAGTGTTAGCGTACGGGTTAGGATTAGGGGACGGGTGAGGGTCAGGCTTCGGGTAAGGGTTAGGGTTAGGGTTCGGGCTAGGGTTAGGGTTAGGGGACGGGGACGGTTTAGGGTCCAGGAGAGGGTACGGCAACGCTTTAGGGGGAGAGTGCGTGTGAGGGCGCGCGTTAGTGTTAGCGTACGGCTTAGGATTAGGGGGCGGGTGAGGGTCAGGCTTCGGGGAAGGGTTAGGGTTAGGGTTCGGGCTAGGGTTAGGGTTAGGGGACGGGGACGGTTTAGGGTCCAAGTGAGGGTACGGCAACGCTTTAGGGGGAGCGTGCGTGTGAGGGCGCGCGTTAGTGTTAGCGTGCGGCTTAGGATTAGGGGACGGGTGAGGGTCAGGCTTCGGGGAAGGGTTAGGGTTAGGGTTCGGTCTAGGGTTAGGGTTAGGGGACGGGGACGGTTTAGGGTCCAGGTGAGGGTACGGCAACGCTTTAGAGGGAGCGTGCGTGTGAGGGCGCGGGTTAGTGTTAGCGTACGGGTTAGGATTAGGGGACGGGTGAGGGTCAGGCTTCGGGGAAGGGTTAGGGTTAGGGTTTGGGCTAGGGTTAGGGTTAGGGGACGGGGACAGTTTAGGGTCCAGGTGAGGGTACGGCAACGCTTTAGGGGGAGCGTGCATGTGAGGGCGCGGGTTAGTGTTAGCGTACGGGTTAGGATTAGGGGACGGGTGAGGGTCAGGCTTCGGGGAAGGGTTAGGGTTAGGGTTCGGGCTAGGGTTAGGGTTACGGGATGGGGACGGTTTAGGGTCCAGGTGAGGGTACGGCAACGCTTTAGGGGGAGCGTGCGTGTGAGGGCGCGTGTTAGTGTTAGCGTACGGGTTAGGATTAGGGGACGGGTGAGGGTCAGGCTTCGGGGAAGGGTTAGGGTTAGGGTTCGGGCTAGGGTTAGGGTTAGGGGACGGGGACGGTTTAGGGTCCAGGTGAGGGTTCGGCAACGCTTTAGGTGGAGCGTGCGTGTGAGGGCGCGGGTTAGTGTTAGCGTACGGGTTAGGATTAGGGGACGGGTGAGGGTCAGGCTTCGGGGAAGGGTTAGGGTTAGGGTTCGGGCTAGGGTTAGGGTTAGGGGATGGGGAAGGTTTAGGGTCCAGGTGAGGGTACGGCAACGCTTTAGGGGGAGCGTGCGTGTGAGGGCGTGGGTTAGTGTTAGCGTACGGGTTAGGATTAGGGGACGGGTGAGGGTCAGGTTTCGGGGAAGGTTTAGGTTTAGGGTTCGGGCTAGGGTAAGGGTTAAGGGACGGGGACGGTTTAGGGTCCAGGTGAGGGTACGGCAACGCTTTAGGGGGAGCGTGCGTGTGAGGACGCGGGTTAGTGTTAGCGTACGGGTTAGGATTAGGGGACGGGTGAGGGTCAGGCATCGGGGAAGGGTTAGGGTTAGGGTTCGGGCTAGGGTTAGGGTTAGGGGACGGGGACGGTTTAGGGTCTAGGTGAGGGTACGGCAACGCTTTAGGGGGAGCGTACGTGTGAGGGCGCGGGTTAGTGTTAGCGTACGGGTTAGGATTAGGGGACGGGTGAGGGTCAGGCTTCGGGGAAGGGTTAGGGTTAGGGTTCGGGCTAGGGTTAGGGTTAGGGGACGGGGACGGTTTAGGGTCCAGGTGAGGGTACGGCAACGCTTTAGGGGGAGCGTGCGTGTGAGGACGCGGGTTAGTGTTAGCGTACGGGTTAGGATTAGGGGACGGGTGAGGGTCAGGCTTCGGGGAAGGGTTAGGGTTAGGGTTCGGGCTAGGGTTAGGGTTAGGGGATGGGGAAGGTTTAGGGTCCAGGTGAGGGTACGGCAACGCTTTAGGGGGAGCGTGCGTGTGAGGGCGCGGGTTAGTGTTAGCGTACGGGTTAGGATTAGGGGACGGGTGAGGGTCAGGCTTCGGGGAAGGGTTAGGGTTAGGGTTCGGGCTAGGGTGAGGGTTAGGGGACGGGGACGGTTCAGGGTCCAGGTGAGGGTACGGCAACGCTTTAGGGGGAGCGTGCGTGTGAGGGCGCGGGTTAGTGTTAGCGTACGGGTTAGGATTAGGGGACGGGTGAGGGTCAGGCTTCGGGGAAGGGTTAGGGTTAGGGTTCGGGCTAGGGTTAGGGTTAGGGGACGGGGACGGTTTAGGGTCCAGGTGAGGGTACGGCAACGTTTTAGGGGGAGCGTGCGTGTGAGGGCGCGGGTTAGTGTTAGCGTACGGGTTAGGATTAGGGGACGGGTGAGGGTCAGGCTTCGGGGAAGGGTTAGGGTTAGGGTTCGGGCTAGGGTTAGGGTTAGGGGACTGGGACGGTTTAGGGTCCAGGTGAGGGTACGGCAACGTTTTAGGGGGAGCGTGCGTGTGAGGGCGCGTGTTAGTGTTAGCGTACGGATTAGGAATAGGGGACGGGTGAGGGTCAGGCTTCGGGGAAGGGTTAGGGTTAGGGTTCGGGCTAGGGTTAGGGTTAGGGGATGGGGAAGGTTTAGGGTCCAGGTGAGGGTACGGCAACGCTTTAGGGGGAGCGTGCGTGTGAGGGCGCGGGTTAGTGTTAGCGTACGGGTTAGGATTAAGGGACGGGTGAGGGTCAGGCTTCGGGGAAGGTTTAGGGTTAGGGTTCGGGCTAGGGTTAGGTTTAAGGGACGGGGACGGTTTAGGGTCCAGGTGAGGGTACGGCAATGCTTTAGGGGGAGCGTGCGTGTGAGGACGCGGGTTAGTGTTAGCGTACGGGTTAGGATTAGGGGACGGGTGAGGGTCAGGCATCGGGGAAGGGTTAGGGTTAGGGTTCGGGCTAGGGTTAGGGTTAGGGGACGGGGACGGTTTAGGGTCCAGGTGAGGGTACGGCAACGCTTTAGGGGGAGCGTACGTGTGAGGGCGCGGGTTAGTGTTAGCGTACGTGTTAGGATTAGGGGACGGGTGAGGGTCAGGCTTCGGGGAAGTGTTAGGGTTAGGGTTCGGGGTAGGGTTAGGGTTAGGGGACGGGGACGGTTCAGGGTCCAAGTGAGGGTACGGCAACGCTTTAGGGGGAGCGTGAGTGTGAGGGCGCGGGTTAGTGTTAGCGTACGGGTTAGGATTAGGGGACGGGTGAGGGTCAGGCTTCGGGGAAGGGTTAGGGTTAGGGTTCGGGCTAGGGTTAGGGTTAGGGGACGGGGACGGTTTCGGGTCCAGCTGAGGGTACGGCAACGCTTTACGGGGAGCGTGCATGTGAGGGCGCGGGTTAGTGTTAGCGTACGGGTTAGGATTAGGGGACGGGTGAGGGTCAGGCTTCGGGGAAGGGTTAGGGTTAGGGTTCGGGCTAGGGTTAGGGTTAGGGGACGGGGACGGTTTATGGTCCAGGTGAGGGTACGGCAACGCTTTAGGGGGAGCGTGCGTGTGAGGGCGCGGGTTAGTGTTAGCGTACGGGTTAGGATTAGGGGACGGGTGAGGGTCAGGCTTCGGGGAAGGGTTAGGGTTAGGGTTCGGGCTAGGGTTAGGGTTAGGGGACGGGGACGGTTTAGGGTCCAGGTGAGGGGACGGCAACGCTTTAGGGGGCGCGTGCGTGTGAGGGCGCGGGTTAGTGTTAGCGTACGGGTTAGGATTAGGGGATGGGTGAGGGTCAGGCTTCGGGGAAAGGTTAGGGTTAGGGTTCGGCCTAGGGTTAGGGTTAGGGGACGGGGACGGCTTAGGGTCCAGGTGAGGGTACGGCAACGCTTTAGGGGGAGCATGCGTGTGAGGGCGCGGGTTAGTGTTAGCGTACGGGTTAGGATTAGGGGACGGGTGAGGGTCAGGCTTCGGGGAAGGGTTAGGGTTAGGGTTCGGGCTAGGGTTAGGGTTAGGGGACGGGGACGGTTTAGGGTCCAGGTGAGGGTACGGCAACGCTTTAGGGGGAGCGTGCGTGTGAGGGCGCGGGTTAGTGTTAGCGAACGGGTTAGGATTAGGGGACGGGTGAGGGTCAGGCTTCGGGGAAGGGTTAGGGTTAGGGTTCGGGCTAGGGTAAGGGTTAAGGGACGGGGACGGTTTCGGGTCCAGGTGAGGGTACGGCAACGCTTTAGGGGGAGCGTGCGTGTGAGGGCGCGGATTATTGTTAGCGTACGGGTTAGGATTAGGGTACGGGTGAGGGTCAGGCTTCGGGGAAGGGTTAGGGTTAGGGTTCGGGCTAGGGTTAGGTTTAGGGGACGGGGACGGTTTAGGGTCCAGGTGAGGGTACGACAACGCTTTAGGGGGAGCGTGCGTGTGAAGGCACGGGTTAGTGTTAGCGTACGGGTTAGAATTAGGGGACGAGTGAGTGTCAGGCTTCGGGGAAGGGTTAGGGTTAGGGTTCGGGCTAGGGTTAGGGTTAGGGGACGGGGACGGTTTAGGGTCCAGGTGAGGGTACGGCAACGCTTTAGGGGGAGCGTGCGTGTGAGGGCGCGGGTTAGTGTTAGCGTACGGGTTAGGATTAGGGGACGGGTGAGGGTCAGGCTTCGGGGAAGGGTTAGGGGTAGGGTTCGGGCTAGGGTTAGGGTTAGGGGACGGGGACGGTTTAGGGTCCAGGTGAGGGTATGGCAACGCTTTAGGGGGAGCGTGCGTGTGAGGGCGCGGGTTAGTGTTAGCGTACGGGTTAGGATTAGGGGACGGGTGAGGGTCACGCTTCAGGGAAGTGTTAGGGTTAGGGTTCGGGCTAGGGTTAGGGTTAGGGGACGGGGACGGTTTAGGGTCCAGGTGAGGGTACGGCAACGCTTCAGGGGGAGCGTGCGTGTGAGGGCGCGGGTTAGTGTTAGCGTACGGGTTAGGATTAGGGGACGGGTGAGGGTCAGGCTTCGGGGAAGGGTTAGGGTTAGGGTTCGGGCTAGGGTTAGGGTTAGGGGACGGGGAAGGTTTAGGGTCCAGGTGAGGGTACGGCAACGCTTTAGGGGGAGCGTGTGTGTGAGGGCGCGGGTTAGTGTTAGCGTACGGGTTAGGATTAGGGGACGGGTGAGGGTCAGGCTTCGGGGAAGGGTTAGGGTTAGGGTTCGGGCTAGGGTTAGGGTTAGGGGACGGGGACGGTTTAGGGTCCAGGTGAGGGTACGGCAACGCTTTAGGGGGAGCGTGCGTGTGAGGGCGCGTGTTAGTGTTAGCGTACGGATTAGGAATAGGGGACGGGTGAGGGTCAGGCTTCGGGGAAGGGTTAGGGTTAGGGTTCGGGCTAGGGTTAGGGTTAGGGGATGGGGAAGGTTTAGGGTCCAGGTGAGGGTACGGCAACGCTTTAGGGGGAGCGTGCGTGTGAGGGTGCGGGTTAGTGTTAGCGTACGGGTTAGGATTAGGGGACGGGTGAGGGTCAGGCTTCGGGGAAGGTTTAGGGTTAGGGTTCGGGCTAGGGTTAGGTTTAAGGGACGGGGACGGTTTAGGGTCCAGGTGAGGGTACGGCAACGCTTTAGGGGGAGCGTGCGTGTGAGGACGCGGGTTAGTGTTAGCGTACGGGTTAGGATTAGGGGACGGGTGAGGGTCAGGCATCGGGGAAGGGTTAGGGTTAGGGTTCGGGCTAGGGTTAGGGTTAGGGGACGGGGACGGTTTAGGGTCTAGGTGAGGGTACGGCAACGCTTTAGGGGGAGCGTACGTGTGAGGGCGCGGGTTAGTGTTAGCGTACGTGTTAGGATTAGGGGACGGGTGAGGGTCAGGCTTCGGGGAAGGGTTAGGGTTAGGGTTCGGGCTAGGGTTAGGGTTAGGGGACGGGGACGGTTCAGGGTCCAAGTGAGGGTACGGCAACGCTTTAGGGGGAGCGTGAGTGTGAGGGCGCGGGTTAGTGTTAGCGTACGGGTTAGGATTAGGGGACGGGTGAGGGTCAGGCTTCGGGGAAGGGTTAGGGTTAGGGTTCGGGCTAGGGTTAGGGTTAGGGGACGGGGACGGTTTCGGGTCCAGCTGAGGGTACGGCAACGCTTTACGGGGAGCGTGCATGTGAGGGAGCGGGTTAGTGTTAGCGTACGGGTTAGGATTAGGGGACGGGTGAGGGTCAGGCTTCGGGGAAGGGTTAGGGTTAGGGTTCGGGCTAGGGTTAGGGTTAGGGGACGGGGACGGTTTAGGGTCCAGGTGAGGGTACGGCAACGCTTTAGGGGGAGCGTGCGTGTGAGGGCGCGGGTTAGTGTTAGCGTACGGGTTAGGATTAGGGGACGGGTGAGGGTCAGGCTTCGGGGAAGGGTTAGGGTTAGGGTTCGGGCTAGGGTTAGGGTTAGGGGACGGGGACGGTTTAGGGTCCAGGTGAGGGTACGGCAACGCTTTAGGGGGCGCGTGCGTGTGAGGGCGCGGGTTAGTGTTAGCGTACGGGTTAGGATTAGGGGACGGGTGAGGGTCAGGCTTCGGGGAAGGGTTAGGGTTAGGGTTCGGGCTAGGGTTAGGGTTAGGGGACGGGGACGGTTTCGGGTCCAGCTGAGGGTAAGGCAACGCTTTACGGGGAGCGTGCATGTGAGGGCGCGGGTTAGTGTTAGCGTACGGGTTAGGATTAGGGGACGGGTGAGGGTCAGGCTTCGGGGAAGGGTTAGGGTTAGGGTTCGGGCTAGGGTTAGGGTTAGGGGACGGGGACGGTTTATGGTCCAGGTGAGGGTACGGCAACGCTTTAGGGGGAGCGTGCGTGTGAGGGCGCGGGTTAGTGTTGGCGTACGGGTTAGGATTAGGGGACGGGTGAGGGTCAGGCTTCGGGGAAGGGTTAGGGTTAGGGTTCGGGCTAGGGTTAGGGTTAGGGGACGGGGACGGTTTAGGGTCCAGGTGAGGGGACGGCAACGCTTTAGGGGGCGCGTGCGTGTGAGGGCGCGGGTTAGTGTTAGCGTACGGGTTAGGATTAGGGGATGGGTGAGGGTCAGGCTTCGGGGAAAGGTTAGGGTTAGGGTTCGGCCTAGGGTTAGGGTTAGGGGACGGGGACGGTTTAGGGTCCAGGTGAGGGTACGGCAACGCTTTAGGGGGAGCATGCGTGTGAGGGCGCGGGTTAGTGTTAGCGTACGGGTTAGGATTAGGGGACGGGTGAGGGTCAGGCTTCGGGGAAGGGTTAGGGTTAGGGTTCGGGCTAGGGTTAGGGTTAGGGGACGGGGACGGTTTAGGGTCCAGGTGAGGGTACGGCAACGCTTTAGGGGGAGCGTGCGTGTGAGGGCGCGGGTTAGTGTTAGCGAACGGGTTAGGATTAGGGGACGGGTGAGGGTCAGGCTTCGGGGAAGGGTTAGGGTTAGGGTTCGGGCTAGGGTAAGGGTTAAGGGACGGGGACGGTTTCGGGTCCAGGTGAGGGTACGGCAACGCTTTAGGGGGAGCGTGCGTGTGAGGGCGCGGATTATTGTTAGCGTACGGGTTAGGATTAGGGTACGGGTGAGGGTCAGGCTTCGGGGAAGGGTTAGGGTTAGGGTTCGGGCTAGGGTTAGGTTTAGGGGACGGGGACGGTTTAGGGTCCAGGTGAGGGCACGACAACGCTTTAGGGGGAGCGTGCGTGTGAAGGCACGGGTTAGTGTTAGCGTACGGGTTAGGATTAGGGGACGAGTGAGTGTCAGGCTTCGGGGAAGGGTTAGGGTTAGGGTTCGGGCTAGGGTTAGGGTTAGGGGACGGGGACGGTTTAGGGTCCAGGTGAGGGTACGGCAACGCTTTAGGGGGAGCGTGCGTGTGAGGGCGCGGGTTAGTGTTAGCGTACGGGTTAGGATTAGGGGACGGGTGAGGGTCAGGCTTCGGGGAAGGGTTAGGGGTAGGGTTCGGGCTAGGGTTAGGGTTAGGGGACGGGGACGGTTTAGGGTCCAGGTGAGGGTATGGCAACGCTTTAGGGGGAGCGTGCGTGTGAGGGCGCGGGTTAGTGTTAGCGTACGGGTTAGGATTAGGGGACGGGTGAGGGTCACGCTTCAGGGAAGGGTTAGGGTTAGGGTTCGGGCTAGGGTTAGGGTTAGGGGACGGGGACGGTTTAGGGTCCAGGTGAGGGTACGGCAACGCTTCAGGGGGAGCGTGCGTGTGAGGGCGCGGGTTAGTGTTAGCGTACGGGTTAGGATTAGGGGACGGGTGAGGGTCAGGCTTCGGGGAAGGGTTAGGGTTAGGGTTCGGGCTAGGGTTAGGGTTAGGGGACGGGGAAGGTTTAGGGTCCAGGTGAGGGTACGGCAACGCTTTAGGGGGAGCGTGTGTGTGAGGGCGCGGGTTAGTGTTAGCGTACGGGTTAGGATTAGGGGACGGGTGAGGGTCAGGCTTCGGGGAAGGGTTAGGGTTAGGGTTCGGGCTAGGGTTAGGGTTAGGGGACGGGGACGGTTTATGGTCCAGGTGAGGGTACGGCAACGCTTTAGGGGGAGCGTGCGTGTGAGGGCGCGGGTTAGTGTTAGCGTACGGGTTAGGATTAGGGGACGGGTGAGGGTCAGGCTTCGGGGAAGGGTTAGGGTTAGGGTTCGGGCTAGGGTTAGGGTTAGGGGACGGGGACGGTTTAGGGTCCAGGTGAGGGGACGGCAACGCTTTAGGGGGCGCGTGCGTGTGAGGGCGCGGGTTAGTGTTAGCGTACGGGTTAGGATTAGGGGATGGGTGAGGGTCAGGCTTCGGGGAAAGGTTAGGGTTAGGGTTCGGCCTAGGGTTAGGGTTAGGGGACGGGGACGGCTTAGGGTCCAGGTGAGGGTACGGCAACGCTTTAGGGGGAGCATGCGTGTGAGGGCGCGGGTTAGTGTTAGCGTACGGGTTAGGATTAGGGGACGGGTGAGGGTCAGGCTTCGGGGAAGGGTTAGGGTTAGGGTTCGGGCTAGGGTTAGGGTTAGGGGACGGGGACGGTTTAGGGTCCAGGTGAGGGTACGGCAACGCTTTAGGGGGAGCGTGCGTGTGAGGGCGCGGGTTAGTGTTAGCGAACGGGTTAGGATTAGGGGACGGGTGAGGGTCAGGCTTCGGGGAAGGGTTAGGGTTAGGGTTCGGGCTAGGGTAAGGGTTAAGGGACGGGGACGGTTTCGGGTCCAGGTGAGGGTACGGCAACGCTTTAGGGGGAGCGTGCGTGTGAGGGCGCGGATTATTGTTAGCGTACGGGTTAGGATTAGGGTACGGGTGAGGGTCAGGCTTCGGGGAAGGGTTAGGGTTAGGGTTCGGGCTAGGGTTAGGTTTAGGGGACGGGGACGGTTTAGGGTCCAGGTGAGGGTACGACAACGCTTTAGGGGGAGCGTGCGTGTGAAGGCACGGGTTAGTGTTAGCGTACGGGTTAGAATTAGGGGACGAGTGAGTGTCAGGCTTCGGGGAAGGGTTAGGGTTAGGGTTCGGGCTAGGGTTAGGGTTAGGGGACGGGGACGGTTTAGGGTCCAGGTGAGGGTACGGCAACGCTTTAGGGGGAGCGTGCGTGTGAGGGCGCGGGTTAGTGTTAGCGTACGGGTTAGGATTAGGGGACGGGTGAGGGTCAGGCTTCGGGGAAGGGTTAGGGGTAGGGTTCGGGCTAGGGTTAGGGTTAGGGGACGGGGACGGTTTAGGGTCCAGGTGAGGGTATGGCAACGCTTTAGGGGGAGCGTGCGTGTGAGGGCGCGGGTTAGTGTTAGCGTACGGGTTAGGATTAGGGGACGGGTGAGGGTCACGCTTCAGGGAAGTGTTAGGGTTAGGGTTCGGGCTAGGGTTAGGGTTAGGGGACGGGGACGGTTTAGGGTCCAGGTGAGGGTACGGCAACGCTTCAGGGGGAGCGTGCGTGTGAGGGCGCGGGTTAGTGTTAGCGTACGGGTTAGGATTAGGGGACGGGTGAGGGTCAGGCTTCGGGGAAGGGTTAGGGTTAGGGTTCGGGCTAGGGTTAGGGTTAGGGGACGGGGAAGGTTTAGGGTCCAGGTGAGGGTACGGCAACGCTTTAGGGGGAGCGTGTGTGTGAGGGCGCGGGTTAGTGTTAGCGTACGGGTTAGGATTAGGGGACGGGTGAGGGTCAGGCTTCGGGGAAGGGTTAGGGTTAGGGTTCGGGCTAGGGTTAGGGTTAGGGGACGGGGACGGTTTAGGGTCCAGGTGAGGGTACGGCAACGCTTTAGGGGGAGCGTGCGTGTGAGGGCGCGTGTTAGTGTTAGCGTACGGATTAGGAATAGGGGACGGGTGAGGGTCAGGCTTCGGGGAAGGGTTAGGGTTAGGGTTCGGGCTAGGGTTAGGGTTAGGGGATGGGGAAGGTTTAGGGTCCAGGTGAGGGTACGGCAACGCTTTAGGGGGAGCGTGCGTGTGAGGGTGCGGGTTAGTGTTAGCGTACGGGTTAGGATTAGGGGACGGGTGAGGGTCAGGCTTCGGGGAAGGTTTAGGGTTAGGGTTCGGGCTAGGGTTAGGTTTAAGGGACGGGGACGGTTTAGGGTCCAGGTGAGGGTACGGCAACGCTTTAGGGGGAGCGTGCGTGTGAGGACGCGGGTTAGTGTTAGCGTACGGGTTAGGATTAGGGGACGGGTGAGGGTCAGGCATCGGGGAAGGGTTAGGGTTAGGGTTCGGGCTAGGGTTAGGGTTAGGGGACGGGGACGGTTTAGGGTCTAGGTGAGGGTACGGCAACGCTTTAGGGGGAGCGTACGTGTGAGGGCGCGGGTTAGTGTTAGCGTACGTGTTAGGATTAGGGGACGGGTGAGGGTCAGGCTTCGGGGAAGGGTTAGGGTTAGGGTTCGGGCTAGGGTTAGGGTTAGGGGACGGGGACGGTTCAGGGTCCAAGTGAGGGTACGGCAACGCTTTAGGGGGAGCGTGAGTGTGAGGGCGCGGGTTAGTGTTAGCGTACGGGTTAGGATTAGGGGACGGGTGAGGGTCAGGCTTCGGGGAAGGGTTAGGGTTAGGGTTCGGGCTAGGGTTAGGGTTAGGGGACGGGGACGGTTTCGGGTCCAGCTGAGGGTACGGCAACGCTTTACGGGGAGCGTGCATGTGAGGGAGCGGGTTAGTGTTAGCGTACGGGTTAGGATTAGGGGACGGGTGAGGGTCAGGCTTCGGGGAAGGGTTAGGGTTAGGGTTCGGGCTAGGGTTAGGGTTAGGGGACGGGGACGGTTTAGGGTCCAGGTGAGGGTACGGCAACGCTTTAGGGGGAGCGTGCGTGTGAGGGCGCGGGTTAGTGTTAGCGTACGGGTTAGGATTAGGGGACGGGTGAGGGTCAGGCTTCGGGGAAGGGTTAGGGTTAGGGTTCGGGCTAGGGTTAGGGTTAGGGGACGGGGACGGTTTAGGGTCCAGGTGAGGGTACGGCAACGCTTTAGGGGGCGCGTGCGTGTGAGGGCGCGGGTTAGTGTTAGCGTACGGGTTAGGATTAGGGGACGGGTGAGGGTCAGGCTTCGGGGAAGGGTTAGGGTTAGGGTTCGGGCTAGGGTTAGGGTTAGGGGACGGGGACGGTTTCGGGTCCAGCTGAGGGTAAGGCAACGCTTTACGGGGAGCGTGCATGTGAGGGCGCGGGTTAGTGTTAGCGTACGGGTTAGGATTAGGGGACGGGTGAGGGTCAGGCTTCGGGGAAGGGTTAGGGTTAGGGTTCGGGCTAGGGTTAGGGTTAGGGGACGGGGACGGTTTATGGTCCAGGTGAGGGTACGGCAACGCTTTAGGGGGAGCGTGCGTGTGAGGGCGCGGGTTAGTGTTGGCGTACGGGTTAGGATTAGGGGACGGGTGAGGGTCAGGCTTCGGGGAAGGGTTAGGGTTAGGGTTCGGGCTAGGGTTAGGGTTAGGGGACGGGGACGGTTTAGGGTCCAGGTGAGGGGACGGCAACGCTTTAGGGGGCGCGTGCGTGTGAGGGCGCGGGTTAGTGTTAGCGTACGGGTTAGGATTAGGGGATGGGTGAGGGTCAGGCTTCGGGGAAAGGTTAGGGTTAGGGTTCGGCCTAGGGTTAGGGTTAGGGGACGGGGACGGTTTAGGGTCCAGGTGAGGGTACGGCAACGCTTTAGGGGGAGCATGCGTGTGAGGGCGCGGGTTAGTGTTAGCGTACGGGTTAGGATTAGGGGACGGGTGAGGGTCAGGCTTCGGGGAAGGGTTAGGGTTAGGGTTCGGGCTAGGGTTAGGGTTAGGGGACGGGGACGGTTTAGGGTCCAGGTGAGGGTACGGCAACGCTTTAGGGGGAGCGTGCGTGTGAGGGCGCGGGTTAGTGTTAGCGAACGGGTTAGGATTAGGGGACGGGTGAGGGTCAGGCTTCGGGGAAGGGTTAGGGTTAGGGTTCGGGCTAGGGTAAGGGTTAAGGGACGGGGACGGTTTCGGGTCCAGGTGAGGGTACGGCAACGCTTTAGGGGGAGCGTGCGTGTGAGGGCGCGGATTATTGTTAGCGTACGGGTTAGGATTAGGGTACGGGTGAGGGTCAGGCTTCGGGGAAGGGTTAGGGTTAGGGTTCGGGCTAGGGTTAGGTTTAGGGGACGGGGACGGTTTAGGGTCCAGGTGAGGGCACGACAACGCTTTAGGGGGAGCGTGCGTGTGAAGGCACGGGTTAGTGTTAGCGTACGGGTTAGGATTAGGGGACGAGTGAGTGTCAGGCTTCGGGGAAGGGTTAGGGTTAGGGTTCGGGCTAGGGTTAGGGTTAGGGGACGGGGACGGTTTAGGGTCCAGGTGAGGGTACGGCAACGCTTTAGGGGGAGCGTGCGTGTGAGGGCGCGGGTTAGTGTTAGCGTACGGGTTAGGATTAGGGGACGGGTGAGGGTCAGGCTTCGGGGAAGGGTTAGGGGTAGGGTTCGGGCTAGGGTTAGGGTTAGGGGACGGGGACGGTTTAGGGTCCAGGTGAGGGTATGGCAACGCTTTAGGGGGAGCGTGCGTGTGAGGGCGCGGGTTAGTGTTAGCGTACGGGTTAGGATTAGGGGACGGGTGAGGGTCACGCTTCAGGGAAGGGTTAGGGTTAGGGTTCGGGCTAGGGTTAGGGTTAGGGGACGGGGACGGTTTAGGGTCCAGGTGAGGGTACGGCAACGCTTCAGGGGGAGCGTGCGTGTGAGGGCGCGGGTTAGTGTTAGCGTACGGGTTAGGATTAGGGGACGGGTGAGGGTCAGGCTTCGGGGAAGGGTTAGGGTTAGGGTTCGGGCTAGGGTTAGGGTTAGGGGACGGGGAAGGTTTAGGGTCCAGGTGAGGGTACGGCAACGCTTTAGGGGGAGCGTGTGTGTGAGGGCGCGGGTTAGTGTTAGCGTACGGGTTAGGATTAGGGGACGGGTGAGGGTCAGGCTTCGGGGAAGGGTTAGGGTTAGGGTTCGGGCTAGGGTTAGGGTTAGGGGACGGGGACGGTTTAGGGTCCAGGTGAGGGTACGGCAACGCTTTAGGGGGAGCGTGCGTGTGAGGGCGCGTGTTAGTGTTAGCGTACGGATTAGGAATAGGGGACGGGTGAGGGTCAGGCTTCGGGGAAGGGTTAGGGTTAGGGTTCGGGCTAGGGTTAGGGTTAGGGGATGGGGAAGGTTTAGGTTCCAGGTGAGGGTACGGCAACGCTTTAGGGGGAGCGTGCGTGTGAGGGCGCGGGTTAGTGTTAGCGTACGGGTTAGGATTAGGGGACGGGTGAGGGTCAGGCTTCGGGGAAGGTTTAGGGTTAGGGTTCGGGCTAGGGTTAGGTTTAAGGGACGGGGACGGTTTAGGGTCCAGGTGAGGGTACGGCAACGCTTTAGGGGGAGCGTGCGTGTGAGGACGCGGGTTAGTGTTAGCGTACGGGTTAGGATTAGGGGACGGGTGAGGGTCAGGCATCGGGGAAGGGTTAGGGTTAGGGTTCGGGCTAGGGTTAGGGTTAGGGGACGGGGACGGTTTAGGGTCCAGGTGAGGGTACGGCAACGCTTTAGGGGGAGCGTACGTGTGAGGGCGCGGGTTAGTGTTAGCGTACGTGTTAGGATTAGGGGACGGGTGAGGGTCAGGCTTCGGGGAAGGGTTAGGGTTAGGGTTCGGGGTAGGGTTAGGGTTAGGGGACGGGGACGGTTCAGGGTCCAAGTGAGGGTACGGCAACGCTTTAGGGGGAACGTGAGTGTGAGGGCGCGGGTTAGTGTTAGCGTACGGGTTAGGATTAGGGGACGGGTGAGGGTCAGGCTTCGGGGAAGGGTTAGGGTTAGGGTTCGGGCTAGGGTTAGGGTTAGGGGACGGGGACGGTTTCGGGTCCAGCTGAGGGTACGGCAACGCTTTACGGGGAGCGTGCATGTGAGGGCGCGGGTTAGTGTTAGCGTACGGGTTAGGATTAGGGGACGGGTGAGGGTCAGGCTTCAGGGAAGGGTTAGGGTTAGGGTTCGGGCTAGGGTTAGGGTTAGGGGACGGGGAAGGTTTAGGGTCCAGGTGAGGGTACGGCAACGCTTTAGGGGGAGCGTGTGTGTGAGGGCGCGGGTTAGTGTTAGCGTACGGGTTAGGATTAGGGGACGGGTGAGGGTCAGGCTTCGGGGAAGGGTTAGGGTTAGGGTTCGGGCTAGGGTTAGGGTTAGGGGACGGGGACGGTTTAGGGTCCAGGTGAGGGTACGGCAACGCTTTAGGGGGAGCGTGCGTGTGAGGGCGCGTGTTAGTGTTAGCGTACGGATTAGGAATAGGGGACGGGTGAGGGTCAGGCTTCGGGGAAGGGTTAGGGTTAGGGTTCGGGCTAGGGTTAGGGTTAGGGGATGGGGAAGGTTTAGGGTCCAGGTGAGGGTACGGCAACGCTTTAGGGGGAGCGTGCGTGTGAGGGCGCGGGTTAGTGTTAGCGTACGGGTTAGGATTAGGGGACGGGTGAGGGTCAGGCTTCGGGGAAGGTTTAGGGTTAGGGTTCGGGCTAGGGTTAGGTTTAAGGGACGGGGACGGTTTAGGGTCCAGGTGAGGGTACGGCAACGCTTTAGGGGGAGCGTGCGTGTGAGGACGCGGGTTAGTGTTAGCGTACGGGTTAGGATTAGGGGACGGGTGAGGGTCAGGCATCGGGGAAGGGTTAGGGTTAGTGTTCGGGCTAGGGTTAGGGTTAGGGGACGGGGACGGTTTAGGGTCCAGGTGAGGGTACGGCAACGCTTTAGGGGGAGCGTACGTGTGAGGGAGCGGGTTAGTGTTAGCGTACGTGTTAGGATTAGGGGACGGGTGAGGGTCAGGCTTCGGGGAAGGGTTAGGGTTAGGGTTCGGGGTAGGGTTAGGGTTAGGGGACGGGGACGGTTCAGGGTCCAAGTGAGGGTACGGCAACGCTTTAGGGGGAGCGTGAGTGTGAGGGCGCGGGTTAGTGTTAGCGTACGGGTTAGGATTAGGGGACGGGTGAGGGTCAGGCTTCGGGGAAGGGTTAGGGTTAGGGTTCGGGCTAGGGTTAGGGTTAGGGGACGGGGACGGTTTCGGGTCCAGCTGAGGGTACGGCAACGCTTTACGGGGAGCGTGCGTGTGAGGGCGCGGGTTAGTGTTAGCGTACGGGTTAGGATTAGGGGACGGGTGAGGGTCAGGCTTCGGGGAAGGGTTAGGGTTAGGGTTCGGGCTAGGGTTAGGGTTAGGGGACGGGGACGGTTTAGGGTCCAGGTGAGGGTACGGCAACGCTTTAGGGGGAGCGTGCGTGTGAGGGCGCGGGTTAGTGTTAGCGTACGGGTTAGGATTAGGGGACGGGTGAGGGTCAGGCTTCGGGGAAGGGTTAGGGTTAGGGTTCGGGCTAGGGTTAGGGTTAGGGGACGGGGACGGTTTAGGGTCCAGGTGAGGGTACGGCAACGCTTTAGGGGGCGCGTGCGTGTGAGGGCGCGGGTTAGTGTTAGCGTACGGGTTAGGATTAGGGGACGGGTGACGGTCAGGCTTCGGGGAAGGTTTAGGGTTAGGGTTCGGGCTAGGGTTAAGTTTAAGGAACGGGGACGGTTTAGGGTCCAGGTGAGGGTACGGCAACGCTTTAGGGGGAGCGTGCGTGTGAGGGCGCGGGTTAGTGTTAGCGTACGGGTTAGGATTAGGGGACGGGTGAGGGTCAGGCTTCGGGGAAGGGTTAGGGTTAGGGTTCGGGCTAGGGTTAGGGTTAGGGGATGGGGAAGGTTTAGGGTCCAGGTGAGGGTACGGCAACGCTTTAGGGGGAGCGTGCGTGTGAGGGCGCGGGTTAGTGTTAGCGTACGGGTTAGGATTAGGGGACGGGTGAGGGTCAGGCTTCGGGGAAGGTTTAGGGTTAGGGTTCGGGCTAGGGTTAGGTTTAAGGGACGGGGACGGTTTAGGGTCCAGGTGAGGGTACGGCAATGCTTTAGGGGGAGCGTGCGTGTGAGGACGCGGGTTAGTGTTAGCGTACGGGTTAGGATTAGGGGACGGGTGAGGGTCAGGCATCGGGGAAGGGTTAGGGTTAGGGTTCGGGCTAGGGTTAGGGTTAGGGGACGGGGACGGTTTAGGGTCCAGGTGAGGGTACGGCAACGCTTTAGGGGGAGCGTACGTGTGAGGGCGCGGGTTAGTGTTAGCGTACGTGTTAGGATTAGGGGACGGGTGAGGGTCAGGCTTCGGGGAAGGGTTAGGGTTAGGGTTCGGGGTAGGGTTAGGGTTAGGGGACGGGGACGGTTCAGGGTCCAAGTGAGGGTACGGCAACGCTTTAGGGGGAGCGTGAGTGTGAGGGCGTGGGTTAGTGTTAGCGTACGGGTTAGGATTAGGGGACGGGTGAGGGTCAGGCTTCGGGGAAGGGTTAGGGTTAGGGTTCGGGCTAGGGTTAGGGTTAGGGGACGGGGACGGTTTCGGGTCCAGCTGAGGCTACGGCAACGCTTTACGGGGAGCGTGCATGTGAGGGCGCGGGTTAGTGTTAGCGTACGGGTTAGGATTAGGGGACGGGTGAGGGTCAGGCTTCGGGGAAGGGTTAGGGTTAGGGTTCGGGCTAGGGTTAGGGTTAGGGGACGGGGACGGTTTAGGGTCCAGGTGAGGGTACGGCAACGCTTTAGGGGGAGCGTGCGTGTGAGGGCGCGGGTTAGTGTTAGCGTACGGGTTAGGATTAGGGGACGGGTGAGGGTCAGGCTTCGGGGAAGGGTTAGGGTTAGGGTTCGGGCTAGGGTTAGGGTTAGGGGACGGGGACGGTTTAGGGTCCAGGTGAGGGGACGGCAACGCTTTAGGGGGCGCGTGCGTGTGAGGGCGCGGGTTAGTGTTAGCGTACGGGTTAGGATTAGGGGATGGGTGAGGGTCAGGCTTCGGGGAAAGGTTAGGGTTAGGGTTCGGCCTAGGGTTAGGGTTAGGGGACGGGGACGGTTTAGGGTCCAGGTGAGGGTACGGCAACGCTTTAGGGGGAGCATGCGTGTGAGGGCGCGGGTTAGTGTTAGCGTACGGGTTAGGATTAGGGGACGGGTGAGGGTCAGGCTTCGGGGAAGGGTTAGGGTTAGGGTTCGGGCTAGGGTTAGGGTTAGGGGACGGGGACGGTTTAGGGTCCAGGTGAGGGTACGGCAACGCTTTAGGGGGAGCGTGCGTGTGAGGGCGCGGGTTAGTGTTAGCGTACGGGTTAGGATTAGGGGACGGGTGAGGGTCAGGCTTCGGGGAAGGGTTAGGGTTAGGGTTCGGGCTAGGGTAAGGGTTAAGGGACGGGGACGGTTTCGGGTCCAGGTGAGGGTACGGCAACGCTTTAGGGGGAGCGTGCGTGTGAGGGCACGGGTTATTGTTAGCGTACGGGTTAGGATTAGGGTACGGGTGAGGGTCAGGCTTCGGGGAAGGGTTAGGGTTAGGGTTCGGGCTAGGGTTAGGTTTAGGGGACGGGGACGGTTTAGGGTCCAGGTGAGGGTACGACAACGCTTTAGGGGGAGCGTGCGTGTGAAGGCACGGGTTAGTGTTAGCGTACGGGTTAGGATTAGGGGACGAGTGAGTGTCAGGCTTCGGGGAAGGGTTAGGGTTAGGGTTCGGGCTAGGGTTAGGGTTAGGGGACGGGGACGGTTTAGGGTCCAGGTGAGGGTACGGCAACGCTTTAGGGGGAGCGTGCGTGTGAGGGCGCGGGTTAGTGTTAGCGTACGGGTTAGGATTAGGGGACGGGTGAGGGTCAGGCTTCGGGGAAGGGTTAGGGGTAGGGTTCGGGCTAGGGTTAGGGTTAGGGGACGGGGACGGTTTAGGGTCCAGGTGAGGGTACGGCAACACTTTAGGGGGAGCGTGCGTGTGAGGGCGCGGGTTAGTGTTAGCGTACGGGTTAGGATTAGGGGACGGGTGAGGGTCAGGCTTTGGGGAAGGGTTAGGGTTAGGGTTCGGGCTAGGGTTAGGGTTAGGGGACGGGGACGGTTTAGGGTCCAGGTGAGGGTACGGCAACGCTTTAGGGGGAGCGTGCGTGTGAGGGCGCGGGTTAGTGTTAGCGTACGGGTTAGGATTAGGGGACGGGTGAGGGTCAGGCTTCGGGGAAGGGTTAGGGGTAGGGTTCGGGCTAGGGTTAGGGTTAGGGGACGGGGACGGTTTAGGGTCCAGGTGAGGGTATGGCAACGCTTTAGGGGGAGCGTGCATGTGAGGGCGCGGGTTAGTGTTAGCGTACGGGTTAGGATTAGGGGACGGGTGAGGGTCACGCTTCAGGGAAGGGTTAGGGTTAGGGTTCGGGCTAGGGTTAGGGTTAGGGGACGGGGACGGTTTAGGGTCCAGGTGAGGGTACGGCAACGCTTCAGGGGGAGCGTGCGTGTGAGGGCGCGGGTTAGTGTTAGCGTACGGGTTAGGATTAGGGGACGGGTGAGGGTCAGGCTTCGGGGAAGGGTTAGGGTTAGGGTTCGGGCTAGGGTTAGGGTTAGGGGACGGGGAAGGTTTAGGGTCCAGGTGAGGGTACGGCAACGCTTTAGGGGGAGCGTGTGTGTGAGGGCGCGGGTTAGTGTTAGCGTACGGGTTAGGATTAGGGGACGGGTGAGGGTCAGGCTTCGGGGAAGGGTTAGGGTTAGGGTTCGGGCTAGGGTTAGGGTTAGGGGACGGGGACGGTTTAGGGTCCAGGTGAGGGTACGGCAACGCTTTAGGGGGAGCGTGCGTGTGAGGGCGCGTGTTAGTGTTAGCGTACGGATTAGGAATAGGGGACGGGTGAGGGTCAGGCTTCGGGGAAGGGTTAGGGTTAGGGTTCGGGCTAGGGTTAGGGTTAGGGGATGGGGAAGGTTTAGGGTCCAGGTGAGGGTACGGCAACGCTTTAGGGGGAGCGTGCGTGTGAGGGCGCGGGTTAGTGTTAGCGTACGGGTTAGGATTAGGGGACGGGTGAGGGTCAGGCTTCGGGGAAGATTTAGGGTTAGGGTTCGGGCTAGGGTTAGGTTTAAGGGACGGGGACGGTTTAGGGTCCAGGTGAGGGTACGGCAACGCTTTAGGGGGAGCGTGCGTGTGAGGACGCGGGTTAGTGTTAGCGTACGGGTTAGGATTAGGGGACGGGTGAGGGTCAGGCATCGGGGAAGGGTTAGGGTTAGGGTTCGGGCTAGGGTTAGGGTTAGGGGACGGGGACGGTTTAGGGTCCAGGTGAGGGTACGGCAACGCTTTAGGGGGAGCGTACGTGTGAGGGCGCGGGTTAGTGTTAGCGTACGTGTTAGGATTAGGGGACGGGTGAGGGTCAGGCTTCGGGGAAGGGTTAGGGTTAGGGTTCGGGGTAGGGTTAGGGTTAGGGGACGGGGACGGTTTAGGGTCCAGGTGAGGGTACGACAACGCTTTAGGGGGAGCGTGCGTGTGAAGGCACGGGTTAGTGTTAGCGTACGGGTTAGGATTAGGGGACGAGTGAGTGTCAGGCTTCGGGGAAGGGTTAGGGTTAGGGTTCGGGCTAGGGTTAGGGTTAGGGGACGGGGACGGTTTAGGGTCCAGGTGAGGGTACGGCAACGCTTTAGGGGGAGCGTGCGTGTGAGGGCGCGGGTTAGTGTTAGCGTACGGGTTAGGATTAGGGGACGGGTGAGGGTCAGGCTTCGGGGAAGGGTTAGGGGTAGGGTTCGGGCTAGGGTTAGGGTTAGGGGACGGGGACGGTTTAGGGTCCAGGTGAGGGTACGGCAACACTTTAGGGGGAGCGTGCGTGTGAGGGCGCGGGTTAGTGTTAGCGTACGGGTTAGGATTAGGGGACGGGTGAGGGTCAGGCTTTGGGGAAGGGTTAGGGTTAGGGTTCGGGCTAGGGTTAGGGTTAGGGGACGGGGACGGTTTAGGGTCCAGGTGAGGGTACGGCAACGCTTTAGGGGGAGCGTGCGTGTGAGGGCGCGGGTTAGTGTTAGCGTACGGGTTAGGATTAGGGGACGGGTGAGGGTCAGGCTTCGGGGAAGGGTTAGGGGTAGGGTTCGGGCTAGGGTTAGGGTTAGGGGACGGGGACGGTTTAGGGTCCAGGTGAGGGTATGGCAACGCTTTAGGGGGAGCGTGCGTGTGAGGGCGCGGGTTAGTGTTAGCGTACGGGTTAGGATTAGGGGACGGGTGAGGGTCACGCTTCAGGGAAGGGTTAGGGTTAGGGTTCGGGCTAGGGTTAGGGTTAGGGGACGGGGACGGTTTAGGGTCCAGGTGAGGGTACGGCAACGCTTCAGGGGGAGCGTGCGTGTGAGGGCGCGGGTTAGTGTTAGCGTACGGGTTAGGATTAGGGGACGGGTGAGGGTCAGGCTTCGGGGAAGGGTTAGGGTTAGGGTTCGGGCTAGGGTTAGGGTTAGGGGACGGGGAAGGTTTAGGGTCCAGGTGAGGGTACGGCAACGCTTTAGGGGGAGCGTGTGTGTGAGGGCGCGGGTTAGTGTTAGCGTACGGGTTAGGATTAGGGGACGGGTGAGGGTCAGGCTTCGGGGAAGGGTTAGGGTTAGGGTTCGGGCTAGGGTTAGGGTTAGGGGACGGGGACGGTTTAGGGTCCAGGTGAGGGTACGGCAACGCTTTAGGGGGAGCGTGCGTGTGAGGGCGCGTGTTAGTGTTAGCGTACGGATTAGGAATAGGGGACGGGTGAGGGTCAGGCTTCGGGGAAGGGTTAGGGTTAGGGTTCGGGCTAGGGTTAGGGTTAGGGGATGGGGAAGGTTTAGGGTCCAGGTGAGGGTACGGCAACGCTTTAGGGGGAGCGTGCGTGTGAGGGCGCGGGTTAGTGTTAGCGTACGGGTTAGGATTAGGGGACGGGTGAGGGTCAGGCTTCGGGGAAGGTTTAGGGTTAGGGTTCGGGCTAGGGTTAGGTTTAAGGGACGGGGACGGTTTAGGGTCCAGGTGAGGGTACGGCAACGCTTTAGGGGGAGCGTGCGTGTGAGGACGCGGGTTAGTGTTAGCGTACGGGTTAGGATTAGGGGACGGGTGAGGGTCAGGCATCGGGGAAGGGTTAGGGTTAGGGTTCGGGCTAGGGTTAGGGTTAGGGGACGGGGACGGTTTAGGGTCCAGGTGAGGGTACGGCAACGCTTTAGGGGGAGCGTGCGTGTGAGGGCGCGGGTTAGTGTTAGCGTACGGGTTAGGATTAGGGGACGGGTGAGGGTCAGGCTTCGGGGAAGGGTTAGGGGTAGGGTTCGGGCTAGGGTTAGGGTTAGGGGACGGGGACGGTTTAGGGTCCAGGTGAGGGTATGGCAACGCTTTAGGGGGAGCGTGCGTGTGAGGGCGCGGGTTAGTGTTAGCGTACGGGTTAGGATTAGGGGACGGGTGAGGGTCACGCTTCAGGGAAGGGTTAGGGTTAGGGTTCGGGCTAGGGTTAGGGTTAGGGGACGGGGACGGTTTAGGGTCCAGGTGAGGGTACGGCAACGCTTCAGGGGGAGCGTGCGTGTGAGGGCGCGGGTTAGTGTTAGCGTACGGGTTAGGATTAGGGGACGGGTGAGGGTCAGGCTTCGGGGAAGGGTTAGGGTTAGGGTTCGGGCTAGGGTTAGGGTTAGGGGACGGGGAAGGTTTAGGGTCCAGGTGAGGGTACGGCAACGCTTTAGGGGGAGCGTGTGTGTGAGGGCGCGGGTTAGTGTTAGCGTACGGGTTAGGATTAGGGGACGGGTGAGGGTCAGGCTTCGGGGAAGGGTTAGGGTTAGGGTTCGGGCTAGGGTTAGGGTTAGGGGACGGGGACGGTTTAGGGTCCAGGTGAGGGTACGGCAACGCTTTAGGGGGAGCGTGCGTGTGAGGGCGCGTGTTAGTGTTAGCGTACGGATTAGGAATAGGGGACGGGTGAGGGTCAGGCTTCGGGGAAGGGTTAGGGTTAGGGTTCGGGCTAGGGTTAGGGTTAGGGGATGGGGAAGGTTTAGGGTCCAGGTGAGGGTACGGCAACGCTTTAGGGGGAGCGTGCGTGTGAGGGCGCGGGTTAGTGTTAGCGTACGGGTTAGGATTAGGGGACGGGTGAGGGTCAGGCTTCGGGGAAGGTTTAGGGTTAGGGTTCGGGCTAGGGTTAGGTTTAAGGGACGGGGACGGTTTAGGGTCCAGGTGAGGGTACGGCAACGCTTTAGGGGGAGCGTGCGTGTGAGGACGCGGGTTAGTGTTAGCGTACGGGTTAGGATTAGGGGACGGGTGAGGGTCAGGCATCGGGGAAGGGTTAGGGTTAGGGTTCGGGCTAGGGTTAGGGTTAGGGGACGGGGACGGTTTAGGGTCCAGGTGAGGGTACGGCAACGCTTTAGGGGGAGCGTGCGTGTGAGGGCGCGGGTTAGTGTTAGCTTACGGGTTAGGATTAGGGGACGGGTGAGGGTCAGGCTTCGGGGAAGGGTTAGGGGTAGGGTTCGGGCTAGGGTTAGGGTTAGGGGACGGGGACGGTTTAGGGTCCAGGTGAGGGTATGGCAACGCTTTAGGGGGAGCGTGCGTGTGAGGGCGCGGGTTAGTGTTAGCGTACGGGTTAGGATTAGGGGACGGGTGAGGGTCACGCTTCAGGGAAGGGTTAGGGTTAGGGTTCGGGCTAGGGTTAGGGTTAGGGGACGGGGACGGTTTAGGGTCCAGGTGAGGGTACGGCAACGCTTCAGGGGGAGCGTGCGTGTGAGGGCGCGGGTTAGTGTTAGCGTACGGGTTAGGATTAGGGGACGGGTGAGGGTCAGGCTTCGGGGAAGGGTTAGGGTTAGGGTTCGGGCTAGGGTTAGGGTTAGGGGACGGGGAAGGTTTAGGGTCCAGGTGAGGGTACGGCAACGCTTTAGGGGGAGCGTGTGTGTGAGGGCGCGGGTTAGTGTTAGCGTACGGGTTAGGATTAGGGGACGGGTGAGGGTCAGGCTTCGGGGAAGGGTTAGGGTTAGGGTTCGGGCTAGGGTTAGGGTTAGGGGACGGGGACGGTTTAGGGTCCAGGTGAGGGTACGGCAACGCTTTAGGGGGAGCGTGCGTGTGAGGGCGCTTGTTAGTGTTAGCGTACGGATTAGGAATAGGGGACGGGTGAGGGTCAGGCTTCGGGGAAGGGTTAGGGTTAGGGTTCGGGCTAGGGTTAGGGTTAGGGGATGGGGAAGGTTTAGGGTCCAGGTGAGGGTACGGCAACGCTTTAGGGGGAGCGTGCGTGTGAGGGCGCGGGTTAGTGTTAGCGTACGGGTTAGGATTAGGGGACGGGTGAGGGTCAGGCTTCGGGGAAGGGTTAGGGTTAGGGTTCGGGCTAGGGTTAGGTTTAAGGGACGGGGACGGTTTAGGGTCCAGGTGAGGGTACGGCAACGCTTTAGGGGGAGCGTGCGTGTGAGGACGCGGGTTAGTGTTAGCGTACGGGTTAGGATTAGGGGACGGGTGAGGGTCAGGCATCGGGGAAGGGTTAGGGTTAGGGTTCGGGCTAGGGTTAGGGTTAGGGGACGGGGACGGTTTAGGGTCCAGGTGAGGGTACGGCAACGCTTTAGGGGGAGCGTACGTGTGAGGGCGCGGGTTAGTGTTAGCGTACGTGTTAGGATTAGGGGACGGGTGAGGGTCAGGCTTCGGGGAAGGGTTAGGGTTAGGGTTCGGGGTAGGGTTAGGTTTAGGGGACGGGGACGGTTTAGGGTCCAGGTGAGGGTACGACAACGCTTTAGGGGGAGCGTGCGTGTGAAGGCACGGGTTAGTGTTAGCATACGGGTTAGGATTAGGGGACGAGTGAGTGTCAGGCTTCGGGGAAGGGTTAGGGTTAGGGTTCGGGCTAGGGTTAGGGTTAGGGGACGGGGACGGTTTAGGGTCCAGGTGAGGGTACGGCAACGCTTTAGGGGGAGCGTGCGTGTGAGGGCGCGGGTTAGTGTTAGCGTACGGGTTAGGATTAGGGGACGGGTGAGGGTCAGGCTTCGGGGAAGGGTTAGGGGTAGGGTTCGGGCTAGGGTTAGGGTTAGGGGACGGGGACGGTTTAGGGTCCAGGTGAGGGTACGGCAACACTTTAGGGGGAGCGTGCGTGTGAGGGCGCGGGTTAGTGTTAGCGTACGGGTTAGGATTAGGGGACGGGTGAGGGTCAGGCTTTGGGGAAGGGTTAGGGTTAGGGTTCGGGCTAGGGTTAGGGTTAGGGGACGGGGATGGTTTAGGGTCCAGGTGAGGGTACGGCAACGCTTTAGGGGGAGCGTGCGTGTGAGGGCGCGGGTTAGTGTTAGCGTACGGGTTAGGATTAGGGGACGGGTGAGGGTCAGGCTTCGGGGAAGGGTTAGGGGTAGGGTTCGGGCTAGGGTTAGGGTTAGGGGACGGGGACGGTTTAGGGTCCAGGTGAGGGTATGGCAACGCTTTAGGGGGAGCGTGCGTGTGAGGGCGCGGGTTAGTGTTAGCGTACGGGTTAGGATTAGGGGACGGGTGAGGGTCACGCTTCAGGGAAGGGTTAGGGTTAGGGTTCGGGCTAGGGTTAGGGTTAGGGGACGGGGACGGTTTAGGGTCCAGGTGAGGGTACGGCAACGCTTCAGGGGGAGCGTGCGTGTGAGGGCGCGGGTTAGTGTTAGCGTACGGGTTAGGATTAGGGGACGGGTGAGGGTCAGGCTTCGGGGAAGGGTTAGGGTTAGGGTTCGGGCTAGGGTTAGGGTTAGGGGACGGGGAAGGTTTAGGGTCCAGGTGAGGGTACGGCAACGCTTTAGGGGGAGCGTGTGTGTGAGGGCGCGGGTTAGTGTTAGCGTACGGGTTAGGATTAGGGGACGGGTGAGGGTCAGGCTTCGGGGAAGGGTTAGGGTTAGGGTTCGGGCTAGGGTTAGGGTTAGGGGACGGGGACGGTTTAGGGTCCAGGTGAGGGTACGGCAACGCTTTAGGGGGAGCGTGCGTGTGAGGGCGCGTGTTAGTGTTAGCGTACGGATTAGGAATAGGGGACGGGTGAGGGTCAGGCTTCGGGGAAGGGTTAGGGTTAGGGTTCGGGCTAGGGTTAGGGTTAGGGGATGGGGAAGGTTTAGGGTCCAGGTGAGGGTACGGCAACGCTTTAGGGGGAGCGTGCGTGTGAGGGCGCGGGTTAGTGTTAGCGTACGGGTTAGGATTAGGGGACGGGTGAGGGTCAGGCTTCGGGGAAGGTTTAGGGTTAGGGTTCGGGCTAGGGTTAGGTTTAAGGGACGGGGACGGTTTAGGGTCCAGGTGAGGGTACGGCAACGCTTTAGGGGGAGCGTGCGTGTGAGGACGCGGGTTAGTGTTAGCGTACGGGTTAGGATTAGGGGACGGGTGAGGGTCAGGCTTCGGGGAAGGGTTAGGGTTAGGGTTCGGGCTAGGGTTAGGGTTAGGGGACGGGGACGGTTTAGGGTCCAGGTGAGGGTACGGCAACGCTTTAGGGGGAGCGTGCGTGTGAGGGCGCGGGTTAGTGTTAGCGTACGGGTTAGGATTAGGGGACGGGTGAGGGTCAGGCTTCGGGGAAGGGTTAGGGTTAGGGTTCGGGCTAGGGTTAGGGTTAGGGGACGGGGACGGTTTAGGGTCCAGGTGAGGGGACGGCAACGCTTTAGGGGGCGCGTGCGTGTGAGGGCGCGGGTTAGTGTTAGCGTACGGGTTAGGATTAGGGGATGGGTGAGGGTCAGGCTTCGGGGAAAGGTTAGGGTTAGGGTTCGGCCTAGGGTTAGGGTTAGGGGACGGGGACGGTTTAGGGTCCAGGTGAGGGTACGGCAACGCTTTAGGGGGAGCATGCGTGTGAGGGCGCGGGTTAGTGTTAGCGTACGGGTTAGGATTAGGGGACGGGTGAGGGTCAGGCTTCGGGGAAGGGTTAGGGTTAGGGTTCGGGCTAGGGTTAGGGTTAGGGGACGGGGACGGTTTAGGGTCCAGGTGAGGGTACGGCAACGCTTTAGGGGGAGCGTGCGTGTGAGGGCGCGGGTTAGTGTTAGCGTACGGGTTAGGATTAGGGGACGGGTGAGGGTCAGGCTTCGGGGAAGGGTTAGGGTTAGGGTTCGGGCTAGGGTAAGGGTTAAGGGACGGGGACGGTTTCGGGTCCAGGTGAGGGTACGGCAACGCTTTAGGGGGAGCGTGCGTGTGAGGGCACGGGTTATTGTTAGCGTACGGGTTAGGATTAGGGTACGGGTGAGGGTCAGGCTTCGGGGAAGGGTTAGGGTTAGGGTTCGGGCTAGGGTTAGGTTTAGGGGACGGGGACGGTTTAGGGTCCAGGTGAGGGTACGACAACGCTTTAGGGGGAGCGTGCGTGTGAAGGCACGGGTTAGTGTTAGCGTACGGGTTAGGATTAGGGGACGAGTGAGTGTCAGGCTTCGGGGAAGGGTTAGGGTTAGGGTTCGGGCTAGGGTTAGGGTTAGGGGACGGGGACGGTTTAGGGTCCAGGTGAGGGTACGGCAACGCTTTAGGGGGAGCGTGCGTGTGAGGGCGCGGGTTAGTGTTAGCGTACGGGTTAGGATTAGGGGACGGGTGAGGGTCAGGCTTCGGGGAAGGGTTAGGGGTAGGGTTCGGGCTAGGGTTAGGGTTAGGGGACGGGGACGGTTTAGGGTCCAGGTGAGGGTACGGCAACACTTTAGGGGGAGCGTGCGTGTGAGGGCGCGGGTTAGTGTTAGCGTACGGGTTAGGATTAGGGGACGGGTGAGGGTCAGGCTTTGGGGAAGGGTTAGGGTTAGGGTTCGGGCTAGGGTTAGGGTTAGGGGACGGGGACGGTTTAGGGTCCAGGTGAGGGTACGGCAACGCTTTAGGGGGAGCGTGCGTGTGAGGGCGCGGGTTAGTGTTAGCGTACGGGTTAGGATTAGGGGACGGGTGAGGGTCACGCTTCGGGGAAGGGTTAGGGTTAGGGTTCGGGCTAGGGTTAGGGTTAGGGGACGGGGACGGTTTAGGGTCCAGGTGAGGGTACGGCAACGCTTCAGGGGGAGCGTGCGTGTGAGGGCGCGGGTTAGTGTTAGCGTACGGGTTAGGATTAGGGGACGGGTGAGGGTCAGGCTTCGGGGAAGGGTTAGGGGTAGGGTTCGGGCTAGGGTTAGGGTTAGGGGACGGGGACGGTTTAGGGTCCAGGTGAGGGTATGGCAACGCTTTAGGGGGAGCGTGCGTGTGAGGGCGCGGGTTAGTGTTAGCGTACGGGTTAGGATTAGGGGACGGGTGAGGGTCACGCTTCAGGGAAGGGTTAGGGTTAGGGTTCGGGCTAGGGTTAGGGTTAGGGGACGGGGACGGTTTAGGGTCCAGGTGAGGGTACGGCAACGCTTCAGGGGGAGCGTGCGTGTGAGGGCGCGGGTTAGTGTTAGCGTACGGGTTAGGATTAGGGGACGGGTGAGGGTCAGGCTTCGGGGAAGGGTTAGGGTTAGGGTTCGGGCTAGGGTTAGGGTTAGGGGACGGGGAAGGTTTAGGGTCCAGGTGAGGGTACGGCAACGCTTTAGGGGGAGCGTGTGTGTGAGGGCGCGGGTTAGTGTTAGCGTACGGGTTAGGATTAGGGGACGGGTGAGGGTCAGGCTTCGGGGAAGGGTTAGGGTTAGGGTTCGGGCTAGGGTTAGGGTTAGGGGACGGGGACGGTTTAGGGTCCAGGTGAGGGTACGGCAACGCTTTAGGGGGAGCGTGCGTGTGAGGGCGCGTGTTAGTGTTAGCGTACGGATTAGGAATAGGGGACGGGTGAGGGTCAGGCTTCGGGGAAGGGTTAGGGTTAGGGTTCGGGCTAGGGTTAGGGTTAGGGGATGGGGAAGGTTTAGGGTCCAGGTGAGGGTACGGCAACGCTTTAGGGGGAGCGTGCGTGTGAGGGCGCGGGTTAGTGTTAGCGTACGGGTTAGGATTAGGGGACGGGTGAGGGTCAGGCTTCGGGGAAGGTTTAGGGTTAGGGTTCGGGCTAGGGTTAGGTTTAAGGGACGGGGACGGTTTAGGGTCCAGGTGAGGGTACGGCAACGCTTTAGGGGGAGCGTGCGTGTGAGGACGCGGGTTAGTGTTAGCGTACGGGTTAGGATTAGGGGACGGGTGAGGGTCAGGCATCGGGGAAGGGTTAGGGTTAGGGTTCGGGCTAGGGTTAGGGTTAGGGGACGGGGACGGTTTAGGGTCCAGGTGAGGGTACGGCAACGCTTTAGGGGGAGCGTGCGTGTGAGGGCGCGGGTTAGTGTTAGCGTACGGGTTAGGATTAGGGGACGGGTGAGGGTCAGGCTTCGGGGAAGGGTTAGGGGTAGGGTTCGGGCTAGGGTTAGGGTTAGGGGACGGGGACGGTTTAGGGTCCAGGTGAGGGTATGGCAACGCTTTAGGGGGAGCGTGCGTGTGAGGGCGCGGGTTAGTGTTAGCGTACGGGTTAGGATTAGGGGACGGGTGAGGGTCACGCTTCAGGGAAGGGTTAGGGTTAGGGTTCGGGCTAGGGTTAGGGTTAGGGGACGGGGACGGTTTAGGGTCCAGGTGAGGGTACGGCAACGCTTCAGGGGGAGCGTGCGTGTGAGGGCGCGGGTTAGTGTTAGCGTACGGGTTAGGATTAGGGGACGGGTGAGGGTCAGGCTTCGGGGAAGGGTTAGGGTTAGGGTTCGGGCTAGGGTTAGGGTTAGGGGACGGGGAAGGTTTAGGGTCCAGGTGAGGGTACGGCAACGCTTTAGGGGGAGCGTGTGTGTGAGGGCGCGGGTTAGTGTTAGCGTACGGGTTAGGATTAGGGGACGGGTGAGGGTCAGGCTTCGGGGAAGGGTTAGGGTTAGGGTTCGGGCTAGGGTTAGGGTTAGGGGACGGGGACGGTTTAGGGTCCAGGTGAGGGTACGGCAACGCTTTAGGGGGAGCGTGCGTGTGAGGGCGCGTGTTAGTGTTAGCGTACGGATTAGGAATAGGGGACGGGTGAGGGTCAGGCTTCGGGGAAGGGTTAGGGTTAGGGTTCGGGCTAGGGTTAGGGTTAGGGGATGGGGAAGGTTTAGGGTCCAGGTGAGGGTACGGCAACGCTTTAGGGGGAGCGTGCGTGTGAGGGCGCGGGTTAGTGTTAGCGTACGGGTTAGGATTAGGGGACGGGTGAGGGTCAGGCTTCGGGGAAGGTTTAGGGTTAGGGTTCGGGCTAGGGTTAGGTTTAAGGGACGGGGACGGTTTAGGGTCCAGGTGAGGGTACGGCAACGCTTTAGGGGGAGCGTGCGTGTGAGGACGCGGGTTAGTGTTAGCGTACGGGTTAGGATTAGGGGACGGGTGAGGGTCAGGCATCGGGGAAGGGTTAGGGTTAGGGTTCGGGCTAGGGTTAGGGTTAGGGGACGGGGACGGTTTAGGGTCCAGGTGAGGGTACGGCAACGCTTTAGGGGGAGCGTACGTGTGAGGGCGCGGGTTAGTGTTAGCGTACGTGTTAGGATTAGGGGACGGGTGAGGGTCAGGCTTCGGGGAAGGGTTAGGGTTAGGGTTCGGGGTAGGGTTAGGTTTAGGGGACGGGGACGGTTTAGGGTCCAGGTGAGGGTACGACAACGCTTTAGGGGGAGCGTGCGTGTGAAGGCACGGGTTAGTGTTAGCATACGGGTTAGGATTAGGGGACGAGTGAGTGTCAGGCTTCGGGGAAGGGTTAGGGTTAGGGTTCGGGCTAGGGTTAGGGTTAGGGGACGGGGACGGTTTAGGGTCCAGGTGAGGGTACGGCAACGCTTTAGGGGGAGCGTGCGTGTGAGGGCGCGGGTTAGTGTTAGCGTACGGGTTAGGATTAGGGGACGGGTGAGGGTCAGGCTTCGGGGAAGGGTTAGGGGTAGGGTTCGGGCTAGGGTTAGGGTTAGGGGACGGGGACGGTTTAGGGTCCAGGTGAGGGTACGGCAACACTTTAGGGGGAGCGTGCGTGTGAGGGCGCGGGTTAGTGTTAGCGTACGGGTTAGGATTAGGGGACGGGTGAGGGTCAGGCTTTGGGGAAGGGTTAGGGTTAGGGTTCGGGCTAGGGTTAGGGTTAGGGGACGGGGACGGTTTAGGGTCCAGGTGAGGGTACGGCAACGCTTTAGGGGGAGCGTGCGTGTGAGGGCGCGGGTTAGTGTTAGCGTACGGGTTAGGATTAGGGGACGGGTGAGGGTCAGGCTTCGGGGAAGGGTTAGGGGTAGGGTTCGGGCTAGGGTTAGGGTTAGGGGACGGGGACGGTTTAGGGTCCAGGTGAGGGTATGGCAACGCTTTAGGGGGAGCGTGCGTGTGAGGGCGCGGGTTAGTGTTAGCGTACGGGTTAGGATTAGGGGACGGGTGAGGGTCACGCTTCAGGGAAGGGTTAGGGTTAGGGTTCGGGCTAGGGTTAGGGTTAGGGGACGGGGACGGTTTAGGGTCCAGGTGAGGGTACGGCAACGCTTCAGGGGGAGCGTGCGTGTGAGGGCGCGGGTTAGTGTTAGCGTACGGGTTAGGATTAGGGGACGGGTGAGGGTCAGGCTTCGGGGAAGGGTTAGGGTTAGGGTTCGGGCTAGGGTTAGGGTTAGGGGACGGGGAAGGTTTAGGGTCCAGGTGAGGGTACGGCAACGCTTTAGGGGGAGCGTGTGTGTGAGGGCGCGGGTTAGTGTTAGCGTACGGGTTAGGATTAGGGGACGGGTGAGGGTCAGGCTTCGGGGAAGGGTTAGGGTTAGGGTTCGGGCTAGGGTTAGGGTTAGGGGACGGGGACGGTTTAGGGTCCAGGTGAGGGTACGGCAACGCTTTAGGGGGAGCGTGCGTGTGAGGGCGCGTGTTAGTGTTAGCGTACGGATTAGGAATAGGGGACGGGTGAGGGTCAGGCTTCGGGGAAGGGTTAGGGTTAGGGTTCGGGCTAGGGTTAGGGTTAGGGGATGGGGAAGGTTTAGGGTCCAGGTGAGGGTACGGCAACGCTTTAGGGGGAGCGTGCGTGTGAGGGCGCGGGTTAGTGTTAGCGTACGGGTTAGGATTAGGGGACGGGTGAGGGTCAGGCTTCGGGGAAGGTTTAGGGTTAGGGTTCGGGCTAGGGTTAGGTTTAAGGGACGGGGACGGTTTAGGGTCCAGGTGAGGGTACGGCAACGCTTTAGGGGGAGCGTGCGTGTGAGGACGCGGGTTAGTGTTAGCGTACGGGTTAGGATTAGGGGACGGGTGAGGGTCAGGCATCGGGGAAGGGTTAGGGTTAGGGTTCGGGCTAGGGTTAGGGTTAGGGGACGGGGACGGTTTAGGGTCCAGGTGAGGGTACGGCAACGCTTTAGGGGGAGCGTACGTGTGAGGGCGCGGGTTAGTGTTAGCGTACGTGTTAGGATTAGGGGACGGGTGAGGGTCAGGCTTCGGGGAAGGGTTAGGGTTAGGGTTCGGGGTAGGGTTAGGGTTAGGGGACGGGGACGGTTCAGGGTCCAAGTGAGGGTACGGCAACGCTTTAGGGGGAACGTGAGTGTGAGGGCGCGGGTTAGTGTTAGCGTACGGGTTAGGATTAGGGGACGGGTGAGGGTCAGGTTTCGGGGAAGGGTTAGGGTTAGGGTTCGGGCTAGGGTTAGGGTTAGGGGACGGGGACGGTTTCGGGTCCAGCTGAGGGTACGGCAACGCTTTACGGGGAGCGTGCATGTGAGGGCGCGGGTTAGTGTTAGCGTACGGGTTAGGATTAGGGGACGGGTGAGGGTCAGGCTTCGGGGAAGGGTTAGGGTTAGGGTTCGGGCTAGGGTTAGGGTTAGGGGACGGGGAAGGTTTAGGGTCCAGGTGAGGGTACGGCAACGCTTTAGGGGGAGCGTGTGTGTGAGGGCGCGGGTTAGTGTTAGCGTACGGGTTAGGATTAGGGGACGGGTGAGGGTCAGGCTTCGGGGAAGGGTTAGGGTTAGGGTTCGGGCTAGGGTTAGGGTTAGGGGACGGGGACGGTTTAGGGTCCAGGTGAGGGTACGGCAACGCTTTAGGGGGAGCGTGCGTGTGAGGGCGCGTGTTAGTGTTAGCGTACGGATTAGGAATAGGGGACGGGTGAGGGTCAGGCTTCGGGGAAGGGTTAGGGTTAGGGTTCGGGCTAGGGTTAGGGTTAGGGGATGGGGAAGGTTTAGGGTCCAGGTGAGGGTACGGCAACGCTTTAGGGGGAGCGTGCGTGTGAGGGCGCGGGTTAGTGTTAGCGTACGGGTTAGGATTAGGGGACGGGTGAGGGTCAGGCTTCGGGGAAGGTTTAGGGTTAGGGTTCGGGCTAGGGTTAGGTTTAAGGGACGGGGACGGTTTAGGGTCCAGGTGAGGGTACGGCAACGCTTTAGGGGGAGCGTGCGTGTGAGGACGCGGGTTAGTGTTAGCGTACGGGTTAGGATTAGGGGACGGGTGAGGGTCAGGCATCGGGGAAGGGTTAGGGTTAGTGTTCGGGCTAGGGTTAGGGTTAGGGGACGGGGACGGTTTAGGGTCCAGGTGAGGGTACGGCAACGCTTTAGGGGGAGCGTACGTGTGAGGGCGCGGGTTAGTGTTAGCGTACGTGTTAGGATTAGGGGACGGGTGAGGGTCAGGCTTCGGGGAAGGGTTAGGGTTAGGGTTCGGGGTAGGGTTAGGGTTAGGGGACGGGGACGGTTCAGGGTCCAAGTGAGGGTACGGCAACGCTTTAGGGGGAGCGTGAGTGTGAGGGCGTGGGTTAGTGTTAGCGTACGGGTTAGGATTAGGGGACGGGTGAGGGTCAGGCTTCGGGGAAGGGTTAGGGTTAGGGTTCGGGCTAGGGTTAGGGTTAGGGGACGGGGACGGTTTCGGGTCCAGCTGAGGCTACGGCAACGCTTTACGGGGAGCGTGCATGTGAGGGCGCGGGTTAGTGTTAGCGTACGGGTTAGGATTAGGGGACGGGTGAGGGTCAGGCTTCGGGGAAGGGTTAGGGTTAGGGTTCGGGCTAGGGTTAGGGTTAGGGGACGGGGACGGTTTAGGGTCCAGGTGAGGGTACGGCAACGCTTTAGGGGGAGCGTGCGTGTGAGGGCGCGGGTTAGTGTTAGCGTACGGGTTAGGATTAGGGGACGGGTGAGGGTCAGGCTTCGGGGAAGGGTTAGGGTTAGGGTTCGGGCTAGGGTTAGGGTTAGGGGACGGGGACGGTTTAGGGTCCAGGTGAGGGGACGGCAACGCTTTAGGGGGCGCGTGCGTGTGAGGGCGCGGGTTAGTGTTAGCGTACGGGTTAGGATTAGGGGATGGGTGAGGGTCAGGCTTCGGGGAAAGGTTAGGGTTAGGGTTCGGCCTAGGGTTAGGGTTAGGGGACGGGGACGGTTTAGGGTCCAGGTGAGGGTACGGCAACGCTTTAGGGGGAGCATGCGTGTGAGGGCGCGGGTTAGTGTTAGCGTACGGGTTAGGATTAGGGGACGGGTGAGGGACAGGCTTCGGGGAAGGGTTAGGGTTAGGGTTCGGGCTAGGGTTAGGGTTAGGGGACGGGGACGGTTTAGGGTCCAGGTGAGGGTACGGCAACGCTTTAGGGGGAGCGTGCGTGTGAGGGCGCGGGTTAGTGTTAGCGTACGGGTTAGGATTAGGGGACGGGTGAGGGTCAGGCTTCGGGGAAGGGTTAGGGTTAGGGTTCGGGCTAGGGTAAGGGTTAAGGGACGGGGACGGTTTCGGGTCCAGGTGAGGGTACGGCAACGCTTTAGGGGGAGCGTGCGTGTGAGGGCACGGGTTATTGTTAGCGTACGGGTTAGGATTAGGGTACGGGTGAGGGTCAGGCTTCGGGGAAGGGTTAGGGTTAGGGTTCGGGCTAGGGTTAGGTTTAGGGGACGGGGACGGTTTAGGGTCCAGGTGAGGGTACGACAACGCTTTAGGGGGAGCGTGCGTGTGAAGGCACGGGTTAGTGTTAGCGTACGGGTTAGGATTAGGGGACGAGTGAGTGTCAGGCTTCGGGGAAGGGTTAGGGTTAGGGTTCGGGCTAGGGTTAGGGTTAGGGGACGGGGACGGTTTAGGGTCCAGGTGAGGGTACGGCAACGCTTTAGGGGGAGCGTGCGTGTGAGGGCGCGGGTTAGTGTTAGCGTACGGGTTAGGATTAGGGGACGGGTGAGGGTCAGGCTTCGGGGAAGGGTTAGGGGTAGGGTTCGGGCTAGGGTTAGGGTTAGGGGACGGGGACGGTTTAGGGTCCAGGTGAGGGTACGGCAACACTTTAGGGGGAGCGTGCGTGTGAGGGCGCGGGTTAGTGTTAGCGTACGGGTTAGGATTAGGGGACGGGTGAGGGTCAGGCTTTGGGGAAGGGTTAGGGTTAGGGTTCGGGCTAGGGTTAGGGTTAGGGGACGGGGACGGTTTAGGGTCCAGGTGAGGGTACGGCAACGCTTTAGGGGGAGCGTGCGTGTGAGGGCGCGGGTTAGTGTTAGCGTACGGGTTAGGATTGGGGACGGGTGAGGGTCACGCTTCGGGGAAGGGTTAGGGTTAGGGTTCGGGCTAGGGTTAGGGTTAGGGGACGGGGACGGTTTAGGGTCCAGGTGAGGGTACGGCAACGCTTCAGGGGGAGCGTGCGTGTGAGGGCGCGGGTTAGTGTTAGCGTACGGGTTAGGATTAGGGGACGGGTGAGGGTCAGGCTTCGGGGAAGGGTTAGGGTTAGGGTTCGGGCTAGGGTTAGGGTTAGGGGACGGGGAAGGTTTAGGGTCCAGGTGAGGGTACGGCAACGCTTTAGGGGGAGCGTGTGTGTGAGGGCGCGGGTTAGTGTTAGCGTACGGGTTAGGATTAGGGGACGGGTGAGGGTCAGGATTCGGGGAAGGGTTAGGGTTAGGGTTCGGGCTAGGGTTAGGGTTAGGGGACGGGGACGGTTTAGGGTCCAGGTGAGGGTACGGCAACGCTTTAGGGGGAGCGTGCGTGTGAGGGCGCGTGTTAGTGTTAGCGTACGGATTAGGAATAGGGGACGGGTGAGGGTCAGGCTTCGGGGAAGGGTTAGGGTTAGGGTTCGGGCTAGGGTTAGGGTTAGGGGATGGGGAAGGTTTAGGGTCCAGGTGAGGGTACGGCAACGCTTTAGGGGGAGCGTGCGTGTGAGGGCGCGGGTTAGTGTTAGCGTACGGGTTAGGATTAGGGGACGGGTGAGGGTCAGGCTTCGGGGAAGGTTTAGGGTTAGGGTTCGGGCTAGGGTTAGGTTTAAGGGACGGGGACGGTTTAGGGTCCAGGTGAGGGTACGGCAACGCTTTAGGGGGAGCGTGCGTTTGAGGACGCGGGTTAGTGTTAGCGTACGGCTTAGGATTAGGGGACGGGTGAGGGTCAGGCATCGGGGAAGGGTTAGGGTTAGGGTTCGGGCTAGGGTTAGGGTTAGGGGACGGGGACGGTTTAGGGTCCAGGTGAGGGTACGGCAACGCTTTAGTGGGAGCGTACGTGTGAGGGCGCGGGTTAGTGTTAGCGTACGTGTTAGGATTAGGGGACGGGTGAGGGTCAGGCTTCGGGGAAGGGTTAGGGTTAGGGTTCGGGGTAGGGTTAGGGTTAGGGGACGGGGACGGTTCAGGGTCCAAGTGAGGGTACGGCAACGCTTTAGGGGGAGCGTGAGTGTGAGGGCGCGGGTTAGTGTTAGCGTACGGGTTAGGATTAGGGGACGGGTGAGGGTCAGGCTTCGGGGAAGGGTTAGGGTTAGGGTTCGGGCTAGGGTTAGGGTTAGGGGACGGGGACGGTTTCGGGTCCAGCTGAGGGTACGGCAACGCTTTACGGGGAGCGTGCATGTGAGGGCGCGGGTTAGTGTTAGCGTACGGGTTAGGATTAGGGGACGGGTGAGGGTCAGGCTTCGGGGAAGGGTTAGGGTTAGGGTTCGGGCTAGGGTTAGGGTTAGGGGACGGGGACGGTTTAGGGTCCAGGTGAGGGTACGGCAACGCTTTAGGGGGAGCGTGCGTGTGAGGGCGCGGGTTAGTGTTAGCGTACGGGTTAGGATTAGGGGACGGGTGAGGGTCAGGCTTCGGGGAAGGGTTAGGGTTAGGGTTCGGGCTAGGGTTAGGGTTAGGGGACGGGGACGGTTTAGGGTCCAGGTGAGGGTACGGCAACGCTTTAGGGGGCGCGTGCGTGTGAGGGCGCGGGTTAGTGTTAGCGTACGGGTTAGGATTAGGGGACGGGTGAGGGTCAGGCTTCGGGGAAGGTTTAGGGTTAGGGTTCGGGCTAGGGTTAAGTTTAAGGGACGGGGACGGTTTAGGGTCCAGGTGAGGGTACGGCAACGCTTTAGGGGGAGCGTGCGTGTGAGGACGCGGGTTAGTGTTAGCGTACGGGTTAGGATTAGGGGACGGGTGAGGGTCAGGCATCGGGGAAGGGTTAGGGTTAGGGTTCGGGCTAGATTTAGGGTTAGGGGACGGGGACGGTTTAGGGTCCAGGTGAGGGTACGGCAACGCTTTAGGGGGAGCGTACGTGTGAGGGCGCGGGTTAGTGTTAGCGTACGTGTTAGGATTAGGGGACGGGTGAGGGTCAGGCTTCGGGGAAGGGTTAGGGTTAGGGTTCGGGGTAGGGTTAGGGTTAGGGGACGGGGACGGTTCAGGGTCCAAGTGAGGGTACGGCAACGCTTTAGGGGGAGCGTGAGTGTGAGGGCGCGGGTTAGTGTTAGCGTACGGGTTAGGATTAGGGGACGGGTGAGGGTCAGGCTTCGGGGAAGGGTTAGGGTTAGGGTTAGGGTTCGGGCTAGGGTTAGGGTTAGGGGACGGGGACGGTTTCGGGTCCAGGTGAGGGTATGGCAATGCTTTAGGGGGAGCGTGCGTGTGAGGGCGCGGGTTAGTGTTAGCGTACGGGTTAGGATTAGGGGATGGGTGAGGGTCAGGCTTCGGGGAAGGGTTAGGGTTAGGGTTCGTGCTAGGGTTAGGGTTAGGGGACGGGGACGGTTTAGGGTCCAGGTGAGGGTACGGCAACGCTTTAGGGGGAGCGTGCGTGTGAGGGCGCGGCTTAGTGTTAGCGTACGGGTTAGGATTAGGGGACGGGTGAGGGTCAGGCTTCGGGGAAGGGTTAGGGTTAGGGTTCGGGCTAGGGTTAGGGTTAGGGGACGGGGACGGTTTAGGGTCCAGGTGAGGGTACGGCAACGCTTTAGGGGGAGCGTGCGTGTGAGGGCGCGGGTTAGTGTTAGCGTATGGGTTAGGATTAGGGGACGGGTGAGGGTCAGGCTTCGGGGAAGGGTTAGGGTTAGGGTTCGGGCTAGGGTTAGGGTTAGGGGACGGGGACGGTTCAGGGTCCAGGTGAAGGTACGGCAACGCTTTAGGGGGAGCGAGCGTGTGAGGGCGCGGGTTAGTGTTAGCGTACGGGTTAGGATTAGGGGACGGGTGAGGGTCAGGCTTCGGGGAAGGGTTAGGGTTAGGGTTCGGGCTAGGGTTAGGGTTAGGGGACGGGGACGGTTTAGGGTCCAGGTGAGGGTACGGCAACGCTTTAGGGGGAGTGTGCGTGTGAGGGCGCGGGTTAGTGTTAGCGTACGGGTTAGGATTAGGGGACGGGTGAGGGTCAGGCTTCGGGGAAGTGTTAGGGTTAGGGTTCGGGCTAGGGTTAGGGTTAGGGGACGGGGACGGTTCAGGGTCCAGGTGAGGGTACGGCAACGCTTTAGGGGGAGCGTGAGTGTGAGGGCGCGGGTTAGTGTTAGCGTACGGGTTAGGATTAGGGGACGGGTGAGGGTCAGGCTTCGGGGAAGGGTTAGGGTTAGGGTTCGGGCTAGGGTTAGGGTTAGGGGACGGGGACGGTTTCGGGTCCAGCTGAGGGTACGGCAACGCTTTAGGGGGAGCATGCATGTGAGGGCGCGGATTAGTGTTAGCGTACGGGTTAGGATTAGGGGACGGGTGAGTTTCAGGCTTCGGGGAAGGGTTAGGGTTAGGGTTCGGGCTAGGGTTAGGGTTAGGGGACGGGGACGGTTTAGGGTTCAGGTGAGGGTACGGCAACGCTTTAGGGGGAGCGTGCGTGTGAGGGCGCGGCTTAGTGTTAGCGTACGGGTTAGGATTAGGGGACGGGTGAGGGTCAGGCTTCGGGGAAGGGTTAGGGTTAGGGTTCGGGCTAGGGTTAGGGTTAGGGGATGGGGACGGTTTAGAGTCCAGGTGAGGGTACGGCAACGCTTTAGGGGGAGCGTGCGTGTGAGGGCGCGGGTTAGTGTTAGCGTACGGGTTAGGATTAGGGGACGGGTGAGGTTCAGGCTTCGGGGAAGGGTTAGGGTTAGGGTTCGGGCTAGGGTTAGGGTTAGGGGACGGGGACGGTTTAGGGTCCAGGTGAGGGTACGGCAACGCTTTAGGGGAGCGTGCGTGTGAGGGCGCGGGTTAGTGTTAGCGTACGGGTTAGGATTAGGGGACGGGTGAGGGTCACGCTTCGGGGAAGGGTTAGGGTTAGGGTTCGGGCTAGGGTTAGGGTTAGGGGACGGGGACGGTTTAGGGTCCAGGTGAGGGTACGGCAACGCTTTAGGGGGAGCGTGCGTGTGAGGGCGCGGGTTAGTGTTAGCGTACGGGTTAGGATTAGGGGACGGGTGAGGGTCAGGCTTCGGGGAAGGGTTAGGGTTAGGGTTCGGGCTAGGGTTAGGGTTAGGGGACGGGGACGGTTTAGGGTCCAGGTGAGGGTACGGCAACGCTTTAGGGGGAGCGTGCGTGTGAGGGCGCGGGTTAGTGTTAGCGTATGGGTTAGGATTAGGGGACGGGTGAGGGTCAGGCTTCGGGGAAGGGTTAGGGTTAGGGTTCGGGCTAGGGTTAGGGTTAGGGGACGGGGACGGTTTCGGGTCCAGGTGAGGGTACGGCAACGCTTTAGGGGGAGCGTGCGTGTGAGGGCGCGGGTTAGTGTTAGCGTACGGGTTAGGATTAGGGGACGGGTGAGGGTCAGGCTTCGGGGAAGGGTTAGGGTTAGGGTTCGGGCTAGGGTTAGGGTTAGGAGACGGGGACGGTTTAGGGTCCAGGTGAGGGTACGGCAACGCTTTAGGGGGAGCGTGCGTGTGAGGGCGCGGGTTAGTGTTAGCGTATGGGTTAGGATTAGGGGACGGGTGAGGGTCAGGCTTCGGGGAAGGGTTAGGGTTAGGGTTCGGGCTAGGGTTAGGGTTAGGGGACGGGGACGGTTCAGGGTCCACGTGAAGGTACGGCAACGCTTTAGGGGGAGCGAGCGTGTGAGGGCGCGGGTTAGTGTTAGCGTACGGGTTAGGATTAGGGGACGGGTGAGGGTCAGGCTTCGGGGAAGGGTTAGGGTTAGGGTTCGGGCTAGGGTTAGGGTTAGGGGACGGGGACGGTTTAGGGTCCAGGTGAGGGTACGGCAACGCTTTAGGGGGAGTGTGCGTGTGAGGGCGCGGGTTAGTGTTAGCGTACGGGTTAGGATTAGGGGACGGGTGAGGGTCAGGCTTCGGGGAAGTGTTAGGGTTAGGGTTCGGGCTAGGGTTAGGGTTAGGGGACGGGGACGGTTCAGGGTCCAGGTGAGGGTACGGCAACGCTTTAGGGGGAGCGTGTGTGTGAGGGCGCGGGTGAGTGTTAGCGTACGGGTTAGGATTAGGGGACGGGTGAGGGTCAGGCTTCGGGGAAGGGTTAGGGTTAGGGTTCGGGCTAGGGTTAGGGTTAGGGGACGGGGACGGTTTCGGGTCCAGCTGAGTGTACGGCAACGCTTTAGGGGGAGCATGCATGTGAGGGCGCGGATTAGTGTTAGCGTACGGGTTAGGATTAGGGGACGGGTGAGTTTCAGGCTTCGGGGAAGGGTTAGGGTTAGGGTTCGGGCTAGGGTTAGGGTTAGGGGACGGGGACGGTTTAGGGTTCAAGTGAGGGTACGGCAACGCTTTAGGGGGAGCGTGCGTGTGAGGGCGCGGCTTAGTGTTAGCGTACGGGTTAGGATTAGGGGACGGGTGAGGGTCAGGCTTCGGGGAAGGGTTAGGGTTAGGGTTCGGGCTAGGGTTAGGGTTAGGGGATGGGGACGGTTTAGAGTCCAGGTGAGGGTACGGCAACGCTTTAGGGGGAGCGTGCGTGTGAGGGCGCGGGTTAGTGTTAGCGTACGGGTTAGGATTAGGGGACGGGTGAGGTTCAGGCTTCGGGGAAGGGTTAGGGTTAGGGTTCGGGCTAGGGTTAGGGTTAGGGGACGGGGACGGTTTAGGGTCCAGGTGAGGGTACGGCAACGCTTTAGGGGAGCGTGCGTGTGAGGGCGCGGGTTAGTGTTAGCGTACGGGTTAGGATTAGGGGACGGGTGAGGGTCACGCTTCGGGGAAGGGTTAGGGTTAGGGTTCGGGCTAGGGTTAGGGTTAGGGGACGGGGACGGTTTAGGGTCCAGGTGAGGGTACGGCAACGCTTTAGGGGGAGCGTGCGTGTGAGGGCGCGGGTTAGTGTTAGCGTATGGGTTAGGATTAGGGGACAGGTGAGGGTCAGGCTTCGGGGAAGGGTTAGGGTTAGGGTTCGGGCTAGGTTTAGGGTTAGGGGACGGGGACGGTTTCGGGTCCAGGTGAGGGTACGGCAACGCTTTAGGGGGAGCGTGCGTGTGAGGGCACGGGTTAGTGTTAGCGTACGGGTTAGGATTAGGGGACGGGTGAGGGTCAGGCTTCGGGGAAGGGTTAGGGTTAGGGTTCGGGCTAGGGTTAGGGTTAGGGGACGGGGACGGTTTAGGGTCCAGGTGAGGGTACGGCAACGCTTTAGGGGGAGCGTGCGTGTGAGGGCGCGGGTTAGTGTTAGCGTATGGGTTAGGATTAGGGGACGGGTGAGGGTCAGGCTTCGGGGAAGGGTTAGGGTTAGGGTTCGGGCTAGGGTTAGGGTTAGGGGACGGGGACGGTTTCGGGTCCAGGTGAGGGTACGGCAACGCTTTAGGGGGAGCGTGCGTGTGAGGGCGCGGGTTAGTGTTAGCGTACGGGTTAGGATTAGGGGACGGGTGAGGGTCAGGCTTCGGGGAAGGGTTAGGGTTAGGGTTCGGGCTAGGGTTAGGGTTAGGGGACGGGGACGGTTTAGGGTCCAGGTGAGGGTACGGCAACGCTTTAGGGGGAGCGTGCGTGTGAGGGCGCGCGTTAGTGTTAGCGTACGGGTTAGGATTAGGGGACGGGTGAGGGTCAGGCTTCGGGGAAGTGTTAGGGTTAGGGTTCGGGCTAGGGTTAGGGTTAGGGGACGGGGACGGTTTAGGGTCCAGGTGAGGGTACGGCAACGCTTTAGGGGGAGCGTGCGTGTGAGGGCGCGGGTTAGTGTTAGCGTACGGCTTAGGATTAGGGGACGGGTGAGGGTCAGGCTTCGGGGAAGGGTTAGGGTTAGGGTTCGGGCTAGGGTTAGGGTTAGGGGACGGGGACGGTTTAGGGTCCAGGTGAGGGTACGGCAACGCTTTAGGAGGAGCGTGCGTGTGAGGGCGCGGGTTAGTGTTAGCGTACGGGTTAGGATTAGGGGACGGGTGAGGGTCAGGCTTCGGGGAAGGGTTAGGGTTAGGGTTCGGGCTAGGGTTAGGGTTAGGGGACGGGGACGGCTTAGGGTCCAGGTGAGGGTACGGCAACGCTTTAGGGGGAGCGTTCGTGTGAGGGCGCGGGTTAGTGTTAGCGTACGGGTTAGGATTAGGGGACGGGTGAGGGTCAGGCTTCGGGGAAGGGTTAGTGTTAGGGTTTGGGCTAGGGTTAGGGTTAGGGGACGGGGACGGTTTAGGGTCCAGGTGAGGGTACGGCAACGCTTTAGGGGGAACGTGCGTGTGAGGGCGCGGGTTAGTGTTAGCGTACGGGTTAGGATTAGGGGATGGGTGAGGGTCAGGCTTCTGGGAAGGGTTAGGGTTAGGGTTCGGGCTAGGGTTAGGGTTAGGGGACGGGGACGGTTTAGGGTCCAGGAGAGGGTACGGCAACGCTTTAGGGGGAGCATGCGTGTGAGGGCGCGGGTTAGTGTTAGCGTACGGGTTAGGATTAGGGGACGGGTGAGGGTCAGGCTTCGGGGAAGGGTTAGGGTTAGGGTTCGGGCTAGGGTTAGGGTTAGGGGACGGGGACGGTTTAGGGTCCAGTTGAGGGTACGGCAACGCTTTAGGGGGAGCGTGCGTGTGAGGGCGCGGGTTAGTGTTAGCGTACGGGTTAGGATTAGGGGACGGGTGAGGGTTAGGCTTCGGGGAAGGGTTAGGGTTAGGGTTCTGGCTAGGGTTAGGGTTAGGGGACGGGGACGGTTTAGGGTCCAGGTGAGGGTACGGCAATGCTTTAGGGGGAGCGTGCGTGTGAGGGCGCGCGATAGCGTTAGCGTACGGGTTAGGATTAGGGGACGGGTGAGGGTCAGGCTTCGGGGAAGGGTTAGGGTTCGGGTTCAGGCTAGGGTTAGGGTTAGGGGACGGGGTCGGTTTAGGATCCAGGTGAGGGTACGGCAACGCTTTAGGGGGAGCGTGCGTGTGAGGGCGCGCGTTAGTGTTAGCGTACGGGTTAGGATTAGGGGACGGGTGAGGGTCAGGCTTCGGGGAAGGGTTAGGGTTAGGGTTCGGGCTAGGGTTAGGGTTAGGGGACGGGGACGGTTTAGGGTCCAGGTGAGGGTACGGCAACGCTTTAGGGGGAGCGTGCGTGTGAGGGCGTGCGTTAGTGTTAGCGTACGGGTTAGGATTAGGGGACGGGTGAGGGTCAGGCTTCGGGGAAGTGTTAGGGTTAGGGTTCGGGCTAGGGTTAGGGTTAGGGGACGGGGACGGTTTAGGGTCCAGTTGAGGGTACGGCAACGCTTTAGGGGGAGCGTGCGTGTGAGGGCGCGGGTTAGTGTTAGCGTACGGGTTAGGATTAGGGGACGGGTGAGGGTTAGGCTTCGGGGAAGGGTTAGGGTTAGGGTTCTGGCTAGGGTTAGGGTTAGGGGACGGGGACGGTTTAGGGTCCAGGTGAGGGTACGGCAATGCTTTAGGGGGAGCGTGCGTGTGAGGGCGCGCGATAGCGTTAGCGTACGGGTTAGGATTAGGGGACGGGTGAGGGTCAGGCTTCGGGGAAGGGTTAGGGTTCGGGTTCGGGCTAGGGTTAGGGTTAGGGGACGGGGTCGGTTTAGGGTCCAGGTGAGGGTACGGCAACGCTTTAGGGGGAGCGTGCGTGTGAGTGCGCGCGTTAGTGTTAGCGTACGGGTTAGGATTAGGGGACGGGTGAGGGTCAGGCTTCGGGGAAGGGTTAGGGTTAGGGTTCGGGCTAGGGTTAGGGTTAGGGGACGGGGACGGTTTAGGGTCCAGGTGAGGGTACGGCAACGCTTTAGGGGGAGCGTGCGTGTGAGGGCGTGCGTTAGTGTTAGCGTACGGGTTAGGATTAGGGGACGGGTGAGGGTCAGGCTTCGGGGAAGTGTTAGGGTTAGGGTTCGGGCTAGGGTTAGGGTTAGGGGACGGGGACGGTTTAGGGTCCAGGTGAGGGTACGGCAACGCTTTAGGGGGAGCGTGCATGTGAGGGCGCGGGTTAGTGTTAGCGTACGGGTTAGGATTAGGGGACGGGTGAGGGTCAGGCTTCGGGGAAGGGTTAGGGTTAGGGTTCGGGCTAGGGTTAGGGTTAGGGGACGGGGACGGTTTAGGGTCCATGTGAGGGTACGGCAACGCTTTAGGGGGAGCGTGCGTGTGAGGGCGCGGGTTAGTGTTAGCGTACGGGTTAGGATTAGGGGACGGGTGAGGGTCAGGCTTCGGGGAAGGGTTAGGGTTAGGGTTCGGGCTAGGGTTAGGGTTAGGGGATGGGGAAGGTTTAGGGTCCAGGTGAGGGTACGGCAACGCTTTAGGGGGAGCGTGCGTGTGAGGGCGTGGGTTAGTGTTAGCGTACGGGTTAGGATTAGGGGACGGGTGAGGGTCAGGCTTCGGGGAAGGTTTAGGGTTAGGGTTCGGGCTAGGGTAAGGGTTAAGGGACGGGGACGGTTTAGGGTCCAGGTGAGGGTACGGCAACGCTTTAGGGGGAGCGTGCGTGTGAGGACGCGGGTTAGTGTTAGCGTACGGGTTAGGATTAGGGGACGGGTGAGGGTCAGGCTTCGGGGAAGGGTTAGGGTTAGGGTTCGGGCTAGGGTTAGGGTTAGGGGACGGGGATGGTTTAGGGTCCAGGTGAGGGTACGGCAACGCTTTAGGGGGAGCGTGCGTGTTAGGGCGCGGCTTAGTGTTAGCGTACGGGTTAGGATTAGGGGACGGGTGAGGGTCAGGCTTCGGGGAAGGGTTAGGGTTAGGGTTCGGGCTAGGGTTAGGGTTAGGGGACGGGGACGGTTTAGAGTCCAGGTGAGGGTACGGCAACGCTTTAGGGGGAGCGTGCGTGTGAGGGCGCGGGTTAGTGTTAGCGTACGGGTTAGGATTATGGGACGGTTGAGGGTCAGGCTTCGGGGAAGGGTTAGGGTTAGGGTTCGGGCTAGGGTTAGGGTTAGGGGACGGGGACGGTTTAGGGACCAGGTGAGGGTACGGCAACGCTTTAGGGGGAGCGTGCGTGTGAGGGCGCGGGTTATTGTTAGCGTACGGTTAGGATTAGGGGACGGGTGAGGGTCAGGCTTCGGGGAAGGGTTAGGGTTAGGGTTCGGGCTAGGGTTAGGGTTAGGGGATGGGGACGGTTTCGGGTCCAGGTGAGGGTACGGCAACGTTTTAGGGGGAGCGTGCGTGTGAGTGCGCTGGTTAATGATAGCGTACGGGTTAGGATTAGGGGACGGGTGAGGGTCAGGCTTCGGGGAAGGGTTAGGGTTAGGGTTCGGGCTAGGGTTAGGGTTAGGGGACGGGGACGGTTTAGGGTCCAGGTGAGGGTACGGCAACGCTTTAGGGGGAGCGTGCGTGTGAGGGCGCGGGTTAATGTTAGCGTACGGGTTAGGATTAGGGGATGGGTGAGGGTCAGGCTTCTGGGAAGGGTTAGGGTTAGGGTTCGGGCTAGGGTTAGGGTTAGGGGACGGGGACGGTTTAGGGTCCAGGTGAGGGTACGGCAACGTTTTAGGGGGAGCGTGCGTGTGAGGGCGCGGGTTAGTGTTAGCGTACGGGTTAGGATTAGGGGACGGGTGAGGGTCAGGCTTCGGGGAAGGGTTAGGGTTAGGGTTCGGGCTAGGGTTAGGGTTAGGGGACGGGGACGGTTTAGGGTCCAGGTGAGGGTACGGCAACGCTTTAGGGGGAGCGTGCGTGTGAGGGCGCGTGTTAGTGTTAGCGTACGGATTAGGAATAGGGGACGGGTGAGGGTCAGGCTTCGGGGAAGGGTTAGGGTTAGGGTTCGGGCTAGGGTTAGGGTTAGGGGATGGGGAAGGTTTAGGGTCCAGGTGAGGGTACGGCAACGCTTTAGGGGGAGCGTGCGTGTGAGGGCGCGGGTTAGTGTTAGCGTACGGGTTAGGATTAGGGGACGGGTGAGGGTCAGGCTTCGGGGAAGGTTTAGGGTTAGGGTTCGGGCTAGGGTTAGGGTTAAGGGACGGGGACGGTTTAGGGTCCAGGTGAGGGTACGGCAACGCTTTAGGGGGAGCGTGCGTGTGAGGACGCGGGTTAGTGTTAGCGTACGGGTTAGGATTAGGGGACGGGTGAGGGTCAGGCATCGGGGAAGGGTTAGGGTTAGGGTTCGGGCTAGGGTTAGGGTTAGGGGACGGGGACGGTTTAGGGTCCAGGTGAGGGTACGGCAACGCTTTAGGGGGAGCGTACGTGTGAGGGCGCAGGTTAGTGTTAGCGTACGTGTTAGGATTAGGGGACGGGTGAGGGTCAGGCTTCGGGGAAGGGTTAGGGTTAGGGTTCGGGCTAGGGTTAGGGTTAGGGGACGGGGACGGTTCAGGTTCCAGGTGAGGGTACGGCAACGCTTTAGCGGGAGCGTGAGTGTGAGGGCGTGGGTTAGTGTTAGCGTACGGGTTAGGATTAGGGGACGGGTGAGGGTCAGGCTTCGGGGAAGGGTTAGGGTTAGGGTTCGGGCTAGGGTTAGGGTTAGGGGACGGGGACGGTTTCGGGTCCAGCTGAGGGTACGGCAACGCTTTAGGGGGAGCGTGCATGTGAGGGCGCGGGTTAGTGTTAGCGTACGGGTTAGGATTAGGGGACGGGTGAGGGTCAGGCTTCGGGGAAGGGTTAGGGTTAGGGTTCGGGCTAGGGTTAGGGTTAGGGGACGGGGATGGTTTAGGGTCCAGGTGAGGGTACGGCAACGCTTTAGGGGGAGCGTGCGTGTGAGGGCGCGGGTTAGTGTTAGCGTACGGGTTAGGATTAGGGGACGGGTGAGGGTCAGGCTTCGGGGATGGGTTAGGGTTAGGGTTCAGGCTAGGGTTAAGGTTAGGGGACGGGGACGGTTTAGAGTCCAGGTGAGGGTACGGCAACGCTTTAGGGGGAGCGTGCGTGTGAGGGCGCGGGTTAGTGTTAGCGTACGGCTTAGGATTAGGGGACGGGTGAGGGTCAGGCTTCGGGGAAGGGTTAGGGTTAGGGTTCGGGCTAGGGTTAGGGTTAGGGGACGGGGACGGTTTAGGGTCCAGGTGAGGGTACGGCAACGCTTTACGGGGAGCGTGCGTGTGAGGGCGCGGGTTAGTGTTAGCGTACGGGTTAGGATTAGGGGACGGGTGAGGGTCAGGCTTCGGGGAAGGGTTAGGGTTAGGGTTCGGGCTAGGGTTAGGGTTAGGGGACGGGGACGGTTTAGAGTCCAGGTGAGGGTACGGCAACGCTTTAGGGGGAGCGTGCGTGTGAGGGCGCGGGTTAGTGTTAGCGTACGGCTTAGGATTAGGGGACGGGTGAGGGTCAGGCTTCGGGGAAGGGTTAGGGTTAGGGTTCGGGCTAGGGTTAGGGTTAGGGGACGGGGACGGTTTAGGGTCCAGGTGAGGGTACGGCAACGCTTTACGGGGAGCGTGCGTGTGAGGGCGCGGGTTAGTGTTAGCGTACGGGTTAGGATTAGGGGACGGGTGAGGGTCAGGCTTCGGGGAAGGGTTAGGGTTAGGGTTCGGGCTAGGGTTAGGGTTAGGGGACGGGGACGGTTTAGGGTCCAGGTGAGGGTACGGCAACGCTTTAGGGGGAGCGTGCGTGTGAGGGCGCGGGTTAGTGTTAGCGTACGGGTTAGGATTAGGGGACGGGTGAGGGTCAGGCTTCGGGGAAGGGTTAGGGTTAGGGTTCGGGCTAGGGTTAGGGTTAGGGGACGGGGACGGTTTAGGGTCTAGGTGAGGGTACGGCAACGCTTTAGGGGGCGCGTGCGTGTGAGGGCGTGGGTTAGTGTTAGCGTACGGGTTAGGATTAGGGGATGGGTGAGGGTCAGGCTTCGGGGAAAGGTTAGGGTTAGGTTTCGGGCTAGGGTTAGGGTTAGGGGACGGGGACGGTTTAGGGTCCAGGTGAGGGTACGGCAACGCTTTAGGGGGAGCGTGCGTGTGAGGGCGCGGGTTAGTGTTAGCGTACGGGTTAGGATTAGGGGACGGGTGAGGGTCAGGCTTCGGGGAAGGGTTAGGTTTAGGGTTCGGGCTAGGGTTAGGGTTAGGGGACGGGGACGGTTTAGGGTCCAGGTGAGGGTACGGCAACGCTTTAGGGGGAGCGTGCGTGTGAGGGCGTGGGTTAGTGTTAGCGTACGGGTTAGGATTAGGGGACGGGTGAGGGTCAGGCTTCGGGGAAGGGTTAGGGTTAGGGTTCGGGCTAGGGTAAGGGTTAAGGGACCGGGACGGTTTCGGGTCCAGGTGAGGGTACGGCAACGCTTTAGGGGGAGCGTGCGTGTGAGGGCGCGGGTTATTGTTAGCGTACGGGTTAGGATTAGGGTACGGGTGAGGGTCAGGCTTCGGGGAAGGGTTAGGGTTAGGGTTCGGGCTAGGGTTAGGTTTAGGGGACGGGGACGGTTTAGGGTCCAGGTGAGGGTACGACAACGCTTTAGGGGGAGCGTGCGTGTGAGGGCACGGGTTAGTGTTAGCGTACGGGTTAGGATTAGGGGACGAGTGAGTGTCAGGCTTCGGGGAAGGGTTAGGGTTAGGGTTCGGGCTAGGGTTAGGGTTAGGGGACGGGGACGGTTTAGGGTCCAGGTGAGGGTACGGCAACGCTTTAGGGGGAGCGTGCGTGTGAGGGCGCGGGTTAGTGTTAGCGTACGGGTTAGGATTAGGGGACGGGTGAGGGTCAGGCTTCGGGGAAGGGTTAGGGTTAGGGTTCGGGCTAGGGTTAGGGTTAGGGGACGGGGACGGTTTAGGGTCCAGGTGAGGGTACGGCAACGCTTTAGGGGGAGCGTGCGTGTGAGGGCGCGGGTTAGTGTTAGCGTACGGGTTAGGATTAGGGGACGGGTGAGGGTCAGGCTTTGGGGAAGGGTTAGGGTTAGGGTTCGGGCTAGGGTTAGGGTTAGGGGACGGGGACGGTTTAGGGTCCAGGTGAGGGTACGGCAACGCTTTAGGGGGAGCGTGCGTGTGAGGGCGCGGGTTAGTGTTAGCGTACGGGTTAGGATTAGGGGACGGGTGAGGGTCACGCTTCGGGGAAGGGTTAGGGTTAGGGTTCGGGCTAGGGTTAGGGTTAGGGGACGGGGACGGTTTAGGGTCCAGGTGAGGGTACGGCAACGCTTTAGGGGGAGCGTGCGTGTGAGGGCGCGGGTTAGTGTTAGCGTACGGGTTAGGATTAGGGGACGGGTGAGGGTCAGGCTCGGGGAAGGGTTAGGGTTAGGGTTCGGGCTAGGGTTAGGGTTAGGGGACGGGGACGGTTTAGGGTCCAGGTGAGGGTACGGCAACGCTTTAGGGGGAGCGTGCGTGTGAGGGCGCGGGTTAGTGTTAGCGTACGGGTTAGGATTAGGGGACGGGTGAGGGTCAGGCTTTGGGGAAGGGTTAGGGTTAGGGTTCGGGCTAGGGTTAGGGTTAGGGGACGGGGACGGTTTAGGGTCCAGGTGAGGGTACGGCAACGCTTTAGGGGGAGCGTGCGTGTGAGGGCGCGGGTTAGTGTTAGCGTACGGGTTAGGATTAGGGGACGGGTGAGGGTCAGGCTCGGGGAAGGGTTAGGGTTAGGGTTCGGGCTAGGGTTAGGGTTAGGGGACGGGGACGGTTTAGGGTCCAGGTGAGGGTACGGCAACGCTTTAGGGGGAGCGTGCGTGTGAGGGCGCGGGTTAGTGTTAGCGTACGGGTTAGGATTAGGGGACGGGTGAGGGTCAGGCTTTGGGGAAGGGTTAGGGTTAGGGTTCGGGCTAGGGTTAGGGTTAGGGGACGGGGACGGTTTAGGGTCCAGGTGAGGGTACGGCAACGCTTTAGGGGGAGCGTGCGTGTGAGGGCGCGGGTTAGTGTTAGCGTACGGGTTAGGATTAGGGGACGGGTGAGGGTCACGCTTCGGGGAAGGGTTAGGGTTAGGGTTCGGGCTAGGGTTAGGGTTAGGGGACGGGGACGGTTTAGGGTCCAGGTGAGGGTACGGCAACGCTTTAGGGGGAGCGTGCGTGTGAGGGCGCGGGTTAGTGTTAGCGTACGGGTTAGGATTAGGGGACGGGTGAGGGTCAGGCTCGGGGAAGGGTTAGGGTTAGGGTTCGGGTTCGGGCTAGGGTTAGGGTTAGGGGACGGGGACGGTTTAGGGTCCAGGTGAGGGTACGGCAACGCTTTAGGGGGAGCGTGCGTGTGAGGGCGCGGGTTAGTGTTAGCGTACGGGTTAGGATTAGGGGACGGGTGAGGGTCAGGCTTCGGGGAAGGGTTAGGGTTAGGGTTCGGGCTAGGGTTAGGGTTAGGGGACGGGGACGGTTTAGGGTCCAGGTGAGGGTATGGCAACGCTTTAGGGGGAGCGTGCGTGTGAGGGCGCGGGTTAGTGTTAGCGTACGGGTTAGGATTAGGGGATGGGTGAGGGTCAGGCTTCGGGGAAGGGTTAGGGTTAGGGTTCGGGCTAGGGTTAGGGTTAGGGGACGGGGACGGTTTAGGGTCCAGGTGAGGGTACGGCAACGCTTTAGGGGGAGCGTGCGTGTGAGGGCGCGGGTTAGTGTTAGCGTACGGGTTAGGATTAGGGGACGGGTGAGGGTCAGGCTTCGGGGAAGGGTTAGGGTTAGGGTTCGGGCTAGGGTTAGGGTTAGGGGACGGGGACGGTTTACGGTCCAGGTGAGGGTACGGCAACGCTTTAGGGGGAGCGTACGTGTGAGGGCGTGTGTTAGTGTTAGTGTACGGGTTAGGATTAGGGGACGGGTGAGGGTCAGGCTTCGGGGAAGGGTTAGGGTTAGGGTTCGGGCTAGGGTTAGGGTTAGGGGACGGGGATGGTTCAGGGTCCAGGTGAAGGTACGGCAACGCTTTAGGGGGAGCGAGCGTGTGAGGGCGCGGGTTAGTGTTAGCGTACGGGTTAGGATTAGGGGACGGGTGAGGGTCAGGCTTCGGGGAAGGGTTAGGGTTAGGGTTCGGGCTAGGGTTAGGGTTAGGGGACGGGGACGGTTTAGGGTCCAGGTGAGGGTACGGCAACGCTTTAGGGGGAGTGTGCGTGTGAGGGCGCGGGTTAGTGTTAGCGTACGGGTTAGGATTAGGGGACGGGTGAGGGTCAGGCTTCGGGGAAGGGTTAGGGTTAGGGTTCGGGCTAGGGTTAGGGTTAGGGGACGGGGACGGTTCAGGGTCCAGGTGAGGGTACGGCAACGCTTTAGGGGGAGCGTGAGTGTGAGGGCGCTGGTTAGTGTTAGCGTACGGGTTAGGATTAGGGGACGGGTGAGGGTCAGGCTTCTGGGAAGGGTTAGGGTTAGGGTTCGGGCTAGGGTTAGGGTTAGGGGACGGGGACGGTTTCGGGTCCAGCTGAGGGTACGGCAACGCTTTACGGGGAGCGTGCATGTGAGGGCGCGGGTTAATGTTAGCGTACGGGTTAGGATTAGGGGACGGGTGAGGGTCAGGCTTCGGGGAAGGGTTAGGGTTAGGGTTCGGGCTAGGGTTAGGGTTAGGGGACGGGGATGGTTTAGGGTCCAGGTGAGGGTACGGCAACGCTTTAGGGGGAGCGTGCGTGTGAGGGCGCGGCTTAGTGTTAGCGTACGGGTTAGGATTAGGGGACGGGTGAGGGTCAGGCTTCGGGGATGGGTTAGGGTTAGGGTTCGGGCTAGGGTTAGGGTTAGGGGACGGGGACGGTTTAGAGTCCAGGTGAGGGTACGGCAACGCTTTAGGGGGAGGGTGCGTGTGAGGGCGCGGGTTAGTGTTAGCGTACGGGTTAGGATTAGGGGACGGGTGAGGGTCAGGCTTCGGGGAAGGGTTAGGGTTAGGGTTCGGGCTAGGGTTAGGGTTAGGGGACGGGGACGGTTTAGGGTCCAGGTGAGGGTACGGCAACGCTTTACGGGGAGCGTGCGTGTGACGGCGCGGGTTAGTGTTAGCGTACGGGTTAGGATTAGGGGACGGGTGAGTGTCAGGCTTCGGGGAAGGGTTAGGGTTAGGGTTCGGGCTAGGGTTAGGGTTAGGGGACGGGGACGGTTTAGGGTCCAGGTGAGGGTACGGCAACGCTTTAGGGGGAGCGTGCGTGTGAGGGCGCGGGTTAGTGTTAGCGTACGGGTTAGGATTAGGGGACGGGTGAGGGTCAGGCTTCGGGGAAGGGTTAGGGTTAGGGTTCGGGCTAGGGTTAGGGTTAGGGGACGGGGACGGTTTCGGGTCCAGGTGAGGGTACGGCAACGCTTTAGGGGGAGCGTGCGTGTGAGGGCGCGGGTTAGTGTTAGCGTACGGGTTAGGATTAGGGGACGGGTGAGGGTCAGGCTTTGGGGAAGGGTTAGGGTTAGAGTTCGGGCTAGGGTTAGGGTTAGGGGACGGGGACGGTTTAGGGTCCAGGTGAGGGTACGGCAACGCTTTAGGGGGAGCGTGCGTGTGAGGGCGCGGGTTAGTGTTAGCGTACGGGTTAGGATTAGGGGACGGGTGAGGGTCACGCTTCGGGGAAGGGTTAGGGTTAGGGTTCGGGCTAGGGTTAGGGTTAGGGGACGGGGACGGTTTAGGGTCCAGGTGAGGGTACGGCAACGCTTTAGGGGGAGCGTGCGTGTGAGGGCGCGGGTTAGTGTTAGCGTACGGGTTAGGATTAGGGGACGGGTGAGGGTCAGGCTTCGGGGAAGGGTTAGGGTTAGGGTTCGGGCTAGGGTTAGGGTTAGGGGACGGGGAAGGTTTAGGGTCCAGGTGAGGGTACGGCAACGCTTTAGGGGGAGCGTGTGTGTGAGGGCGCGGGTTAGTGTTAGCGTACGGGTTAGGATTAGGGGACGGGTGAGGTTCAGGCTTCGGGGAAGGGTTAGGGTTAGGGTTAGGGTTCGGGCTAGGGTTAGGGTTAGGGGACGGGGACGGTTTAGGGTCCAGGTGAGGGTACGGCAACGCTTTAGGGGGAGCGTGCGTGTGAGGGCGCGGGTTAGTGTTAGCGTACGGGTTAGGATTAGGGGACGGGTGAGGGTCAGGCTTCGAGGAAGGGTTAGGGTTAGGGTTCGGGCTAGGGTTAGGGTTAGGGGACGGGGATGGTTTAGGGTCCAGGTGAGGGTACGGCAACGCTTTAGGGGGAGCGTGCGTGTGAGGGCGCGGGTTAGTGTTAGCGTACGGGTTAGGATTAGGGGATGGGTGAGGGTCAGGCTTCGGGGAAGGGTTAGGGTTAGGGTTCGGGCTAGGGTTAGGGTTAGGGGACGGGGACGGTTTAGGGTCCAGGTGAGGGTACGGCAACGCTTTAGCGGGAGCGTGCGTGTGAGGGCGCGGGTTAGTGTTAGCGTACGGGTTAGGATTAGGGGACGGGTGAGGGTCAGGCTTCGGGGAAGGGTTAGGGTTAGGGTTCGGGCTAGGGTTAGGGTTAGGGGACGGGGACGGTTCAGGGTCCAGGTGAGGGTACGGCAACGCTTTAGGGGGAGCGTGAGTGTGAGGGCGCGGGATAGTGTTAGCGTACGGGTTAGGATTAGGGGACGGGTGAGGGTCAGGCTTCTGGGAAGGGTTAGGGTTAGGGTTCGGGCTAGGGTTAGGGTTAGGGGACGGGGACGGTTTCGGGTCCAGCTGAGGGTACGGCAACGCTTTACGGGGAGCGTGCATGTGAGGGCGCGGGTTAGTGTTAGCGTACGGGTTAGGATTAGGGGACGGGTGAGGGTCAGGCTTCGGGGAAGGGTTAGGGTTAGGGTTCGGGCTAGGGTTAGGGTTAGGGGACGGGGATGGTTTAGGGTCCAGGTGAGGGTACGGCAACGCTTTAGGGGGAGCGTGCGTGTGAGGGCGCGGCTTAGTGTTAGCGTACGGGTTAGGATTAGGGGACCGGTGAGGGTCAGGCTTCGGGGATGGGTTAGGGTTAGGGTTCGGGCTAGGGTTAGGGTTAGGGCACGGGGACGGTTTAGAGTCCAGGTGAGGGTACGGCAACGCTTTAGGGGGAGCGTGCGTGTGAGGGCGCGGGTTAGTGTGAGCGTACGGCTTAGGATTAGGGGACGGGTGAGGGTCAGGCTTCGGGGAAGGGTTAGGGTTAGGGTTCGGGCTAGGGTTAGGGTTAGGGGACGGGGACGGTTTAGGGTCCAGGTGAGGGTACGGCAACGCTTTACGGGGAGCGTGCGTGTGACGGCGCGGGTTAGTGTTAGCGTACGGGTTAGGATTAGGGGACGGGTGAGGGTCAGGCTTCGGGGAAGGGTTAGGCTTAGGGTTCGGGCTAGGGTTAGGGTTAGGGGACGGGGACGGTTTAGGTTCCAGGTGAGGGTACGGCAACGCTTTAGGGGGAGCGTGCGTGTGAGGGCGTGGGTTAGTGTTAGCGTACGGGTTAGGATTAGGGGACGGGTGAGGGTCAGGCTTCGGGGAAGGGTTAGGGTTAGGGTTCGGGCTAGGGTTAGGGTTAGGGGACGGGGACGGTTTAGGGTCCAGGTGAGGGTACGGCAACGCTTTAGGGGGAGCGTGCGTGTGAGGGCGCGGGTTAGTGTTAGCGTACGGGTTAGGATTAGGGGACGGGTGAGGGTCAGGCTTCGGGGAAGGGTTAGGGTTAGGGTTCGGGCTAGGGTAAGGGTTAAGGGACGGGGACGGTTTCGGGTCCAGGTGAGGGTACGGCAACGCTTTAGGGGGACGTGCGTGTGAGGGCGCGGGTTATTGTTAGCGTACGGGTTAGGATTAGGTTACGGGTGAGGGTCAGGCTTCGGGGAAGGGTTAGGGTTAGGGTTCGGGCTAGGGTTAGGTTTAGGGGACGGGGACGGTTTAGGGTCCAGGTGAGGGTACGAAAACGCTTTAGGGGGAGCGTGCGTGTGAGGGCGCGGGTTAGTGTTAGCGTACGGGTTAGGATTAGGGGACGGGTGAGTGTCAGGCTTCGGGGAAGGGTTAGGGTTAGGGTTCGGGCTAGGGTTAGGGTTAGGGGACGGGGACGGTTTAGGGTCCAGGTGAGGGTACGGCAACGCTTTAGGGGGAGCGTGCGTGTGAGGGCGCGGGTTAGTGTTAGCGTACGGGTTAGGATTAGGGGACGGGTGAGGGTCAGGCTTCGGGGAAGGGTTAGGGTTAGGGTTCGGGCTAGGGTTAGGGTTAGGGGACGGGGACGGTTTAGGGTCCAGGTGAGGGTACGGCAACGCTTTAGGGGGAGCGTGCGTGTGAGGGCGCGGGTTAGTGTTAGCGTACGGGTTAGGATTAGGGGACGGGTGAGGGTCAGGCTTCGGGGAAGGGTTAGGGTTAGGGTTCGGTCTAGGGTTAGGGTTAGGGGACGGGGACGGTTTAGGGTCCAGGTGAGGGTACGGCAACGCTTTAGGGGGAGCGTGCGTGTGAGGGCGCGGGTTAGTGTTAGCGTACGGGTTAGGATTAGGGGACGGGTGAGGTTCAGGCTTCGGGGAAGGGTTAGGGTTAGGGTTCGGGCTAGGGTTAGGGTTAGGGGACGGGGACGGTTTAGGGTCCAGGTGAGGGTACGGCAACGCTTTAGGGGGAGCGTACGTGTGAGGGCGCATGTTAGTGTTAGTGTACGGGTTAGGATTAGGGGACGGGTGAGGTCAGGCTTCGGGGAAGGGTTAGGGTTAGGGTTCGGGCTAGGGTTAGGGTTAGGGGACGGGGACGGTTTAGGGTCCAGGTGAGGGTACGGCAACACTTTAGGGGGAGCGTGCGTGTGAGGGCGCGGGTTAGTGTTAGCGTACGGGTTAGGATTAGGGGACGGGTGAGGGTCAGGCTTCGGGGAAGGGTTAGGGTTAGGGTTCGGGCTAGGGTAAGGGTTAAGGGACGGGGACGGTTTCGGGTCCAGGTGAGGGTACGGCAACGCTTTAGGGGGACGTGCGTCTGAGGGCGCGGGTTATTGTTAGCGTACGGGTTAGGATTAGGTTACGGGTGAGGGTCAGGCTTCGGGGAAGGGCTAGGGTTAGGGTTCGGGCTAGGGTTAGGTTTAGGGGACGGGGACGGTTTAGGGTCCAGGTGAGGGTACGAAAACGCTTTAGGGGGAGCGTGCGTGTGAGGGCGCGGGTTAGTGTTAGCGTACGGCTTAGGATTAGGGGACGGGTGAGTGTCAGGCTTCGGGGAAGGGTTAGGGTTAGGGTTCGGGCTAGGGTTAGGGTTAGGGGACGGGGACGGTTTAGGGTCCAGGTGAGGGTACGGCAACGCTTTAGGGGGAGCGTGCGTGTGAGGGCGCGGGTTAGTGTTAGCGTACGGGTTAGGATTAGGGGACGGGTGAGGGTCAGGCTTCGGGGAAGGGTTAGGGTTAGGGTTCGGGCTAGGGTTAGGGTTAGGGGACGGGGACGGTTTAGGGTCCAGGTGAGGGTACGGCAACGCTTTAGGGGGAGCGTGCGTGTGAGGGCGCGGGTTAGTGTTAGCGTACGGGTTAGGATTAGGGGACGGGTGAGGGTCAGGCTTTGGGGAAGGGTTAGGGTTAGGGTTCGGGCTAGGGTTAGGGTTAGGGGACGGGGACGGTTTAGGGTCCAGGTGAGGGTACGGCAACGCTTTAGGGGGAGCGTGCGTGTGAGGGCGCGGGTTAGAGTTAGCGTACGGGTTAGGATTAGGGGATGGGTGAGGGTCAGGCTTCGGGGAAGGGTTAGGGTTAGGGTTCGGGCTAGGGTTAGGGTTAGGGGACGGGGACGGTTTAGGGTCCAGGTGAGGGTACGGCAACGCTTTAGGGGGAGCGTGCGTGTGAGGGCGCGGGTTAGTGTTAGCGTACGGTTTAGGATTAGGGGACGGGTGAGGGTCAGGCTTCGGGGAAGGGTTAGGGTTAGGGTTCGGGCTAGGGTTAGGGTTAGGGGACGGGGACGGTTTAGGGTCCAGGTGAGGGTACGGCAACGCTTTAGGGGGAGCGTACGTGTGAGGGCGCGTGTTAGTGTTAGTGTACGGGTTAGGATTAGGGGACGGGTGAGTGTCAGGCTTCGGGGAAGGGTTAGGGTTAGGGTTCGGGCTAGGGTTAGGGTTAGGGGACGGGGACGGTTCAGGGTCCAGGTGAAGGTACGGCAACGCTTTAGGGGGAGCAAGCGTGTGAGGGCGCGGGTTAGTGTTAGCGTACGGGTTAGGATTAGGGGACGGGTGAGGGTCAGGCTTCGGGGAAGGGTTAGGGTTAGGGTTCGGGCTAGGGTTAGGGTTAGGGGAAGGGGACGGTTTAGGGTCCAGGTGAGGGTACGGCAACGCTTTAGGGGGAGCGTACGTGTGAGGGCGCGTGTTAGTGTTAGTGTTCGGGTTAGGATTAGGGGACGGGTGAGGGTCAGGCTTCGGGGAAGGGTTAGGGTTAGGGTTCGGGCTAGGGTTAGGGTTAGGGGACGGGGACGGTTCAGGGTCCAGGTGAAGGTACGGCAACGCTTTAGGGGGAGCGAGCGTGTGAGGGCGCGGGTTAGTGTTAGCGTACGGGTTAGGATTAGGGGACGGGTGAGGGTCAGGCTTCGGGGAAGGGTTAGGGTTAGGGTTCGGGCTAGGGTTAGGGTTAGGGGACGGGGACGGTTTAGGGTCCAGGTGAGGGTACGGCAACGCTTTAGGGGGAGCGTACGTGTGAGGGCGCGTGTTAGTGTTAGTGTACGGGTTAGGATTAGGGGACGGGTGAGGGTCAGGCTTCGGGGAAGGGTTAGGGTTAGGGTTCGGGCTAGGGTTAGGGTTAGGGGACGGGGACGGTTCAGGGTCCAGGTGAAGGTACGGCAACGCTTTAGGGGGAGCGAGCGTGTGAGGACGCGGGTTAGTGTTAGCGTACGGGTTAGGATTAGGGGACGGGTGAGGGTCAGGCTTCGGGGAAGGGTTAGGGTTAGGGTTCGGGCTAGGGTTAGGGTTAGGGGACGGGGACGGTTTAGGGTCCAGGTGAGGGTACGGCAACACTTTAGGGGGAGTGTGCGTGTGAGGGCGCGGGTTAGTGTTAGCGTACGGGTTAGGATTAGGGGACGGGTGAGGGTCAGGCTTTGGGGAAGGGTTAGGGTTAGTGTTCGGGCTAGGGTTAGGGTTAGGGGACGGGGACGGTTTAGGGTCCAGGTGAGGGTACGGCAACGCTTTAGGGGGGAGCGTGCGTGTGAGGGCGCGGGTTAGTGTTAGCGTACGGGTTAGGATTAGGGGACGGGTGAGGGTCAGGCTTCGGGGAAGGGTTAGGGTTAGGGTTCGGGCTAGGGTTAGGGTTAGGGGACGGGGACGGTATCGGGTCCAGGTGAGGGTACGGCAACGCTTTAGGGGGAGCGTGCGTGTGAGGGCGCGGGTTAGTGTTAGCGTACGGGTTAGGATTAGGGGACGGGTGAGGGTCAGGCTTCGGGGAAGGGTTAGGGTTAGGGTTCGGGCTAGGGTTAGGGTTAGGGGACGGGGACGGTTTAGGGTTCAGGTGAGGGTACGGCAACGCTTTAGGGGGAGTGTGCGTGTGAGGGCGCGGCTTAGTGTTAGCGTACGGGTTAGGATTAGGGGACGGGTGAGGGTCAGGCTTCGGGGAAGGGTTAGGGTTAGGGTTCGGGCTAGGGTTAGGGTTAGGGGATGGGGACGGTTTAGAGTCCAGGTGAGGGTACGGCAACGCTTTAGGGGGAGCGTGCGTGTGAGGGCGCGGGTTAGTGTTAGCATACGGGTTAGGATTGGGGACGGGTGAGGTTCAGGCTTCGGGGAAGGGTTAGGGTTAGGGTTCGGGCTAGGGTTAGGGTTAGGGGACGGGGACGGTTTAGGGTCCAGGTGAGGGTACGGCAACGCTTTAGGGGGAGCGTGCGTGTGAGGGCGCGGGTTAGTGTTAGCGTACGGGTTAGGATTAGGGGACGGGTGAGGGTCAGGCTTCGGGGAAGGGTTAGGGTTAGGGTTCGGGCTAGGGTTAGGGTTAGGGGACTGGGACGGTTTAGGGTCCAGGTGAGGGTACGGCAACGCTTTAGGGGGAGCGTGCGTGTGAGGGCGTGGGTTAGTGTTAGCGTACGGGTTAGGATTAGGGGACGGGTGAGGGTCAGGCTTCGGGGAAGGGTTAGGGTTAGGGTTCGGGCTAGGGTTAGGGTTAGGGGACTGGGACGGTTTAGGGTCCAGGTGAGGGTAGGTTAACGCTTCAGGGGGAGCGTGCGTGTGAGGACGCGGGTTAGTGTTAGCGTACGGTTTAGGATTAGGGGACGGGTGAGGGTCAGGCTTCGGGGAAGTGTTAGGGTTAGGGTTCGGGCTAGGGTTAGGGTTAGGGGACGGGGACGGTTTAGGGTCCAGGTGAGGGTACGGCAACGCTTTAGGGGGAGCGTGCGTGTGAGGGCGCGGGTTAGTGTTAGCGTACGGGTTAGGATTAGGGGACGGGTGAGGGTCAGGCTTCGGGGAAGGGTTAGGGTTAGGGTTCGGGCTAGGGTTAGGGTTAGGGGACGGGGACGGTTTAGGGTCCAGGTGAGGGTACGGCAACGCTTTAGGGGGAGCGTGCGTGTGAGGGCGCGGGTTAGTGTTAGCGTACGGGTTAGGATTAGGGGACGGGTGAGGGTCAGGCTTCGGGGAAGGGTTAGGGTTAGGGTTCGGGCTAGGGTTAGGGTTAGGGGACGGGGACGGTTTCGGGTCCAGGTGAGGGTACGGCAACGCTTTAGGGGGAGCGTGCGTGTGAGGGCGCGGGTTAGTGTTAGCGTACGGGTTAGGATTAGGGGACGGGTGAGGGTCAGGCTTCGGGGAAGGGTTAGGGTTAGGGTTCGGGCTAGGGTTAGGGTTAGGGGACGGGGACGGTTTAGGGTCCAGGTGAGGGTACGGCAACGCTTTAGGGGGAGCGTGCGTGTGAGGGCGCGGGTTAGTGTTAGCGTACGGGTTAGGATTAGGGGACGGGTGAGGGTCAGGCTTCGGGGAAGGGTTAGGGTTAGGGTTCGGGCTAGGGTTAGGGTTAGGGGACGGGGACGGTTTAGGGTCCAGGTGAGGGTACGGCAACGCTTTAGGGGGAGCGTGCGTGTGAGGGCGCGGGTTAGTGTTAGCGTACGGGTTAGGATTAGGGTACGGGTGAGGTTCAGGCTTCGGGGAAGGGTTAGGGTTAGGGTTCGGGCTAGGGTTAGGGTTAGGGGACGGGGACGGTTTAGGGTCCAGGTGAGGGTACGGCAACGCTTTAGGGGGAGCGTGCGTGTGAGGGCGCGGGTTAGTGTTAGCGTACGGGTTAGGATTAGGGGACGGGTGAGGGTCAGGCTTCGGGTAAGGGTTAGGGTTAGGGTTCGGGCTAGGGTTAGGGTTAGGGGACGGGGACGGTTTAGGGTCCAGGTGAGGGTACGGCAACGCTTTAGTGGGAGCGTGCGTGTGAGGGCGCGGGTTAGTGTTAGCGTACGGGTTAGGATTAGGGGACGGGTGAGGGTCAGGCTTCGGGGAGGTTTAGGGTTAGGGTTCGGGCTAGGGTTAGGTTTAGGGGACGGGGACGGTTTAGGGTCCAGGTGAGTGTACGGCAACGCTTTAGGGGGAGCGTTCGTGTGAGGGCGCGTGTTAGTGTTAGCGTACGGGTTAGGATTAGGGGACGGGTGAGGGTCAGGCTTCGGGGAAGGGTTAGGGTTAGGGTTCGGGCTAGGGTTAGGTTTAGGGGACGGGGACGGTTTAGGGTCCAGGTGAGTGTACGGCAACGCTTTAGGGGGAGCGTTCGTGTGAGGGCGCGGGTTAGTGTTAGCGTACGGGTTAGGATTAGGGGACGGGTGAGGGTCAGGCTTCGGGGAAGGGTTAGGGTTAGGGTTCGGGCTAGGGTTAGGGTTAGGGGACGGGGACGGTTTAGGGTCCAGGTGAGGGTACGGCAACGCTTTAGGGGGAACGTGCGTGTGAGGGCGCGGGTTAGTGTTAGCGTACGGGTTAGGATTAGGGGACGGGTGAGGGTCAGGCTTCGGGGAAGGGTTAGGGTTAGGGTTCAGGCTAGGGTTAGGGTTAGGGGACGGGGACGGTTTAGGGTCCAGGTGAGGGTACGGCAACGCTTTAGGGGGAGCGTGCGTGTGAGGGCGCGGGTTAGTGTTAGCGTACGGGTTAGGATTAGGGGACGGGTGAGGGTCAGGCTTCGGGGAAGGGTTAGGGTTAGGGTTCGGGCTAGGGTTAGGGTTAGGGGACGGGGACGGTTTAGGGTCCAGTTGAGGGTACGGCAACGCTTTAGGGGGAGCGTGCGTGTGAGGGCGCGGGTTAGTGTTAGCGTACGGGTTAGGATTAGGGGACGGGTGAGGGTCAGGCTTCGGGGAAGGGTTAGGGTTAGGGTTCTGGCTAGGGTTAGGGTTAGGGGACGGGGACGGTTTAGGGTCCAGGTGAGGGTACGGCAATGCTTTAGGGGGAGCGTGCGTGTGAGGGCGCGCGATAGCGTTAGCGTACGGGTTAGGATTAGGGGACGGGTGAGGGTCAGGCTTCGGGGAAGGGTTAGGGTTAGGGTTCGGGCTAGGGTTAGGGTTAGGGGACGGGGACGGTTTAGGGTCCAGGTGAGGGTACGGCAACGCTTTAGGGGGAGAGTGCGTGTGGGGACGCGGGTAAGTGTTAGCGTACGGGTTAGGATTAGGGGACGGGTGAGGGTCAGGCATCGGGGAAGGGTTAGGTTTAGGGTTCGGGCTACGGTTAGGGTTAGGGGACGGGGACGGTTTAGGGTCCAGGTGAGGGTACGGCAACGCTTTAGGGGGAGCGTACGTGTGAGGGCGCGGGTTAGTGTTAGCGTACGGGTTAGGATTAGGGGACGGGTGAGGGTCAGGCTTCGGGGAAGGGTTAGGGTTAGGGTTCGGGCTAGGGTTAGGGTTAGGGGACGGGGACGGTTCAGGGTCCAGGTGAGGGTACGGCAACGCTTTAGGGGGAGCGTGCGTGTGAGGGCGCGGGTTAGTGTTACCGTACGGGTTAGGATTAGGGGACGGGTGAGGGTCAGGCTTCGGGGAAGGGTTAGGGTTAGGGTTCGGGCTAGGGTTAGGGTTAGGGGACGGGGACGGTTTCGGGTCCAGGTGAGGGTACGGCAACGCTTTAGGGGGAACGTGCGTGTGAGGGTGCGGGTTAGTGTTTGCGTACGGGTTCGGATTAGGGGACGGGTGACAGTCAGGCTTCGGGGAAGTGTTTGGCTTAGGGTTCGGGCTAGGATTAGGGTTAGGGGACGGGGACGGTTTAGGGTCCAAGTGAGGGTACGGCAACGCTTTAGGGGGAGCGTGCGTGTGAGGGCGCGGGTTAGTGTTAGCGTACGGGTTAGGATTAGTGGACGGGTGAGGGTCAGGCTTTGGGGAAGGGTTAGGGTTAGGGTTCGGGCTAGGGTTAGGGTTAGGGGACGGGCACGGTTTAGGGTCCAGGTGAGGGTACGGCAACGCTTTAGGGGGAGCGTGCGTGTGAGGGCGCGGGTTAGTGTTAGCGTACGGGTTAGGTTTAGGGGACGGGTGAGGGTCAGGCTTCGGGGAAGGGTTAGGGTTAGGGTTCGGGCTAGGGTTAGGGTTAGGGGACGGGGACGGTTTAGGGTCCAGGTGAGGGTACGGCAACGCTTTAGGGGGAGCGTGCGTATGAGGGCGCGGGTTAGTGTTAGCGTACGGGTTAGGATTAGGGGACGGGTGAGGGTCAGGCATCGGGGAAGGGTTAGGGTTAAGGTTCGGGCTAGGGTTAGGGTTAAGGGACGGGGACGGTTTAGGGTCCAGGTGAGGGTACAGCAACGCTTTAGGGGGAGCGTGCGTGTGAGCGCGCGGGTTAGTGTTAGCGTACGGGTTAGGATTAGGGGACGGGTGAGGGTCAGGCTTCGGGGAAGGGTTAGGGTTAGGGTTAGGGTTCGGGCTAGGGTTAGGGTTAGGGCACGGGGACGGTTTAGGGTCCAGGTGAGGGTACGGCAACGCTTTAGGGGGAGCGTACGTGTGAGGGCACGGGTTAGTGTTAGCGTACGGTTTAGGATTAGGGGACGGGTGAGGGTCAGGCTTCGGGGAAGGGTTAGGGTTAGGGTTCGGGCTAGGGTTAGGGTTAGGGGACGGGGACGGTTTAGGGTCCAGGTGGGGGTAAGGCAACGCTTTAGGGGGAGCGTGCGTGTGAGGGCGTGGGTTAGTGTTAGCGTACGGGTTAGGATTAGGGGATGGGTGAGGGTCAGGCTTCGGGGAAGGGTTAGGGTTAGGGTTCGGGCTAGGGTTAGGGTTAGGGGACGGGGACGGTTTAGGGTCCAGGTGAGGGTACGGCAACGCTTTAGGGGGAGCGTGCGTGTGAGGGCGCGGGTTAGTGTTAGCGTACGGGTTAGGATTAGGTGACGGGTGAGGGTCAGGCTTCGGGGAAGGGTTAGGGTTAGGGTTCGGGCTAGGGTTAGGGTTAGGGGACGGGGACGGTTTAGGGTCCAGGTGAGGGTACGGCAACGCTTTAGGGGGAGCGTACGTGTGAGGGCGCGTGTTAGTGTTAGCGTACGGGTTAGGATTAGGGGACGGGTGAGGGTCAGGCTTCGGGGAAGGGTTAGGGTTAGGGTTCGGGCTAGGGTTAGGGTTAGGGGACGGGGACGGTTCAGGGTCCAGGTGAAGGTACGGCAACGCTTTAGGTGGAGCGAGCCTGTGAGGGCGCGGGTTAGTGTTAGCGTACGGGTTAGGATTAGGGGACGGGTGAGGGTCAGGCTTCGGGGAAGGGTTAGGGTTAGGGTTCGGGCTAGGGTTAGGGTTAGGGGACGGGGACGGTTTAGGGTCCAGGTGAGGGTACGGCAACGCTTTAGGGGGAGTGTGCGTGTGAGGGCGTGGGTTAGTGTTAGCGTACGGGTTAGGATTAGGGGACGGGTGAGGGTCAGGCTTCGGGGAAGGGTTAGGGTTAGGGTTCGGGCTAGGGTTAGGGTTAGGGGACGGGGACGGTTTAGGGTCCAGGTGAGGGTACGGCAACGCTTTAGGGGGAGCGTGCGTGTGAGGGCGCGGGTTAGTGTTAGCGTACGGGTTAGGATTAGGGGACGGGTGAGGGTCAGGCTTCGGGGAAGGGTTAGGGTTAGGGTTAGGGCTAGGGTTAGGGTTAGGGGACGGGGACGGTTTAGGGTCCAGGTGAGGGTACGGCAACGCTTTAGGGGGAGCGTGCAAGTGAGGGCGCGGGTTAGTGTTAGCGTACGGGTTAGGATTAGGGGACGGGTGAGGGTCAGGCTTCGGGGAAGGGTTAGGGTTAGGGTTCGGGCTAGGGTTAGGGTTAGGGGACGGGGACGGTTTAGGGTTCAGGTGAGGGTACGGCAACGCTTTAGGGGGAGCGTGCGTGTGAGGGCGCGGCTTAGTGTTAGCGTACGGGTTAGGATTAGGGGACGGGTGACGGTCAGGCTTCGGGGAAGTGTTTGGCTTAGGGTTCGGGCTAGGATTAGGGTTAGGGGACGGGGACGGTTTAGGGTCCAAGTGAGGGTACGGCAACGCTTTAGGGGGAGCGTGCGTGTGAGGGCGCGGGTTAGTGTTAGCGTACGGGTTAGGATTAGTGGACGGGTGAGGGTCAGGCTTTGGGGAAGGGTTAGGGTTAGGGTTCGGGCTAGGGTTAGGGTTAGGGGACGGGCACGGTTTAGGGTCCAGGTGAGGGTACGGCAACGCTTTAGGGGGAGCGTGCGTGTGAGGGCGCGGGTTAGTGTTAGCGTACGGGTTAGGTTTAGGGGACGGGTGAGGGTCAGGCTTCGGGGAAGGGTTAGTGTTAGGGTTCGGGCTAGGGTTAGGGTTAGGGGACGGGGACGGTTTAGGGTCCAGGTGAGGGTACGGCAACGCTTTAGGGGGAGCGTGCGTGTGAGGGCGTGGGTTAGTGTTAGCGTACGGGTTAGGATTAGGGGACGGGTGAGGGTCAGGCATCGGGGAAGGGTTAGGGTTAAGGTTCGGGCTAGGGTTAGGGTTAAGGGACGGGGACGGTTTAGGGTCCAGGTGAGGGTACAGCAACGCTTTAGGGGGAGCGTGCGTGTGAGCGCGCGGGTTAGTGTTAGCGTACGGGTTAGGATTAGGGGACGGGTGAGGGTCAGGCTTCGGGGAAGGGTTAGGGTTAGGGTTAGGGTTCGGGCTAGGGTTAGGGTTAGGGGACGGGGACGGTTTAGGGTCCAGGTGAGGGTACGGCAACGCTTTAGGGGGAGCGTACGTGTGAGGGCACGGGTTAGTGTTAGCGTACGGTTTAGGATTAGGGGACGGGTGAGGGTCAGGCTTCGGGGAAGGGTTAGGGTTAGGGTTCGGGCTAGGGTTAGGGTTAGGGGACGGGGACGGTTTAGGGTCCAGGTGGGGGTACGGCAACGCTTTAGGGGGAGCGTGCGTGTGAGGGCGTGGGTTAGTGTTAGCGTACGGGTTAGGATTAGGGGATGGGTGAGGGTCAGGCTTCGGGGAAGGGTTAGGGTTAGGGTTCGGGCTAGGGTTAGGGTTAGGGGACGGGGACGGTTTAGGGTTCAGGTGAGGGTACGGCAACGCTTTAGGGGGAGCGTGCGTGTGAGGGCGCGGCTTAGTGTTAGCGTACGGGTTAGGATTAGGGGACGGGTGAGGGTCAGGCTTCGGGGAAGGGTTAGGGTTAGGGTTCGGGCTAGGGTTAGGGTTAGGGGACGGGGACGGTTTAGGGTCCAGGTGAGGGTACGGCAACGCTTTAGGGGGAGCGTACGTGTGAGGGCGCGTGTTAGTGTTAGAGTACGGGTTAGGATTAGGGGACGGGTGAGGGTCAGGCTTCGGGGAAGGGTTAGGGTTAGGGTTCGGGCTAGGGTTAGGGTTAGGGGACGGGGACGGTTCAGGGTCCAGGTGAAGGTACGGCAACGCTTTAGGTGGAGCGAGCCTGTGAGGGCGCGGGTTAGTGTTAGCGTACGGGTTAGGATTAGGGGACGGGTGAGGGTCAGGCTTCGGGGAAGGGTTAGGGTTAGGGTTCGGGCTAGGGTTAGGGTTAGGGGACGGGGACGGTTTAGGGTCCAGGTGAGGGTACGGCAACGCTTTAGGGGGAGTGTGCGTGTGAGGGCGTGGGTTAGTGTTAGCGTACGGGTTAGGATTAGGGGACGGGTGAGGGTCAGGCTTCGGGGAAGGGTTAGGGTTAGGGTTCGGGCTAGGGTTAGGGTTAGGGGACGGGGACGGTTTAGGGTCCAGGTGAGGGTACGGCAACGCTTTAGGGGGAGCGTGCGTGTGAGGGCGCGGGTTAGTGTTAGCGTACGGGTTAGGATTAGGGGACGGGTGAGGGTCAGGCTTCGGGGAAGGGTTAGGGTTAGGGTTAGGGCTAGGGTTAGGGTTAGGGGACGGGGACGGTTTAGGGTCCAGGTGAGGGTACGGCAACGCTTTAGGGGGAGCGTGCAAGTGAGGGCGCGGGTTAGTGTTAGCGTACGGGTTAGGATTAGGGGACGGGTGAGGGTCAGGCTTCGGGGAAGGGTTAGGGTTAGGGTTCGGGCTAGGGTTAGGGTTAGGGGACGGGGACGGTTTAGGGTTCAGGTGAGGGTACGGCAACGCTTTAGGGGGAGCGTGCGTGTGAGGGCGCGGCTTAGTGTTAGCGTACGGGTTAGGATTAGGGGACGGGTGAGGGTCAGGCTTCGGGGAAGGGTTAGGGTTAGGGTTCGGGCTAGGGTTAGGGTTAGGGGATGGGGACGGTTTAGAGTCCAGGTGAGGGTACGGCAACGCTTTAGGGGGAGCGTGCGTGTGAGGGCGCGGGTTAGTGTTAGCGTACGGGTTAGGATTAGGGGACGGGTGAGGGTCAGGCTTCGGGGAAGGGTTAGGGTTAGGGTTCGGGCTAGGGTTAGGGTTAGGGGACGGGGACGGTTTAGGGTCCAGGTGAGGGTACGGCAACGCTTTAGGGGGAGCGTGCGTGTGAGGGCGCGGGTTAGTGTTAGCGTACGGGTTAGGATTAGGGGACGGGTGAGGGTCAGGCTTCGGGGAAGGATTAGGGTTAGGGTTCGGGCTAGGGTTAGGGTTAGGGGACGGGGACGGTTTAGGGTCCAGGTGAGGGTACGGCAACGCTTTAGGGGGAGCGTGCGTGTGAGGGCGCGGGTTAGTGTTAGCGTACGGATTAGGATTAGGGGACGGGTGAGGGTCAGGCTTCGGGGAAGGGTTAGGGTTAGGTTTCGGGCTAGGGTTAGGGTTAGGGGACGGGGACGGTTTAGGGTCCAGGTGAGGGTACGGTAACGCTTTAGGGGGAGCGTGCGTGTAATGGCGCGGGTTAGTGTTAGCGTACGGTTTAGGATTAGGGGACGGGTGAGGGTCAGGCTTCGGGAAAGTGTTAGGGTTAGGGTTCGGGCTAGGGTTAGGGTTAGGGGACGGGGACGGTTTAGGGTCCAGGTGAGGGTACGGCAACGCTTTAGGGGGAGCGTGCGTGTGAGGGCGCGGGTTAGTGTTAGCGTACGGGTTAGGATTAGGGGACGGGTGAGGGTCAGGCTTCGGGGAAGGGTTAGGGTTAGGGTTTGGGCTAGGGTTAGGGTTAGGGGACGGGGACGGTTTAGGGTCCAGGTGAGGGTACGGCAACGCTTTAGGGGGAGCGTGCGTGTGAGGGCGCGCGTTAGTGTTAGCGTACGGGTTAGGATTAGGGGACGGGTGAGGGTCAGGCTTCGGGGAAGGGTTAGGGTTAGGGTTCGGGCTAGGGTTAGGGTTAGGGGACGGGGACGGTTTCGGGTCCAGGTGAGGGTACGGCAACGCTTTAGGGGGAGCGTGCGTGTGAGGGCGCGGGTTAGTGTTAGCGTACGGGTTAGGATTAGGGGACGGGTGAGGGTCAGGCTTCGGAGAAGGGTTAGGGTTAGGGTTCGGGCTAGGGTTAGGGTTAGGGGACGGGGACGGTTTAGGGTCCAGGTGAGGGTACGGCAACGCTTTAGGGGGAGCGTGCGTGTGAGGGCGCGGGTTAGTGTTAGCGTACGGGTTAGGATTAGGGGACGGGTGAGGGTCAGGCTTCGGGGAAGGGTTAGGGTTAGGGTTCGGGCTAGGGTTAGGGTTAGGGGACGGGGACGGTTTAGGGTCCAGGTGAGGGTACGGCAACGCTTTAGGGGGAGCGTACGTGTGAGGGCACGGGTTAGTGTTAGCGTACGGTTTAGGATTAGGGGACGGGTGAGGGTCAGGCTTCGGGGAAGGGTTAGGGTTAGGGTTCGGGCTAGGGTTAGGGTTAGGGGACGGGGACGGTTTAGGGTCCAGGTGAGGGTACGGCAACGCTTTAGGGGGAGCGTGCGTGTGAGGGCGTGGGTTAGTGTTAGCGTACGGGTTAGGATTAGGGGACGGGTGAGGGTCAGGCTTCGGGGAAGGGTTAGGGTTAGGGTTCGGGCTAGGGTTAGGGTTAGGGGACGGGGACGGTTTAGGGTCCAGGTGAGGGTACGGCAACGCTTTAGGGGGAGCGTACGTGTGAGGGCACGGGTTAGTGTTAGCGTACGGTTTAGGATTAGGGGACGGGTGAGGGTCAGGCTTCGGGGAAGGGTTAGGGTTAGGGTTCGGGCTAGGGTTAGGGTTAGGGGACGGGGACGGTTTAGGGTCCAGGTGGGGGTACGGCAACGCTTTAGGGGGAGCGTGCGTGTGAGGGCGTGGGTTAGTGTTAGCGTACGGGTTAGGATTAGGGGATGGGTGAGGGTCAGGCTTCGGGGAAGGGTTAGGGTTAGGGTTCGGGCTAGGGTTAGGGTTAGGGGACGGGGACGGTTTAGGGTCCAGGTGAGGGTACGGCAACGCTTTAGGGGGAGCGTGCGTGTGAGGGTGCGGGTTAGTGTTAGCGTACGGGTTAGGATTAGGGGACGGGTGAGGGTCAGGCTTCGGGGAAGGGTTAGGGTTAGGGTTCGGGCTAGGGTTAAGGTTAGGGGACGGGGACGGTTTAGGGTCCAGGTGAGGGTACGGCAACGCTTTAGGGGGAGCGTACGTGTGAGGGCGCGTGTTAGTGTTAGCGTACGGGTTAGGATTAGGGGACGGGTGAGGGTCAGGCTTCGGGGAAGGGTTAGGGTTAGGGTTCGGGCTAGGGTTAGGGTTAGGGGACGGGGACGGTTCAGGGTCCAGGTGAAGGTACGGCAACGCTTTAGGTGGAGCGAGCCTGTGAGGGCGCGGGTTAGTGTTAGCGTACGGTTTAGGATTAGGGGACGGGTGAGGGTCAGGCTTCGGGGAAGGGTTAGGGTTAGGGTTCGGGCTAGGGTTAGGGTTAGGGGACGGGGACGGTTTAGGGTCCAGGTGAGGGTACGGCAACGCTTTAGGGGGAGTGTGCGTGTGAGGGCGTGGGTTAGTGTTAGCGTACGGGTTAGGATTAGGGGACGGGTGAGGGTCAGGCTTCGGGGAAGGGTTAGGGTTAGGGTTCGGGCTAGGGTTAGGGTTAGGGGACGGGGACGGTTTAGGGTCCAGGTGAGGGTACGGCAACGCTTTAGGGGGAGCGTGCGTGTGAGGGCGCGGGTTAGTGTTAGCGTACGGGTTAGGATTAGGGGACGGGTGAGGGTCAGGCTTCGGGGAAGGGTTAGGGTTAGGGTTAGGGCTAGGGTTAGGGTTAGGGGACGGGGACGGTTTAGGGTCCAGGTGAGGGTACGGCAACGCTTTAGGGGGAGCGTGCAAGTGAGGGCGCGGGTTAGTGTTAGCGTACGGGTTAGGATTAGGGGACGGGTGAGGGTCAGGCTTCGGGGAAGGGTTAGGGTTAGGGTTCGGGCTAGGGTTAGGGTTAGGGGACGGGGACGGTTTAGGGTTCAGGTGAGGGTACGGCAACGCTTTAGGGGGAGCGTGCGTGTGAGGGCGCGGCTTAGTGTTAGCGTACGGGTTAGGATTAGGGGACGGGTGAGGGTCAGGCTTCGGGGAAGGGTTAGGGTTAGGGTTCGGCCTAGGGTTAGGGTTAGGGGATGGGGACGGTTTAGAGTCCAGGTGAGGGTACGGCAACGCTTTAGGGGGAGCGTGCGTGTGAGGGCGCGGGTTAGTGTTAGCGTACGGGTTAGGATTAGGGGACGGGTGAGGGTCAGGCTTCGGGGAAGGGTTAGGGTTAGGGTTCGGGCTAGGGTTAGGGTTAGGGGACGGGGACGGTTTAGGGTCCAGGTGAGGGTACGGCAACGCTTTAGGGGGAGCGTGCGTGTGAGGGCGCGGGTTAGTGTTAGCGTACGGGTTAGGATTAGGGGACGGGTGAGGGTCAGGCTTCGGGGAAGGATTAGGGTTAGGGTTCGGGCTAGGGTTAGGGTTAGGGGACGGGGACGGTTTAGGGTCCAGGTGAGGGTACGGCAACGCTTTAGGGGGAGCGTGCGTGTGAGGGCGCGGGTTAGTGTTAGCGTACGGGTTAGGATTAGGGGACGGGTGAGGGTCAGGCTTCGGGGAAGGGTTAGGGTTAGGTTTCGGGCTAGGGTTAGGGTTAGGGGACGGGGACGGTTTAGGGTCCAGGTGAGGGTACGGTAACGCTTTAGGGGGAGCGTGCGTGTAAGGGCGCGGGTTAGTGTTAGCGTACGGTTTAGGATTAGGGGACGGGTGAGGGTCAGGCTTAGGGAAAGTGTTAGGGTTAGGGTTCGGGCTAGGGTTAGGGTTAGGGGACGGGGACGGTTTAGGGTCCAGGTGAGGGTACGGCAACGCTTTAGGGGGAGCGTGCGTGTGAGGGCGCGGGTTAGTGTTAGCGTACGGGTTAGGATTAGGGGATGGGTGAGGGTCAGGCTTCGGGGAAGGGTTAGGGTTAGGGTTCGGGCTAGGGTTAGGGTTAGGGGACGGGGACGGTTTAGGGTCCAGGTGAGGGTACGGCAACGCTTTAGGGGGAGCGTGCGTGTGAGGGCGCGGGTTAGTGTTAGCGTACGGGTTAGGATTAGGGGACGGGTGAGGGTCAGGCTTCGGGGAAGGGTTAGGGTTAGGGTTCGGGCTAGGGTTAGGGTTAGGGGACGGGGACGGTTTAGGGTCCAGGTGAGGGTACGGCAACGCTTTAGGGGGAGCGTACGTGTGAGGGCGCGTGTTAGTGTTAGCATACGGGTTAGGATTAGGGGACGGGTGAGGGTCAGGCTTCGGGGAAGGGTTAGGGTTAGGGTTCGGGCTAGGGTTAGGGTTAGGGGACGGGGACGGTTCAGGGTCCAGGTGAAGGTACGGCAACGCTTTAGGTGGAGCGAGCCTGTGAGGGCGCGGGTTAGTGTTAGCGTACGGGTTAGGATTAGGGGACGGGTGAGGGTCAGGCTTCGGGGAAGGGTTAGGGTTAGGGTTCGGGCTAGGGTTAGGGTTAGGGGACGGGGACGGTTTAGGGTCCAGGTGAGGGTACGGCAACGCTTTAGGGGGAGCGTGCGTGTGAGGGTGCGGGTTAGTGTTAGCGTACGGGTTCGGATTAGGGGACGGGTGACGGTCAGGCTTCGGGGAAGTGTTTGGCTTAGGGTTCGGGCTAGGATTAGGGTTAGGGGACGGGGACGGTTTAGGGTCCAAGTGAGGGTACGGCAACGCTTTAGGGGGAGCGTGCGTGTGAGGGCGCGGGTTAGTGTTAGCGTACGGGTTAGGATTAGTGGACGGGTGAGGGTCAGGCATCGGGGAAGGGTTAGGGTTAAGGTTCGGGCTAGTGTTAGGGTTAAGGGACGGGGACGGTTTAGGGTCCAGGTGAGGGTACAGCAACGCTTTAGGGGGAGCGTGCGTGTGAGCGCGCGGGTTAGTGTTAGCGTACGGGTTAGGATTAGGGGACGGGTGAGGGTCAGGCTTCGGGGAAGGGTTAGGGTTAGGGTTAGGGTTCGGGCTAGGGTTAGGGTTAGGGGACGGGGACGGTTTAGGGTCCAGGTGAGGGTACGGCAACGCTTTAGGGGGAGCGTACGTGTGAGGGCACGGGTTAGTGTTAGCGTACGGTTTAGGATTAGGGGACGGGTGAGGGTCAGGCTTCGGGGAAGGGTTAGGGTTAGGGTTCGGGCTAGGGTTAGGGTTAGGGGACGGGGACGGTTTAGGGTCCAGGTGGGGGTACGGCAACGCTTTAGGGGGAGCGTGCGTGTGAGGGCGTGGGTTAGTGTTAGCGTACGGGTTAGGATTAGGGGATGGGTGAGGGTCAGGCTTCGGGGAAGGGTTAGGGTTAGGGTTCGGGCTAGGGTTAGGGTTAGGGGATGGGGACGGTTTAGAGTCCAGGTGAGGGTACGGCAACGCTTTAGGGGGAGCGTGCGTGTGAGGGCGCGGGTTAGTGTTAGCGTACGGGTTAGGATTAGGGGACGGGTGAGGGTCAGGCTTCGGGGAAGGGTTAGGGTTAGGGTTCGGGCTAGGGTTAGGGTTAGGGGACGGGGACGGTTTAGGGTCCAGGTGAGGGTACGGCAACGCTTTAGGGGGAGCGTGCGTGTGAGGGCGCGGGTTAGTGTTAGCGTACGGGTTAGGATTAGGGGACGGGTGAGGGTCAGGCTTCGGGGAAGGATTAGGGTTAGGGTTCGGGCTAGGGTTAGGGTTAGGGGACGGGGACGGTTTAGGGTCCAGGTGAGGGTACGGCAACGCTTTAGGGGGAGCGTGCGTGTGAGGGCGCGGGTTAGTGTTAGCGTACGGGTTAGGATTAGGGGACGGGTGAGGGTCAGGCTTCGGGGAAGGGTTAGGGTTAGGTTTCGGGCTAGGGTTAGGGTTAGGGGACGGGGACGGTTTAGGGTCCAGGTGAGGGTACGGTAACGCTTTAGGGGGAGCGTGCGTGTAAGGGCGCGGCTTAGTGTTAGCGTACGGTTTAGGATTAGGGGACGGGTGAGGGTCAGGCTTCGGGAAAGTGTTAGGGTTAGGGTTCGGGCTAGGGTTAGGGTTAGGGGACGGGGACGGTTTAGGGTCCAGGTGAGGGTACGGCAACGCTTTAGGGGGAGCGTGCGTGTGAGGGCGCGGGTTAGTGTTAGCGTACGGGTTAGGATTAGGGGACGGGTGAGGGTCAGGCTTCGGGGAAGGGTTAGGGTTAGGGTTCGGGCTAGGGTTAGGGTTAGGGGACGGGGACGGTTTAGGGTCCAGGTGAGGGTACGGCAACGCTTTAGGGGGAGCGTGCGTGTGAGGGCGCGGGTTAGTGTTAGCGTACGGGTTAGGATTAGGGGACGGGTGAGGGTCAGGCTTCGGGGAAGGGTTAGGGTTAGGGTTCGGGCTAGGGTTAGGGTTAGGGGACGGGGACGGTTTCGGGTCCAGGTGAGGGTACGGCAACGCTTTAGGGGGAGCGTGCGTGTGAGGGCGCGTGTTAGTGTTAGCGTACAGGTTAGGATTAGGGGACGGGTGAGGGTCAGGCTTCGGGGAAGGGTTAGGGTTAGGGTTCGGGCTAGGGTTAGGGTTAGGGGACGGGGACGGTTTAGGGTCCAGGTGAGGGTACGGCAACGCTTTAGTGAGAGCGTGCGTGTGAGCGCGCGGGTTAGTGTTAGCGTACGGGTTAGGATTAGGGGACGGGTGAGGGTCAGGCTTCGAGGAGGGTTAGGGTGAGGGTTCGGGCTAGGGTTAGGGTTAGGGGACGGGGACGGTTTAGGGTCCAGGTGAGGGTACGGCAACGCTTTAGGGGGAGCGTGCGTGTGAGGGGGCGGGTTATTGTTAGCGTACGGGTTAGGATTAGGGGACGGGTGAGGGTCAGGCTTCGGGGAAGGGTTAGGGTTAGGGTTCGGGCTAGGGTTAGGGTTAGGGGACGGGGACGGTTTAGGGTCCAGGTGAGGGTACGGCAATGCTTTAGGGGGAGCGTGCGTATGAGGGCGCGGGTTAGTGTTAGCGTACGGGTTAGGATTAGGAGACGGGTGAGGGTCAGGCTTCGGGGAAGGGTTAGGGTTAAGGTTCGGGCTAGGGTTAGGGTTAGGGGACGGGGACGGTTTAGGGTCCAGGTGAGGGTACGGCAACGCTTTAGGGGGAGCGTGCGTGTGAGGGCGCGGATTAGTGTTAGCGTACGGGTTAGGATTAGGGGACGGGTGAGGGTCAGGCTTCGGGGAAGGGTTAGGGTTAGGGTTCGGGCTAGGGTTAGGGTTAGGGGACGGGGACGGTTTAGGGTCCAGTTGAGGGTATGGCAATGCTTTAGGGGGAGCGTGCGTGTGAGGGCGCGCGTTAGTGTTAGCGTACGGGTTAGGATTAGGGGACGGGTGAGGGTCAGGCTTCGGGGAAGGGTTAGGGTTAGGGTTCGGGCTAGGGTTCGGGTTAGGGGACGGGGACGGTTTAGGGTCCAGGTGAGGGTACGGCAACGCTTTAGGGGGAGCGTGCGTGTGAGGGCGCGCGTTAGTGTTAGCGTACGGGTTAGGATTAGGGGACGGGTGAGGGTCAGGCTTCGGGGAAGGGTTAGGGTTAGGGTTCGGGCTAGGGTTAGGGTTAGGGGACGGGGACGGTTTAGGGTCCAGGTGAGGGTACGGCAACGCTTTAGGGGGAGCGTGCGTGTGAGGGCGCGGGTTAGTGTTAGCGTACGGCTTAGGATTAGGGGACGGGTGAGGGTCAGGCTTCGGGGAAGGGTTAGGGTTAGGGTTCGGGCTAGGGTTAGGGTTAGGGGACGGGGACGGTTTAGGGTCCAGGTGAGGGTACGGCAACGCTTTAGGAGGAGCGTGCGTGTGAGGGCGCGGGTTAGTGTTAGCGTACGGGTTAGGATTAGGGGACGGGTGAGGGTCAGGCTTCGGGGAAGGGTTAGGGTTAGGGTTCGGGCTAGGGTTAGGGTTGGGGGACGGGGACGGTTTAGGGTCCAGGTGAGGGTACGGCAACGCTTTAGGGGGAGGGTTCGTGTGAGGGCGCGGGTTAGTGTTAGCGTACGGGTTAGGATTAGGGGACGGGTGAGGGTCAGGCTTCGGGGAAGGGTTAGGGTTAGGGTTCGGGCTAGGGTTAGGGTTAGGGGACGGGGACGGTTTAGGGTCCAGGTGAGGGTACGGCAACGCTTTAGGGGGAACGTGCGTGTGAGGGCGCGGGTTAGTGTTAGCGTACGGGTTAGGATTAGGGGACGGGTGAGGGTCAGGCTTCGGGGAAGGGTTAGGGTTAGGGTTCGGGCTAGGGTTAGGGTTAGGGGACGGGGACGGTTTAGGGTCCAGGTGAGGGTACGGCAACGCTTTAGGGAGAGCGTGCGTGTGAGGGCGCGCGTTAGTGTTAGCGTACGGGTTAGGATTAGGGGACGGGTGAGGGTCAGGCTTCGGGGAAGTGTTAGGGTTAGGGTTCGGGCTAGGGTTAGGGTTAGGGGACGGGGACGGTTTAGGGTCCAGTTGAGAGTACGGCAACGCTTTAGGGGGAGCGTGCGTGTGAGGGCGCGGGTTAGTGTTAACGTACGGGTTAGGATTAGGGGACGGGTGAGGGTCAGGCTTCGGGGAAGGGTTAGGGTTAAAGTTCGGGCTAGGGTTAGGGTTAGGGGACGGGGTCGGTTTAGGGTCCAGGTGAGGGTACGGCAACCCTTTAGGGGGAGCGTGCGTGTGAGGGTGCGGGTTAGTGTTAGCGTACGGGTTAGGATTAGGGGACGGGTGACGGTCAGGCTTCGGGGAAGGGTTAGGCTTAGGGTTCGGGCTAGGGTTAGGGTTAGGGGACGGGGACGGTTTAGGGTCCAAGTGAGGGTACGGCAACGCTTTAGGGGGAGCGTGCGTGTGAGGGCGCGGGTTAGTGTTAGCGTACGGGTTAGGATTAGGGGACGGGTGAGGGTCAGGCTTCGGGGAAGGGTTAGGTTTAGGGTTCGGGCTAGGGTTAGGGTTAGGGGACGGGGACGGTTTAGGGTCCAGGTGAGGGTACGGCAACGCTTTAGGGGGAGCGTGCGTGTGAGGGCGCGGGTTAGCGTTAGCGTACGGGTTAGGATTAGGGGACGGGTGAGGGTCAGGCTTCGGGGAAGGGTTAGGGTTAGGGTTCGGGCTAGGGTAAGGGTTAAGGGACGGGGACGGTTTCGGGTCCAGGTGAGGGTACGGCAACGCTTTAGGGGGAGCGTGCGTGTGAGGGCGCGGGTTAGTGTTAGCGTACGGGTTAGGATTAGGGTACGGGTGAGGGTCAGGCTTCGGGGAAGGGTTAGGGTTAGGGTTCGGGCTAGGGTTAGGTTTAGGGGACGGGGACGGTTTAGGGTCCAGGTGAGGGTACGGCAACGCTTTAGGGGGAGCGTGCGTGTGAGGGCGCGGGTTAGTGTTAGCGTACGGGTTAGGATTAGGGGACGGGTGAGTGTCAGGCTTCGGGGAAGGGTTAGGGTTAGGGTTCGGGCTAGGGTTAGTGTTAGGGGACGGGGACGGTTTAGGGCCCAGGTGAGGGTACGGCAACGCTTTTGGGGGAGCGTGCGTGTGAGGGCGCGGGTTAGTGTTAGCGTACGGGTTAGGATTAGGGGACGGGTGAGGGTCAGGCTTCGGGGAAGGGTTAGGGTTCGGGCTAGGGTTAGGGTTAGGGGACGGGGACGGTTTAGGGTCCAGGTGAGGGTACGGCAACGCTTTAGGGGGAGCGTGCGTGTGAGGGCGCGGGTTAGTGTTAGCGTACGGCTTAGGATTAGGGGACGGGTGAGGGTCAGGCTTTGGGGAAGGGTTAGGGTTAGGGTTCGGGCTAGGGTTAGGGTTAGGGGACGGGGACGGTTTAGGGTCCAGGTGAGGGTACGGCAACGCTTTAGGGGGAGCGTGCGTGTGAGGGCGCGGGTTAGTGTTAGCGTACGGGTTAGGATTAGGGTTCGGGTGAGGGTCAGGCTTCGGGGAAGGGTTAGGGTTAGGGTTCGGGCTAGGGTTAGGGTTAGGGGACGGGGACGGTTTAGGGTCCAGGTGAGGGTACGGCAACGCTTTAGGGGGAGCGTGCGTGTGAGGGCGCGGGTTAGTGTTAGCGTACGGGTTAGGATTAGGGGACGGGTGAGGGTCAGGCTTCGGGGAAGGGTTAGGGTTAGGGTTCGGGCTAGGGTTAGGGTTAGGGGACGGGGACGGTTTAGGGTCCAGGTGAGGGTACGGCAACGCTTTAGGGGGAGCGTGCGTGTGAGGGCGCGGGTTAGTGTTAGCGTACGGGTTAGGATTAGGGGACGGGTGAGGGTCAGGCTTCGGGGAAGGGTTAGGGTTAGGGTTCGGGCTAGGGTTAGGGTTAGGGGACGGGGACGGTTTAGGGTCCAGGTGAGGGTACGGCAACGCTTTAGGGGGAGCGTGCGTGTGAGGGCGTGGGTTAGTGTTAGCGTACGGGTTAGGATTAGGGGACGGGTGAGGGTCAGGCTTCGGGGAAGTGTTAGGGTTAGGTTTCGGGCTAGGGTTAGGGTTAGGGGACGGGGACGGTTTAGGGTCCAGTTGAGGGTACGGCAACGCTTTAGGGGGAGCGTGCGTGTGAGGGCGCGGGTTAGTGTTATCGTACGGGTTAGGATTAGGGGACGGGTGAGGGTCAGGCTTCGGGGAAGGGTTAGGGTTAGGGTTCTGGCTAGGGTTAGGGTTAGGGGACGGGGACGGTTTAGGGTCCAGGTGAGGGTACGGCAACGCTTTAGGGGGAGCGTGCGTGTGAGGGCGCGCGATAGCGTTAGCGTACGGGTTAGGATTAGGGGACGGGTGAGGGTCAGGCTTCGGGGAAGGGTTAGGGTTAAAGTTCGGGCTAGGGTTAGGGTTAGGGGACGGGGTCGGTTTAGGGTCCAGGTGAGGGTACGGCAACCCTTTAGGGGGAGCGTGCGTGTGAGGGCGCGGGTTAGTGTTAGCGTACGGGTTAGGATTAGGGGACGGGAAGGGTCAGGCTTCGGGGAAGGGTTAGGGTTAGGGTTTGGGCTAGGGTTAGGGTTAGGGGACGGGGACGGTTTAGGGTCCAGGTGAGGGTACGGCAACGCTTTAGGGGGAGCGTGCGTGTGAGGGCGCGGGTTAGTGTTAGCGTACGGCTTAGGATTAGGGGACGGGTGAGGGTCAGGCTTCGGGGAAGGGTTAGGGTTAGGGTTCGGACTAGGGTTAGGGTTAGAGGACGGGGACGGTTTAGGGTCCAGGTGAGGGTATGGCAACGCTTTAGTAGGAGCGTGCGTGTGAGGGCGCGGGTTAGTGTTAGCGTACGGGTTAGGATTAGGGGACGGGTGAGGGTCAGGCTTCGGGGATGGGTTAGGGTTAGGGTTCGGGCTAGGGTTAGGGTTAGGGGACGGGGACGGTTTAGGGTCCAGGTGAGGGTACGGCAAAGCTTTAGGGGGAGCGTGCGTGTGAGGGTGCGGGTTAGTGTTAGCGTACGGGTTAGGATTAGGGGACGGGTGACGGTCAGGCTTCGGGGAAGGGTTAGGCTTAGGGTTCGGGCTAGGGTTAGGGTTAGGGGACGGGGACGGTTTAGGGTCCAAGTGAGGGTACGGCAACGCTTTAGGGGGAGCGTGCGTGTGAGGGCGCGGGTTAGTGTTAGCGTACGGGTTAGGATTAGGGGACGGGTGAGGGTCAGGCTTCGGGGAAGGGTTAGGTTTAGGGTTCGGGCTAGGGTTAGGGTTAGGGGACGGGGACGGTTTAGGGTCCAGGTGAGGGTACGGCAACGCTTTAGGGGGAGCGTGCGTGTGAGGGCGCGGGTTAGCGTTAGCGTACGGGTTAGGATTAGGGGACGGGTGAGGGTCAGGCTTCGGGGAAGGGTTAGGGTTAGGGTTCGGGCTAGGGTAAGGGTTAAGGGACGGGGACGGTTTCGGGTCCAGGTGAGGGTACGGCAACGCTTTAGGGGGAGCGTGCGTGTGAGGGCGCGGGGTAGTGTTAGCGTACGGGTTAGGATTAGGGTACGGGTGAGGGTCAGGCTTCGGGGAAGGGTTAGGGTTAGGGTTCGGGCTAGGGTTAGGTTTAGGGGACGGGGACGGTTTAGGGTCCAGGTGAGGGTACGGCAACGCTTTAGGGGGAGCGTGCGTGTGAGGGCGCGGGTTAGTGTTAGCGTACGGGTTAGGATTAGGGGACGGGTGAGTGTCAGGCTTCGGGGAAGGGTTAGGGTTAGGGTTCGGGCTAGGGTTAGGGTTAGGGGACGGGGACGGTTTAGGGCCCAGGTGAGGGTACGGCAACGCTTTTGGGGGAGCGTGCGTGTGAGGGCGCGGGTTAGTGTTAGCGTACGGGTTAGGATTAGGGGACGGGTGAGGATCAGGCTTCGGGGAAGGGTTAGGGTTCGGGCTAGGGTTAGGGTTAGGGGACGGGGACGGTTTAGGGTCCAGGTGAGGGTACGGCAACGCTTTAGGGGGAGCGTGCGTGTGAGGGCGCGGGTTAGTGTTAGCGTACGGGTTAGGATTAGGGGACGGGTGAGGGTCAGGCTTTGGGGAAGGGTTAGGGTTAGGGTTCGGGCTAGGGTTAGGGTTAGGGGACGGGGACGGTTTAGGGTCCAGGTGAGGGTACGGCAACGCTTTAGGGGGAGCGTGCGTGTGAGGGCGCGGGTTAGTGTTAGCGTACGGGTTAGGATTAGGGTTCGGGTGAGGGTCAGGCTTCGGGGAAGGGTTAGGGTTAGGGTTCGGGCTAGGGTTAGGGTTAGGGGACGGGGACGGTTTAGGGTCCAGGTGAGGGTACGGCAACGCTTTAGGGGGAGCGTGCGTGTGAGGGCGCGGGTTAGTGTTAGCGTACGGGTTAGGATTAGGGGACGGGTGAGGGTCAGGCTTCGGGGAAGGGTTAGGGTTAGGGTTCGGGCTAGGGTTAGGGTTAGGGGACGGGGACGGTTTAGGGTCCAGGTGAGGGTACGGCAACGCTTTAGGGGGAGCGTGCGTGTGAGGGCGCAGGTTAGTGTTAGCGTACGGGTTAGGATTAGGGGACGGGTGAGGGTCAGGCTTCGGGGAAGGGTTAGGGTTAGGGTTCGGGCTAGGGTTAGGGTTAGGGGACGGGGACGGTTTAGGGTCCAGGTGAGGGTACGGCAACGCTTTAGGGGGAGCGTGCGTGTGAGGGCGCGGGTTAGTGTTAGCGTACGGGTTAGGATTAGGGGACGGGTGAGGGTCAGGCTTTGGGGAAGGGTTAGGGTTAGGGTTCGGGCTAGGGTTAGGGTTAGGGGACGGGGAAGGTTTAGGGTCCAGGTGTGGGTACAGCAACGCTTTAGGGGGAGCGTGCGTGTGAGGGCGCGGGTTAGTGTTAGCGTATGGGTTAGGATTAGGGGACGGGTGAGGGTCAGGCTTCGGGGAAGGGTTAGGGTTAGGGTTCGGGGTAGGGTTAGGGTTAGGGGACGGGGACGGTTTAGGGTCCAGGTGAGTGTACGGCAACGCTTTAGGGGGAGCGTGCGTGTGAGGGCGCGCGATAGCGTTAGCGTACGGGTTAGGATTAGGGGACGGGTGAGGGTCAGGCTTCGGGGAAGGGTTAGGGTTAAAGTTCGGGCTAGGGTTAGGGTTAGGGGACGGGGTCGGTTTAGGGTCCAGGTGAGGGTACGGCAACCCTTTAGGGGGAGCGTGCGTGTGAGGGCGCGGGTTAGTGTTAGCGTACGGGTTAGGATTAGGGGACGGGTAGGGTCAGGCTTCGGGGAAGGTTTAGGGTTAGGGTTTGGGCTAGGGTTAGGGTTAGGGGACGGGGACGGTTTAGGGTCCAGGTGAGGGTACGGCAATGCTTTAGGGGGAGCGTGCGTGTGAGGGCGCGGGTTAGTGTTAGCGTACGGCTTAGGATTAGGGGACGGGTGAGGGTCAGGCTTCGGGGAAGGGTTAGGGTTAGGGTTCGGACTAGGGTTAGGGTTAGAGGACGGGGACGGTTTAGGGTCCAGGTGAGGGTATGGCAACGCTTTAGTAGGAGCGTGCGTGTGAGGGCGCGGGTTAGTGTTAGCGTACGGGTTAGGATTAGGGGACGGGTGAGGGTCAGGCTTCGGGGAAGGGTTAGGGTTAGGGTTCGGGCTAGGGTTAGGGTTAGGGGACGGGGACGGTTTAGGGTCCAGGTGAGGGTACGGCAACGCTTTAGGGGGAGCGTGCGTGTGAGGGTGCGGGTTAGTGTTAGCGTACGGGTTAGGATTAGGGGACGGGTGACGGTCAGGCTTCGGGGAAGGGTTAGGCTTAGGGTTCGGGCTAGGGTTAGGGTTAGGGGACGGGGACGGTTTAGGGTCCAAGTGAGGGTACGGCAACGCTTTAGGGGGAGCGTGCGTGTGAGGGCGCGGGTTAGTGTTAGCGTACGGGTTAGGATTAGGGGACGGGTGAGGGTCAGGCTTCGGGGAAGGGTTAGGTTTAGGGTTCGGGCTAGGGTTAGGGTTAGGGGACGGGGACGGTTTAGGGTCCAGGTGAGGGTACGGCAACGCTTTAGGGGGAGCGTGCGTGTGAGGGCGCGGGTTAGCGTTAGCGTACGGGTTAGGATTAGGGGACGGGTGAGGGTCAGGCTTCGGGGAAGGGTTAGGGTTAGGGTTCGGGCTAGGGTAAGGGTTAAGGGACGGGGACGGTTTCGGGTCCAGGTGAGGGTACGGCAACGCTTTAGGGGGAGCGTGCGTGTGAGGGCGCGGGTTAGTGTTAGCGTACGGGTTAGGATTAGGGTACGGGTGAGGGTCAGGCTTCGGGGAAGGGTTAGGGTTAGGGTTCGGGCTAGGGTTAGGTTTAGGGGACGGGGACGGTTTAGGGTCCAGGTGAGGGTACGGCAACGCTTTAGGGGGAGCGTGCGTGTGAGGGCGCGGGTTAGTGTTAGCGTACGGGTTAGGATTAGGGGACGGGTGAGTGTCAGGCTTCGGGGAAGGGTTAGGGTTAGGGTTCGGGCTAGGGTTAGTGTTAGGGGACGGGGACGGTTTAGGGCCCAGGTGAGGGTACGGCAACGCTTTTGGGGGAGCGTGCGTGTGAGGGCGCGGGTTAGTGTTAGCGTACGGGTTAGGATTAGGGGACGGGTGAGGGTCAGGCTTCGGGGAAGGGTTAGGGTTCGGGCTAGGGTTAGGGTTAGGGGACGGGGACGGTTTAGGGTCCAGGTGAGGGTACGGCAACGCTTTAGGGGGAGCGTGCGTGTGAGGGCGCGGGTTAGTGTTAGCGTACGGGTTAGGATTAGGGGACGGGTGAGGGTCAGGCTTTGGGGAAGGGTTAGGGTTAGGGTTCGGGCTAGGGTTAGGGTTAGGGGACGGGGACGGTTTAGGGTCCAGGTGAGGGTACGGCAACGCTTTAGGGGGAGCGTGCGTGTGAGGGCGCGGGTTAGTGTTAGCGTACGGGTTAGGATTAGGGTTCGGGTGAGGGTCAGGCTTCGGGGAAGGGTTAGGGTTAGGGTTCGGGCTAGGGTTAGGGTTAGGGGACGGGGACGGTTTAGGGTCCAGGTGAGGGTACGGCAACGCTTTAGGGGGAGCGTGCGTGTGAGGGCGCGGGTTAGTGTTAGCGTACGGGTTAGGATTAGGGGACGGGTGAGGGTCAGGCTTCGGGGAAGGGTTAGGGTTAGGGTTCGGGCTAGGGTTAGGGTTAGGGGACGGGGACGGTTTAGGGTCCAGGTGAGGGTACGGCAACGCTTTAGGGGGAGCGTGCGTGTGAGGGCGCAGGTTAGTGTTAGCGTACGGGTTAGGATTAGGGGACGGGTGAGGGTCAGGCTTCGGGGAAGGGTTAGGGTTAGGGTTCGGGCTAGGGTTAGGGTTAGGGGACGGGGACGGTTTAGGGTCCAGGTGAGGGTACGGCAACGCTTTAGGGGGAGCGTGCGTGTGAGGGCGCGGGTTAGTGTTAGCGTACGGGTTAGGATTAGGGGACGGGTGAGGGTCAGGCTTTGGGGAAGGGTTAGGGTTAGGGTTCGGGCTAGGGTTAGGGTTAGGGGACGGGGACGGTTTAGGGTCCAGGTGTGGGTACAGCAACGCTTTAGGGGGAGCGTGCGTGTGAGGGCGCGGGTTAGTGTTAGCGTATGGGTTAGGATTAGGGGACGGGTGAGGGTCAGGCTTCGGGGAAGGGTTAGGGTTAGGGTTCGGGGTAGGGTTAGGGTTAGGGGACGGGGACGGTTTAGGGTCCAGGTGAGTGTACGGCAACGCTTTAGGGGGAGCGTGTGTGTGAGGGCGCGGGTTAGTGTTAGCGTACGGGTTAGGATTAGGGGACGGGTGAGGGTCAGGCTTCGGGGAAGGGTTAGGGTTAGGGTTCGGGCTAGGGTTAGGGTTAGGGGACGGGGACGGTTTAGGGTCCAGGTGAGGGTACGGCAACGCTTTAGGGGGAGCGTGCGTGTGAGGGCGCGGGTTAGTGTTAGCGTACGGCTTAGGATTAGGGGACGGGTGAGGGTCAGGCTTCGGGGAAGGGTTAGGGTTAGGGTTCGGGCTAGGGTTAGGGTTAGGGGACGGGGACGGTTTAGGGTCCAGGTGAGGGTACGGCAACGCTTTAGGGGGAGCGTGCGTGTGAGGGCGCGGGTTAGTGTTAGCGTACGGGTTAGGATTAGGGGACGGGTGAGGGTCAGGCTTTGGGGAAGGGTTAGGGTTAGGGTTCGGGCTAGGGTTAGGGTTAGGGGACGGGGACGGTTTAGGGTCCAGGTGAGGGTACGGCAACGCTTTAGGGGGAGCGTGCGTGTGAGGGCGCGGGTTAGTGTTAGCGTACGGGTTAGGATTAGGGGACGGGTGAGGGTCAGGCTTCGGGGAAGGGTTAGGGTTAGGGTTCGGGCTAGGGTTAGGGTTAGGGGACGGGGACGGTTTAGGGTCCAGGTGAGGGTACGGCAACGCTTTAGGGGGAGCGTGCGTGTGAGGGCGCGGGTTAGTGTTAGCGTACGGGTTAGGATTAGGGGACGGGTGAGGGTCAGGCTTCGGGGAAGGGTTAGGGTTAGGGTTCGGGCTAGGGTTAGGGTTAGGGGACGGGGACGGTTTAGGGTCCAGGTGAGGGTACGGCAACGCTTTAGGGGGAGCGTGTGTGTGAGGGAGCGGGTTAGTGTTAGCGTACGGGTTAGGATTAGGGGACGGGTGAGGTTCAGGCTTCGGGGAAGGGTTAGGGTTAGGGTTAGGGTTCGGGCTAGGGTTAGGGTTAGGGGACGGGAACGGTTTAGGATCCAGGTGAGGGTACGGCAATGCTTTAGGGGGAGCGTGCGTGTGAGGGCGCGGGTTAGTGTTAGCGTACGGTTTAGGATTAGGGGACGGGTGAGGGTCAGGCTTCGGGGAAGGGTTAGGGTTAGGGTTCGGGCTAGGGTTAGGGTTAGGGGACGGGGACGGTTTAGGGTCTAGGTGAGGGTATGGCAACGCTTTAGGGGGAGCGTGCGTGTGAGGGTGCGGGTTAGTGTTAGCGTACGGGTTAGGATTAGGGGATGGGTGAGGGTCAGGCTTCGGGGAAGGGTTAGGGTTAGGGTTCGGGCTAGGGTTAGGGTTAGGGGACGGGGACGGTTTAGTGTCCAGGTGAGGGTACGGCAACGCTTTAGGGGGAGTGTGCGTGTGAGGGCGCGGGTTAGTGTTAGCGTACGGGTTAGGATTAGGGGACGGGTGACGGTCAGGCTTTGGGGAAGGGTTAGGGTTAGGGTTCGGGCTAGGGTTAGGCTTAGGGGACGGGGACGGTTTAGGGTCCAGGTGAGGGTACGGCAACGCTTTATGGGGAGCGTGCGTGTGAGGGCGCGGGTTAGTGTTAGCGTACGGGTTAGGATTAGGGGACGGGTGAGGGTCAGGCTTCGGGGAAGGGTTAGGGTTAGGGTTCGGGCTAGGGTTAGGGTTAGGGGACGGGGACGGTTTCGGGTCCAGGTGAGGGTACGGCAACGCTTTAGGGGGAGCGTGCAAGTGAGGGCGCGGGTTAGTGTTAGCGTACGGGTTAGGATTAGGGGACGGGTGAGGGTCAGGCTTCGGGGAAGGTTTAGGGTTAGGGTTCGGGCTAGGGTTAGGGTTAGGGGATGGGGACGGTTTAGAGTCCAGGTGAGGGTACGGCAACGCTTTAGGGGGAGCGTGCGTGTGAGGGCGCGGGTTAGTGTTAGCGTACGGGTTAGGATTAGGGGACGGGTGAGGTTCAGGTTTCGGGGAAGGGTTAGGGTTAGGGTTCGGGCTAGGGTTAGGGTTAGGGGACGGGGACGGTTTAGGGTCCAGGTGAGGGTACGGCAACGCTTTAGGGGGAGCGTGCGTGTGAGGGCGCGGGTTAGTGTTAGCGTACGGGTTAGGATTAGGGGACGGGTGAGGGTCAGGCTTCGGGGAAGGGTTAGGGTTAGGGTTCGGGCTAGGGTTAGGGTTAGGGGACGGGGACGGTTTAGGGTCCAGGTGAGGGTACGGCAACGATTTAGGGGGAGCGTGCGTGTGAGGGCGCGGGTTAGTGTTAGCGTACGGGTTAGGATTAGGGGACGGGTGAGGGTCAGGCTTCGGGGAAGGGTTAGGGTTAGGGTTCGGGCTAGGGTTAGGGTTATGGGACGGGGACGGTTTAGGGTCCAGGTGAGGGTACGGTAACGCTTTAGGGGGAGCGTGCGTGTGAGGGCGCGGGTTAGTGTTAGCGTACGGTTTAGGATTAGGGGACGGGTGATGGTCAGGCTTCGGGAAAGTGTTAGTGTTAGGGTTTGGGCTAGGGTTAGGGTTAGGGGACGGGGACGGTTTAGGGTCCAGGTGAGGGTACGGCAACGCTTTAGGGGGAGCGTGCCTGTGAGGGCGCGGGTTAGTGTTAGCGTACGGGTTAGGATTAGGGGACGGGTGAGGGTCAGGCATCGGGGAAGGGTTAGAGTTAGGGTTCGGGCTAGGGTTAGGGTTAGGGGACGGGGACGGTTTAGGGTCCAGGTGAGGGTACGGCAACGCTTTAGGGGTAGCGTGCGTGTGAGGGCGCGGGTTAGTGTTAGCGTACGGGTTAGGATTAGGGGACGGGTGAGGGTCAGGCTTCGGGGAAGGGTTAGGGTTAGGGTTCGGGCTAGGGTTAGGGTTAGGGGACGGGGACGGTTTAGGGTCCAGGTGAGGGTACGGCAACGCTTTAGGGGGAGCGTGCGTGTGAGGGCGCGGGTTAGTGTTAGCGTACGGGTTAGGATTAGGGGACGGGTGAGGGTCAGGCTTCGGGGAAGGGTTAGGGTTAGGGTTCGGGCTAGGGTTAGGGTTAGGGGACGGGGACGGTTTAGGGTCCAGGTGAGGGTACGGCAACGCTTTAGGGGGAGCGTGCGTGTGAGGGCGCGGGTTAGTGTTAGCGTACGGGTTAGGATTAGGGGACGGGTGAGGGTCAGGCTTCGGGGAAGGGTTAGGGTTAGGGTTCGGGCTAGGGTTAGGGTTAGGGGACGGGGACGGTTTAGGGTCCAGGTGAGGGTACGGCAACGCTTTAGGGGGAGCGTGCGTGTGAGGGCGCGGGTTAGTGTTAGCGTACGGGTTAGGATTAGGGGACGCGTGAGGGTCAGGCTTCGGGGAAGGGTTAGGGTTAGGGTTCGGGCTAGGGTTAGGTTTAGGGGACGGGGACGGTTTAGGGTCCAGTTGAGTGTACGGCAACGCTTTAGGGGGAGCGTGCATGTGAGGGCGCGGGTTAGTGTTAGCGTACGGGTTAGGATTAGGGGACGGGTGAGGGTCAGGCTACGGGGAAGGGTTAGGGTTAGGGTTCTGGCTAGGGTTAGGGTTAGGGGACGGGGACGGTTTAGGGTCCAGGTGAGGGTACGGCAATGCTTTAGGGGGAGCGTGCGTGTGAGGGCGCGCGATAGCGTTAGCGTACGGGTTAGGATTAGGGGACGGGTGAGGGTCAGGCTTCGGGGAAGGGTTAGGGTTAGGGTTCGGGCTAGGGCTAGGGTTAGGGGACGGGGTCGGTTTAGGGTCCAGGTGAGGGTACGGCAACCCTTTAGGGGGAGCGTGTGTGTGAGGGCGCGGGTTAGTGTTAGCGTACGGGTTAGGATTAGGGGACGTGTAGGGTCAGGCTTCGGGGAAGGGTTAGGGTTAGGGTTTGGGC